>NC_074700.1:0-600000 GCF_029448725.1 Salvelinus fontinalis | reverse complement strand
GGCAGACCATTACAGGCCAAGTGATTTGACCTGTTTGAATAGTCCTCTGGTTGCCTTAATAATGACCATATAGGATTTAAAAAGTTCAAACCTTGCAAGGAGGGAAATTGGTTAGGCAGTACAAGAGCCACCCCTATGGGGCAGGGGCTGCTGTCCATGGTTCTGAAGAAAAGATTGGGCCCTTTGCAGAATCCATAGTAAGGCAGCAATTGTTTGACTCCAGCTGCTCTGCGGTGCGTTCTGGACATGAAGACAATTTGTGTTGAGAGGCTATACGGACACTCCTGGTGAATAAATGAACAACATATGTTACGCAGCTGAGAGCTGACTGAACTGAATCACACAGACCAACTTTCCTTGCGAGGGAGGTCTATCTAATGAAGCCAGACCCTATTGGTTTGCCCAGATGTTTTCAGAAACTGATATTGTTGAATTCGGTTGTCATACTGGCAGATTTGCTAGCAATAGACTTTTAGCTAGCTTCTAGTCTAGTTTTTGATTTGCAATGCGATCTCCTCGACTACTGTGATCAACAGTGTGTGTCCTGACAAGACAGCAACTTATCTGTGCCATTGTTTTGGATGTATTCCCAAAAAATTATATTCATTATTTAACCTTTATTTTAGCAGGGACTCCCTTTGAGACAACGGCCGTATTTCCAAGGGAGCCCTGCATGATCACAATTTATAAAATGTACAACATTCAAACATACAACGTCATAAGAACAAACAATGCCACAAGCAATTTAAGAAGCAAACACATTCCTCAACAGTGAGGTTAACATCTTGAAGATTAACATCTTGAAGATACAGAGAGCTCGGCAGAAAATTCCATACACCGGGTGCAAAAAATACGGAATGCAGATTTACCTAATTCCGTAGTGACCAACAGGACCTCTAGAGTTAGCCATCCCTGTGATCGGGTCTGGTGACTCCTTTGTCTGTAATTTAAAAATGAAGTAAGGTAAGGACTGTTATGGTGACCATTACCACCACACCGGCGGTCACGAGTCATGACCGCAGTCAAATTCCACATGACTATCAGTCAAGGTAACTAGGCTTCTCCAAAACTGCACTCTGATGCCACTGATGGTTATTAGTAGCCTACCAAACTTGCTAACTGCCCGTCGCTAATGGACTCCCAGCTCACAATGAGGAATCAGCCCAGAAGCGGCCCTCTCCCGGGGGGCCGGAACTGACTGAATCGGCCCAGAATCGGGTGTCGGACTCAGCACGGAATCAAAATGAATGACTGCCCAGAATCGTCCCCTCTACCGGAATTCAGCCGACTTTGCCGGCATCTTACCAGAATCCCCACAGAAGCAGACCGATGCAGAAGCAGATCAAGATGCAGAAGCAGATCAATTTTATAAATGAAAACAAAATTACCCGATTTAGTCATTTTAAATATTACTATTATACATTTTATACATACAAATTACACCCAACAATTATACCCCCCCAAAGAATTATTGTGTCGGAGGAAACATCGTACACCTGGTGAACAAGTTTGCGTGCATAAATGTATTTTCAATCACAGAAACAATGAGAAAATATGGAATAAGAAAGAAATATTAATTAGCAGTCTGTGTAATCATCTGCCAGAGAGTAGCCACAACAGTTTGGGCCAGATAACTAACACCGGAATTGGCCCGAGCACCAAATAATAAACTCAGCAAGAAAAGAAACGTCCTCTCACTGTCAACTGCGTTTATTTTCAGCAAACTTAACATTTGTAAATATTTGTATGAACATAACAAGATTCAACCACTGAGACAAACTGAACAAGTTCCACAGACATGTGACTAACAGCAATGGAATAATGTGTCCCTGAACAAAGGGGGGATCAAAATCAAAAGTAACAGTAAGTATCTGGTGTGGCCACCAGTACTGCAGTGCATCTCCTCCTCATGGACTGCACCAGATTTTCCAGTTCTTGCTGTGAGATGTTCCCCCACTCTCCACCAAGACACCTGCAAGGTCCCGGACATTTCTGGGGGGAATGGCTCTTCGCTGGCCAAGGCAGCACTGACATTCCTGTCTTGCAGGAAATCACGCACAGAACAAGCAGTATGGCTGGTGGCATTGTCATGCAGGAGGGTCATGTCAGGATGAGCCTGCAGGAAGGGTACCACATGAGGGAGGAGGATGTCTTCCCTGTAACGCACAGCGTTGAGATTGCCTGCAATCTGGGGTGGCAGGTAGCCTAGTGGTTAGAGCGTTGGACTTGTAACTGAAAGGTTGTAAGATCGAATCTACGAACTGACAAGGTCAAAATCTCTCGTTCTGCCCCTGAACAAGGCAGTTAATCCACTGTTCTTAGGCCGTCATTGAAAATAAGAATTTGTTCTTAACTGACTTGTCTAGTTAAATGTAGGTCAAATAAAAAATGACAACAAGCTCAGTCCGATGATGCTATGACTCACTGCTCCAGACCATGATCGACCCTCCACCTCCAAGTCAATCTTGCTCCAGAGTACAGGCATCAGTGTAACGCTCATTCCTTCGACGATAAACGCCAATCCGACCATCACTCCTGGTGAGACAAGTCAGTGAAGAGCACTTTTTTTTCTCTTATAGGCGAAGTTGTTGCCAGTGATGTCTGGTGAGGACCTGCCTTACAACAGGCCTACAAGCCCTCAGTCCAGCCTCTCTCAGCCTATTGCGGACTGTCTGAGCACTGATGGAGGGATTGTGCGTTCCTGGTGTAACACAGGCAGTTGTTGTTACCATCCTGTACCTGTACCGCAGGTGTGATGTTCAGATGTACCGGTCCTGTGCAGGCCTCCTTGCAGGATACCTAAGGCACGTTCACGCAGATGAGCAGGGACCCTGGGCATCTTTCTTTTGGTGTTTTTCAGAGTCAGTAGAAAGGCCTCTTTAGTGTCCTAAGTTTTCATAACTGTGACCTCAATTGCTTACTGTCTGTAAGCTGTTAGTGTCTTAACGACCATTCCACAGGTGCATGTTCATTAATTGAATATGGTTCATTGAACAAGCATGGGAAACAGTGTTTAAACTCTTTACAATGAAGATCTGTTATTTGGATTTTTACGAATTATCTTTGAAAGACAGGGTCCTGAAAAGAGGACATTTCTTTTTTTGCTGATTTTACATTTGGGCCAGATAACTCACACCGGAATCTGGCCACATGATATCGGCCGAGTCTGAAACTCAGCTGAGTGCCCCGACTCTCAGCCAGAATCATCCCAGATCCATTGTGCTAGCTGGGCTGGTACTCAGCGCTCTATTGTCTATCTAATCACTCTGACATCAATGTCAATGCTGTACGGACCGACGCCGAAGATGAGAAGCATGTAATCAGGAACAAACAGGTAACAAGGCAGGAACAGCGTCGGCACACGGGTAAACAAGGACATACGACAATCAATGCTGAAGCAGGGAACAGAGAGGGGAACCAGACATATATAGGGAAGATAATGACAGGGGTGATAGAGTCCAGGTGAGTCGAATAATCGCTCATGCGTGTGACGTGGGAAAGGCAGGTGTGCGTAATGATGGTGGTAGGAGTGCGCAATGCTGGGGAACCTGGCGCCCTCAAGCGCCAGGGGAGAAGAGCAGGTGTGACAAATCCAATCAAATCAAATCAAACACTTCCTCAGACCCCATGAGCTCATGTTTCTCAACATTTCTATAGGCTTTGCAATTACGTGATAAAACAGAGTTTTCATGGCCTCTATTAAAAAGAAGAGGATCTCATCAGCTTTCTATAGGCTAGGCCTAATATCTATTTCTCAACTTTCCTAATATTAAGAACATTGCTTCGCTTCACAACAGGAGTAGCTTACCTGGCTGGCATGAAAATGAACCACGGGAAAAGCGTCCTCCATTTGCTATTTAAGTTCATACATGACATGTTTTTTTGTTTTTTCACTGTTCCGGTGCATGATAATGGTCCATTCTCAATCAAAACTAATTTCACACATATATTATTTAGCATTTGTACAGACACAATTCAATTGAGAATAGTCTGATGGGTGATAATATTACATTACATGTGAATGCTGGCCAGCTTTTTCGGACTTTTTCAAATCCTAGTCGCACACATCATGTGGCCTAGCCCATAAGCCTGTATGTTTTGATAAGGTTTGCATCACAACTAAAGTGGCCAAATAGCTCCAAATGTAGCCTGTAGGTTTAGGACCCCTGAAGAGCACACAGCCTACAGGGCCTAGTGAAATGTGTTCTTGTAAGCCCAGTCATTGCGCAATCGCGTGTGAAAACAGAGTTTTGACTGGCCACTATTTAAAGGATCCCAGCTTTGTCATGCTGCTATATTTATTGCTCAGTTCTTAAAATGAAGCACATTTAATCCGCTTTACAAACGGTGAAAAATGTGGCCTTTTATAAACACATTTCATGCAATTCTACTACACTTTATACGACTGGAGACATTAGCAGAATACAAAAAAACTACGTTGTCCATATAATAGACCTACAAGAACGGGAGACACAAATAGAATATGACATCCATCTAAACTGGAGGAGAAAATTATTGTCCAAAACAACATTTGAAGTAGCATTGACCCTACATTGATAAATAGTGAATATACTCAGTGCACACTCAATGGGGATATTGCCGATGCTCTCCGGTGGTGCCAATAAGATAGGCTATACTGATGTTAGCTCATTTAAGTTGAGAATTTTGATAAGACAGATTCGTATTTTCATTGTCTTGTCTTTACAGCAATAACCATTTACTTTCCAAACATTGTTTCCCGTTGTTGTATTTTGAAATATTGCGATATGCCTGGCATGGCCTCCAACTTTCACACACAGTTGCAGCTAATCTGCCCAAATTGTGTCTGCTGCCTTGTAGGCAATGCGATTTAAAACAATCCACAACTTTATTTTTTTAAAGAAGCTTATTAGCTTATTTTGAATGATTTTATAAATTTTTCTATGGACAGGAGAGGCTAATTAGTGTACACTACCTGTCACGATTGTCTTCGGGAGAAAGAGAGGAGGACCAAAACGCAGCGTGATGTGCATCCATTCTTCTAATTTATTAAACAAAGAGCACTTAAACAAACTATACAAAATAACAAACGACCGTGACGCTAATGAAACCGAGTGCAGACATACAACATCAACTAATATAGACAATAACCCACAACCCACAATACAAAACAGACTACCTAAATATGGTTCCCAATCAGAGACAACGCAAAACACCTGTCTCTGATTGAGAACCATATCAGGCCAAACACATAGAAATATACAAACCAGACATACAACATAGAATGCCCACACAGATCACACCCTGACCAACCAAAACATAAAACATACAAAGCAAACTATGGTCAGGGCGTGACACTACCGGTCCAAAGTTTTAGAACACCTACTCATTCAAGGGTTTTTATTTATTTGTACTATTTTCTACATTGGAGGATAAGAGTGAAGACATCGAAACTATTAAATAACACATCTGCAATCATACAGTAACAAAAAAAGTGTGAAACAAATCAAAATATATTTTATATTTGATTGTCTTCAAATAGCCACCCTTTGCCTTGGTGACACCTTTGCACACTTCTGGCATTCTCTCAACCAGCTTCATGAGGAAGTCCCCTGGAATGCATTTCAATTAACAGGTATGCCTTCTTAAAAGTTTGTTTGTGGAATTAATTTCCTTCTTAATGCATTTGAGCCAATCAGTTCTGTTGTGACAAGGTAGGGGGGGTATACATTTACCTATTTGGTAAAAGACCAAGTCCATATTATGGCAAGAACAGCTCAAATAAGAAAAGAGAAACAACAGCTCATCATTACTTTAAGACATGAAGGTCAGTCAATATGGAACATTTTTCAAGTGCAGTCGCAAAAACCATCAAGTGCTATGATGAAATTGGCTCTCATGAGGACCGCCACAGTAATGGAAGACCCAGAATTACCTCTGCTGTAGAGGATAAGTTCATTAGAGTTACCAGCCTCAGAAATTGCAGCCCAAATAAATGCTTCACAGAGTTCAAGTAACAGACACATCTCAACATCAACTGTTCAGAGGAGACAGTGTGAATCAGGCCTTCATGGTCGAATTGCTGCAAAGAAACCAATACTAAAGGACACAAATAATAAGAAGAGACTTGCTTGGACCAAGAAACACGAGTAATGGACATTAGACAGGTGGAAATGTGTCCTTTGGTCTGGAGTCCAAATTGGAGATTTCTGGTTCCAAACGCTGTGTCTTTGTGAGACGCCGTGTGGGTGAATGGATGATCTCCACATGTGTATTTCCCACCATAAAGCATGGAGGAGGAGGTGTTATGGTGTGGGGGTGCTTTGCTGGTGACACTGTCTGTGATTTTATTTAGAATTCAAGGCACACTTAACCAGCATGGCTACCACAGCATTCTGCAGCGATACACTATCCCATGTGTTTTGGGCTTAGTGGGACTATCATTTGTTTTTCAACAAGACAATGACCCAACACACCTCTAGCATGTGTAAGGGCTATTTTACCAAGAAGGAGAGCATTGAAGTGCTGCATCAGAAAACCTGGACTCCACAATCCCCGACCTAAACCAAATTGAGATAGTTAGGGATGAGTCTGACTGCAGAGTGAAGGAAAAGCAGCCAACAAGTGCTCAGCATATGTAGGAACTCCTTCAAGACTGTTGGAAAAGCATTCCAGGTGAAGCTGGTTGAGAGAATGCCAAGAGCGTGCAAAGCTGTCATCAAGGAAAAGGGTGGAATATATTTTGATTTAACACTTTTTTTGGTTACTATATGATTCTATATGTGTTATTTCATAGTTTATGTCTTCACCATTATTCTACAATGTAGACAATAGTTCAATTAAAGAAAAACCGTTGAATGAGTAGGTGTTTTAAGACTTTTGACCGGTAGTGTATATATTTGACAATTTAATTCAATTTACATTAGGGAAATCTTGCTTGCTTGCATATTAAAAACTTAACTGCACGTAACCTCCATTCGCTATTCGAGTGCAGGCTACGGATGACAAGTATTTTTTTTGTGGGCCATTATAAATAAAACATTATTCCACATACATATTATTAGTAGGCTATATGTAAAGACCAGTTTAAATTAAGAATAGTCTGATGGGTGAGAATATTATCAAGTGCTTGTCAAATTGTGAATGAGAGACTGATGAAGTTTGTGCAGCCTGTGCTAGAAACATAGCAGAGGTCATGCCTTTCATGCAATTATTTTCAAATAATCATTAGTCGTATCATGCAGCCTTGGAATGTATTAAAAATATAAACATATAGCCTAAAGTTTGTATCACAACTTAAATTGCAGAAATAACTCTTTGGAGGTATGTGATCACACTTGTAATAGATACTTTGTTGTATAACTTTTGAGACACTGCTGAGTGAGCATAATAATAGGCTTCTTTTTTTTTACTGGACTGATGGTCAGTTTGAGGGATGGTGGGCCTCTCACCTGACTCAACATTCCCTACGCTCTCCCTCCCTACGCTGAGAAAAGGGAACACTGTCTTCCAGCTGATGGCAAAACTCGTCGCACTGCATTATTTCTGCCTCATGTACCATTAAATGTTGTTAATACGATATCCAGATAAAGTGAAATATTACTTGATATAAAAAAGAGACAAGCCGCTAATAATAACAATGCAAGCTTATCTAAACAATTTGCTATACTCATTCATTGCAGCTTGCAGTGCTGGTTGTGGAAGTAGGGAGAACACACATTTGATGGCTTATAAAAGTGTTGAACAATGTGTTGACTCTATTCCACATCTGTCTCGGAGCTCTATGGACAATTCCTTCGACCTCATAGCTTGGTTTTTGCTCTGACATGCACTGTCAACTGTGGGACCTTAAATTGACAGATATGTGCCTTTCTAAATCATGTCCAATCCAATTTACCACAGGTGGACTCCAATCAAGTTGTGGAAACATCTCAAGGATGATCAATGGAAACAGGATGCACCTGAGCTCAATTTCAAGTCTCATAGCAAAGGGTCTGAATACTTATGTAAATAAGGTATTTCTGTTTATGTTTTTATTCACTACTTCGCAGCAGAGCCGTTTGAACGTGAACTATTTTTAATTTTCAAAGATAAATTGGGAATAGGGCAGAAATGCCTTCTCGAACATGTGAACGTCCATGTGCCTTAATAAGAAACTTGTATGCCATCTGTAAATACGAATAAAATTGTTAAATTACGAGCCTAGTTGGTTAAGCCACAGAAAAAGCGAGCAACCTTCCCGCTACCCATGATTGGCTGAGACATGCCAAGAGATTTGTTTGGATTGCTCTGTCATATAGCACGCTTCTGTCTATTTGAGTTGGTCAGTTTGTGTAGGTAATCCTGTCTAAAGCAGCTTTTTTAATGGATTGCATAGTCAAATTTAACTGAAGAGTCAACAATGCAAGTATCCATTTCAATAGAACGTCACTGCAACAACTGTCTCAGATCACTCTCGTCTGAGTGTACCAGAGCGCAGAATAACTGATGCATTTACGAATGCTCAACACCGGTTGAATATGGCCAGTGTCAGTAAACGTTGGCAAAAAAAACGTCATTAAATTGTTGCAATGACAATCAGTTTGTATTGCTAGTACTCTATGGATTGGGATTATGGTTCATTGTGTAGCTAGCATTTCTACACAAAGGACTACAATTCGCCAGATGATTACATGGCCCCCAGGTGTGTCTGACGGTGATTACAGCTATCTATTGTATAATAATGCCAAAATATTTGTATCTGGATATTTGTCTTTCAGCATCAGTAGAACACACCTGACTCTCCTCTACCAGTCATACAAGGATAATGGTCTAATACCTCTCATCAAAAAAAGAGAGCTGGCCTAAGCAAGCACAGGTTACACCTGAAGCATGAGGACTTGCAGCGAATGGTGAACTTCATCACCAACTACGCAGAGGATAATGAAATAGTATTACCAGGACGCCACCCAGGACACAAACACTTTGGTGGAAAGCTGATGCCATCCCATGTGACAAAAGCAGCACTGTGGCATCTACAAGGAATCGATGACAAAACTTGGTATGTAAAGCATGAACAACACGTTTTGATTATTTAATTGACCTCCAACATGATTGACACTACTTTTATCACATTATTTCTATATTTTCCAGAGGTAAGTGTAGTCGGGCTGTGTGTTATCATTTTAACTTCCAGTTTCCAAGATGATGTTTATGTATCCAGTGCTGCTGCTCTGCACATTTGTAGGTAAGTGAAACTTAACCTGATGATGCAGTAAAAAATTATATTACGTTTTACATTTTCTTTTCATTAACTTTTTTAATGTTCTTTCGCTGTTTGCAGGTGCACTATCCTATGCAGCCAGGTCCCATCTACTTTTTACTCCTTGCAAGTGTGGCTTGTTTGGTGTCTGGTGTCTGTGTCTGTGAAGGAATATCACAACCTGTCAACTACTTCATGGATGAAGACATGTCAATCCAGCAATGGCAGCAGCGCAGTCATCAACTACATGTACCATTTCTTCACCAACTACGGAGTTGGGGAAACACATGTGGACCTGAATTGCAGTTGCCAAAACAAGAACAAGTTTGTGTTCTGGTACTGTGCCTGCCGGACCATGCACAAGCTCCACCACAGTCTGGACGACTTGTTGTCGCCAAGGAGCGTTCTGACTCAGTCGGGAACAGGTTTCAGCTGCGGCGCAAGGCTGACATCCTTCCTCCCATAGTTGGTCTGCCTGCACAAGCACCACCTGGACTGGACACAGCTAGACAAACGTATGTTTTTGAGAAGATCAGGGAGTTTTGCTACGAAGAGGCTATGGACATCACATGCCCTGCACCAAAGTCAAGGGCAGGACAGAAACAGGCTCTCCGAATATAGACTCCCTTGTTCATGCGTGGTAAGGACGGACTAGTCATCCCTCTATTCAAATGACTCTCTCCTGACACACACACCGTACGTTGCTGCTACTAATTAATTTTTTATCCTGCTGCTCAGCCACTTTACCCCTGATTGTATTCATATAACTACCTCGTCTATCACGGACATCGTTATTGATATTGTTCTTGAACGTACTGTATATTATTTTATTTATATTGACACTATATATTTCTGATATTGCTAGTAACCATTTGGCTATACCGTAGAGACCCATCCACTTAGCAATATGGGGCTGGAAGTTATAGCATTTCTTTCACATGACCCATCCAGTCTGTCTGGGTAAGCGTCATCTAATATTTATAAAATATTTTTATCTGGACACTTTCTGTTTACCTGGAAATTGACCTTATTGTAGGCTACGACGTTTACCACTTTTAGTCTTAATCTTTATACACTACTCACTGTTTAGCACATGTAGCTCCGAGACTCTACTTTTATCCAATGTAAAAAAAAAATCACAATTTCAAATGTTGCTACATAAGACCGATTTGAGCCGGTCCGTCACAAATTTGCAACAATTTCTAAAAACGTTTATATCAATATTATATCTTGATTACTAAACAACCCCCTGAGTGGGCAATACATGTTAGAATCACCTTTGGCAGCAATCACAGCTGTGAGTCTTTCTGGGTATGTCTCTAAGTGCTTTCCACACCTGGATTGTGCAACATTTGCCCATAATTTTTTTCTAAATTCTTTAAGCTCTGTCAAATTCGTTGTTGATCAATGCTAGACAACCATTTTGAGGTCTTGCCATAGATTTTCAAGCAGATTTTAGTCTAACTGTAACTCGGCAACTTATGAACATTATATGTCTTCTTGGTAAGCAACTCCAGTGTAGATTTGGCCTTGTGTTTGAAGTTTGTGTCCTGCTGAAAGGTGAATTGATCTCCCCACAGTCTGGTGGAAAGCAGACTGAATAAAGTTTTCCTCTAGGATTTTTCCTGTGCTTAGCTCCATTCTGTTTATTTTTTTACACTGAAAAACTCCCCAGTCCTTAATGATTACAAGCATACTCATAACATGATGCACTATGCTTGAAAATATGGAGAGTGGTACTCAGTAATATGTTGTTTTGGATTTTCACAAAACATAACACTTTGTATTCAGGACAAAAATGTAAATGCTTTGCCACAGTTTTTGCAGTATTACTTTAGTGCCTTGTGGCAAACAGGATGCATGTTTAGGATTATTTTTATTTTGTACAGGCTTCCTTCTTTTCCCTCTGTCAGTTAGGTTAGTATTGTGGAGTAACTACAATGTTGTTGATCCATGCTCAATTGTCCCTATCACAACCATTAAACTCTGTAACTGTATTCAAGTCACCATTGGCCTTGTGGTGAAATCCCTAAATGGTTTCCTTCCTCTCCAGCAACTGAGTTGGGAAGAACGCCTGTATCTTTGTAGTGACTGGGTGTATCGACAAACCATCCAAAGTGTAATTATTAACTGCACCATGCTCAAAGGGATATTCAACGTCAGATTTTTTTAAACATCTACCAATAGGTGCCCTTCTTTGCGGTGCATTGGAAAACTTCCCTGTTTTTTATGGTTGAATCTGTGTTTGAAATGCACTGCTCGACTGAGGGACCTTACAGATAATTGTATGTGTGGGATACAGAAATTAGGATGTCATTAAAAACATCATGTTAAAAAATGTCATTGCACCACCTGGAGTGAGTCCATGCAAATGATGTGACTTGTTAAGCACATTTGTACTCCTGAACTTATTTAGGCTTGCCATAACAAAGGGATTGAATACTTATTGACTCAGACACAATTTTAAATTAATGTAAAGATTTAGAGGGAAAAAAACAATTCCACTTTGACATTATGGGGTATTATTTAATACATTTTAAATGCAGGCTGTAACGCAACAAAATGTGTAAAAAGTAAAGGGGTATGAATACTTTCTGAAGGAACTGTATTTCTAATTTGTCAGTCATGAGTCCAGAAATATACATGATTTTTGGGGGGCAGAGACTGGGCAGAGCTATCCCACTGGGCACACAATGAAATTACATTGACGTGGAATAGATGTTAAATTGATGTCTGTGCCCAGTGGGATGTTTCTGAGATTGAATCATTTTCCAGAACTTAGTTGGGTTACCACCACTATGAGAAAGAGTGTCAAGATCAGGGGTCAGGGGTCAAGGGGTGTGAATACACATCAATAGGGCAGCAGGTAGCTTAGCAGTTAGGAGCGTTGGGCCTGTAACCGAAAGGTTGCTGGTTCGAATCTCCGAGCCAACAAGGTGGAAGAATCTGCCGTTCTGCCCTTGTGCAAGGCCGTTAACCCGCAACAACAACTGTGCGTCGTGGACGTCGATTAAGGCAGCCACCCGCACCTCTCTGATATAGAGGGGTTGGGAAGACGCATTTCAGTTGTGCAACTGATTAGGTATCCCCCTTCCCTTACACAATAGATGAAAAAGCAAAAACAAAACACAATCATATGAAACAAACACATTATTCAGTAAAAAGGCCCTCTAACATCAGCCTGAATTGTCCACCAATGGAGATCATTCCACATGAGAGGCACAAAGAAACTAGAAGCAAATTTACATAACTCAGTGGAGATTGAAGGGGTCTCCAGGGTTAGCCATCACTGGGACCAGGTCTGGGAATTTATACATCTGAAGGTTAACAATGAGGTAAGGTATGGTGGCAGTGTATGCAAGAGGGTTTTATAGACAAAAAGAGTGCAATTGATCGATCTACGAGATTTCAAAGAGGGGCCACACTACTTTCTGATACAAAATGCAATGATGTGTATTCAACCAATTACCCGTAGGGCTAGGGGAGTGTTTGGCCGGGGTAGGCGGTCATTGTAAAATAAGAATTTGTTCTTAACTGACTTGCCTAGTTAAATAAAGGTTAAATAAATAAAAGTAATAAATACATTCTGTCTAATGGCTTCAATAGAGTGGCAGCTGCATTCATATAGACAATATCGCCATTGTCAATAACCGGAATGAACTTTGACTGAATTATTAGTTTTCTGCTCTTTAAAGACAGAACCTGTTCCTATAGAGGAAGCCTATTTGTGACTTGTTTCAGGAAACTAGGCGTATGTCGCACGTCACTACTTCACAGGAGAGCCATTTGAGTGTAATCTTGTTTTTTTATCAATATGCGGTTTTTGGCAGAATTGCCTTCTGGAACTTGTGAACTTTCATTTGTCTTAATAACAAACTTGTATCTATAAATGGGTAAATGACGTGACATGCATATTTTGGTGTCCAAATGAAATATTTGCCAACATCAACAACCAATTTACACACATTTTATGCTATGTAACTATACCCTTTCTCTTTTGAGCCCTAAAAGAGTTAATGGTTAAATGAAAAAAATAAAAGTTGAAAAAAGTCATACAGACTGTCCGAAGACAAATGCAATCTATATAAATGTTAATAAAACATCAAATCATAACAACACTGTCAAACGGTAATTCTGGCATGGTTTGTTAAGGGTCTATTGCACTATAAGTCTGTATGGATAAGACAGTTTAGGCAGAAAGGTTCAAAATACTTTAAATACTTTTGTCTGTAAAAATAGCCTTCATGATTATCATTCAGTGCAACCGACATTTTATTCACCATTGTGGATCAAATCACATGATGGTACTCATGTGACAGGATGTGACATCATTAAGATGCCTGTGGTATATCCTTTGGTTAAAAATAAAGGTTAGAGAATCTCATAAATCTTTGATAAATTGACATTTCCACTCCCTGTCAGGTTTAACCTCACAAATCTGATCACTCTCAATTTTAATCTTGCGATGTTCTGCACAAACTTAATCACATCTGTTGATGTTTTAATATGAGCATTTGAGATTTTAATGTTTTTAAAAGACATTGCACAGAAACAGACTTTTTCTTAAAATGATTGTTCTTCACAGTTTATGCATTTTATGTTTGAATGTTGAATTATTGTATTTCAATAACTTTACTATTCATTTATTACAATGATTCTTAACAATGTTTAAAACATTGTTAAAACATTTTATCATAATGCATAATGTTTATTTCAGAATAAATCTGTAGGATAACTGATCCCCTTGAGTACCAGTATCAACGCTACCACAGTCAGTCAGGCAACAATCAGTAAAAAGATTAGAGACCTCACAAGTCAAATTACTATTAATAACAGCAACAGAGGAGTTAGTAGTCACTCAGATTGCAACACGTGTAAGGGAATCTCCAGAACACTCTTCTGATGGTCGTCACACTTGCCATTAATAAATTAACCCTCCATTCAGGAGGAAAGTTATTAGAAGTCATGAACCATGATCACACTGTATCTTTCACTTTCATTGCTTTTCATTTAATTTCCTTTGACACTTAGGTGATAGAGCCATAAACAAGTTCCCCAATACAAGCATCACTTAGTGCCACAACACCTCTCATTTGGGAAGAAATGTAATTATATATTTTGTGCGTGTGTGTGTGTGTTGTTAACATCTGCCTAAGTTACTGCCCAGATCTTTCAGTCTGGACAACTAGACGACGGGTCCGGAACGGCATTCCCAATCCGGACATCCACTGCCCATCCTTGTGGCGGTCTGTTCCATTTGCAGAAATCCTACCCGGGTCGACCACCAGAGGGGGACTGCAACGGTGATCACCAACCAGGACATCCCCTGGCCATTCCTGTGGTACTTTGCAGCTTCCAGAAAACCTACCAAGGTAAACCACCAGAGGGGGACCGCAACAGCGATCACCAACCGGACTTCCACTGCCCATCCTTGTGGTGGACTGCTCCGCTTTCAGAGAGCCTACCAAGGTCAACTACCAGAAGGGGACCGCAACGATGATCCACAACCAGAACATCACATGGTCCTTTTTACGTTGGTTGGCAACTTGCAGGATAATCACAAGATTCAACCACCAGGGGGGGACTGTCATGACTGTCCTTGGGGGGTATCATAGGCACCCCCCTCTCTCTGTCCACAGTTTTATGACTTAACGACAGGTTGTACATTCCTGGAAGGGACCCTCTCCCCTTTGGACATGCAGTATTGAGGGAGAGAGAACAAAGAGAGACTTGGCCAAACTCGTAATCCCCAAAATGGGAGAAGTAAACAATAGTTCTACTTTTGAGAATGTGGGAATGGTCCATAGACACTTAAGCGGCAGTTATGACGAGTGTGTTTCATTTGGTGATCTCATGATGGACAGAAAACACACAACTGTATCTCTTAAAGTGTACATTTCCCAGCTGTCAGGTTTACATATAAATATTGTGAAACTAATGTGACTAAACATGAAACTATTTGTGAAAAGATGTAATGTGATGTTAACCTTCTAAATGAGAGTATGGATTTTCATATAAAGATGAACTAGTCAGTAGCCACACCCCTGTGAGCCCAGACATCACATTAGGCATCATAGAACTGCCCCTTTCACAGAGTATAAAACCCACTTCCTACAACATATACATTAAGTCAGAGAACGCCGGGACAGAGTCCCCACGTTGGCTTGGCTACAATTCTATAGGCCACGGAGACCATACAGCTGTAATTTTGGCTACATGATTAGAAATGGTTAAACTCTGAGACTATCAATTCACTGCAGAAGGAGCAAATTGTAGACGACACAAATTACTAGTCTGCAGCTAGAAATTAAGTAACCTAGAATGAGAATACAGACAACCGCCAAAGCGTCTATCTATTAGAGCATTTCTGAATGGTACTCTGAAGTATCCATTCTAACCACATACAACCACTAAGGACATTGGGACTTCTGTGGATGTTAACCAGAGACTTTCTGATGAACTGACTCTCCAGCAGATGGACCGGATTCCAACAGAGAAGACAACAACGACATACGGGCGTAAATATATACATTGCAATTATTCTCTAATGAGCGGCCGTTCATGTGCAAAGGATTAGCGTTTCAATTATTATAATTATCCACTGTGTGTCGTGAATCCATTTTGTCTTTACCACTCTCTCAGTCCCCACCCCTTTCCTTTGTCTACCAAGCCATCATGTCGGCTTAGCCCACTAGGGACTTTTTTATCATTGTGAGTAACCAATATCTGTTTGTTTGTTATGTATTTCTGTGATTAGTTAGTTAGTAAATAAATATTTAAGCCAATTTGTATATTTCTGATTCATTATGGAAACTAGGGTTCGTGCAGATATCCAAGGGTTTGCGACGTTCAGTAATGAGAACTGATGAGCTAATAATAATAATTTGTTAACAAAAGACTAATTGATTAGATATTAAAATATCTGAAGAGTTATGTTCTGAAAATTATGACTCTGTAAATCTCAAAAATTTCCGTGGTGCCCCGACTTCCTAGTTAATTCATGTTTACATGATCAGTTTAATCACGTAATAATTAAACCTAGAGAACTGATGTCACGCCCTGACCATAGTAAGCTGTTTATTCTCTGTGTTGGTTGGGGCGTGATAGTGACTAGGGTGGGTCATTAGGTTTTTTGTATGTCTATGTTGGCCTGATATGGTTCCCAATCAGAGACAGCTGTTTTTCGTTGTCTCTGATTGGGGATCATATTTAGGTAGGTCCTCATTTGTGTTTGTGGGATCTTGTCTACATTGAGTTGCCTGAGCGCACACCAGTAGCTTCACGTTTCGTTTATGCTTTATTGTTTTGGTGAGTTTCAGTTAATTAAAAATATGTGGAACTCTATTCACGCGCCTTGGTCTACTCATTTCAACGAGCATGACAACTGATTTGATATAAATAACTCTTCACATTTAATGATGGTCCAGACACGACATACCTGTGGTATACGGTCTGTTTATAATAGCAATTATAAGCTGTGTAGTTTGGGCCCTGAATGCTGATTGGCTGAAACAGCATTTCAGCCATGTGTATTTCAGACAATATACTACGGGTATGACGCAAAAACACTTTTTTTACGGTTCTATTTATGTTGATAACCAGTTTATAATAGCAATAAGGCACCTCAGGGGTTTTTGGTATAT
The DNA here is from genome assembly GCF_029448725.1 of Salvelinus fontinalis. Classification (NCBI taxonomy): domain Eukaryota; kingdom Metazoa; phylum Chordata; class Actinopteri; order Salmoniformes; family Salmonidae; genus Salvelinus; species Salvelinus fontinalis. Next base: position 583,137 of record NC_074700.1, on the reverse strand, counting down.
GGCCAATACACCACACCTCCTCGGGGCCTTATTGCTTGAATACAGTTGAAGTCGGAAGTTTACATACACTTTAGACAAATAAATTTAAACCCTGTTTTAATTTAATTTAAGTAAAAATTCCGTGTTTTAGGTCAGTTAGGATCACCACTTTATTTTAAGAATGTGAAATGTCAGAATAATAGTAGAGAGAATGATTTAGTTCAGCTTTTATTTATTTTATCACATTCCCAGTGGGTAAGAAGTTTACATACACTCAATTAGTATTTGGTAGCATTGCCTTTAAATTGTTTAACTTGGGTCAAACATTTCGGGTACAAGCTTCCCACAATAAGTTGGATGAATTTTGGCCAATTCCTCCTGACAGAGCTGGTGTAACTGAGCCAGGTTTGTAGGCCTCCTTGCTCGCACACGCTTTTTCAGTTCTGCCCACAAATCTTCTATTGGATTGAGGTCAGGGCTTTGTGATGGCCACTACAATATCTTGACTTTGTTGTCCTTAAGCCATTTTGCCACAACTTTGGAAGTATGCTTGGGGTCATTGTCCATTTGGAAGACCCATTTGCGACCAAGCTTTAACTTCCTGACTGATGTCTTGAGATATTGCTTCAATATATCCACATCATTTTCCTACCTCATGATGCCATATATTTTGTGAAGGGCACCGGTCCCTCCTGCAGAAAAGCACCCCCACAACATGATGCTGCCACCCCCGTGCTTCACGGTTGGGATGGTGTTCTTCAGCTTGCAAGCCTCCCCCTTTTTCTTCCAAACATAACGATGGTCATTATGGCCAAACAGTTCTATTTTTGTTTCATCAGACCAGAGGATATTTCTCCAAAAAGTACAATCTTTGTCCCTATGTGCAGTTGCAAACTGTAGTCTGGCTTTTTTATGCCGGTTTTGGAGCAGTGGCTTCTTCCTTGCTGAGCGGCCTTTCAGGTTGTCGATATAGGACTGGTTTTACTGTGGCTATAGATACTTTTGTACCTGTTTCCTCCAGCATCTTCACAAGGTCCTTTGCTGTTGTTCTGGGATTGATTGCACTATTCGCACCAAAGTAAATTCATCTCTAGGAGACAGAAAGCGTCTCCTTCCTGAGTGGTACGATGGCTGGGTGGAACCATGGTGTTTATACTTGCGTACTATTGTTTGTACAGATGAACGTAGTACCTTCAGACGTTTGGAAATTGCTCCGAAGGATGAACCAGAATTGTGGAGTTCTACAATACTTTTCTGAGGCTTTGGCTGATTTCTTTTGATTTCCCCATTATGTCAAGCAAGGAGGCACTAAGTTTGAGGTAGGCCTTGAAATACATCCACATCTCCAAATTGACTCAAGTGACGTCAATTAGCCAATCAGAAGCTTCTAAAGCCATGACATCATTTTCTGGAATTTTCCAAGCTATTTAAAGGCACAGTCAACTTAGTTTATGTAAACTTCTGACCCACTGGAATTGTGATACAGTGAATTATAAGTGAAATAATCTGTCTGTAAACAATTGTTGAAAAATGACTTGTGTCATGCACAAAGTAGAGTCCTAACCGACTTGCCCAAACTATAGTTTGTTAACAAGAAATTGTGGAGTGGTTGAAAAACTAGTTTTAATGTCTCCAACCTAAGTGTATGTAAACTTCCAACTTGAACTTTTTGTGGAACCCAAACAACATCAACACCAGTACCCAAATTTCAAAATCTGCAGAAGGAAATTGCAAACTGTCTGCTGTGTTTGCACACAATCCTCTTTGTAACTGGTCTTTGAAGCGCATCCTGATGGTGGATCTTGCCTCTGTGCCTCTATTTATAGCTTGGTAATGCATCGGAGGTCACACCTTCCATCACTGCACCAACATCTGCCTCAGTACACCGGCTTATCCAACATGGAGGACACAGACATCTAATATTGTGGCTAGGCACGGAATCCTACTTAGCACCGTTGTGAGGATAAAAACATTTTGTCAGTGTTTTTTTCCTTCCTTTTTTGCCTGTCTTTCCTAAATGTGCTTTCCATCTTATTCAAAGAAGACTTGATTTTCCATGTCGTAGATGCTCTTATATCAACTTGCCTTTACTGTTTAATGTATTTGAACGGCATTTCAGCCAATCATATTGCATATTTCTCCAAACCCATTTTATAAAAACAAACAATGTTAAGCCTGTCTATATTTTAATATGAGATGAATACTTTATTGTACTTTATCAAGATTTCCACAGATTGCAAATTGCCTGACTTAATCCATATATGACATACTGTCTAGCGTGCACTGTTGGCAGGTACGCTATATGCTTTATTCTTTAAAAAAAAATAGTTAAGTCAACTAACTAGATTCTAGGACTTAATATCATGTTCCATTTCAATCAAGAGATTCATCCTAATGTTGTTTCGAGAACAAAAGTTGTTATCTGATACATTTGTGCAGTCAATATATGCAGATACTTTTACCAGCCTACATCATCATGTAAAAGTCCAGTTTCAAGGTCATTTTATTAAATCGTGCACCAACACGTCTTTATATTAACAGTGTGACATAATATGAACGCACTGTAATGTCATTTCTGGTATATCGACCTTCACACATAAAAGGTCAGACGTACCATTTTGTGCAAAATGGTTCCCACTGTCTTTCATAAAACCATCATGAGCAAAGTGCTGAAAGTCTAATCTGCCAGACCCAGTATTTTCAAAAGCATCCAGTCAGTTCATCACCCAAACAATGAGAGAGCCGCAAGATAACAAGATACGAATGGGCCTGCCTGGGCAAGCCATACAGATAATTGGCGAGCGCTTCAAATGATAAAAGACCTCTCTAACGTACAGTACAAAGACACTCCTTCAAAGATAATTGTTTTGACGATGGTGATAGATGCCGCAACATTGACATTAAGGTATGACATGAACAAATATGACTATAACCACCAACACCTCCAATACAACCTACGACTTTCATTATTTTAGTCTATAGTTTTAAATATGAGGGTGATTAATGTATCTTTAAGCAATGTCAATATGTCAACAAATTCTTATTTACAATGACGGCCTACCAAGAGGCAAAATGCCTCCTGCGGGAACCGGAGCTGGGATAAAAAAAAATATGTAGGACAAAACACACATCATGTGACTGGCTGAACAGGTGTTGCTTGTGGAGGATGAGGGCTGCAGTAAGTATCTCAGATGGGGGGGAGTGAGGCCTAAGAGGGTTTTTATAAATAAGCATCAAGTTTACAGAGGAGTATAGAGTGCAGTGATATGTCCTATAAGGAGCATTGGTGGCAAATCTGATGGCCGAATGGTAAAGAAAATCTAGTCGCTCGAGAGCACCCTTACCTGCTGATCTATAAATTATGTTTTTGTAATCCAGCATGGGTATGATAGTCATCTGAATCAGGCTTCGTTTGGCAGCTGGTGTAAAAGAGGAGCGTTTACAATAGATGAAACCAAGTCTAGATTTAACATTCGCCTGCAGCTTTGATATGTGCTGAGAGAAGGACAGTGTACCGTCTAACCATACTCCCAAGTACTTGTATGAGGTGACTACTTCAAGCTCTAAACCCTCAAAAGGTAGTAATCACACCGGAGGGGAGAGGAGCATTCTTTTTACCAAACCACATAAGCTTTGTTTTGGAGATGTTCAGAGAAAGCTTGGTGGACACTAAGAAAGCTTTGTTGTAGAGCATATACAAAATCCGGGGAGGGGCCAGCTGAGTATAAGACTATCATCTGCAGTAAATGGATGAGAGAGCTACCTACTGCTTGAGCTATGTTGGGGTGGCAGGTAGCCTAGTGGTTAGAGCATTGGGCCAGTAACTGAAAGGTTGCTAGATGAAATCCCAGAGCTGACAAGGTCCAAATCTGTCATTCTGCTGAACAAGGCAGTTAACCCACTGTTTCTAGGCTGTCCTTGTAAATAAGAATTTGTTCTTAACTGCCTAGTTAAATAAAATAAATATGTTGTTGATATAAATTGAGAAGAGTGTGTGGCCTAGAATCGAGCCTTGGGGTATTCCCTTCATGACAGGCAGTGGCTGAGACAGGAGATGTTCTGACTTTATACACTGCACACTTTGAAAGAGGTAGGCCAAAGACCCCTCAGAGAAACCAAAACTCTTTAGCCGAACGACAAGAATGGAATGGTCTACCGTATCAAAAGCTTTGGCCAAGCCAATAAAAATAGCTTAGAACCTTGCTTAGAATCAAGACATTGTCTTGCGAAGCTGCCAATATGTCATTTGTAAATACATTGGGCAATGTATGATATTGAATGCTCCCCCTTTAGCGTTCATAGACCTTAAACTCAGATACCTGGGTCAAAACCTGCAGAAATTGTTTGCTAGCGGAGGATAACCGGAATGAGGTGGCTATGCTTAGCAAACAAATCTCAATTGTGCACAAACTTTCTCGTTCTCAACTCCTATGGCAGGACACCGCTCAGGCCTAATGGGTGTTTCCCCGCCTTGACATCTGTCCCTATCCGAATGGCCTGTGATACCTGGAGCTTGCTTGCCAAGGAAGTTGTTTCCATCTGCTTGATACATAAGTATCAAATACTTATGTAATGCAATACAATGCAAATTAATTACTTAGAAATCATACAATGTGATTTTCTGGATTTTTAGATTCCGTCTCTCACAGTTGAAGTGTACCTATGATAAAAATTACAGACCTCTACATGCTTTGTAAGTAGGAAAACCTGCAAAATCGGCAGTGTATCAAATAATTGTTCTCCCCACTGTACATATGGACGATCGATGTCAGAACGTAACGAACAAAGATACAGTAGAATAGTTTAGAAAACAGTATATACATAAGATATGAGTAATGTCAGATATGTAAAAATTAAGTGACTAAGATACCGTCACATCCTCCTGAAGTTGAAGCGGCTCTGTTGCGCCTTCTTCACCACACTGTCTGTGTGGGTGGTCCATTTCAGTTGATCAGTGATGTGTACGCCAAGCAACTTGAAGTTTTCCACCTTCTCCACTGCGGTCCCGTCGATATAGATAGGGGGGTGCATCCTTCGCTGTTTCCTGAAGTCCACGATCATCTCCTTTGTTTTGTTGAGGTTGTTTTCCAGGCACCACACTCCCAGAACCCTCACCTCCTCCCTGTAGGATGTCTCGTCAATCAATCAAGCCTACTGTTGTGTCGTCTGCAAACTTTATGACTGAGTTGGAGGCGTGCTTGGCCAAGCAGTCATGGGTGAACAGGGAGTACAGGAGGGGGCTGAGCATGCACCCTTGTGGGGCCCCAGTGTTGAGGATCAGCGAAGAGGAGGTAATGTCTCCTACATTCACCACCTGGGGGTGGCCCGTCAGGAAGTCCAGGACCAAGTTGCACAGGGCGGGGTTCAGACCCAGGGCCTCGAGCTTAATTATGAGCTTGGAGGGTACTATGGTGTTGAATGCTGAGCTATAGTCAATAAACAGCATTCTTACATAGGTATTCCTCTTGTCCAGATGGGATAAGGCAGTGTGCAGAGTGATGGCGATTACATCGTCTATGGATCTATTGGGGCGATAAGCAAATTGAAGTGGGTCTAGGGTGGCAGGTAAGGTGATATGGTCCTTGACTAGTCTCTCAAAGCAATTCATGACGACAGAGTTTACCCTTGCCTTCTTGGGTACAGGAACAATGGTGGACATCTTGAAGCATGTGGGGACAGCAGACTGGGATAGGGAGAGATTGAATATGCCCGTAAACACACCAGCCAGCTGGTTTGCGCATGCTCTGAGGACGCAGCTAGGGATGCCGTCTGGGCCGGCAGCCTTGCGAGGGTTAACATGTTTAAATGTTTTACTCACGTCGGCCACGGAGAAGGAGAGCCCACAGTCCTTGGTAGCGGGTCGCGTCGGTGGCACTGTGCTCTCCTCAAAGCGTGCAAAAATTTGTTTAGCCTGTCCGGAAGCAAGACGTCGGTCTCTGCGACGTGGCTGGTGTTCCTTGATTGTCTGTAGTCAGTGCCACATACGTCTCGTGTCTGAGCTGTTAAATTGCGACTCCACTTTCTCTCTATAATGACATTTAGCATTTTTGATTGCCTTGCGAAGTGAATAACTACACTGTTTATATTCTGCCATATTACCAGTCACCTTGCCATGGATAAATGTGGTGGTTCGCGCTTTCAGCTTGCGCGATGCTACCATCTATCCAGAGTCTCTGGTTAGGGTACGTTTTAATAGTCACAGTGGGTACTACATCTGCTATGCACTTCCTTATAAACCCAGTCAACGTATCCATGTATGCGTCTAGATTATTTTCCCGGAGCATATCCCAGTACACGTGATCAAAATAATCCTGAAGCGTGGATTGCGATTGGTCAGACCAGCGTTGAATAGTACGAAGCACGGGCAATTCCTGTTTGAGTTTCTGCCTATAGACGGGAAGAGCAAAATGGAGTCATGGTCAGATTTGTCGAAAGAAGGGTGGGGAAGTTTGAATAGCAATGGTCGAGAGACTTAGTAACGCAAGTAGGACCGTCGATATGTAGATAGAACTTCGGCAGCCTAGTCCTCAGATTTGCTACAATAAATGCAGCCTCAGGATATGTGGTTTCCAGTTTGAGGGCCGTCAAGGTTTCGGCTTGAGGTGTAAACGGCCGTGGCGATGACGGAGGAGAATTCTCTAGGGAGATAATATGGCCGGCATTTAATTGTGAAGTATTTCCAGGTCGGGTGAACAAATTGACTTGAGTTCTTGTATATTCCTAGAATTACACTGTGAGTCGTTAATCAGGAAACACACCCCTCCGCCCTTCTGCTTCCCGGAGAGATATTTATTCCTGTCTGTGCGATGTATTGAGAATCCGGCTGGCTTTACTGACTGCGACAGAGTATCCCAAGAGAGCCATGTTTCCGTGAAACAAAGTACGTGACAGACGTTATGTGATTGGATCTTCCTAGATTGACTCTGCCTCCAGGCGTTACTCAAAGTTAGAGACCAAACGAGTAATTTAAATATAATAAACTGTGCATGCTTTCTAAGTTGTAGTGGGAGGAACATACAACATATGATTGCGTGACTGCAAGTTTACTGTGACATGATAGTTATTTTATCAACAAATGCGCAAAAAAAGGGTTTACAGATGTATTGTAGCTAAGATTCATTGAGACTGTTTTAATGCAGACATCGGGTTCAGCAGACACATACAATATCTCATATTTTTGAATGTTATGACAGTACATTGTTAGTAGCCAAACTACTTTTGATCTATCCGATTACTCTTTGCTAGATACGAGACAAATCAGTGCAGATGGAATCGTCTCGATATCTGACATAAAACAATAAGCCAAAGCACCATTATGATAGAGTGAAAATTCCACCTGACCGGTTAGGAAACTCACCCTCCTCATCTTAACACAACTCATCAACCAGTCAATACCACTGACCCAGACAAGGCATTTCTGGATCCGGGACGACTGTAATTCTAAGTCTCAGTAAAGCAGTAATGGTGCACTGACCAATTTGTTACACACAGCAGTCTAGCCCAGGAGCCAAATTAAATTAATGAATTCTGTCGGACCACAGACAGTTTGTGTCGGAGTCGGTGTGATCCCAGGTTAGCCAAGTCATGCTGGCAGAGGTAGCAATGGTAAAATTATAGGCCAGAGAAGAGAGCACTTAAAGACCTTATCAGTGGGTAAGTGCTCATCATGGATACACCTGTATTAGCAGCCAATTGGTTATGCATTAATGAAGGGTAGTACACCTCTTAGACATCTATTGGGTCAAAGAGGCCATAAACACAAAGTATGATGTGCCTCGGAATCACATAGTTGATCTATCTAAGAGCTTGAAACTGTGCAGCAAGTACAGAACTGATATATTCAGTTAGGATTTTTTTAATAGTATTTCCTTAATTTTGTATAGTCATATTACACTGAGTGTACAAAACATACGGAACACCTTCCTAATAGTGAGTTTCACCCCCTTTTTCCCTCAGAACAGCCTCAATTCATTGGGGCCTGGACTCTACAAGGGGTCGAAAGCATTCAACAGGGATGCTGGCCCATGTTGACTCCAATGCTTCCCACAGTTGTTTCTTGATACACACTGGAGACTGTTGAGCATGAAAAACCTTGAAAAAGGAAAAGGAGAGCCACACACTCTAGGAGCTCAGATGCAAAAATTAAATAACCATTGTTTAAAGGCACTTCAAACTTTTGTCTTGCCCATTCGCTCTCTGAATGGCACACATACACAATTAATGTCTCAATTGTCTCAAGGGTAAAAAATCCTTCTTTAACCTGTCTTCTCCTGCTTCATCTATACTAATTCATGTGGATTTAACAGGTGACATCAATAAGGGATCTTAGCTTTCACCTGGATTCACCTGGTCAGTCTACGTCATGGAAAGAACAGGTGTTTCTAATGTTTTGTACACTCAGTGTATAATATAATCTGTAATGGACAAGCTTAATAAGGATCCTGGCATTATTTTTTTTTAAACAATTTTCACCTAAAATGACATACCCAAATCTAACTGCCTGTATCTCAGGACCGAAAGCAAAAATATGCATATTCTTGATACCATTTGAAAGGAAACACTTTGAAGTGTGTGGAAATTTGAATTTAATGTAGGAGAATATAACAAATTAGATATGGTAAAAGATTTTTTTTTTAAATAATTGTACCATCATCTTTGAAATGCAAGAGAAAGGCCATAATAAGCTAAGCTTATTATAAGCTAGCCAGAAGCTAACCAGAAGCTAGCCAGAAGCTAACCAGAAGCTAGCCAGAAGCTAACCAGGAGCTAACCAGAAGCTAGCCAGAAGCTAACCAGAAGCTAGCTAGTTTACTGGCTAACGTTAGTATTCAGCTAACCACGGTTTGTCGTCATCGGCTATCCTTTAGCTCGAAAAGCTATCGCCAGTTTTGTACAACGCGACTCAGACCAGAGCTTACCGGACCTATTTTCTCTCCATATCCCCGGATTTCAACCACAAGCTCTGGACATTTACACCTGGATCTCACAGCTAGCTAGCTGCTATCCGAGTGACTATTGGCTTACGTTGGTCCCGAAGAGTTCCATCAGCCACTCCTTCACGACTGGACTACCAATGTTATCTACCCGAGGGAGTTATCCAACTGGCCCCTCCGTCGCGACATTACCTGAACGCCAATCTGCGGCCCGCTAATCGTTAGCTGTCTTATCGGCTGCTATCTGAATAGGTCTATCGGACTATTTTTCTTGGGTCACTATAACAATATCTATTTTGCCAATTGGATTGATCCCCTCTACCACACGGAACCCCACTAATCTACCGATGGAAACGCACGAGGTGGCTAAAAACAGACCTCCATCCTATGCTAGCTTGCTACCGATGGCCCGACTAGCTGTCTAAATCGCCATTACCCCAACCAAACTCACTACTCACTGGACCCTTATGATCACTTGACTAAGCATGCCTTTCCTTAATGTCAATATGCCTTGTCCATTATTGTTCTGGTTTGTGTTTATTGGCTTATTTCACTGTAGAGCCTCTAGCCCTACTCATTATACCTTATCCAACCTTTCAGTTCTACAACCCACACATAAGATGACATCACCTGGTTTCAAGGATGTTTCTAGAGACAATATCTCTCTCATCATCACTCCTAGGTTTACCTCCACTGTATTCACATCCTACCATACCTTTGTCTGTACATTATACATTGAAGCTATTTTATCGCACCCAGAAACCTCCTTTTACTCTCTGTTCTGGACGTTCAGATGACCAATTCTCATAGCTTTTAGCCATCCCCTTATCCTACTCCTCCCCTGTTCCTCTGGTGATGTAGAGGTGAATCCAGGCCCTGCAGTGCCTAGCTCCACTCCCATTCCCCAGGCACTCTCTTTTGATGACTTCTGTAACTGGAATAGCCTTGGTTTCATGCATGTTAACATTAGAAGCCTCCTCCCTAAGTTTGTTTTATTCACTGCTTTAGCACACTCTGCCAACCCGGATGTTCTAGACGTGTCTGAATCCTGGCTTAGGAAGACCACAAAAATTCTGAAATCTCCATCCCTAACTACAACATTTTCAGACAAGATAGAACGGCCAAAGGGGGCAGTGTTGCAATCTACTGCAAAGATAGCCTGCAGAGTTCTGTCATACTATTCAGGTCTGTACCTAAACAATTTGAACTTCTACTTTTAAAAATTCACCTCTCTAAAAACAAGTCTCTCACCGTTGCCCCCAGCTGTGCTCTGGACACCATATGTGAACTGATTGCCCCCCATCTATCTTCAGAGCTCGTGCTGCTAGGCGACCTAAACTGGAACATGGAACACCCCAGCCATCCTACAATCTAAGCTTGATGCCCTCAATCTCACACAAATTATCAGGTACCACCAGGTACCACCCCAAAGCCGTAAACACGGGCACCCTCATAGATATCATCCGAACCAACTTGCCCTCTAAATACACCTCTGCTGTTTTCAACCAAGATCTCAGCAATCACTGCCTCATTGCCTGCATCCGTAATGGGTCAGCGGTCAAACGACCACCCCTCATCACTGTCAAACGCTCCCTGAAACACTTCAGCGAGCAGGCCTTTCTAATCGACCTGGCTGGGGTATCCTGGAAGTATATTGATCTCATCCCATCAGTAGAGGATGCCTGGTTATGTTTTTTAAATGCCTTCCTCACCATCTTAAATAAGCATGCCCCATTCAAGAAATTTAGAACCAGGAACAGATATAGCCCTTGGTTCTCTCCAGACCTGACTGCCCTTAACCAACACAAAAACATCCTGTGGCGTACTGCATTAGCATCGAACAGCCCCCGTGATATGCAACTTTTCAGGGAAGCTAGAAACCAATATACACAGGCAGTTAGAAAAGCCAAGGCTAGCTTTTTCAAGCAGAACTTTGCTTCCTGCAACACAAACTCAAAAAAGTTATAAGAACACCTCCTCCCAGCTGCCCATTGCACTGAGGATAGGAAACACTGTCACCACCGATAAATCCACTATAATTGAGAATTACAATAAGGATTTTCTACGGCTGGCCATGCTTTCCACCTGGCTACCCCTACTCCGGTCAACAGCACTGCACCCACCACAGCAACTCGCCCAAGCCTTCCCTATTTCTCCTTCACCCAAATCCAGTCAGCTCTGAAAGAGCTGCAAAATCTGGACCCCTACAAATCAGCCGGGCTAGACAATCTGGACCCTTTCTTTCTAAAATTATCTGCCGAAATTGTTGCAACCCCTATTACTAGCCTGTTCAACCTCTCGTGTCGTCTGAGATTCCCAAAGATTGGAAAGCACCTGCGGTCTTCCCCCTCTTCAAAGGGGGGGATACTCTTGACCCAAACTGCTACAGACCTACGTATATCTATCCTACCCTGCCTTTCTAAGGTCTTTGAAAGCCAAGTCAACAAACAGATTACCGACCATTTCGAATCCCACCATACCTTCTCCGCTATGCAATCTGGTTTCAGAGCTGGTCATGGGTGCACCTCACCCACCTTCAAGGACCTAAACGATATCTTAACCGCCATTGATAACAAACAATACTGTGCAGCCGTATTCATTGATCTGGCCAAGGCTTTCGACTCTGTCAATCACCACATTCCTTTTGGCAGACTCGACAACCTTGGTTTCTCAAATTATTGCCTCGCCTGGTTTACCAACTACTTCTCTGATAGAGTTCAGTGTGTCGAATCGGAGGGCCTGTTGTCCGGGCCTCTGGCAGTCTCTATGGGGGTACCACAGGGTTCAATTCTTGGACCGACTCTCTTCTCTGTATACATCCATGATGTCGCTCTTGCTGCTGGTGAGTCTCTGATCCACCTCTACGCAGACGCCACCATACTGTATACTTCTGGCCCTTCTTTGGACACTGTGTTAACAACCCTCCAGACGAGCTTCACTGCCATACAACTATCCTTCCGTGGCCTCCAATTGCTCTTAAATACAAGTAAAACTAAATGCATGCTCTTCAACCGATCTCTGCCTGCACCTGCCCGTCCGTCCAACATCACTACCCTGGACGGTTCTGACTTAGAATATGTGGACAACTACAAATACCTAGGTGTCTGGTTAGACTGTAAACTCTCCTTCCAGACTCACATCAAACATCTCCAATCAAAAGTTAAATCTAGAATTGGCTTCCTATTTCGCAACAAAGCATCCTTCACTCATGCTGCCAAACATACCCTTGTAAAACTGACCATCCTACCAATCCTCGACTTCGGCGATGTCATTTACAAAATAGCCTCCAATACTCTACTCAGCAAATTGTATGCAGTCTATCACAGTGCCATCCATTTTGTCACCAAAGCCCCATATACTACCCACCACTGCAACCTGTACGCTCTCGTTGGCTGGCCCTCGCTTCATACTCATCGCCAAACCCACTGGCTCCAGGTCATCTACAAGACCCTGCTAGGTAAAGTCCCCCCTTATCTCAGCTCGCTGGTCACCATAGCAGCACCCACCTGTAGCACGCGCTCCAGCAGGAATATCTCTCTGGTCACCCCCAAAACCAATTCTTCCTTTGGCCGCCTCTTCTTCCAGTTTTCTACTGCCAATGACTGGAACGAACTACAAAAATCTCTGAAGCTGGAAACACTTATTTCCCTCATTAGCTTTAAGCACCAGCTGTCAGAGCAGCTCACAGATTACTGCACCTGTACATAGCCCATCTATAATTTAGCCCAAACAACTACCTCTCCCCTTACTGTATTTATTTATTTTGCTCCTTTGCACCCCATTATTTCTGCATTCTTCCCCTGCAAATCTACCATTCCAGTGTTTTACTTGCTATATTGTATTTACCTCCCCACCATGGCCTTTTTTGCCTTTACCTCCCTTATCTCACCTCATTTGCTCACATTGTATATATACTTATTTTTCTACTGTATTATTGACTGTATGTTTGTTTTACTCCATGTGTAGCTCTGTGTTATTGTATGTGTCGAACTGCTTTACTTTATCTTGGCCAGGTCGCAATTTTAAATGAGAACTTGTTCTCAACTTGCCTACTTGGTTAAATAAAGGTGAAATTTAAAAAATAAAAAATGTACTTTTACAGCCCAGGCGCAGATTAGATTTTGGTCACTAGATGGCAGCAGTGTATGTGCAAAGTTTTAGACTGAACCAATGAACCATTGCATATCTGTTCAAACTGTTTTATCAAGATTGCCCAAATGTGACTAATTGGTTTATTAATACATTTTCAAGTTCATAATTGTGCACTCTCCTCAAACAATAGCATGGTATTATTTCACTGTAATAGCTACTGTAAATTGGACAGTGCAGTTAGATTAACAAGAGTTTCAGCTTTCTGCCCATATTAGATATGTTTATGTGCTGGGAATTGTTTTTGTTACTTACAACGTCATGCTAATCAAATTAGCCTATGTTAGCTCAACCGTCCCGCGGGGGAGACACCGATCCCGTCGACTTTTAAGATGGAATGCTTTAATTGGTGGGTGCTTTCCGATTACATGCCAATCATGTCACATCTTTTTAACCAACATAATGGTACATAGTTGGTACACATTCTTGTGCATTTTCCTACTATGCATCAGCTGATTCTAAAATCACTTCCCAACTGATCAACCTTCTCCACAGGTTATGCAAGATACGCATGTCAACAAGACTGTGTTGTGTTGTCAGCAGCGGTAAACTGGTACTAAAGGTTTGCTATAGTATATTCTCAAAGATTGAAATGTGCTTACAAAGGCCTAGAAAGAGCCATACCATCTCCAAACTGTTTCTCTCCTATGCAATTTGAGGCTTTGACGTCCTGTTGCTTTCCACTAACTTTCATCCCTGTCCTGTCCTCTCCTGTCCATTCAATGCCAGTGTCATGAAGATAATACACAGTGGTTTCAATTTGAAAGCCATGAAAATGTGCTGCACATCTACAGTATATATTGTATCGTTTTGTTAACACGGTTGATAGTGTTTCGTGGATAACTTTTTACGAAGCAGGGAAACAGAACAATACTGATAGATACAGTACGTATGAATAGCACCCTTAGTTGGTTAAAACACCGCATGGGGGCCCAACTGATGACCAATGTGGAGCTTTTGCAGAGGCAAGCACAAAGCAGAACTGGGAACAGACAGTTTGAGTTTGAAGTATTGACCCTCAGGGCTAAATTCAGGTGCATATCTGACTCGTCTAGTAATCGACAACGACAGCTGGTTTTCTCCATTTCATGAACGTAGACCTAGAGCAATGTGCACAGTCAAGTTTATACGGTAAAGTCATACTGTATTTAAAAAAAAAATCACAACAGCTGTGATGCAGACAGGAAGTTTTGGTACAATTTTATAAATGCCGACAGATCATTTGTTCTTCGACATCGTGGGATCTTCTTGTGTATGTGAAATGAATTATGCGAGAAATGGCAGCGGAAACTCCTTTATGCGCAAATATTGATATAATAATCATCATATCGAAGTAAACTTGGAGTCACAAGATTATATAGTGTATGATCCTCCCCCTACGACTCGGGAAGCCATGCAGTTCATTAGGCTACAGATTAATAAAGTTAGGATGAACTTCACACGGGGGTGAGCTTGATGCTCCTTTCCAATAAATATTGAGGGTCTTATTCTGGTGACATGATGAATGATGCTTGACTGCAAAAAAGTACTATGTCATCACATACTGATTTTTATCCACAATACGTCAGTTTGGTGGAAACACCAGTGGTGGGAAAATGCGCATATTTTCTGTATGTGGATTTTTTATATTCACATGAAAATCTGTCGCCAATTGGATGGAAACCTGACTATAGAAACAAAACAATATTGGTGTAAAATGAACACTGGACTTCCTCACTTTACACAAACGGGCATAATATACGTACTTAAATAGTTTGAAAATCTCAAATACATCTCGGACTGACATTCAGATTCAGTACAAAATGTATCTTAAAAATCTACAAAGTTTCCATAAGCCCTTATACGGCCTACATCAATGATTCACATAATTTAAAAGAAAATTACATACTATAAAGGTTGGCAAAAAGACTTATTCCACAATCTGTAAATCACCCGATTTAATGACATGTTGATATCACCCTTATACAGTGCCTTCATAGAGTATTCACATCCCTTGACTTTTTAAACATTTTGTTACGTTACAGCACAAATTTTAAATCGTTTAAATTTAGATTTTGTGTCACTGATCTACACACAATAACCCATCATGTCAAAGTGGATTTACAGTATGTTTTTAGAAATGTGTACAACAAATGTAAAGCTGAAATGTCTTCAGTCAATAAGTATTCTATCCCTTTGTTCTGGCAAGCCTAAATAGGGGTAAAAATGTACCCAATAATGGTGTTTAACAGGATTTTTTAATGACTACCTCTTCTCTGTACCCCCACACATACAATTATCTGTAGGGTTCCTCGGTCCAGCAATGAATATCAAGCACAGATTCAATGACAAAGACCAGGTAGATTTTCCAATTCCTCGCAAAGAAGGGCACCTGTTAGTAAATGTGATATTTCAGTTTTTTATTATTAATACATTTGCAAAAATGTGGTTTTTCTTTGACATTATGGGGTATAGTGTGTAGATTGATGAGGGGAAAAAACTATTTCATCAATTTTAAAATAAGACTGTAACGTAACAAAATGTGGGAAAAGTCAAGGGGTCTGAATACTTTCCAAATGCACTGTATATGCAGGTCTTCTAAACTAAAGGTTTAACAACGTTTAGCCTGCTTGATTGCTTTACAGATGGAATAACTACATTGTTTGTATTCTTCCACATTCCCAGTCTCTTGCCCTGGTTAAATGCGGTGGTTCGCGCTTTCGGTTTTGCGCGAATGCTCTATCCACAGTTTCTATTTAGGGTTGGTTTTAATAGTCCAGGTGGGTACAACATCTCTTATGCATTACCTGCTTAACTCATTCACCGTAAATGTGTCGATATTATTTCAAATCAAATCTGTAACGTGCGCCGAATACAACAGACCTTACAGTGAAATGCTTACTTAAAGGCTCTAACCAATAGTGCAAAAAAAGGTATTGGGTGAGAGACAGGCTATATACAATAACGAGGCTATAAAAGTAGCGATGCTACATACAGACACCGGTTAGTCAGGCTGATTGATGTAGTGTGTACATGTAGATATAGTTAAAGTGACTAAGCAATTATGATAAACAGAGAGTAGCAGCAGCGTAAAAAGAGGGGTTGGGGGGGGGGCACATAATGCAAATAGTCCGGGTAGCCATTTGATTACCAGTTCAGGAGTCTTGGGGTAAAAATTGTTGAGAAGTCTTTAAGTCCTAGACTTGGCACTCCGGTACCGCTTGCCATGCGGCAGTAGAGAGAACAGTCTATGATTGGGGTGAATGGGGTCTTTGACAATTTTTAGGGACTTCCTCTGACACCACCTGGTGTAGAGGTCCTGAATGGCAGGCAGCTTAGCCCCAGTGATGTACTGGGCCGTACACACTACCCTCTGTAGTGCCTTGCGGTCAGAGGCCGAGCAATTACTGTACCAGGCAGTGATGCAACCAGTCAGGATACTCTCGATGATGCAGCTGTAGAACCTTTTGAGGATCTGAGGACCCATGCCAAATCTTTTTAATTTCCTGAGGGGAAATAGGCTTTGTCGTGCCCTCTTCACGATTGTCTTGGTGTGTTTGGACCATTCTAGTTTGTTGGTGATGTGGACACCAAGGAACTTGAAACTCTCAACCTGCTCCACTACAGCCCCATCGACGAGAATGGGGGCGTGCTCGGTACTCCTTTTCCTCTAGTCCACAATCATCTCCTTAGTCTTGGTTACGTTGAGGGATAGGTTGTTATTCTGGCACCACCCGGCCAGGTCTCTGACCTCCTCGCTATAGGCTGTCTCATCGTTGTCGGTGATCAGGCCTACCACTGTTGTGTCGTCTGCAAACTTAATTGATGGTGTTCGAGTCGTGCCTGGCCATGCAGTCGTGGGTAAACAGGGAGTACATGAGGGGACTGAGCACACACCCCTGGGGAGCTCCAGTGTTGAGGATCAGCATGCCAGATGTGTTGCTACCTACCCTCACCACCTGGGGGCGGCCCGTCTGGAAGTCCAGGATCCAGTTGCAGAGGGAGGTGTTTAGTCCCAGGATCCTTAGCTTAGTGATGAGCTTTGAGAGTACTATGGTGTTGAACGCTGAGCTGTAGTCAATGAATAGCATTCTCACATAAGTGTTCCTTTCGTCCAGGTGGGAAAGGGCAGTGTGGAGTGCAATAGAAATTGCATCATCTGTGGATCTGTTTGGGCGGTATGCAAATTGGAGTGGGTCTAGGGTTTCTGGGATAATGGTGTTGATGTGAGTCATTACCAACCTTTTAAAGCACTTCATGGCTACGGACGTGAGTGTTACGGGTCTGTAGTCATTTAGGCTGGTTGCATTTGTGTTCTTGGGCACAGGGACTATGGTGGTCTGCTTGAAACATGTTTGTATTACAGACTCAATCAGGAACATGTTGAAAATGTCAGTGAAGACACCTGCCAGTTGCTCAGCACATGCCCGTAGCACACGTCTTGGTAATCCATCTCATCGTACCATCACGTCGGCTACGGAGAGCGTCATCACACAGTCATCCGGAACAGCTGATGCTATCATATCATGCAGTGTTGTTTGCCTCGAAGTGAGCATAGAAGTGATTTAGCTCATCTGGTAGGCTCGTGTCACTGGGCAGCTCGCGGCTGTGCTTCCCTTTGTAGTCTGTAATAGTTTTCAAGCTCTGCCACATAAGACGAGCGTCAGAGCCGGTGTAATATGATTCAATCTTAGCCCTGTATTGACGCTTTGCCTGTTGATGGTTCGTCGCAGGGCATAGCAGGATTTCTTGAAAGCTTCCGGGTCAGAGTCCCGCACTTTGAAAGCGGCAGCTCTAACCTTTAGCTCAGTGCGAATGTTGCCTGTAATCCATGGCTTCTGGTTGGGGTATGTACGTTCAGTCACTGTGGGAACAACGTCCTTGATGCACTTATTGATAAAGCCAGTGACTGATGTGGTGTACTCCACAATGCCATCGTGTACATGTACATGTAGATCTACATGTGTACATGTAGATATGGTTAAAGTGACTATGCATATATGATGAACAGAGAGTAGCAGTAGCGCAAAAGAGGGTGTTGGCGGTTGGTGGGTGGGACACAATGCAGATAACCCGGTTAGCCAATGTGCGAGAGCACTGGTTGGTTGGCCCAATTGAGGTAGTATATACATGAATGTATAGTTAAAGTGACTATGCAATTCTGATAAACAGAGAGTAGCAGCAGCGTAAAAAGAGGGGTTGGGGGGACACATCATGCAAATAGTCCGTGAGTGTTACGGGTCTGTAGTCATTTAGGCTGGTTGCCTTTGGTTGCCTTTGTGCCCAAGAACACAAAGAATCCC
This sequence comes from Salvelinus fontinalis, assembly GCF_029448725.1. Taxonomy (NCBI): domain Eukaryota; kingdom Metazoa; phylum Chordata; class Actinopteri; order Salmoniformes; family Salmonidae; genus Salvelinus; species Salvelinus fontinalis. The sequence goes on along the minus strand of NC_074700.1, from coordinate 564,794 downwards.
GGAACATGTTCCAGTCTGTGATAGCAAAACAGTCCTGTAGTTTAGTATCTGCTTCATCTGACCACCTTTTTATAGACCGAGTCATTCGTGCTTCCTGCTTTAATTTTAGCTTGTAAGCAGGAATCAGGAGGATAGAGTTGTGGTCGCATTTACCAAATGGAGGGCGAGGGAGAGCTTTGTACGTGTCTCTGTGCGTGAAGTACAGGTGATCTAGAATTTTTTTCCCTCTGGTTGCACATGTAACATGTTGATGGAAATTTGGTAGAACTGAGTTAAGTTTCCCTGCATTAAAGTCTCCGGCCACTAGGAGCACCGCCTCTGGGTGAGTGGTTTCCTGTTTGCTTATTTCCTTATACAGCTGACTGAGTGCGGTCTTAGTGCCAGCATCTGTCTGTGGTGGTAAATAAACAGCCACGAAAAGTATCCCTGAAAACTCTCTAGGCAAGTAGTGTGGCCTGCAATTTATCACAATATACTCTACTTCAGGCGAGCAAAATCTAGAGACTTCCTTAGATTTTGTGCACCAGCTGTTGTTTGTGTGCTGTTCTATCTTGCCGGTGCAGCGTATATCCAACTAGCTAAAAATCCATGTCGTCATTCAGCCACGATTCCGTGAAACATAGGATATTACAGTTTTCTGAAGCTACTCTGAACATGTCCCAGTCCACGTGGTCAAGACAATCTTGAAGCGTTGATTCCGATTGTGCAGACCAGCGTTGAATAGTCCTCACCACGGGTGCTTCCTGTTTGAGTTGCTGCCTATAATAGGGGAGGAGCAAGATGGAATCATGGTCCGATCTGCCGAATGGAGGGCGGGGGATGGCCTTATATGCATTCTGGAAGGTAGTATAGCAATGGTTGAGGGTTTTAGCAGCGCGAGTACCACAATCAATATGTTGATAGAATTTCGGGAGCCTTTTCCTCAAATTTGCTTTGTTAAAATCCCCAGCTACAATAAATGCAGCCTCAGGATATGTGGTTTCCAGTTTGCATAAACTCCAGTGAAGTTCTTTAAGGCCCATCGTGGTATCCACTTGGGGGGGGGGGATAGACCACTGTGGCTATTATTGACAAAAATTCTCTCTGGAGATAGTACAGTGGGCATTTGATTGAGATATTCTAGGTCGGGTGAACAGAAGGACTTTAGTTCCTCCTGTATGTTATCACAGTTACACCATAAGTCGTTAATCATAAAACATACACTGTACCTCCACCCTTCTGCTTCCCGGAGAGATGTTTGGTCCTGTCGGCGCGATGTACTGAGAACCAAACTGGCTTTACAGAGAGACAGTATATGTCGAGAGAGCCATGTTTCTGTGAAGCAGAGTATGTTACAATCCCTGGTGTCTCTCTGAAAAGAAACTCGCGCCTTGAGCTCATCAACTTTATTACCCGGATATTGGACATTAGCGAGTAAAACACTCAGGAGTGGTGGGTGGTGTGCCTTCTTCCTAAGTCGGACAAGAAGACCACCTCGAGTACCTCTTCTCTGCCAGCGTTGTTTTGGGTCAGCCTCTAAAATAAGTTAAATTGCTCTGGGGAGAGCAAATAAAGGATCCGCTCCAGGGAAGTTGTAATCCTGGTCGTAATGCTGGAGGTTCTGGTGCGTTACCGCCGCTTGAATATCTAATAGTTCTTCCCGACACAAAATGATTCCTGAGCTAATAACGTAAAAAATAGCTAGTCACGCTGCTGCCATCTCCGTCGCCGCCATCATGTTAAAATAAAATGCTACATGATAGCTCATATCCACTGTAACATCAAAATACAACTACAGTTGATCATATCACAAATACCTACAGCTATATAATGAAGCAAAGAAATATGTAAAATTATAAACATAAGAGAGATTCTCACATTCAGGATCAAATCTGTCATTCTGCCCCTGAGCAAGGACGTTAACCCACTGTTCCCCAGGCGCCGATGACGTGGATGTCAATTAAGGCAGCCCCCCACACCTCTCTGATTCAGAGGGGTTGGGTTAAATGCGGCAAACATATTTCAGCTGAATTCTTTGAGTTGTACAATTGACTACATTTACATTACATTTAAGTCATTTAGCAGACGCTCTTATCCAGAGCGACTTACAACTAGGTATCTTCTGTTCCCTTTTCCTACACGTTGGTCTGTAGCCGGGGGGGGGGGGCATTACTCAGCAGACTGTGATAGGAAAGACTTAAATGTGCGATGACAGAGATGTGGAGCTGAGAGCAGACACAAGCAAGGTTGATCGATTTATCGGTCTCCCTCCTTTTCTTATTTGTTTTTCTGTTATTTTCTCCAGTAGTCTTATTCGGGTGCTCAGCATGCATTGCAGCTCAAGGTCATTCAAATCTCCTCTTTGCTCTGAAACTCCCTGTTGTAATTTTATGAGGTTTATTTCCCTCATTAGAAGCAGCCAGAGTCCAAAATACAAATTCAAGACATCTTTACATTTTGAAAGCATTGTTATTAGATTCTCACTTCCTTGAAAGCTATGCAAATCTTTCAGTCTCTTGGATGTTCAGTTCCCGGTATTATGTGACCTCTGATGAAATATCCTTTATGTACTTAAAGTAAATCCTGAATTAGTTTTAAAATACAGATTTCTGAGATAGTATCACCAAAATTAATTTCCATCTCGTGTCACAAAGTAACCTAAATCCATCAGGATAATCTCAACAACGGTATCAAATTGCTCTGGAATTATATTCCCTTTGCCCTCCAGTGTCATTGAGGATAGCATTCTATACTCTGTGAAGTAATGCTTTGAATCAATGGATTTCTTATACATACATGTATCACAAGGAAGATACCAGTCATTCTTTGTGAATAAACCAAAAATATCTTACAGCATAATTTAACTTGAGGGAGTATTTCAAGCTTCTTAGAATTTCTTAATGAGAATGTCTGAGAGACAGATGGAATAAGACCATTGTACCACAGTAGCAATTCTGTGTACAGGTACCGATCCTCCTTGCAATGAGGCTTGTAATCATCATGCGGAAGGTATTAATACTGGTTTAAGGTTTTTTACAGTAAAGGTCTCCTAATAGGTGTTATTTATCATACTTTGATGACTGAGATCCAACATATTTTGGATATCTGAATTACATTTTCAAACCAGACCGTACTTTGAAGTATGGTTTGTAGGGATTCCTTACATTTTCAGGGATTTGTCTGTCAAACTGGGACACATGTCCAGCTTAACCTAGAATGATACTGACGTTTTTATTAATCCCAAAAAGGAACACTTTATGGCAGGCCAGTGTCATCTCAACAGATAAACACTTTTGAAGTCTGAAAACACCTGAGAAACTTTTTGTCGTGTCATGTCCCTAGAGGAATGTGGAGGAAAAACTGCTTTATTTTGTTGTAGAAAAAGCTAAATATGTCATTATTTTACAAGAAGGTTGGTACAGGCTGTAGTAATTAAATGAAAAATCAGAAAAAGAAAGATGAAAAAAGTGGAGACTGTGTTGCGTAATGTGAGTGGAAAAAAACGCAGGGACGGGGGCTGGGATTAAAAATAAAAATGAATGAAATAAAATATAGGACAAAACACACATCACGAGAAGAGAGACACTACATAAAGAGGTACCTAAGACAACAACATAGCAGCAAAACATGACAACACAGCATGGTAGCAACATAAGATGGCAACAACATGGTAGCAGCACAAAACAGGATACAAACATTATTGGGCACAGACAACAGCACAAAGGGCAAGAAGGTAGAGACAACAATACATCACGCAAAACAGCCACAAGTGTCAGTAAGAGTGTCCATGGTTGAGTATTTCAATGACGAGATTTATATAAAACTGTCCAGTTTGAGTGTTTGTTGCAGCTCGTTCCAGTCGCTAGCTGCATGGAACTGAAAAGACGAGAGACCCAGGGATGTGTGTGCTTCGGGGACCTTTAACAGAATGTGACTGGCAGAACGGGTGTTGTATGTGGAGGATGAGGGTTGCAGTAGATATCTCAGATATGGGGGTGAGAACTAAGAGGGTTTTATAAATAAGCATCAACCAGTGGGTCTTGGGACGGGTATACAGAGATGACCAGTTTACAGAGGAGTATAGAGTGCAGTGATGTGTCCTATAACCTGTTAAGGCTAGGGGGTGCTGTTGTCACTATTTATGGTAATCGTGTAATTTTTGAAACGGCTTCCTACAAAATTCTTGATCGTACAATATGCATATTATTATTATTATTGGATATAAAACAGTCTATAGTTTCTATAGGAGTTGAAATTCTGTCTCTAAATTCTACAGCAATTTCCCTGACATGGAGTCAGATTTCAGAAATTTTGGCCTCTGTTCTGGAGTCAGTTTTAAGGCCACTGTTATTCCTATGAGTATATGGACACTGCTTACGTCTTCCCCTGGATGCCTTTACGTGATGACGATTTGAATGGTGTCGATTGCACAATCACAGGCACTATAAATGAAAAAACCCTGTATGTAGGAGCTCTTTTCTTGGTGCGTCATGCGCGCGGAGGATACCGACCCACTGTTTTTCCAAGCACTAGTGAAGCCAGTTATATTTCTCCGGTCATATTTCTACTCGTTATAGGAGTTAAAAACATCATAAGGTAGTTAATTTAAAGCATTTTATAGCAATTTATATCCGTTTAGTGCGATTTTGGGACATTTATTTCTGAGACGCTGTGAATCTCTGGGCACGCTTCCAGTTCATGCCGAACGCAGTTGGCATTTCCACATGGCAAGAGGACAGCTTTCCACCAAAAGACGATTATACCCAAGAAAGGATGCTTCGCCCAAGATTCTGATGGAAGAACAGCTCAAAGTAGGAACAATTTATTATGATAAATCGTGTTTCTGTCGAAAAATGTTAGTGGCTTAGGACGCCATTTTTTTTTACTTAGCTTCGCTTGGCGCAAACTGTATTGAAAAGTAAGGATAATTTAAAAAATGTAATTCCGCGATTGTATTAAGAATTAAATTGTCTATCAATCGCTGTCCACCCTATATTTTTTAGTCACGTTTATGAGTATTTATGTATACGACTAGATCACTGTCTAATATGGCGCACGAACATTTTCTCACCAGCTGGGCTACTTTTCTCATTGTCTAACCATGATTTTGGTGGCTAAATATGCACATTTTCGAACAAACTGTATATGTATGTTGTAATGTGATGTTACAGGAGTGTCATCTGAAGAATTCTGAGAAGGTTAGTGAAAAATTTTTATATATTTTGGCGATGTTTACGTTATCGCTCTCTTTGGCTAGAATCAATGCTGGGGTAATGTTTGCACATGTGCTATGCTAATATAACGATTTATTGTGTTTTCGCTGTAAGACACTTAGAAAATCTGAAATATTGTCTGTATTCACAGGATCTGTGTCTTTCGATTAGTGTATGCTGTGTATTTTTACGAAATGTTTGATGATTAGTAGTTAGGTAAACACATTGCTCATTGTAATTATTCTAGTCCATTTGTGACGGTGGGTGCAATTGTAACCTATGCCATCTACCTGAAATATGCACATTTTTCTAACAAAACCTATCCTATACCATAAATATGTTATCAGACTGTCATCTGATGAGTTTTTTTCTTGGTTAGGGGCTATCAATATCTTAGTTTAGCCGAATTGGTGATAGCTACTGTTGTTGGTGGACAAAGTAAAGATGGTGGATTATGCTAATGTGTTTTTAGCTAATAGATTTACATCTTTACATATTGTGTCTTCCCTGTAAAACATTTTAAAAATCGGACATGTTGGCTGGATTCACAAGATCTGTGTCTTTCATTAGCTGTATTGGACTTTAATGTGTGAAAGTTAAATATTTAAAAAATATTTTTTTTTTGAATTTCGCGGCTCTGCCTTTTCAGTGGGGGTGGGGGGGGTGTGCCGCTAGCGGAACGTGTGTCCTTGAAAGGATAAGGAGCAATGGTGGCAAATCTGAAAGCCGAATTGTAAAGAACATCTAACCGCTCGAGAGCACCTTTACCTGCCGATCTATAAATTACGTCTCCGTAATCTAGCATGGGTAGGATGGTCATCTGAATCAGGGTTAGTTTGGCAGCTAGGGTGAAAGAGGAGCGATTACGATAGAAGAAACCTTTATATGTGCTGAGAGAAAGACAGTGTACTGTCTAGCCATACTCCCAAGTACTTGTATGAGGTGACTACCTCAAGTAGTAATCACAACTGTGGGGAGAAGGGCATTCTTCTTACAAAACCACATTACCTTTTTTTGGAGGTGTTCAGAACAAGGTGAAGGGTAGAGAAAGCCTGATGGACACTAAGAAAGCTTTGTTGTAGAGCGTTTAACACAAAATCCGTATTGGTTGTACAATTGATCATAACTCTAAAACTACTTGAAATCCCACTCAGAAAATGGTGTATTCAATTGAGTACAGCATGTAAAGCCATATATAGTGCCTTTGGAAAATATTCAGACCCCTTGACTTTTTCCACATTTTGTTAGGTTAAAGCCATATTCTAAAATTGATTAAATAAAAACCAATCCTCATCAATTTATACACAATAACCCATAATGACAAAGCAAAGTTTTTGGGGGACATTTTTGCAAATGTACTACAAATAAACAGAAATACCTTACTTAAATAAGTATTCAGACCCTTTGCTATGAGGCTTGAAATTTAGCTCAGGTGCGTCCTGTTTCCACCGATTATCCTTGAGATGTTTCTACAACTTGATTGGAGTCCACCTGTGTTCAATTCAATTGATTGGACATGATTTGGAAAGGCACACACCTGTCAATATAAGGTCCCACAATTGACAGTGCATGTCAGAGCAAAGATCAAGCCATGAGGTCGAAGGAATTGTCCGTAGAGCTCCAAGGCAGGATTGTGTCGAGGCACCGATCTGAGGAAGGGTACCAAACAATTTCTGCAGCATTGAAGGTCCCCAAAAACACAATGCCTCCATCATTCTTAAATGGAAGAAGTTTGGAACCACCAAGACTGCTCCTAAAACTGGCCGCCCGGACAAAATTAGCAATAACGGAAAAACTGAAATGGTCCACCCGCACAGACAGTGTGGTGAAGAAGGCACAACAGCGCCTCTTCAACATCAGGAGGCTGAAGAAATTTGGCTTGTCACCTAAAACCCTCACAAACTTTTACAGATGCACAATTGAGAGCCTCCTGTCGAGCTGTATCACCGCCTGGTACGACAACTGCACCGCAAGGCTCTCCAGAGAGTGGTGCGGTCTACACAACGCATCACAGCGGGCAAACTACCTGCCCTCCAAGACACCTACAGCACCTGATGTCACAGGAAGGCGAAATAGAACATCAAGGACAACACCCACCCGATCCGCTGCCTGTTCACCCTGCTACCATCCAGAAGGCGAGTACAGGTGCCGTACAGGTGCATCAACGCTGGGACCGAGAGACTGAAAAACACCTTCTGTATCAAGGCCATCAAACTGTTAAACAACCATTACTAACAGAGAGGCTGCTGCCTATATACAGACTTGAAATCATTGGCCACTTTAATAAATGTATCACTAGTCACTTTAATAATCCTACTTTAATAATGTTTCATGTCCTGCATTACTCATCTCATATGTAAACGCAGCAAAAAAGGAAACGTCCCTTTTTCAGGACCCTGTCTTTCAAAGATAATTCGTAAAAATCTGAATAACTTCACAGATCTTCATTGTAAAGGGTTTAAACACTGTTTCCCATGCTTGTTCAATGAACCATAAAAAAATGAGCATGCACCTGTGGAACAGTCGTTAAGACACTAACAGCTTACAGACGGTTGGCAATTAAGGTTACAGTTATGAAAACTTAGGACACCAAAGAGGCCTTTCTACTGACTCTAAAAAACACCAAAAGAAAGATGCCCAGGGTCCCTGCTCATCTGCGTGAACGTGCCTTAAGCATGCTGCAAGGAGGCATGAACACTGCAGATGTGGCCAGGGCAATAAATTGCAATGTCCGTACTGTGAGACGCCTAAGACAGCGCTACAGGGAGACAGGATGGACAGCTGATCATCCTCGCAGTGGCAGACCACGTGTAACAACACCTGCACAGGATCAGTACATCCAAACATCACACCTGCGGGACAGGTACAGGATGACAACAACAACTGCCCGTGTTACACCAGGAACACTAGCCCTCACCCTCCGATCCAACAGGTCCCAGACGTGCTCAATGGGATTGAGATCCGGGCTCTTCGCTGGCCATGGCAGAACACTGACATTCCTCTTGCAGGAAATCACACACAGAACGAGCAGTATGCCTGGTGGGTTTGTGCCCATAGGCGACGTTGTTGCCGGTGATGTCTGGTGAGGACCTGCCTTACTACAAGCCCTCAGTCCAGCCTCTCTCAGCCTATTGCGGACAGTCTGAGCTCAGTTTAGCGAAATGCTTGGGCTTCCTGTTCCAACAGTGCAGCAATATCAAACATGTAATCTAACAACCTGTTAGATTACATGTTTGATATTGCTGCACTGTTGGAACTAGAAGCCCAAACATTTCGCTACACTTGCAATAACATCTGCTAACCACGTGTATGTGCCCAATAAAATTGGATTTGATTTGACATCTCTGGAGAGACCTGCAAATAGCTGTGCAGCAACAATCCCCATCCAACCTGACCGAGCTTGAAAGGATTTGTAGAGAAGAATGTGAGAACCTCCCCAAATACAGGTGTGCCAAGCTTCATGCCCAAGAAGACTCGAGGCTGTAATCACTGCCAAAGGTGCTTCAACAAAGTACTGAGTAAAGGGTTTGAATACTTATATAAATTAACAAACATTTCTAAAATCCTGTTGTTGCTTTGTCATTATGGGGTAGTGTGTGTAGATTTGAGGGGAAAAAAAACAATTTAATACATTTTAGAATAAGGCTTTAACCTACCAAAATGTGGAAAAAGTCAAGGGGTCTGAATACTTTCCGAAGGCACTGTAATTGAGCACAATTTAAAGAGGTATTATGAAATATAACGTTTTCATTTCAGAGAACAGGGTAAGCATTCAAGCGACACCTGCTGACTAAAGTTCATGGACTGGGCAAGCTCAAAATTGTATAAATATCGAAACCAAATAGAGTCAGTCAAGTCAGTCAATTCAGGAAGTAACCTGAAATTCCAATTCAATAAGTGAAAAAAGGACCATTTTAAATTATTTCCAAATAAACTGAAAAGAAAAAGTTCTTTAAAATGTTTTCCATTTTAAATGTTAGATTCAAATCACTTCCTGATGGCAAAGGTGTATAAAGATGGAGGAATTCAGATATGACGTCATTGTTTTAGCACTACCCACAGACTTTATTAACTATAGCGACATGGTTCAATGTGCCAATAAATCACCACAATGTACTTTTTATTGCCATCTTTGAGCTAGAGTTGGGATCAAGTTTACTATGCTAATGCAAGTACAAAAAAAGAGTAATGGAGAACACTGTATTATACGGTGAACTTAGCACATTAGGCATTTGTGGTAAGTACATGTGGGGCTGCCATCTTTATGCATGTCCGCCATATACAGTACCAGTCAAAAGTTTGGATACACCTACTCATTCTAGGGATTTTTCTTTATTTTTACTATTTTCTAGAATAATAGTGAAGACATCAAAACTATGAAATAACACATATGGAATCATGTGGTAACCAAAGAATATATGAGCTAAAGGCCTGATTCGACCATGAAGGCCTGATACACGCAGTCTCCTCTGAATGTAGAAAATAGTAAAAATAAAGAAAACCCCTTGAATGAGTAGGTGTGTCTAAACTTTTGACTGGTACTGTATATATTTTTTTAGCTTTATTTAACAAGGCAAGTCAGTAAAGAACAAATTCTTATTTACAATGACGGCCTACCCCGGACAAACCGTAACCCGGATGACACTGAGCCAATTGTGCGCCGCCCTATGGGACTCCCAATCACGGCCAGTTGTGATACAGCCTGGAATCACACCAGGGTCTGTAGTGATGCCTCTAGCACTGAGATGTAGTGCCTTTGACTGCTGTGCCACTCGAGAGCACCACTCGGGAGTACTGTATATATTGTGGGTATAATATGTATATTTATGTTGTATATACAGGGCACATTTGTCTTCCTGTTAAAATAAAGGTTAAATGAAACAATTAAATACAAAAATCGACTGACTTCGATTTGAATTCATTTATATACTGTATGTTACCAGGCAACGGAAAGACTTGACTTTTTATGGGATACAACATAGGGGGGCTCCTGAGCGGCGCTGCATCTCAGTACAAGAGGCGTCACTGCAGTACGTGGTTCGAATCCAGGCTGCATCACATCCGGCTGTGATTGGGAGTCCCATAGGGCGGTGGACAATTGGCCCAGCGTTGCCAGGGTAGGCACTAAATCCCTTGTGATCTGAGATTCTAACCGCTAGATTGAAATGGTCACATTAATTTGAAAGAAAGGGAGGCAGAGGAAATGTTGATGAAGCTCTGAGAGGAAAGAGAGATAAAGAAAATTATATGAAGCGAAATAGACTCACCTTCGGCTGAACCTCCACCTCCACCACTTGATTCTTGTTCATGCAGCCTTTCACAAAGCCCTCAACATTGCTGTTGAACTTCATAAAGATCACATAGGTGGCATAGGCTGAGAGCAGAGTAATACTTTCCCAGTAGGAGATGTAGTTATCCAGGAAGAAACATATGAGCATGATCAGGTCCATGATGTAGAAAGAGACGTCACGGAAGAGGGGCCACCAGGTGAGGTTGAGGATCTCCCTGGAGAAGATGGCACACATTCCAATGACGAAGAGAATGTTGAAGACAGCTGAGCCCACAATGGTTCCGATGCCCACATTGCTGTGCGAGATGAATACGCCGATGACAGAAGTGAAAAGCTCGGGCGCCGACCCGCCTGCCGCCATGAAGGTGGCCCCCGCCACGTCATCAGAGATGGCCAGCTTCTCTGTGATGACTGTCAGAGCGGGCACGAAGAATTCATCACACACAATGGCTAAAGAGATGAACATGTACAGCATCCCAAACATGTGGAGCACCACAGCACCCTGGCGCCTCTCTTCCAGGGTGAACAGGTCCGTGGGATAGTCCCCCTGGCTCTCGTTGCCGTCTGCCGAAGACCTCATGGCCACGGGCATGTTGGCTGAGACATTGGGATCCCTCTGGTGCTGAGTGGAAAGTAGAGTCCTGTGGGGAGCAGGACCAGACTGAAGGAGGGCCTCTTGAGGCAGGAGCAGCTCCGGGTGGCTCCCTGAGCTCCATGTCAAGGCGCTGAAGGAAAAGGAGATAGCGCTTATGGCTACCAGGCTGAACACAAAACCCAGGATTCGTATGGGCCTCAGCTTTCTAAGCAGGTTCTGGTGGCGGTGCCTCTTACACGTTGCATCCAGAAAGGGCCTTTGCACCACCATATCCAAGCAGGGTTGGTCCAAACCCATCACTGTGATGTGCTGAGTGTGTTTCTATACTCTCAATGGTTGGCTGGAAAGAGGTTGAGCTAGTTTTTGTTAGCAGACACAACGCATGGTGCTGCCGTGGGCTTCAAACAACATGGGAGTATTCCTGAAGCTTTCCAGCGTGTGGCTTGCCAAACGATGTCTTCATATTAGCCTCTAAAAACAAGATTTGAAGAGAAATTGAAGAGAAAAAGAAAAGGAGGAAGCTTCAACATGTAGAATTTAGACACAGCAACAAACTATTAGCTGTCACATGCCTACCGCAATTCTGTAGTGGATTTAACACCACAATGTAGCCTAGTCCTGACCATGGATATCCAATTTCCTTGAAGATTGTTTTTAAATTTCAATGTTCTGATGTTTCATTGTGGTATTAAGGCCTATGCTATGATACAGATATAACGGCAATACATGGGTTCAGAGGCAGAGAAATAGAGGGAATAGCTATATCCTACTTTATCTTTTCAGAAACAAGCAAATAACATTGAGAAAAAATCTTCAAATGTTTGAATTCATAATAGACTAATCATTGCTTGTCACATGCATTGTAAATTACACCCAGATATTTAAGTGATAAGGCCCGAAATGCCAGTGTTTGATGATGCCAGTGTTGTTTTTTTAAACCGAGCTAAAATATATCCTCCAAACATCGGCTTTGAGGGCATTATCGCTTTTATACAACGAGTTACCAACATATTCCAATCACTTCAAACTGAAGCTGGAAAGACTGCAAACTAGCTGCACTTCGTTTAGTTTTAGCTTTTTTCAATTGACATTTCTTTGTAAATATTCATAAAAATTATACCAGCTGATTCATGATTTCGACAGGCTGAGAAAAGCTGCATGCCTGGCTGCCCTGTCCGACTCCCGACACATTCATGACTATGGGACAGCTGGAGATCAAATTTGAATATTGAAACAATGTTGCAAATGTCAGAGAGACAGACAGCAAGGTTTATACAAATCTCTGCTGTTGAAAACTAAACGTTAGGCTAAAAGAAATGTGAGATAATGTCTAGATGCTTTTTACAGAGAAGACCAAGTTTATACATGTCCTGGCTGGGTTGATGAGACAGTGGGTTGCGCAGTCAAATGGTAATTTGTGTAATAGACACCGGCTGGAATGCGGTTTTAACCAACCAGCATTCAGGATTAGACCCACCAGTTGTATAAAGGCTAATAATAACATGGAAAACAGGTCGCCTATTTCCTCCGAAAAAATATAGATGATACTACATATTAATAGGGACGGGAATGTATGTACTGTAGTTACCATGCTATGCATGTGAAACGTGGAAATAATTCACCAATTTGGCCTACTCAGATAGAGAGGATTCATTAGAAAATATTTATAATATAGATTAACCCTGCTAATGTTATGGTATCCCGGTAGAATTGTTGCAAATAACCAAATTCCACCAAATTATAGGCCTACTCGGTATGTGATGCACCAAATGCCCCAGACCTAATAACGAACTTCAATGGCACCTTTATAACGGTTATAGTTACTATATGATTGGATTGCGGCGTTTGAAGCAGATCAGACGTAGCCAAAGCAAATAATCTGTGCGTTTGTTCTGCATAGGCTAGGCTATCTATTCTCGGCAGAATGTAACATTTTTGTTGCGCAGAATTGTTTTGTGTCGCAAACCTGGTTAACTGACATAGATTCTACTTGAGTCACGGAAATCTAAATATTTTTTACAATAGAAAAAATAATAACGGCTATTGGCGTTTAAATGAAATAGCCTAAACGCAAATAAATAGGCTACTGGCCTTCTCTTGCGTAGCCTACACCGTGCATTGAAATATCCGCATAGTATGTCTTCATTTATATGAGGAGCTGACAAACGGCTGTTGCAACGTGCGCCTCTGTCCTGCAGTAAAATCTCCCTGCCGCGTAACCTTACAACAATAACACTTCAAAGCTGCGTGATTATTACCGACTGTGCACAAACTGGTTGAATCAATGTTGTTTCCACGTCATTTCAACCCCCCAAAAATGCAATGTGATGACGTTGAATCAACGTGGAAATGTAAGGGAATTTTGTATTTTCCCCCGACTTTTAAACTAAATCCAAAGACATGGATATTTTTGTTGTTGTTGTTGATTTAACCTTGAATTCACATTAGTTGACAACTCAACCACATGTAAATAAAAACTAGACATTGCACTGGGGTCTGTGCCCAGTGGGTAGACGACTCAGTTATCATCATTTGCGCAAAATAGGCAAAACGCGTAAAATTGACAAATGTGTCAGTAATTATGAATGTCTTACCTTATATAGAGGTAAATAGAACGGCAACCGTAACACACCAGGTCGAAATTCGGTTCCGTCTCTTGTGTTCCCTTGCTCTCATTGAGCAAATGTGATGTTAATACCCTATCCGACGATTGAGGAGGAGCTCCCGACAAACTGGTTGCAAGCTGCGCTCACCTCAACATCCTCCCTCCCATCTCACTGAGAAATCATTCTAGTCTAAAAGACCTTGCTAATCTAAAAGAAAAGACTGGAACCTAAGGTAGGGTCGGTCTAACCACGTGAATTGCGAGGCTATAGATTACAACAGTGGAAGCCGTCATATGCCATAACAGGATAGAGGAGACCTTGATGGAGTTGCCGTGGTTACAGCAATGTCACCATTTCAACTATACAGATAGGGCTGATATAGATGGATATACTTGTGCATGTTTGAAATAACATTCAATGATGTTACTTAATGGCCTACACATGATCCTTCATATATAGATAGAAGGTTTGAAGGTCACAGAAGGGGAGTCGCCCAAATGGAGCCTAACCAGGGCCTTATTCACAAAGTGGAAGAGCTAGGATCAAGTTAGCCTTTTAAACCGTAAGGAATAAGAGGGGGGACTTTATCCTAAATCAGCACTCCTAGTCTATCACTAGGTTGAAAAACATCAGGGCATTTTGGGACATAAGATCCATAAAGGAATGCAGTCATGATTTCAAGGTCAAACAGTGTGTGCTCTATGAAATCAGTGGGATTTGGTGTTGTGGGATTTGTCTGTTGCTCAGCCTTCGGTTGAAGTCACATTCATCTCTACGAACCTGCTGCTCATGTTTACTTTGCATTCCTCTTACATCAAAATCCCCACCAGGGCTTAGCATTAGCAGACATGCCAAACAAGCCGTGTTGGATAAAGACAGCAGTCTCTGCACAGCATGACAACCCACTGGGGGGGAAATGGTTGAATCCACGTTGTATCCACATCATTTCAACCCCAAAAAATAAATGTAGGAAAACTCATTGGATTTGCAAAGAGTCATCAACGTCAGGGAATTTCGTGTTTTTTTCACCTAACTTTTAACCTAAATCGAATGACATGGTGACATGTTTTGTTGATTTCACATTGAATTCACAATAGTTGACAACTCAACCAAATGTAAATCAAAACTAGACATTGAACTGACGTCTGTGTGCAGTGGGAAAGTATGTGTGACACTAATGCCCTCGTGGTAGGTAATAAATCACGATTCACTGACCTCATTGATTGCCCTCCCTTCTTTCCCTGCCTGCAATCAACCCAAAATGGGAACAGAGACAGATAGAAACTTGTCTGACTTTGTGTTATCAATATCCACTTCGGCCTATCATTGAAAGACAGATGTGTGCATGGTCAATTCACACTGACCTGTGCACCCACAGTGTTAGTGTCACGCCCTGACCTTAGAGAGCCTTTTTTATTCTCTATTTGGTTAGGTCAGGGTGTGACTTGGGTGGGCAAATCTCTGTGTTCTATTTCTTGGTTGGCCGGGTATGGTTCCCAATCAGAGGCAGCTGTCTATCGTTGTCTCTGATTGGGCATCATACTTAAGCAGCCTGTTTTCCACCTGAGTTTGTGGTATCTTGTTTTTGTACAGTTACTGTGTAGCCTGCAGAACGTTACGTTCGTTTATCTTCTTTTTTTTTTGGTGTTCATCAAAATAAAGAAAGACGCTTACCATGCTGCGCCTTGGTCTAATTCCAACAACGGATATGACAGAAGATCCCACCACAAACGGACCAAGCAGCGTGGTCAGGAGGAGAGGACACGACGGAAACCCGAAAGGCAGCCCCCCCCAAAAATATTTGGGGGGCAGATGACGTGGGCGTCGGTGCTGAGGGGTGAGTCCGAGACCGAGGAGGAATTCTTGGACCATTTGAGCAAGGAGTGGTTGGCAGTAGAGAGCGACGAAAGAGTTTGGAGGGGTTGGAGTCTGGAGCAAGACAGTCGCTTTGAGGAGCGTGTGACCCTTCAAGCACCATGCTTTGCGGTTACACGTACTGTGTCTCCGGTACGCATCCACAGCCCGGTGCGCTCTGTGCCAGCTCCCCGCATTTGCCGTACTAGAGTGGGCATTCAGCCAGGACGGGTTGTACCAGCTCTGCGCTCCAGACCTCCGGTGTGTCTCCACGGCCCAGTATATCCTGGGCCAGCTCCACGCACCAGGCCTCCAGTGATGATCCATGGCACAAAGCCTCCAGTGGTGATCCATGGCCCGGAGCCTTCAGTGATGATCCATGGCCCGAAGCCCCCAGTGATGATCCATGGCACGAAGCCCCCAGTGATGATCCATGGCACAAAGCCTCCTGTGATGATCCGCAGTCCGGAGTCTCCAGCGACGGTCTGCAGTCCAGAGTCTACAGCGACGGTCTGCAGTCCAGAGCCTCCAGCGGGGGTTCCCAGTCCGGAGCCTGCAGCAGGGGTTCCCAGTCCAGAGCCTGCAGCAGGGGTTCCCAGTCCGGAGCCTGCAGCGACGGTCCGGAGCCTGAAGCGACGGTCACCAGTCCGGAGCCTGCAGCGACAGTCCGGAGCCTGAAGCGACGGTCCCCAGTCCGGAGCCTGCAGCGACGGTCCCCAGTCCGGAGCCTGCAGCGACGGTCCCCAGTCAGGAGCCTCCAGCGAGGGTTCCCAGGCCGGAGCTTCCGGCGACGATCGGTGGTTCGGTTCCTCCAGCAGTGATCTACGGTCCGGAGTCTGCGACAACGATCTACGGTCCGGAGTCCCCGGCGACGATCCCCGCATCAGAAGCGCCACCAAAGTGAGGGGAGCCTCAAGCAGAGCAGGGTCTGCGTCCCGCACCGGAGCCTCCACCGAGATGAGATGCCCACCCGGACCCTCCCCTATAAGTTCAGGTTTGCGGCCAGAGTCCGCACCTTGGGGGGGGGGGTACTGTCACGCCCTGACCTTAGAGGCTTTTTAATTATCTATTTGGTTAGGTCAGGGTGTGACTTTGGAGGGCAAATCTATGTGTTCTATTTCTTTGTTGGCCGGGTATGGTTCCCAATCAGAGGCAGCTGTCTATCGTTGCCTCTGATTGGGGATCGTACTTAGGCAGCCTGTTTTCCACCTGAGTTTGTGGGATCTTGTTTTTGTACAGTTACTGTGTAGCCTGCAGAACGTTACGTTCGTTTATCTTTTTGTTGTTTTTTTGGTGTGTATCAAAATAAAGAAAGATGTACACTTACCACGCTGCGCCTTGGTCTAATTCCAACAACGGATGTGACAGTTAGAACCTCAGAACTATGAATTGAGATGGATGGCATAATTTCTCCCCTCAAAGCCTCAAATTCTTCTATACTATTCCAACCAACATAATGTGCACTTCCATAGTGGCTTGTTATAATATATTTTTTTAAATCATAACCAGGCATAGCCTACCAAATAAACAAAACTCTCTTTTCACATTTCACAAAAATGCCTGTATTGCTTTCATAAAGAGAACACAAATTAAATTACACTTCAATAGCATTATCTATTAACCTCTTCCAACAGATTGCATCGTCTGTGGATCTATTGGGGCGATAAGCAAATTGAAGTGGGTCTAGGGTGACAGGTAAGGTTGAGGTTATATGATCCTTGACTAGTCTCTAAAAGCACTTCATAATGACAGAAGTGAGTGCTACGGGGAGATAGTCATTTAGTTCAGTTACCTTTGCTTTCTTGGGTACAGGAAGAAATGCCTTTAGCCGTACCCTTGTCCTACTGTTCCTCTGGTGATGTAGAGGTTAATCCAGGCCCTGTAGCGCCTAGCTTCACTCCCATTCCCCAGGAACTCTCATTTGTTGATTTCTGTAGCTGTAAAAGCCTTGGTTTCATGCATGTTAACAATAGAAGCCTCCATAAGTTTGTTTTACTCACTGATTTTAGCACACTCTGCCAACCCAGATGTCCTAGTCGTGTCTGAATCCTGGCTTAGGAAGGCCACCAAAAATCCTGAAATTTCCATCCCTAACTATAACATTTTCCGACAAGATAGAACGGCCAAAGGGGGCGGAGTTGCAATCTACTGCAGAAACAGCCTGCAGAGTTATGTCATACAATCCAGGTCTGTGCCCAAACAATTCGAGCTTCTACTTCTAAAAATCCACCTTTCCAGAAATAAGTCTCTCACTGTTGCCATTTGTTATAGACCACCTTTTACCCCCAGCTGTGCCCTGGACAAAATATGTGAATTGATTTCCCCCCATCTATCTTCAGAGCTTGTAGTGTTAGGTGACCTAAACTGGGACATGCTTAACATCCCGGCCGTCCTACATTCTAAGCTAGATGCCCTCAATCTCAAACAAATTATCAATGAACCTACCAGGTACAACCCCAATCTGTAAACACGGGCACCCTCATAGATATAATCCTGACCAACCTGCCCTCTAAATACACCTCGGCTGTCTTCAACCAAGATCTCAGCAATCACTGCCTCATTGCCTGCATCCGTAATGGGGCTGCGGTCAAACGACCACCCCTCATCACTGTCAAACGCTCCCTGAAACACTTCAGCGAGCAGGCCTTTCTAATCGACCTGGCCCGGGTATCCTGGAAGGATATTGACCTCATTCCGTCAGTAGAGGATGCCTGGTTATTCTTTAAAAGTGCTTTCCTCACCATCTTAAATAAGCATGCCCCATTCAGAAAAATTTGAACAGATATAGCCCTTGGTTCACTCCAGACTTCACTGCCATTGACCAGCACAAAAACGTCCTGTGGCGTACTGCATTAGCACCGAATAGCCCCCGCGATATGCAACTTTTCAGGGAAGTTAGGAACCAATATACACAGGCAGTTAGGAAAGCAAAGGCTAGCTTTTTCAAACAGAAATTTGCATCCTGTTGCACAAACTCCAAAAGGTTCTGGGGCACTGTAAAGTCCATGGAGAATAAGAACACCTCCTCCCAGCTGCCCACTGCACTGAGGCTAGGAAACACTGTCACCACCGATAAATCCACTATAATTGAGAATTTCAAAAACATTTTTCTACGGCTGGCCATGCTTTCCACCTGGCTACGCCTACCCCGGTCAACAGCCCTGCACCCACCACAGCAACTAGCCCAAACCTGCAACATTTCTCCTTCAACAAATCCAGACAGCTGATGTTCTAAAAGAGTTGCAAAATCTGGACCCTCTCTTTCTAAAATTATCCGCCACAATTGTTGCAACCCCTATTACTATCCTGTTCAACCTCTCTTCCGTATCATCTGAGATCCCCAAAGATTGGAAAGCTGCAGCGGTCATCCCCCTCTTCAAAGGGGGAGACACTCTAGACCTAAACTGTTACAGACCTATATCTATCCTACCCTGCCTTTCTAAGGTCTTCGAAAGCCAAGTTAACAAACAGATCACCAACCATTTCGAATCCAACCGCACCTTCTCCGCTATGCAATCCGGTTTCCGAGCTGGTCATGGGTGCACCTCAGCCACGCTCAAGGTCCTAAACAATATCATAACCACCATCGATAAAAGACATTACTGTGCAGCCGTATTCATCGACCTGGCCAAGGCTTTCGACTCTGTCAATTACCACATTCTTATCGACAGACTCAACAGCCTTGGTTTCTCAAATGACTGCCTCGCTTGGTTCACCAACTACTTCTCAGACAGCGTTCAGTATGCCAAATCGGAGGGCCTGTTGTCCGGACCTCTGGCAGTCTCTATGGGGGTGCCACAGGGTTCAATTCTCAGGCTGACTCTTTTCTCTGTATAAATCCATGATGTTGCTCTTGCTGCTGGTGATTCTCTGATCCACCTCTACGCAGACGACACCATTCTGTATACTTTTGGCCTTTCTTTGGGCACTGTGTTAACTCACCTCCAGACGAGCTTCACTGCCATACAACTATCCTTCCGTGGCCTCCAACTGCTCTTAAATGCAAGTATAACTGAATGCATGCTCTTCAACCGATCGCTGCCTGCACCTGCCCGCCCGTCCAGCATCACTTCTCTGGACGGATCAGACTTAGAATATGTGGACAACTACAAATACCTAGGTGTCTGGTTCGACTGTACACTCTCCTTCCAGACTCACATTAAGCATCTCCAATCCAAAATTCAATCTAGAATCGTCTTCCTATTTCGCAACAAAGCATCCTTCACTCATGCTGCCAAACATACCCTCGTAAAACTGACTATCCTACCGATCCTTGGCTTCGACGATGTCATTTATAAAATAGCCTCCAACACTCTACTCAGCAAATTGGATGCAGTCTATCACAGTGCCATCCGTTTTGTCACCAAAGCCCCATATACTACCCACCACTGCAACCTGTATGCTCTCGTTGGCTGGCCCTCGTTTCATATTCGTCGCCAAACCCACTGGCTCCAGGTCATCTATAAGTCTTTGCTAGGTAAGGCCCCGCCTTATCTCAACTCACTGGTCACCATAGCAGCACCCACCCGTAGCATGAGCTCCAGCAGGCATATTTCACTGGTCACCCCCAAAGCCTATTCCTACTTTGGCTGCCTTTCCTTCCAGTTCTCTGCTGCCAATGACTGGAACGAATTGCAAAAATCACTGAAGCTGGAGACTCATATCTCCCTCACTAAATTTAAGCATCAGCTGTCAGAGCAGCTCACAGATCACTGCACCTGTAAATAGCCAATCTGTAAATAGCCCATCCAACTACCTCATTCCCATATTGTTATTGATTTATTTTTTCTGCTCCTTTGCACCCCAGTATCTCTACTTGCACATTCATCTTCTGCACATCTATCACTCCAGTGTTTAATTGCTAAATTGTAATTACTTTGCCACCATGGCCTATTTATTGCCTTACCTCCCTAATCTTACCTCCTTTGCACACACTGTATATATTTTTTTCCAATTGTGTTATTGACTGTACGTTTGTTTATTCCATGTGTAACTCTGTGTTGTTGTTTGTGTCGCACTGCTATGCTTTATCTTTGCCAGGTCGCAGTTGTAAATGAGAACTTGTTTTCAACTGGCCTACCTGGTTAAATAAAGGTGAAATAAATAAATAAATAAAAAGGTGGACATCTTGAACCATGTGGGGACAGCAGACTGGGATAGGGAGAGACTGAATATGTCCGTGTCACGCCCTGGCCTTAGTATTCTTTGTTTTCTTTATTATTTTAGGTAGGTCAGGGTGTGACATGGGGAATGTTTGTGTTTTGTTGGTTTTGGGTGTTTTTTATGGTAAAGGGGTTGTTGGGTATAGTATATGGGTTTGTGTGGAGTACATGTGTCTAGTGTTGTCTATGTATGTTTAGTTGTCTAGGAGAGTCTATGGTTACCTGAATGAGTTCCCAATTAGAGACAGCTGATTTCGGTTGTCTCTGATTGGGAGCCTTATTTAGGGTAGCCATAGGCTCTCATTGGTTGTGAGTAGTTGTCTATGTAGAACGTTTGTAGCCTGTGTGTGTATGTGCACAACGTTATTTAGCTTCACGGTCGTTTGTTGTTTTGTATAGTTTGTTAAAGTGTGTCGTGTTCGTTCATCTTCTTTAAATAAAAAGAGAAGATGTATCATTATTCCGCTGCATCTTGGTCCGTCTCTCCACCACACGGTCGTGACAGTCCGTAAATACTCCAGCCAGCTGTTCTGCACTTGCTCTGAGGACGCGGCTAGGGCTTAATGTTATGGGTATGCTTGAAATTTTTAAGGACTGGGGAGTTTTTCAGGATAAAAATAAACAGAACGGCAATAAGCACAGGCAAAATCCTACAGAAAAACCCGGTTCAGATTGTTTTCCACCAGACACTTGGAGATAAATTCACCTTTAGCAGGACAATAACCTAAAACACAAGGCCGTATCTACACTGGAGTAGACAGTAAATGTTTCTGGGTGGCTGAGTTACAGTTATGTCGAGCTGTGATCAATGGTCAATTTGCCAGAGATTGAAGAATTTTGAAATGGTCAAATGTTGCACAATCCAGGCGTGGAAAGCTCTTAAAGACTTTTCCATAAAGACAAATGTTAGAATTTTTCTTACACTTTGACGTTACAGAGTATTTTGTGAAGATCCTTGACAAAAAAAGTACAATTAAATCAATTTTAATCCCAAGTTGTAACACACTAAAATGTGTAAAAAGTCAAGAGGTGTGAATACTTTCTGAAGGGACTGCAGTAAGAAAATACAGAGAATGTACAGTATACATGCAAACAAGTACCTAGTACAATTGCATGATTAAAGTAAATAAGTGGTCGAAGAAATATAAAAACAAAATACTTTTACATATACCATGTGAACATTTCCTAAGAATAAATAACATACAGGGGTGGGGTTGGGGGAATGGCATTGGGGTTTTGGGAGGGGGGAAAAAAAGAAAAAAAAGAAAAAAAGAGGCCCAGTTCTTTTTGTTTGATAAAGATGAGCAAAAAATATTGTATAAAATAAATAATACGTATATTGAGCTATTTTGTATGCTCAAAAAAAAGTATATTATTTTACACTAATACAATTGCTCAGATAAAGATATTTTGTCATATTTTTTCTTCTCAAATCGATAGGGGAAATTATTGGCACCGCTGTTTTTAATACCTTTCAATACCTCATCTTGCGAGGATAACGACACTGAGTATTTTTCTAAGTTGTATGAGATTGGAGAACACACTGGGATTGATCTTAGCCCATTCCTCCATACATAATCTTTCCAGATCCTTGATATCCTTGGTCTGTGCTTACGGACTGCTCTCAAATTCAAACGACAGATATTCAATTGTGTTCAAGTCCGGAGACTGAGATCGCCAATGCAAAATGTTGATTTTGTGTTAAATTAACCACTTGTTTGTGGATTTTGATGTGTGCTTAGGGTTATTGTCTTGCTGGAAGATCCACTTGCGTCCAAGTTTCAGACACCTGGCAGACGCAACCAGGTTTTTGGCTACAGTGTCCTGGTACTAGGTAAAGGTCATGATGCCGTTGACCTAAACTAGGACCCCAGGACCAGTGTAAGCAAGATCCACCACCATATTTTACAGTAAGTATGGGGGTTCTTTTCTGCTCATGCATCCTTTAAAAAATATATATATACGTATTTTAGCTGTTAATCAAAATCTCTTTCTGTGAGCAATTGTATGAGTATAACATATTATGATTTCCCTTTTTTTGCATACAATATAGCTCAATATTTCAAGGGTGCCAATCATTTTGGACCTGATTGTACAGTATGTGGAAAATAATGATTGGAAAATATCATATGAACTGAATATATGAAATTCTATGAATTAGAATATTGTACCTGAAAAATAAAAAATAACACATGATTGTAATGCTCCTGATACTTCATACCTTCTCAGTTGAAGCCAGTGTGTATACTCTTGCAGGACCGTCAGCTTTTTTCCTAACTGACACACAATTTTCGGCATCCACTATAGCAGGGTTTCCCAACTGGAGTCCCACAGGACGAATTTGGCCCGCCGGTGGTTATATTTGGACCCACAAGTTTTCTGAGCAATTAATAGAGAGACATGTACTTTTAATTTTTATTGTTGGACATAAAAGACTGTAAAAACACCAGGAAATCAGCAAAAAGTGGTTTTAATTTCAGAAATCTGTTCCCAAGTATTCCCACGCATCATACAGAGACGTGTGATCGTATATAAATAATAATAATTAATAATAATTGATTGGATTTATATAGCACTTTTCTACCAACTGAGCTACATAGCAGAGGGAAGCTCACCTCCTCCACCATCAATGTGTATCACCCACTTCAGTGATGCACGGCGACCATCTTTGTGCCAGAACTCTCACCACACATCAGCTATTAGTTGGAGTGGTGAAGAGTGATACATGCCCATTAGGAATGAGGTGGAGGATTAGGTGGACATGATGGTATGTGGCCAGGTTGGGAATTTAGCCGTGACACTGGGGTGAACACCCCTACTCTTACAATAAGCGCCATGGGATTTTGAATGACCACGGAGAGTCAGGACACCAATTTTAACCTCTCTTGGGTACGAGAGACGTTAGCGTCCCACCTCTTCAACAGCCAGTGAAACTGCTGGGCGCCAAATTCAAATACAGAAATACTCATTATAAAAATTCAGAAAACAAAACATATTTTACATAGGTTTAAAGATGAACTTCTTGTGAATCCAAACACGGTGTCAGATTTAAAAAATGCTTTACGGCGAAAGCATACCTTACGATTATTTGAGAACATAGCCCAGCAGACAAATCATTACAAACAGTAACCAGCCAAGTAGAAGAGTTACACAAGTCAGAAATAGAGATAAAATTAATCCCTTACCTTTGATGATCTTCATATGGTTGCACTCAGCAGACATTCCTTTACTCAATAAATGTTCCTTTTGTTCGATAAAGTCTCTTTAATCCAAAAACCTACGTTTTGTTCACGCGTTTTCTTCAATCCACAGGCTCAAATGCAGTCAAAACAGGCAGACAAAAAAATTCAAATTGTATCCGTAAAGTTCATAGAAACATGTCAAACGATGTTTATATTCAATCCTCAGGTTGTTTTTAGCCTAAATAATCGATAATATTACAACCGGACAATAACGTTGTCAATATAAAAGGTAAACAAGAAAGGCACTCTCTCGGTCTCGCGCATGAAAAAGCTCTGTGACACTTTAGGGTCCACTCATTCAGACTGCTCTTACTCCCTCATTTTTCAGAATACAAGCCTGAAACAATTTCTAAAGACATCTAGTGGAAGGCATAGGAACTGCAATTTGAGTCCTAAGTCAATGGATACTGTAATGGCATTGAATAGAAAACTACAAAAAAAAAAAAAAAAACTTCCCGAATGGATTTGTCTCCGGTTTTCGCCTGCCAAATCAGTTCTGTTATACTCACAGACACTATTTTAACACTTTTGGAAACTTTAGAGTGATTTCTATCCAAATCAACCAGTTATATGCATATCATTTCTTCTGGGCCCGAGAAGCAGGCAGTTTAATTTGGGCATGCTTTTCATCCAAAATTCCGAATGCTGCCCCCTACCCTAGAGAAGTTAAATAACCCATCCAAAAGAATGCCCCCAAATGTAAATGAAGGTTTGAAATTATTATGTTTTAGTCAAATATTATATATTTTTAAGGCTTTTTAAAATGTATTTAAATTCCCTTTTCTCTCCCCAATTTCGTGGTATCCAATTGGTAGTTATTCTTGTCCCAACACTGCAACTCCCGTACGGACACGGGAGAAGCGTAGGTCGAGAACCGCGCTTCCTCCAAAACACAACCCAGCTGAGCCAAACTGCTTCTTAACACAATGACCGCTTAACCCGGAAGCCAGCTGCACCAATGTGTCAGAGGAAACAACGTACACCTGGCGACCGTGCCAGTGTGCATTGCACCCGGCCCACCACAGGAGTTGCTAGAGCACAATGGGACAAGAACATCCCTGCTGGCCAAAACCTCCCTTAACCCGGAAAACACTGGGCCAATTGTGTGCCGTCCCATGGTTCTCCCGGTCGCGGCCGGCTGTGACAGAGCCTGGACTTGAACTAGGATCTCTAGTGGCATAGCTAGCACTGTGATGCAGTGCCTTGTTAAGACCCCTGTTAAGGCTTCTTGCGATCAATTTGCAGTCTAAAAATATATATTTTTATTATGTTCAGGACCCCGGACCATCCGCTCAAGAAAAAATTGGCCCTTGGCTGAATCTAGTTGATGATCCCTGCACTACAGGAAGGACATTGTGTAGTTTCGATTGACTTAAAGGTGCAGTTTTCTGAAAAATGTATAACTTCTCATAGATTGTAACCCTACTTTACTTAAAAGGGGCAATCTGAAATTCAAACAAAAACAAAGTGGCACCCTGCCACTGTTTTGGTAAAGAGCTGAGGGATGAACTGGATGAATGAAGCCACTCAAATGTGTAAAGGAAATCACGCTGCTTGATTCCCCTTGATTCGGCTCATACCGAGGCTTGAACTCTGCCTCGCAAACACACGTGCCCGTCTTCCTGAAGAGTCTTACAAGTTGCGCCACCGAAAGCTAGCTATTCAGCAGCTTGAGTGGGGACACTTCAGGCTGGGGAGTGAGTTTCACAGATTCCGATCTGTTACATTCACCCCCCAACAACCCCGGCGTTGAGCTAAGCGTAACTGCTGAACCGGGTCACAGCACCATTATAAAGGACAGCACGCTGCTTGCGTAGCAAGTACCACTTCCCCCTGATTCAGATCATACCAAGGCTTGAACTCAGGACCTCAGCCTCCAAACACACGTGACAGTCTTCCCAAAGTTTTTTACCAGATGCGCCACCTTAAAACTAGACATTCGGCTATTCGTGGCTAATATAGCCGACAGCTTTGCATAACTTGCAAAGTAATGTTAAATCAATGAGCCTCCACACAGTCAATCAGTGCGGGAACGTAATCATTGCACACAAGATTGAGCTACAACTGGTTAGGCAGTTGGTAGCCTAAATCCTGCCTAATGTTTCTGCTGTTCCTAAAACCATTGACATATGTTAGCCTACTGTAACCACAGACAGAGAGGGTGGGTGTGTGTGTGTGTGTGTGTGTGTGTGTGTGTGTGTGTGTGTGTGTGTGTGTGTGTGTGTGTGTGTGTGTGTGTGTGTGTGTGTGTGTGTGTGTGTGTGTGTGTGTGTGTGTGTGTGTGTGTGTGTGTGTGTGTGTGTGTGTGTGTGTTTGTGTGTGTGTGTGTGTAAGGTCGGGTGATTGTGTAGAAGCCTGCATCGCTCGATTGCGCCCCATAGCGATCCTCGATAGTCAATCCCTATGGGGGGGGGGGGGGGGGGGGGGGGGGTGCTACTGCAGCCGCTCAATGATTTTATTATATGCTTACCTCTTACAGATTTTAACAATTCCAGATGAACAGAAGTGTCAGAAGTAAACCACAACAGTCTCCAATCTCACAGTTCATGGAGACCCATGTAGAGCAGTACAGCATGAATCATACACAGCAGAAAGCTATCAATAATGCAATACTGTCCCACCTGGTTATCGATTGCAACTTGCTTCTGTCTATTGTGGAAAAAAATTGTTTTCGTCACTTCCTGTCAGTGGTTGACAGTAAGTACAGCCCAGTGTGTCGCAGAACATTGACTTCAAAAGTAGAGAACCTCGCTACAGAGACGTTCAAAACTGAAAACTCATTTGAGCAACACAGACCATGTTTCAGTCACAGTGGACATTTGGTCCAACCCGAAAGATGAGGGGGTTCCTTGGTGTCACTGTGCACTGTATGGAGAAAGATGGCTAGAGGATACAACTCAAGTCCAATCTCTTGGCCTGTGACCGCTTCAAAGGCCCACACACGGCCGAAAGAATCTGTGAGCAATTTGAGGCCATGTGTGATGAGTACAGCATTAAAGATAAATTGGACTATATCATTAGTGACAATGCTGCCAACATGAGAAAAGCATTCACGGTGTGCTTCCCCATTGAACAAGAAGATGAAGTACATGATGAAGATTACGTTGATGACCCAGAGCTCTGGAATGACCTAACCCTGGAAGACCAGCAAACAGTGGATGCTGCTATTGCAAAAAAAAAATAGCGCTCACAGTGTTTTTCCCACACTCTCCAGCTGGTGGTGGGAGATGGCTTGAAAGAAACAAAGGTGATGACTCCTTCTCTTTCAAAGTTATCAAAAATCAGCTCACTGCTGCATACAAGCACAACATAAACATTTGGGGAAAGAGGCATGCCTGCTGCTGTCATCACAAAATGGAACTCAACACTGAGTAAAGTGAAGGCAGTTATCCAATGTGACCATCTAAAGCTCTGTCATGTTCTAGAAAAGGCTGGGCACAAGGAGTTGTTGTTCACAGTACAGGAGTGGAATAAGTTAAAGGAGTTGGTGGACATCCTGAAGCCATTTGGAGCAACAGATATGACACAGGGGGATAAGATAGACACAATCAGTTCTGTTGTTCCGGCTTTTTCTCTGATGTGGGTGGAGCACCATGTGCTGGTCAAGGAGGAGGCGGCCAAAGAGTGAAAGGTAAATATTATTGAGTTTAATGTAACTTTTTCTTATAATTTAATCCAATTGACTGCAACAATCATATTTTTTCAGTTTAATCCACTGCATCACCAATACTTTAATACCGGCCTTTTTGTTTCTGCTATGCTTTTACATGTTTTGCCAGAACTGATTTTGCAAGATGCTGCAAGGACTGAGCAAGCTGTGCCTCTTGTTGATGAGGAAGAGCGAGAGGACCATAGTCTTGGACAAGAAGAAGGGCTGTTTGCAGCATACTGTAAGAGGCAGAAGAAAGCTGTTGGGACCACTACAGCACTATAGCTAAGTCACTACCTTGACATATGCAAAGGACAGCTCTTCCTTCACTGTCCCGAGTGGCCATCAGGGTCTTGGCAGTTACTGCCTCCAGTGCTCCGGTGGAGTGTGTCTTCAGCCATGGTGGCATCATACTGTGGCCTCATCGTGCACAAATGACTGACAGACTTTTATCAAATTTGGTCTTTACAAATGCAATGCATCATAGGGCCCTGAGATAAGAGAAAAAAAGGAAACTGTTTATGCATTACACACATGCACACACACACACACACACACACACACACACACACACACACACACACACACACACACACACACACACACACACACACACACACACACACACACACACACACACACACACACACACACACACACACACACACACACACACACACACACACACACGTAGTCTCCATGTTCAGGTTTTATCTCCCATCTTTGGGATCTGTATTGTTTTCTCAGACATTCAGGCCAGTGTTCAAATTGTAGGCCTACTGTCACGCCCTGGCCATAGAGAGGCTTTTATTCTCTATTTTGGTTAGGCCAGGGTGTGACTAGGGTGGGCATTCTAGTTTCATTATTTCTATGTTTTCTATTTCTTTGTGTTTGGCCGGGTGTTGTTCTCAGTCAGAGGCAGCTGCCTATAGTTGTCTCTGATTGAGAACCATACTTAGGTAGCCCTTTTTTCCACCTGTCTTGGTGGGAAGTTAACTTTGTTTGATGGCACATAGCCTTAAGCTTCACGGTTTGTTTTGGTATTGTTTATTGTTTTGTTGGCGACATCTACTATTAAAAGTATGTACGCTCACCACGCTGCACCTTGGTCCTCTTCTTACGACAGCCGCGACAGAACTTCCCACCAACAAAGGACCAAGCAGCGTGGCCAGGAGAGGCAGCCCCCCCCCCCAAAAAAATGGGGGGGGGGGTCGGCGGAGCCGAGGATGGAACCAGAGCCAGTCGGGGTGAACTTGGAGGGGAGTGAAGGTAGTGAAGCAGAGACAGTGAAGGAGTTGATGGGGAGATTGGAGGAGAGAGCTATGAGAGAGCTGCTGTGTTGGTGCATGAGGCACGACATTCGCCCTACGGAGCGTGTCCTCGGGTTGATGTCACCTGAGTCAGCTCTCCATACTAGTCCTGAGGTGCGTGCTAGCCGTCTGGTGAGTCCTGCGCCGGCTCTACGCACTGTTTCCCCAGTTCGCCAGGAGTACCCAGTGGGCCTGTTCCAGCTCCCCGCACGTGCCGGGCTAAAGTGGGCATGCAGACAAGAGGAGCGGTGCAAGTGCTAAGCACCAGAGCTCCAGTGCTCCCCCACAGCCCGGTTCGACCTGTGCCTGCACTCTGGAGGTGCCGGGCTAGAGTGGGCATTCAGCCTGGAAGAGTGGTGCCAAGGCTACGCACCAGATCCCCAGTGCTCCCCCACAGCCTGGGTCATTCTGTGCCTCCTCTAAGGACCAGGCCTCCAGTAGGTCTCCCCAGCCTGGTTCATCCCGTGCCTCCTCCACGGACCAGGCCTCCAGCGACGGCCTCCAGTCCGGAGCCTCCAGCGACGGCCTCCAGTCCGGAGCCTCCAGCGACGGCCTCCAGTCCGGAGCCTCCAGCGAGGGTGCCCAGTCCGGGGCCCCCGCTATGAGGGTCAGCAGTCCGGGGTCGGCGGCGAGGGTCCCCGCAACAGAGTCGCCGCCGTAAAGGAAGCCCACCCGGACCCTCCCCTTTAAAGTCAGGTTTTGCGGCCAGAGTCCGCACCTTTGGGGGGTGGGATACTGTCACGCCCTGGCCATAGAGGCTTTTATTCTCTATTTTGGTTAGGCCAGTGTGTGACTAGGGTGGGCATTCTAGTTTCTTTATTTCTAAGAAAGAGTTTTGTCCGGGTGTGGTTCTCAATCAGAGGCAGCTGTCTATCGTTGTCTCTGATTGAGAACCATACTTAGGTAGCCCTTTTTTCCACCTGTCTTGGTGGGAAGTTAACTTTGTTTTATGGCACATAACCTTAAGCTTCACGGTTTGTTTTGGTATTGTTTGTTGTTTTGTTCTGCGACATCTGCACCTTGGTCCTCTTCTTACGACAGCCGTAACACCTACTTGAAGTTCAGTAGCAGTTGTTTTGATGTACCTTTTAATAAATGATTGTAACTTTATGGCAGGATTGTTTAGGTGTCTAGAGTATATCTAGAGAGAGAGAGAGAGCACTACAATATTTTGTTTTTGTTGTCTTACTGATCTGTCTTTCTCATGGCTACCCATGTATTGCCATGGAAATATAACGTTTATTTGGACAAGTAATAAATATATATATTTAAAAGAATTCATGATTTGCATAAATTTAATATACTAACTCTTACTCTTGTTAAAAATAGGAAATGGTATTACATTTGGTGAAGAGCACATTATGACTTATTTAAGACTCGCAACTCAAAGTTTAGGACTTGAGACTTGACTTGGGACTTGCCTGTCTTGACTTGGGACTTGAGTGCTAAGACTTGAGACTTACTTGTCACTTGTAAAATAATGACTTGGTCCCACGTCTGATAGAAAGTGTTATCAATACTTCTTTAGAAATACCTATTGTGTGTAATATCATAAAGTTCTTCCTGGGACAAACCAATGTGTTCCTCCGGGGCCTTCTAATTCAACTTTGGTTTGAACACTAAACTCTACTCTTCTGTAAACTGGGCATCTCTGTATAACTGTCGCAAGACCCACTGGTTGATGCTTATTTATAAAACCCTCTTAGGTCTCACTCCCCCCTATCTGAGATATCTACTGCAGCTATCATCCTCCACATACAACACCCATTCTGCCAGTCACATTCTGTTAAAGGTCCCCAAAGCACACACATCCCTGGGTCGCTCGTCTTTTCAGTTCGACGCAGCTAGCGACTGGAACGAGCTGCAACAAACACTCAAACTGGACAGTTTTATCTCCATCTCGTCATTCAAATACTCAACCATGGACACTCTTACTGACAGTTGTGGCTGTTTTGCGTGATGTATTGTTGTCACTACCTTCTTGCAGTTTGTGCTGTTGTCTGTGCCCAAAAATGTTTGTACCCTGTTTTGTGCTGCTACCATGTTGTGCTGCTGTCATGTTGTGTTGCTACCATGTTGTTGTCATGTTGTGTTGCTACCATGCTGTGGTTTCATGTGTTGCTGCCATGCTATGTTGTTGTCTTAGGTATCTCTTTATCTAGTGTTGTGTTGTCTCTCTTGTCGTGATGTGTGTTTTGTCCTATACTTTTATTTAATTAATTTTTATTTTTAAACTCAGCCCCCTTCCCCGCAGGAGAACTTTTGCGTTTTGGTAGGCCGTCATTGTAAATAAGATTTGGTCTTAACTGACTTGCCTAGTTAGGTAAAGGTTAAATTTAAAAAAGACCAAATAAAAGATGCAAAAGCCCACTGGGCCATTCATTTACTTGCAAAGTGTTTAAAAGTTTATTGCTTTGCTTGATCCATTATGCATTGGCTGCACTCCTCAAAATGAATTGGGCACTGTCACAATCAGTGTCCCTAGCCATCCGACTCCAAAGTTTTTAACTCAGAGTGTGTCTTCATCTATTAGACAAGTTCATTAAAATGAGCGTTTGATTGATGGATGGATAGATAGATAAGTATGCTATGTGATCAATAAGATCGCTGCAGAATATTTACTGTGCTGGAAGCAGTTTTTTTGTTCACCTGTCAGTATTCAAGTTTGGTGAATTTAGTCTGTGCAAAATTACATTTTGTCTCTGGAGGCTGCATCTTGGGATGTTAAACAAGCCATCAGTATATATTTATAATTTGCAACTATTCTATTCACCCCATATGAATGAATCATTTTATTGTTCAATTAGGAAACCTTATAAAGTAACAAAGGCCAATGGCATGTGTTTGAACAAAACACTTGACTACAACTACACTTGACTACAACCAGCCCCTCTTCACATGAGGTTGGATATGTGGCAATGATTTTACCTATCAAATGAAATCCCGACATTAAGCTCTTTTTCCAAAATGGGTCCCCAACCTTCTCCTCATGAGTTGCACAAACCTGCCCTGCATCTCCAGCATAAAATGTATGACTGGTCATGGGGCTTGTTTTGATTCGTCTGAAATCTGTACGAAGCAAAACAACAGAATGATCCACCCAGGCCCTACCACCCATACCACCATCAGTTTGGGCCAGCAGCCAAATGCATGCTTTGTGTGCCACATAGGGGGTTCTCCACCAAAAAGGGAGAGATGCAGCCACCAAAGCAAATTTAAACTGACTAACCACAATTATTGCCGAAGGTTTGCGGGTTGGTGGTCGAAACATTAAAAGTGTAGGGTCATCCAAATAGTTTTTTTTATGGAAGACTCTGGGATGAGATTAAATGATGCCCTAACATCTGCTGTAGGCTAATCCCCCTCCTCAACCACAACACTGACCAAAAAGGCTTGGATAGGCCTATAAGAGACCAGCTGTGCTTTCTGGGTACACTAGGGATGAACATTTCCCGGTATTTTACAAATGTTCCATCCCGAGAATAAATCGCTTTTCTGCCGGGTAACCCGGTATTTCCCGCCAAAACCTGAAGTGTCTTTGAAAAGCATTATAAAACATGTCTGGATTTTACTTGTCACGCCCTGGCCTTAGTTATCTTTATTTTCTGTAATATTTTGGTTAGGTCAGGGTGTGACAGGGGGGATGTTTGTGTGTATTTGTCTCGTCTTGGGTGGTTGTATGGTATAGGGGGTTTTGGGTAGAGTGTATGGGTTTGTGTTGAGTGTAGGTGTCTAGGTATGTCTATGGTTGCCTGAATGGTTCTCAATCAGAGACAGCTGTCATTCATTGTCTCTGATTGGGAGCCATATTTAAGGCAGCCATAGGCATTAGGCTATTGTGGGTAATTGTCTATGTTTAACG
Organism: Salvelinus fontinalis; assembly: GCF_029448725.1. NCBI lineage: Eukaryota > Metazoa > Chordata > Actinopteri > Salmoniformes > Salmonidae > Salvelinus > Salvelinus fontinalis. The sequence goes on along the minus strand of NC_074700.1, from coordinate 532,032 downwards.
TTTGTAGCTTGTGTATGCACTTACGTTTGTAGCTTCACGTTTGTTGTTTTGTTTTGTAAAAGTGTTCGTTTTTTTCGTGTTTCATCTTCAAAAATAAAAGAAGATGTATTTCTCTCACGCTGCGCCTTGGTCCACTCTTCCTCAAAGTTACGACGATCGTGACATTACTAGAGTTTTGATCAGCCTGACAATTCAAACCTGACGCCACCTGAGCCACATATTAAATACATTTTATGAGCCCTACATTAACAACATTTAATGAGCCCAAAAAGCTCAAAGGATTGTGCCATTGTCCAATACATATATGATATAGGCTGCTGCACATTACACACAACAGAAAAACAAATACGTTTCGTTGTCCTTATCTTCAACAGTCTAATGAAATCCTTTCACTTCTCTTCATGAAGATTGAATGGTTATCGGTCTGAAATAATAACTGCTATAGCCTACAGCCATTGTGTGTTCACTCTTCTTCAAACTACCCAGGAGTTCTGTTGGCTGCTCTATTTAACATTCAGTGAAATAGAGCTTGCGTCCCTCTTCGAATAGTCTATTGGTATAATAAATGCTAAAGAAAATGATGTCCAACAAGCAAGAGTCTAGCTTTTCCTGCATGGGACTCCAAGAGCTAAGGAGCGTTTTTAAGGAGAGGCCAGAGGAGCATAGGTGCTTGCGTATTGCGCCTCGCAAGTCCTCAACTGGCAGCTTCATTAAAAATTACCAGTCTCAACATCAACAGCGAAGAGGCGACTCCGGGATGCTGGCCTTCTAGGCAGAGTTGCAAAGAAAAAGCCTTATCTCAGACTGGCCAATAAAAATAAAAGATTAAGATAGGCAAAAAAACAGACACTGGACAGAGGAACTATGCCCAAGAAGGCCAGCATCCCGGAGTTGCCTCTTCACTGTTGACGTTGAGACTGGTGTTTTGCGGGTACTATTTAATGAAGCTGCCAGTTGAGGACTTGTGAGGCATCTCTTTCTCAAACTAGACACTTCTAATGTACTTGTCCTCTTGCTCAGTTGTGCACCGGGGCCTCCCACTCCTCTTTCTATTCTGGTGAGAGCCAGTTTGCGCTGTTCTGTGAAGGGGGTGTCAATCTACTTATATGTGTCCATTTCTGTGTTCATTATTGTTATGAGAGTATGCCCATGGTAATGTAATAGGGACAATAATCATCACTTCTAGGGGCGTTGTCAGGTGCGACTTATACAGCCCCACACACATTGACATGATGATACAAGTTGTTATACCAATTTTCAATGTAAAGAACAATCTACTTTTGGATTGTAGATTCTGATATTACAGTTCTTGTCTCTTCCCCAGGTGAAGGATATTTCAATCAAAAGTGAAACAGAGGCAGGTAAACATTGGGTAAGCCCCCAAGACACTGAGCCACCTATCCCTTCATGAGTTGAGTGGAGAGACCGCAGGACTGATCCACCCACATAGGAGATTTTTCAGACAACTTCTCTCATCTCCTATGACTATAGGGAACTGGGTGGGACTCATAGATAATTTCTTTCCTCCGGGGCATAGTTGAAGACTGGGTTGTGATCAGAGACATTTGTTTAGTTTACTCAAACAGAGCTTATGATGTGTCATAGCACAAACAAATTTGGGAACCACTATAACAGTTGCTGTTTTTGCCAGTTTATAACTTAGCTCAGCACTCAATTGACCAACAATGCATTTTTCGAGTCTGTTCACCTAACTTCTCCTTCTACAGTGGGTGAATGAATTGCCTCTATGAAAGTAATTATATCCTAATATTACACCTGCATGAGGAAACACTGGGATCACTTTGAGTGTCCTAGAAGATCGCACATGTAATATAACCAGCATTCCAAATAGTTTTCATAATATCAACACAATACCTGGCCTTGGTAGAGCATGGCGCTTGCAACACCAGGGTTGTGGCTTCAATTAAAACTAAATGCATGCTCTTTAACCATCGCTGCCCGCACCTGCCCGCCCATCCAGCATCACGACTCTGGACGGTTCTGACTTAGAATATGTGGACAACTACAAATACCTAGGTGTCTGGTTAGATTGTAAACTCACCTTCCAGACTAACATTAAGCATCTCCAATCCAAAATTAAATCCAGAATCTGCTTCCTTCCAGTAATAGTAATTGTCCACATATTCTAAGTCAGAACCGTCCAGAGTAGTGATGCTAGTCGGGCGGGCGGGTGCGGGCAACAATCGGTTGAAGAGCATGCATTTAGTTTTACTAGCATTTAAAAGCAGTTGGGGGCCACGGAATGAGTGTTGTATGGCATTGAAGCTCGTTTGGAGGTTTGTTAACACTGTGTCCAAAGAAGGGCAAGATGTATACAGAATGGTGTCGTCTGCGTAGAGGTGGATCAGAGAATCACCAGCAGCAAGAGCGACATCATTGATATATACAAAGAAAAGAGTCTGCCAGAGAATTGAACCCTGTGGCACCCCCATAGAGACTGCCAGAGGTACGGACAACAGGCCCTCCGATTTGACACACTGAACTCTCAGAAGCAGTTGGTGAACCAGGCGAGGCAGTCATTTGAGAAACCAAGGCTGTCGAGTCTGCCAATAAGAATGCGGTGATTGACAGAGTCGAAAGCCTTGGCCAGGTCTGCACAGTATGCACAGACGTCTGCACAGTATGTATTTTATCGATGGCGGTTATGATATCGTTTAGGACCTTGAGCGTGGCTGAGGTGCACCCATGACCAGCTCGGAAACCAGATTGCATAGCGGAGAAGGTGCGGTGGGATTCGAAATGGTCGGTGATCTGTTTGTTAACATGGCTTTCGAAGACCTTAGAAAGGCAGGGTAGGATAGATATATGTCTGTAACAGTTTGGGTCTAGAGTCCCCCTTTGAAGAGGGGGATGACCGCGGCAGCTTTCCAATCTTTAGGGATCTCAGATGATACAAAAGAATGGTTGAACATTCTAGTTATAGGGGTTGCAACAATTTTGGCAGATAATTTTAGAAAGAGAAGGTCCAGATTGTCTAGCCCAGCTGTTTTGTAGGGATCCAGATTTTGCAGCTTTTTCTGAACATCAGCTGTCTGGATTTGGGTGAAGGAGAAGCGGGGAGGGCTTGGGCAAGTTGCTGCAGGGGGTGCTGAGCTGTTGGCCGGGGTAGGAGTAGCCAGGTGGAAAGCATGGCCAGCCGTAGATAAATGCTTATTGAAATAATTGATTATCGTAGATTTATCGGTGGTGACAGTGTTTCCTAGCCTCAGTGCAATGGGCAGCTGGGAGGAGGTGCTCTTATTCCATGGACTTTACAGTGTCCCAAAACTTTTGGGAATTTGTGCTACAGGATGCAAATTTCTGGTTGAAAAAGCTAGCCTTAGGTTTCCTAATTGACTGAGTATATTGGTTCCTGACTTCTCTGAAAAGTTGCATATCGTGGGGGCTATTCAATGCTAATGCAGAATGCCACAGGATGTTTTTGTGCTGGTCAAGGGCAGTGCAGTCTGGGGTGAACCAAGGGCTATATCTGTTCTTAGTTCTACATTTTTTGAATGGGGCATGCTTATTTAAGATGGTGAGGAAAGCACTTTTATGAGCAGCCAGGCATCCTCTACTGACGGGATTAGGTCAATATCCTTCCAGGATACCCCGGCCAGGTTGATTAGAAAGACCTGTTCGCTGAAATGTTTTAGGGAGCGTTTGACAGTGATGAGAGGTGGTCGTTTGACCACAGACCCATCACGCACGCAGGCAATGAGGCAGTGAATGCTGAGATCCTAGTTGAAGACAGCAGAGGTGTATTTAGAGGACAAGTTGGTCAGGATGATATCTAAGAGGGTGTCCATGGTTATGGATTTAGGGTTATACCTGGTAGGTTCCTTAATAACTTGTGTGAGATTGAGGGCATCAAGCTTAGATTGTAGGACGGCTGGGGTGTTAAGCATATCCCAGTTTAGGTCACCTAACAGTACAAACTCTGAAAATAGATGGGGAGCAATCAATTCACATATGGTGTCCAAGGCACAGTTTGGGGCTGAAGGTGGTTTATAACAATGGTGATAGACTAGTTTCTTGAAAGGTGGATTTTTGAAAGTAGAATCTTGAATTGTTTGGGCAAAGTGGATTGTGTGACAGAACTCTGCAGGCTATCCCTGCAGGCTATCCCTGCAGCATCTCCTCCCCCTTTGGCAGTTCTATCTTGTCGGAAGATGTTAGGGATGGAAATTTCAGGATTTTTGGTGGCATTCCTAAGCCATGATTCAGACACGGCTAGGACATCCGGGTTGGCGAAGTGTGCTAAAGCAGTGAGTAAAACAAACTTAGGGAGGAGGCTTCTAATGTTAACATGCATGAAATCAAGGCTTTTACGGTTACAGAAGTCAACAAATGAGAGCGCCTGGGGAATGGGAGTGGGGCTGGGGGCGGCAGGGCCTGGGTTAACCTCTACATCACCAGAGAAACAGAGGGGGAGTAGGATAAGGGTTTACGGCTAAAGGCTATAAGAACTGGTCATCTGGTGTGTTCGGAACAGAGAATAAAAAGAGCAGATTTCTGGGCGCGGAAGAATAGATTCAAGGTATAATTTACAGACAAGGGTATGGTAGGATGTGAGTACAGTGGAGGAAAACCTAGGCATTGAGGGACGATGAGAGAGGTTTTGTCTCTAGAGGCACCAGTTAAGCCAGGTCCAAAGAGTAGCATTCGAAGAGTCAGGGAGCCAATTCCGTAGTCGCTGCTACGCTAGGCGAGCTGGAGACACGGCAATTCAGACAGCTAGCAGGCCGGGGCTAGCAGATTGGCATCCGGCGACATCACAATGGAAGAGCCTGTTGAAACCACATCGGACGGTTACGTCGGCAGACCAGTTGTGATGGATCGGAGGGGCTCTGTGTCGGCAGTAAAGGGTCCAGGCCAATTGGCAAAATAGGTATTCTAGCCCAAGAATTGTCTGGTTGACCTCTTTGGCTAGCCGGGAGAAGGGCCTAGCTCGAGGCTAGCTCCAGGCTAACTGGTGCTTGCTCCGGGACAGAGACGTTACCCAGGAGTAGCCACTCGGGTAGCAGCTAGCTAGCTGCGATGATCCGGTGTAAAGGTTCAGAGCTTGCGGTAGGAATCCGGAAATGTGGTAGAGAAAAAGCAGTCCGATATGCTCTGTGTTGATATCGCGCTGTGCAGACTGGCAGGAATTGACTGGGTTGAGGCTGGCTGATGTCCGAGTTAACGGTGAGGACCGCTAGCAGTGGCTAACTGACTATTAGCTAGTAGCTAGTTAGCTGGCTAGCTACTGATGGGGGTTCCGATTCTAAAGTATAAAAATAGCAGATCCGTACCACATTGGGTGAGGCGGGTTGCAGGAGAGTATATTCAGTTCGTAGATGGAAAGTGAGATTAAAATATATACTAAATATATACGAAGAAAACTATATAATCACGGGACAGGACAAGACAATACAAAAACACACGTCGACTGCGATCTTGGGTCGTACACACACACACAGACTGTACACACACACACACACACACACACACACACACACACACACACACACACTACCATTCAAAAGTTTGGGGTCACTTAGAAATGTCCTTGTTTTTGAAAGAAAGAACAATTTTTGTCCATTAAAATAACATCAAATTGATCCGAAATACAGTGTAGACATTGTTAATGTTGTAAATGACTATTGTAGCTGGAAACGGCTGACTTTTAATGGAATATCTACATTGACGTACAGAGGACCATTATCAGCAACCATCACTCCTATGTTCCAATGGCACGTTGTGTTAGCTAATCCACGTTTATCATTTTAAAAGGCGAACTGATCATTAGAAAACCCTTTTCCAATTATATTAGCACAGCTGAAAACTGTTGTTCTGATTAAAGAAGCAATAAAACTGTCATTCTTTGGACTAGTTGAGTATCTGGAGCATCAGCATTTGTGGGTTCAATTACAGGCTCAAAATGGACAAAAACAAATAACTTTCTTCCGAAACTTGTCACTCTATTCTTGTTCTGAGAAATGAAGGCTATTCCATGTGAGAAATTGCCAAGAAACTGAAGATCTCGTACAACGCTGTGTACTACTCCCTTCACAGAACAGCGCAAACTGTCTCTAACCAGAATAGAAAGAGGAGTGGGAGGCCCCGGTGCACAACTGAGCAAGATGACAAGTACATTAGAGTGTCTAGTTTGAGAAACAGATGCCTCACAAGTCTTCAACTGGCAGCTTCATTAAATAGTACCTGCAAAACCCCAGTCTCAACGTCAACAGTGATGAGGCGACTCTGGGATGCTGGCCTTCTAGGCAGATTTGCAAAGAAAAAGCCATATCTCAGACTGGCCAATAAAAAGAAAACATTAAGATGGCCAAAAGAACGCAGACACTGGACAGAGTAAGATTGGAAAAAAGTGTTATGGACAGACAAATCTAAGTTTGAGGTGTTCAGATCACGAAGAAGAACATGTGTGAGACGCAAAAAAAATTAAAAGATGCTGGAGGAGTGCTTGACACAGTCTGTGTCAAGCACTCTGTCAAGCATGGTGGAGTTAATGTAATGGTCTGGGGGTGCTTTGGTGGTGCTAAAGCGGGAGATTTGTTCAGGGTAAAAGGGGTCTTGAAGAAGGAAGGCTATCACTCCATTTTACAACGCCATGCCATACCCTTTGGACAGCGCTTAATTGGAGCCAATTTCCTCCTACAACAGAACAATGACCCAAAGCACAGCTTAAAACTATGCACAAACTATTTAGGTAAGAAGCAGTCAACTGGTATTCTGTCTGTAATGGAGTGGCCAGCACAGTCACTGGATCTCCAACCTATTGAGCTGTTGTGGGAGCAGCTTGACCGTATGGTACGTAAGAAGTGCCCATCAAGCCAATCCAACTTGTGGGAGGTGCTTCAAGAGGCATGGGGTGAAATCTCTTCAGGTTACCTCTTCAAATTGACAACTAGAATGTCAAAGGTCTACAAGGCTGTAATTGCTGCAAATTGAGGATTCTTTGACGAAAGCAACGTTTGAAGGACACAATTATTATTTCAATTAAAAATCATTATTTAACGTCTTGACTATATTTCTTATTCATTTTGCAACTCATTTCATGTATGATTTCATGGAAAACAAGGACATTTCTAAGTGACCCCAAACTTTTGAACAGTAGTGTGTATAAACTCAGCAAAAAAAGAAACGTCCTCTCACTGTCAACTGCGTTAATTTTCATCAAACTTAAACATGTGTAAATATTTGTATGAACATAAGATTCAACAACTGAGACGTAAACTGAACAAGTTCCACAGACATGTGACTAACAGAAATGGAATAACGTGTCCCTGAAAAAAGGGGGGGTCAAAATCAAATCAAATCAATCAAAAGTAACAGTCAGTATCTGCTGTGGCCACCAGCTGCATTAAGTACTGCAGTTCATCTGCTCCATATGGACTACACCAGATTTGACAGTTCTTGCTGTGAGATGTTACCCCGTGACTCATCAGTGAAGAGCACTTTTTGCCAGTCCTGTCTGGTCCAGCGACGGTGGGTTTGTGCCCATAGGCGACATTGTTGCCAGTGATGTCTGGTGAGGACCTGCCTTACAATAGGCCTACAAGCCCTCAGTCCAGCCTCTCTCAGCCTATTGCAGACTGTCTGAGCACTAATGGAGGGATTGTGCGTTGCTGGTGTAACTCGGGCAGTTGATGTTGCCATCCTGTACCTGTCCCGCAGGTGTGATGTTCGGATGTACCAATCCTGTGCAGGTGTTGTTACACATGGTCTGCCACTGCGAGGACAATCAGCTGTCCGTCCTGTCTCCCTGTAGCGCTGTCTTATAGAACGGACATTGCAATTTATTACCCTGGCCACATCTGCAGTCCTCATGCCTTCTTGCAGCATGCCTAAGGCACGTTCAAGCAGATGAGCAAGGACCCTGGGCAGAGTCAGTAGAAAGGCCTCTTTAATGTCCTAAGTTTTCATAACTGTGACCTTAATTGCCTACCGTCTGTAAGCTGTTAGTGTCTTAACGACCGTTCCACAGGTGCATGTTCATTAATTTATCATGGTTCATTGTTCAAGCATGGGAAACAGTATTTAAACCCTTTACAATGAAGATCTGTGAAGTTATTTGGATTTTTACAAATTATCTTTGAAAGACAGGGTCCTGAAAAAGGGATGTTTCTTTTTTTGCTGAGTTTATATTACATCTTCCATGGATGGACAAAAGCCATCAAATCCATCTCCATATTCTCTGTGGACGTTATCTCTCATTGAGAAATCTGCTGTGAGTGGCAGGTGCATTGATACAGAGTGTGCACCGTATTATAAGGTTAATCTCCATTAGACCACGCTACTATGGACTGACTACTATGGATTGACCTGCTGGGCCACTGAGGAGAGAGAAGGTATAGGCCAAGAACTGGAAGTCTGTCCCTGTCGTGGGCAATGTCAATGAGTGATAAAATGAGGGAGAACCAGGCAAAAAATAAATCTAAATATGTTTCATGCTGAAATGTTATTAGGGGTGAAAGCAGAGCTCTAATCCTATTTTAATCGCAGTGGGATTTATTAAACAGAAGCAGCAGGTTTAAATCTCAGCAGATTACACGCCAGGCCTAAGGAGAGGCAGAGAGGCCCAGTGAGCTTGTGTAATCAAGTGCACTTAAGGTGATGCAGTCCTGAAGCAGTCCTCCTTTCTGTGGTCGCCATTCAGACGAAGCTGTCCCACCCTGGAAGGAAGACAGGGAATAAAATGTATTTGCTACGAAGGTTTTTGGATCACTTAATTCATTCAACTCATTGGAATGCATAGAAACTCAATTAAATTATCAGAAAAATCCCCATTATGAAAATCCTCTACATATTTTTTTATTTATGAATTTAGTTGAGTGAGTTTATGTGGTATGGTATTAACCCCAACTCTCTTTTGACCCAACCGTCTATTGACATCCTACAGATGGCTGTGTTTATTTGGAAACATGTGTGTGTAGCCTCTGTGCTCCCTAGGATCATCGCATGGATTATTGAAACTGTGATTGATGGGGGAGAAAGGGGGAGAATGGGTGAGTTGATGAGCGAGGGGAGGCGAGCGATGCATAATTATGTAATCACCAATTGTGAATGAAGAACAGGGCAGGCCTTTCTATTGTATTGATCTATTCCAGTGGTCACCAACCAGTCGATCGCAACACATTTTGATTGTAATGACATTATTGTTTTGTGCTGTTTTTCACTATTTATCAAGCACACTTGGTGCTTTTAATGATGTTAAGGCTACTGATGTTTTCATCATTTGAAGCACGTCTTGCTGACCATGTGTCACGCCCTGACCTTAGAGAGCCTTTTTATGTCTCTATTTGGTTTGGTCATGGTGTGATTTGGGGTGGGCATTCTATGCTTTGTTTTCTATGTTTCTTTATTTCTATGTTTTGGCCAGGTATGGTTCTCAATCAGGGGCAGCTGTCTATCGTTGTCTCTGATTGGGAATCATACTTAGGTAGCCCTTTTCCCTCTTTTCAGTGTGGGTAGTTATCTTTGTTAGTGGCACTAAAGCCCTGTAAGCTTCACGGTTGTTTTTTGTTTTGTTGGCGACATATTAAATAAAAAGAGAAATGTACGCTCACCACGCTGCACTTTGGTCCACTTCTTTTGACGGCCGTGACACCATACCTCTTGCTGGTTGGGGTGTGTGTGTTTTCATTTTGTTGGTATAAAAAGAAGCTCTTACAGCATTCTGTTTCAATGTTGTTACAAAGGCACTTCACAAATAAAATTGATTGAACACTTGAATTCTTGTGTTTGTGTTTTTTTGTTTTAACAGTAAATAATATGGCTCAGTTTTCCAACCTGGGGAAAATTAGCAGGATTTTCTACATTGAAAGTAGGACTGGGATTGTTGTGTTTTTCTCTGAGACAAAAAACTATTGGAAAATGGGCTTTATGCTCACGTTAATCTTTGAAATAGCTAACTTCATACAAGTGCAATCTGTCAACTTTCAGTAGTGTTAGCAAATTACTGCCATCTAGTGGATGAAACATGTTACAATACAGGGGCAATCTATACAATTAGTGAAAGGTCGCTGGTTCAAATACCCGAGCCGACAAGGTGAAGAATCTGTTGATGTGGCCTTGAGCAAGGCACAAAATCATAATTTGCTCCAGGGGCACCGTACTACTATGGCTGACCCTGTAAAACAACACATTTCAGTGCACCTATCCTGTGTACAGTATGTGACAATAAACATATATTTTTTAAGGAGTTTGATCTTCCTAATTATACGAGGATCAATGTTTCTCTCTTTTGTATCTCTTATACGTGCAATAGGACAGTGATCACTGATGTCATTAGCAAAAACACCACTCGTACTTGTTGGGGCTATTTGTAAAAATTAGGTCAATCAGCGAGGAGTTTGTTGGATTTCTTACATTCATCCGTGTAGGCTTGGATTTTAGTTGAGTCAGGTTAAAGAAAAGGCAAATGTTCTTCAAATGATCAGAGGCCGGGGTCAATCCAGGTTAAAATAAAATAACAAATTCAGATGACGGAAAAGGTTTTAAATACTTAGAAATAGTACCAACAGTATCCACCAGTGCAGCAGGGGAAAATCCCTGCAACAAACAAATGTTTTGGCACAAGGCCACATCTGTAACAAAACACTCAAACTTTTTGGGGATATTGACACTTATAGAACATGATGCCACAAGAGTCGATTTCACATATACATTGTCTTCAGAAAGTATTCACACCCCTTGACTTTTTCCACATTTTGTTGTGTTACAGTCTGAATTTAAAATTGATTAAATTGAGATGTTTTGTCACTGGTCTACACACAATACCCCATAATGTCAAAGTGGAAATATGTTTTTAGACATTTTTACAAATTAATTAAACCTTAAAAGCTGAAATGTTTTGAGTCAGTAAGTATTCAACCCCTTTGTTATGGCAAGCCTAAATACTGTGTTCAAGAGTAAAAATGTGCTTAACAAGTCACGTACTGTAAGACGCATGGATGAAATCGCATGCAATAATAGTGTTTAACATGATTTTTGAATGACTTTAGATGGGGCATCAACATATCCAGTCACTAGAAAGATGCAGGCATCCTTCCTAACTCAGTAGCCGGAGAGGAAGGAAACCGCTCAGGGATTTCACCATGAGGCCAATGGTGACTTTAAAACAGTTACAGAGTTTGATGTTGATATAAGAGAAAACTGGATCAACAACATTGTAGTTACTCCACAATACTTTGCGCCACGAGCGTTTCCCACCCTAAGTTCTTTCTTTGAGGTGGGCTTTTTCCCACCTCTACAAATCATTTAACACTCTACAAATCACTGAACCGATTATATTGGTGGCACAACTGTGACAGTTTGGTTAAAAAATAATAGGGGCCCCTACCAGGCTGCTGTCACAAGTGCATTCATTATATAGGATATATCAGCACCCGCCAGGCTATAGTCATAAGTACATTCATTATATTGATTCTGACACTTCTTATCCAGGCATGCATCTGGATTACAATGTGTGTCTATTTTTTTTTTTTATATGGGCTTTTCTTAAGCTTTATAGGTGTGGTTACAGGTTCCTTTAAAGCTTTTAATGATTCTGTTTTATTACATTAATATTTCACAATATGCTACTGAAAAATGCAAATTAATTACTTAAAATCATACAATGTGATTTTCTGGATTTTTGTTTTAGATTCCGTCTCTCGGAAGTGTACCTATGATAAAAATTACAGACCTCTACATGCTTTGTAAGTAGGAAAACCTGCAAAATCAGCAGTGTATCCAATACTTGTTCTCCCCACTGTATGTGACATGCTGGTAGAAATGAGGTCAAACAAATGTAAGATTTTCTGCATCAATCTCCCTGGCCACTAGGAGTGTCGCTTCTAGATGAGCATTTTCTTGTTTGCTTATGGCCTTATACAGCTTGTTGAGGTCGGATTGTGGTGGTTAATAACCAGCTACGAAAAATATAGATGAAAACTCTCTTGGTGGATAGATAGTGTGGTCTACAGCTTATCATAAGGAACTCTCCCTCAGGTGAGCAAAACCTAGAGTTAAGAGCACCAGCTCTTATTGACAGATAGACACAGACACACCCCTCATCTTACCGGAGGTAGCTGTTCTGTCTTGCCGATGCACGGAAAACCCAGCCAACTGTATATTAATTATGTCGTCGTTCAGCCAGACTCGGTGAAACATGAGATATTCAAGTTTTTAATGTCCCGTTGGTAGGATAGTCTTGAACGGAGCTCATCCAGTTTATTCTCCAGTTTATACATAATAAAGTGCAAATGAGGTTGCATATGCACATCCATTGACTAAGAGCAAGTGCTGGATATAAAACATTTATCAAAGTACTAGTAGTTACACCTGGTCATGACAAATATAAGGGGAATCCTGACAGTGAGCTTAGTTGAATAGACCTTTCAATGTGCCAATGGTGTCACACAGTTCAGTGACGTGTGCTTTTACAAGAAATTTAAAGGATGCCAAGCTGTTGGCAGAATTTTGAAAATTTCTGCCTGTGACAAAGCAGTTTTGAGGAGCTAATATTAGGAACCATTTTGAGCTATTATTCTTATATTTACAGTACATATGGCCAGCAGATTGCTGATAAAACATTTGTATTTGTATTTATTATGGATCCCCATTAGCTGCTGCCAAAGCAGCAGCTACTCTTCCTGAGGTCCAGCAAAATTAAAGGCAGTTTATACAATTTTAAAAACATTACAATACATTCACAACACACTGTGTGCCCTCAGGCCCCTACTCCAACACTACACATATCTACAGTACTAATGTGTATGTATAGGGCCTATGTTATCGTGTGTGTGTGTGTATATGCATGTGTATGTGCCAATGTTTGTGTTGCTTCACAGTCCCCGCTGTTCCATAAGGTGTTTTTTAATCTGTTTTTGAAATCTAATTTTACTACTTGCATCAGTTACTTGATGTGGAATAGTGTTCCATGTAGTTATGGCTCTATGAGGTACTGTGTGCCTCCCATAGTCTGTTCTGGACTTGGGGATTGTGAAGAGAACTCTTGTGGCATTTTTTTTTTTGAAACTCTTGTTTTATCAACCTCATTACAAATATGGCTTACCCGTATTGGCCTGCATTATGTAAGGCACAAGAGTAAGGGATTTTTTTTCTCTCACATTAACAAAAAACTCATATTGATGAACACCTAAAAAGCTTTTTTAGAAAAGGGAGTTGAGGATGACTTTGCAGTACAGCATTTAGGATGTTAAACATGCTAATTTGAAGATGACCTTGCACTTTTTGGAAATTCCAATTCCAATATTAAACCTATACCAAGAGGTGCCCATGTAGATGCCTTTTCTCATTACTCAAAAATAGAGAGCTCATTGTGGTTTTATTAGGACAGAGCAGTGAATCTATCAACCAGGAGCGTTAGCCCTTCGAGAAGCCAGTAAAAGAGGCCCTTGTGCTTGCTGTTGTTCAGGGATAAGACCCCAGAGGTAAAGCGGGGCAGGTGGTTAAGAAAGCTATTTGGAGTTATATGCACTTGCCAGGTGTGCAACCATAGCAAGTCTGAAGCATCATGCTTTTACAGCAATTGAAGGAGGGGTGTGTGTGCCACAATATAATTTTTTTGTTTTGGATATGAGTTTTGGAATATAAGGATGGGCAGGAGAAGAGATATCTCATTGTTGGGGGCTACTTAGGAAACAACTTGAGGATTTCAGAAATGTATTATGTGTTGGGCTAATATGTTGGATAGATGTCAAAAGAGGTTACAGAAGACAAAAACGCAAAAAGTTTCCCACTTTTTCAAAATTGGCCCAACTATAGTTCTGCTTGGTGACAAAAATGAACAGGATAACAGTACTGCAAGAACCAGACCCCTGCCTGACCTACAGTGCCTTCAGAAAGTACTTATACCCTTTGACTTATTCCACATGTTGTTGTGTTACAGCCTGAATTCAAAATTGATTCAAAATATTTTTTTTCTCTCACACATCTACACACAATAGCCTATAATGACAAAGTGAAAACATGTTTTTAGACATTTTAGCAAATGAATTGAAAATTAAATACAGAACTATTGCATTTCCATAAGTATTCACACCCCTGAGTCATGTTAGAATCACCTTTGGCAGTGATTACAGCTGTGAGTCTTTCTGGGTAAGAAAAAACAGATTCATCTATGTTCAAGACTTCAAGACTAAAATGATTATATAGAATTCTTGCCACCAACAAAATGTTGAATATTTGGGGCATAAAATCATCGAAGCTCTGCAGATTTTGTTGTGAGCATACAGAATCAATAGACCATTTATTTTGGTATTGCCCTCAGGTAGCCTGTTCCTGGTCTCAGGTTCAGGAATGGCTGAAAATGCATAGCATTGATCTAAAATTGACCCGAGAAATAGTACTGTTAGGAGATCTGGAGAGACCGGGTCAGTAAATTACTAATACTCTTAGTAAAAGTATTTACCTTCAACTCGCAATCTGTGGATTCTTATTCGATTAGATAGATTGAAATTGTATGTTAAACATCACAGCATAGGTGAAAGATATGTGTTGCGTAGAAACCCGAAGTGGGTGGCCAGCAGAGGTAGATGGGATGGGCTGAGGGAAGCTGAGGGTTGGTATTTTGGAATTGGAGACAAGTGGGAGGGGAGTTGCTGTGTGAGAGATAGAATAATGGTCAAAGATAAAGCAATAAAGAAAAAAAAGTCAAAATAAAACATAATAAAAAGTACATTTGAATGACAAGAAGTGGCAGTGTTTTTACAATTAATGCCGGTTTTCCTGAGGCTGATGTTTTTCTTTTTTTTGTCGGGTTAAAGTTATTTTGTGAGGTGGTCGGATCTTTCCATGAAGGAGTATGTTGTTCCTCTATAGCGTAAAGCTGTTGGTACTCGTCGATTTCCCTCAGGATCTCCTTAGTATCCAGATTGGCTCTTTACTGCAACCAGTTGTTTTACGAAAAGATAACAATGAGTCTTTCCCACGACGATGACAGGTGTCTGTAGTACAGCCAGCTAGCACTCGTGGAATCCACGCAAAAAAAGGAACACAAACTTGCAGTCCCAGTCGTAAAGGCTAACCGCGTCGTGAAATCCTTAGCAACAAAACTTTAGTTCGGATTAAAATCGATTTAATGAAAATGTTTAAATGAAAACAACAAAACTATCCCTTTATAGCTTATAGGCTTGATTACCAACAACGACAAGGGAGGAGGTGAGGGCACTCAGAGTGTGGTGTCAGGAAAACAACCCCTCACTCAACGTCAACAAAACAAAGGAGATGATCGTGGACTTTAGGAAACAGCAGAGGGAGCACCCCCATCCACATCGATTTGAACAGTATTGGAGAAGGTGGAAAGTTTTAAGTTCCTCTGCGAACATATCACGGACAAACTGAAATGGTCCACCCACACAGACAGTGTAGTGAAGAAGGCGCAGCAGCGCCTCTTCAACCTCAGGAGCCTGAAGAAATTTGTCTTGTCACCTAGAACCCTCAAAAACGTGTATATATGCACAATTGAGAGCATCCTGTCGGGCCGTATCACCGCCTGGTACGGCAACTGCACCGCCCACAACCGCAAGGCTCTTCAGAGGGTGGTGTGGTCTGCACAACGGATCACCGGGGGCAAACTACCTGCCCTCCAGAACACCTACAACACCCGATGTCACAGGAAGGCCAAGAAGATCATCAAGGACAACAACCACCCGAGCCACTGCCCGTTCACCCTGCTACCATTCAGAAGACGAGGTCAGTACAGGTGCATCAACGCTGGGACCGAGAGACTGAAAAACAGCTTCTATCTCAAGGCCATCAGACTGTTAAATAGCCATCACTAATACAGAGACAGCCATCCCTTTACAGTTGTGTGTATTAGGTAGTTGTTGTGAAATTGTTCAGTACTTGTTAGATATTACTGCACTGTCGGAACTAGAAGCACAAGTGTTTCACTACACTCACATTAGCATCTGCCAACCATGTGTATGTGACCACAAAAATTTAATTTGATTTGATAGTTGGATGGCGGGCCACAAGTTAAATAACTGGCTACATGGAACTTTTAATTATAATCGTTTAGGTATTCTAAAATCACCTAAACAATGTTGCGGGCGTCTCAATGGGAGGTCACACAATCGTCACTAGGTGGCAGCATATTATAAGAAGTTGAGGAAATATCCGGTGGTGAGAACTTAACATTTCAGAGCAACTTCTTTGGTTCTTCCTCTTCCGGTAACGGTAATAGCAGGTATGGAGGCCTATATTTCCTCGCACATTTTATGTCAAAAGAATCTGCTGTAATCTGTTGTTATAATATGACAAATAGTATTTCAAATACTATTTTTCCACAGTGTTAGAAACCGTAAACACATTATTGAAAATATTTAATGATTCCTTATTCTAGTACTGTCTTGTCGCTTCTTAGTATCATGCCTTCAGTAACGTTTAGTCCAAAGCAGAAATAAGTCAATTCTGGTAACAAAACGCATTACCGTTTAAGTGGTTTTACTACCGGAGGTAGTATAGTTTAAATTGCCAAAGAAAGGTGTATACATGCAAGTAAAACGTTCTTCGTTGATTCGTTTTGTGGGTATTAAGCATTTTTGCTAGTAGCATTGATCAGTCATGTTGACTCCATCCGCGTTCCCCAAACTAGCTAACTAGTTCGGTATTTAGCTATCTAGTTATGTAGCAAATCAATCGGTGAACAATGTATTCTACTGTCCTGCAAACTGTTATGTATTTACAGGTATCAACATGGTCCAGCGCTTGACTTACCGTCGTAGGTTGTCCTACAACACTGCCTCCAACAAAACTAGGCTGTAAGTAACATGATCTTTATCTACCTAATTGCATTGCAATTCTCTTGGCTGCTATGCCATTTCTTTAGCCTCTTTGTCATTGCTAGTTATTACATTGCCTGGCATTTCTCATGACCTAAACTAATTGGTTGTTCCTAGTAAGTTGTACTGGTTTGCACATGGTTATACCTAGCTATGGCTATTGATTTTAAATAGGAAGTAGGAACAACTGTTTCTGGAATGTTTTTATCCCTCTCTAAATATTGTGTGACAACTTTGCATTGTGTATGACCCTGTTTGCAGGTCCCGGACTCCTGGTAACCGCATTGTGTACCTGTACACCAAGAAGGTGGGCAAGGCCCCCAAGTCCGCATGCGGAATCTGCCCTGGTAGACTGCGCGGAGTAAGTAAAGCTCTTAACCGTGCCAGCCCACTCTTAATTTGTACTCAGTTCGACTGGCCATAAATTCTGTGTCTGAACTGTGCATAAGGGTACCTCAACCAAAATGCATGTCAGACAGTGTAGTTGGGTGGAGAGAAATTATTTGATAATGCATCACAACTTTTCAGGCTGAGCACTACACAATATTAGCCACCCTCAACAGACTGCTTCCACTTAAAACCATTGCTGTCTTTTTTTACACATTGGTTCGAATGTGCCCTAAGGATGGGTGCAGGTCCCGGACTACGTCGAATGCCAAAATGGCACTTGATCCAGACAGATCTTTTGAGTTCAATTTCATTGCATATGAAATGTTTGGTTTTTGCATGCATTAATGAATCAATACATGCAATCAATTTTACTTTGTTTTTTACAAATATAACTATGTAACATGATGGTATGGTAATCAGTTATTTGAATGTTAAATCTAGTCTATTGATAAACTGGGGAAATCCATTTACAATACAGGTGAATGCATATTCAACAGGTGTGCATTGGCTTTAGCTTGTTTTGGCTTATTTCATGGGGCTACAGATAAGTATCTTTCCCTTCAACTTATTTTATTGTACTTCTCAACATTTGCATAGAAACAATCTTTTATAAAAGTACACTTTCTCTTTAAGATCTATCTTTATTCCAACACACACACTCAGTTTGAGTCTCGATCAAAGATCTAGACTGGGAGAGACGTGACGGGGAGATTAAGTGAATTAATCGTTTTTGGTTACAATCAGCTTTGAAAAGGTTTATCGCAAACAAGGTACTGGGGTACTGAATTGATGTTAGCTTCAGCTGTTTGCTAGTAAGGTAAGTTGGTGTACAAAGCTGGAAGCAGCTGTTATCTTGCATTGTAAAGTGTTTGAGCCTGTAATGGGACATTGTCTTGTTAACAGTAATTGACATTTTCAACATTTGTTCAGGCCGTGCTATATTATTCAAGCGTGTTAATTTCTGTGCAACATAAGTGGTGACGCAGCCCAAATTCCCAGTGAGTGCATTGGTTCCTCAGGCTAGAGCTAGCAATGAGTAAGTGGAGCAGGTATGGTGCTCTTGTGTTAAGGGGACATAGACTGCGCTGACGGACTTGATCCTCTCTCAAATCAGTAGACTACATGAGACACATTTGACAGAAGTACTAAGAGGAATTACACTCTAGTACCGAACAGTTTCCCAGGTTGATTTACCAAAGTTTCGGTATACCGTGCAACACAGGTTTCTCCTGAATATAACCCTGGGTTCAGGTTTGTGTGTTATGTCTGTGCTCACAAGCATTTCTTTGTATTAAAGATCCGGGCGGTGAGACCCCAGGTCCTGATGAGGCTCTCAAAAACCAAGAAGCACGTCAGCAGAGCCTACGGTGGAGCCATGTGTGCCAAGTGTGTGCGCGACCGGTAAGAAAGCGTATCCCCAACACCGCCTTTGTAGAAAATGTCTACGTGTTGTTTCTGTTGGATGACGTGCGGTTTGATTCAACAAAATGGGTCTTCAATTAAACTACTTTATTCAATTGCAATTAAACTACTTTATTCAATTGCATTGGTGTTTTGGCCAGAATAAAGGAGTACATTTTGTTTGCACATTTTTCTTATACTCTCTGGAAACAACCCCTAGACACAAGTGTAGATCTGAAACAGTTGGATAAATAGGCAATATCTCCACCCAGAATATTGGGGATAGTTGATGGAACTACTTCCATGCCTATTCAGAGCTACATGATGTGGCTAGGGTTTTTTTCTGTATGGGGCCGTAGTTTGCAATGTCTCCTCAGTAATGAATATGTTTCATATTGGAGTAATCAACTCGGTGGACTTGTGGTTAGTGTACATGCTGAGAGAAGGGTTTGATTCCCAGTTTAGTTGTATCAAAGACTCTAAAAATGAGACTGCTTGACTCAGCATTGAGGGTATCCTGTCCATTTGCTCTTAATACACCAAGCTGCCTCACGATACAGGGCTCCTGCCCCTTGGGCCGTTCTGGCTCGGTTTACTTGCATATTGGACTATGCCAGTAAGGTGTTATTACATTCAAGGCACCAGCTGTAGTTTCATTTCCATCCTTAACCCCC
The DNA here is from genome assembly GCF_029448725.1 of Salvelinus fontinalis. NCBI lineage: Eukaryota > Metazoa > Chordata > Actinopteri > Salmoniformes > Salmonidae > Salvelinus > Salvelinus fontinalis. Next base: position 512,771 of record NC_074700.1, on the reverse strand, counting down.
TAGAGATGATTGATGCACCGGAGCATCAATCTAAGTTAAATAACCAAAAATATCCCAATCAAATTCTGTTTAAGCTAGAGATCAGTTTTTGTGTTTTTTTTATTGCATTGGGTGTGTTTCAATCCACCAGTGGCGCACTTCCGCATTTGCAGTTAAAGGTGGCACAGAGCAGTGTTTGTCAGACCATGAGACGTCCCGAAACTCGGGCTTCTCACGAAAGCGTCTGTAGCGTCAGACTGGTTTGACCCACTGTGGAAAGGGGAGATTTTCACAAACACGATAGTGTTTCTCCGTTTGCTCTACAACCCCCACAAGTTTTTAAAAATGTATGGAAGTATGAGGGTCGTTTTGTGCCTACCCAAAAAAGGGGTAAAAATGTGTTTTTAAAATATATCTATCTCTCCTGAGCTTTCTTAGTCGCCTAGACATAGGACAGACCCTTTTCAAAACCTTGTTTTTTGTGATTTATTTTGACTGTCTGCAATTTATGAATTACGTTTCTCTCGGCTATAGTAGTAAAGGACAAATTCAATATTTTTATAATAAAGAAACATGTATACCTAAAGGGGTCCTAAAATCAGATAGCTAAATGATCCATAGTACGACCCCCCCCCCCCCAACATATTAGGCTCTAGTTAACTAAATGGTTTTGTTCCATTTAGTTGATTTATCCTGGGGTGGGCTTTTAAAAGTAGTGAAATTTCCTGTGTGCAATAAATTGAGGGTTGTGTTTCTACAATCTACATTGAAGGCATTGGTCTCTGTGACATGATTCATTAGATTTTGCTTTACATTTATTGGTATTTGGTCAGAATTTGTATTAAGCAAAAAATGCCTGAACAACTGTTACCTGATCGACTAATGTTCACCCTTCTGTCTACCACAGGATCAAGCGAGCTTTCCTGATTGAGGAACAGAAGATCGTTGTCAAGGTTCTTAAGGCACAGGCACAGAGTCAGAAATCTAAGTGATTGTGCATTTGTACTGCTACAATAAAATTCCTTGAAGTTCAGTGTCGTGACATGTTTGTATAACGGGCCATAGTATTTCTAAATTTGAAGTTTAATTTCAGTGTTTCTCAAAGTAATTCGAAAGGAACTCGCACATCTGAGCTCTTTTTTGCGGGTGCATGGTAACTGTTGAATAAGAGGGGGGAACGAGGAAACCTGCACACTGCTCTTGCTAGTATCACTGCTCTTTAATAAGCTCTACCTATTGGCCCCTGTGTCATTTGAGTTTTGAATGAGTGTGGAGTTTGAAGACTGAGTAGGCTGATCATTGACATATGGACTTTGAGAAAGTGTTGACATTACATTCAGCAATGTATTTTCAGTGTATTTTTACTCGCGGTTCTCAGGCAGATGACACGAAATATTAGGATGGTGCTGCATGCGCTTGCATTTTGAAATTCTGAAGGTGAGTGTTTATAAAAAATAAAATGTATGCATAGATGGATATCTTATTCTTTGTTGGCCAATACAATGTAAACCTGTCACAACATTCCAAACAAACCAGTTTTGAAATAAGAACTTGTCCTGTAATTTTTTTGTGCCGGTGACTATTCAGTCTGCTCTGACGGTTGGAAGAATAATGATCAGGCTGCAGCTGCTATCAACGTGTCTTTCCAATTGGCCTGTGTTTTTGGTATACTCTGGCTACCCACAGGTATCCCCCCCAGATAATTGATTTTTGAACATATTTTAGGGCTTTGCGACTACATATCAATGGTATCTCAGCCACTTATGCTTTGGCAAGGAATCCATCAAATATACTGAAGTGGATGATAAACCAGTAATGAGGTCTTGCAATATTAACACTAGCACAAACATCTGGTAATCTTTTTATATATATATAACCAAAGATTATGCTTCATCCTCTGGGAGAACAAATATATATATTATAATATTACCTGAACACTTGTGGTCAGGTGTCACAAAGAGGGACTTGGGAAAATTGCAGTTGGCTCAGAACACCAGCACGGCTGGCCCTTAAAAGTACACAGAGAGCTAACAATGACATGCATGTCAATCTCTCATGGTTTACAGTGGAAGAGTGTCTTAATTACTTGTTTTTGTAAGAGGTGTTGACAAGAAGGTACCGGACACCCATGCATACCCCACAAGACATGCTACCAGAGGTCTCTTCACAGTCCCCAAGTCCAGAACAGACTGGGAAGCGCACAGTAGAACAGAACCATGACTAAATGGAACTCTATTCCACATGGAACTCTTCCACATCAGGCAACTGATGCAAGCAGTAGATACAGATTTAAAAAGCTGGTAAAAATACATGTTATGGAACAGCTGGGACTGTGAAGCAACAAACACATTCATACACGTACACATGGATTTTGAGTTGGAGATATGTGGTAGTGGAGTATAGGCCTGAGGGCACACACTTGTGAATTCTGTAATGAATATATTGTGTTTATAAAAATTGTATAACTGCCTTAATTTCACCAAACCCCAGGAGTAGCTGCTGCTTCCTTGGCAAGTGATGGGTGTGAGGTAGCACCCATCACTGCAGACTGTGTTTATGAACAAACAATCATGAGATAGGCCAAGAAAATGTCAGACCCCTCCCATGTACACCACCCAAAGTTTCAGCTTCTCCCCTCAGCCAGACGCAACAGGGTTCCTCAGTGTAAGCTGAACAGATATAACCACTCTTTCATCCCCCCTGTCAGTCAAACTCCTAAACAGCAGCATGTAGCAATGTGATATACAGTTGAAACATACCCCTATGGTATGATTCTCGCTTGGGGTGCGAGAGGTCCCGGGTTCAAATCCCGGATGAGCCCCCATTATGTTACGCACACCTCTATGAAGAGGGAACGCAACACCCTGCTACAACTCAACTCTCCGTGAAGCAACAGAGGTATGGACTGTAGGTGCGAGAAAGGATGACAAAAGGCAGAATTGACTGCTTACTAGGATTTATTTCCTTACACGGTATTTTGGGGAAATGGGGCTGGACGGAACCAAAGCAAAGAAAGTAAATATCTAACCTGCCTACCCACTACTTACCTATCTTAGCACCACCTGGTGCCCTAACCTAAATACAGGGGGTGGTCCGCCCACGTCTTACCTAGTGTGCCTAGACATTGAATATACTACGGGTATGCCCGCGGGCCTCTTGCCTAAGCACTCCCTAGGTGCCTTCCCCTTCCCCCCTGGGAACAAATGAAACAGAATAATTATTAACAATTTCAAACACTCAGAAACACAGGACATCAATGAGGCTCTGTCTGACTGAGCAACAAACTCACAGAATATACCAACTGCTCCCAGCAACAACTAACACAGTAAATTACCCCAAAGACATGAGCCTCCTCTCTCACAATCAAACTCTCTGCATTCCTCAGCCTTCAATGATCTCACTCTGCCTATCCTCTCTCTCTAATGATTTCTCTTCAGAACAGAACACTGGCTTTTATATCTTCAGGTGGCAATAGTAATTAGAGTCAGCTGCTTCTTGACGAGGGGGCGGGGTCAACTCTCCAATCATCTATTAGCCATTGAGTCGACCAATCAGCTGGTTGGGGAGAACTCAGGAAGCTATCTCCTGAAACACACACACTCAAATACAAAAGTTACAACACAGAAACTGGGGAACAAAACACTTGCGAAGACTGGTGTCTCCTTTTTGACATTCAATCACCTTCTCGGGGGTGACAGACAAAAGAATGTCATGTAATTGGGGCGCGATTTCGCAGTCCCCTGCCTTAGTTTTTACAGGAGTAAAAACTGTCGGCCTTGCAGAAGGAATACTCAGTGCATTGTCTTCTACTTCAACATTCTCAAAAATGGAACTAGCCAAATCCACCACATCTCCTAGCTTGCGAGATTGTGCCCTCGTTAACACACAAGCAGGAAAAACATGGGGAAATGCTTGAACCAATTTCTCATCTGTAGTTCTGATTTCTGGGTTTACTACCTCTAACACAGGAGTAACGTTACCACCAGCATTCCCTAGTAGCAATGTGACTCCTTTTACTGGCAGTGTAGACACTACACCAACACGGAAACGTCCTGATACCAAGTCTGACACTAAGTGGACCCAGTGTAATGGTACAGGTACTGTTTTTGTCTCTATCCCCTGTAATATGACATGCTAGCCTCCCCCTTTTTCCTCCAAACATAATGATGGTCATTATGGCCAAACAGTTCTATTTTTGTTTCATCAGACCAGAGGATATTTCTCCAAAAAGTAGGATCTTGTGCAGTTGCAAACCGTAGTCTGGCTTTTTTATGGCGGTTTTGGAGCAGTGGCTTCTTCCTTGCTGAGCGGCCTTTCAGGATATGTCGATATAGGACTCGTTTTACTGTGGATATAGATACTTTTGTTCATGCCACCCAACGGTCCCCCACCCACTCCGCTTCTCACCGCTTTCCTTTTACTGAAAATGAATGGGGGGGAAGTGATGTTTCACCGCGTGGTGCCACCAGTAGTGTACATGAGCTGGTGCTGGGCAGTGGCTCTGATGAGGAGTGTGCTGTGTGTCTGGACTTTGTGTTTAAAGTTTCCAAGAGCACAGTGGTCTCCATCATTGGGAAATGGGAAAAAAAACTACACAGCTGATTAAATAATAAACAAATTATCAAGCTAAAAAAATTGCACCCCTTAGGGTCCCGAGGACCGAGTTTGGGAAACGCCGCATTATAGGATATTATGTGTAGATATTTGTTTTGAATTCAGGCTGTAACACAACATAATGTGGAGTAAGTCAAGGGGTATGAATACTTTCTGAAGGCACTGTATGTACCGAGCAGGAGTGGTGCCCTCTTTGCAGAGGCCAGATCCCCCCTACCTACATGTACAAATTACCTTGACTAACCCTTGTACCGGTACTTCCTGTATATTGTTATTTTATTGTGTTACTTTTATATTTTTTTTACCTTAGTTTAATTAGTAAATATATTCTTAACTCTATTTTCTTAAAACTACATTGTTGGTTAAGGGCTTGTAAGTTAGCACTTCACGGTAAGATATGTTGTATTCGGCGCATATGATAAATACAATTTGATAAATGGTAGCAGGACACAATGCATATACAGACTGAAAGTGGAAGATCTAGTTACCATCAGCATGACTGTAGTTATGTATCTAAAAACCTGTAATTCTACTCGTAATCCTATCCAATTCGTTAGCTAGCTCGGTATCTGTCAGCCAATTGGAGCTGGCTGAATTGCTGGAAAGTCTTCCGACGCCGACAGTAGCTTCTTTGCCGCTTTGGATGCAGAGGGCAGATGGCATCTCCTCTGACGGCGTGTGTACACTAGCACGCGGTAAATTGCCGCGTGCCGCTTAGGCCGCCCTGAGTGCCTCGCTGGCAGCATATGGCAGCAGGTTCGATTGTGCCGTTTGATTGTGCATCAAGTTTGTATGAAGGACTGGTTATTAAATGGATAAATAGTTTAATCCATTCTTCATTTCATGAATTTAGTCACAGTTAAATAGTAATATGCTCTAAAACGCTCTGGTGACAAACACAATTTGCTGCCCTGTTTCCAATCGTCCACATGGCTCGGAGAACCTATTGAAATAACTAAATACATTTTGAAAATGTAAAAAAAACGATGTATTATTAGCTAACTAGTTACAGTGCAGGCTAACTCAAATGAGCTGCTAACGTAGCTAGCTGGCTATCTAGCCAACTTTACACAGTGTATAGATAACTAGCTAATTGAATTAAATATCACCAGCAACCTAACTTCATATTAGCTAGCTATCTTTATGACTAAAAAAACTCGAAATGCATTTGTAGGTAACTAGCTAACAACCATGGAGGAGGGTGAAAGGATAGCTGCCCCAACTGTCATAGTGAGAGAGTAGGCTATTCTGGATAGGGCAGGTACTTTTGTGTAGTTCCTAGAAGTGAGGACGGAGATAATAGTAACATAATATTCAGTGCGGTCTAATTTGAGTATAATTAAGTCTGTTTCTTGTGAGATTTACTGTGGTCCCGTGTGGCTCAGTTGGTAGAGCATGGCGCTTGCAACGCCAGGGTTGTGGGTTCATTCCCCACGGGGGGACCAGGATGAATATGTATGAACTTTCCAATTTGTAAGTCGCTCTGGATAAGAGCGTCTGCTAAATGACTTAAATGTAATGTAAATGTACTGTCGTCAGATACAGAGCTGTGAAAGCATGTCTGCAGATTAAGATGTCCCAATAAATAGCAGTGTTTCTCATTCCTGGTCCTGGGGACTCAAAGGGGTGCACATTTTTGTTTTTGCCTTAGCACTACACAGCTGATTCAAATGATCAACTCATCGTCAAGTGGTATTTATGTATTCATTTGTGATGCTATCCTTGATATGAGCCTGCTATTGTCACATGCTACACATGTACGTGTGTGCACATGCATCTATCTATCCAATGTTATCATGATTTGCTATAAGGGATATTATACTTTAATAATCCACAATGACCTGGTGATGTAAAAGTTGAATAATGAGATTGTCTTCCATATTCCGACAGATACCTTGTAACTGGAGATTCCTGCAAAACGATTGCCTACAGTTACCGTGTAGGGCACTGCAAGGTTGGGTGACCAGTGCTATCTGGGAATGCCTCCTGGGGGAATTCAGGCATGTGAAGGCTACCTGTATCCTGGATAACTTCATGAGGATGGACACGAGGACCAGGAGGGGATCTGCAGCTCGCCGCCGTGTGCCAGAGGAGAAGTCTGCTGCTCTGCAGGATGTTTGAAGGATGGGGTCCAACAACGCACCAGGAGAAGCAATCCGTGTGCGGGACATCTTCACCTCCTACTTCTTCGAAGAGGGTGCACTATGCACATAGACTACACTATGCACAACCAAAGGCTCTTTATAAGCCATCCACATTGCAATAACAGTATTCTTCCATTTACTTACCAATGTCAACTGCATTTATTCAATTCCCAGTTTCTCTCCCTTTGATTTCTACTTCTCAGGTGAAGGTGCTGTTTAGGTAAGGTTGCAATGTCTGCACAAAAACAAAACAGGCTATTTTAAGTCGTGTGTCTGTGCATGTTTTTCAGCATAAAGTACTCTGCATCCAGTCAGTTTGGACTCCAGGTGAGGCCACACAGAGATTCCTGTTGAACACTGTCTCTTTAACAACCTTATTTTCTCAATAACAATCAATCTCCTTCACTTCATCCCTATCTCCTCTTCTCCCTAAATCATCTAGGTTATATCAGCTGTGTCGATGAACCCCTCCCGCATTGAACTGGCTACATAGAGGGGACAGCATGATCAGAGGTGAGAGGTCACATGGTTGGGTCAACAGGAAGTATTATTAAAGCGATGCTTTATATTAAAATAAAGATAGTTGTAGTAGTAGTCACAGATTTAATGATCTAAGTTCAGTTTTGCATTTCACCTCATGATTATGATGACTGACGGTGTTAGAATAAAAAAAAAATCAACCGCCATCTCTCTCCATCTGTCACTCGTCTGCAGGTATGTTTTGATGTGAGAGAGGATGCGAACCCCCAGTCCCGTCATCGCCATGCTCTTAAAATAACCTTCGGGCCGACTGGGAGCCCAAGGCTGGTTAGGAGACACCACTAGACACTTATGTAATTGTGATGAACTGAGAGAATATTAGGGTAGCACTGATTCATTAATCATATGCCGTCCTCCCTGCTCCTGTTCTTACCTCTTTCCCTTTGTCTTTTACACCTCTCTCGCCACCTCCTCTTTCTTCCTCTGTGTCACATGTGCACCCTCTCCGGCCTCTAGGTCACCAGGCTGCTCGTTATGGCACACACCTGTCACCACCATCCTTGCGCGCACCTGCGCATCATCAGACTCACCTGGACTCCATCACTTCCCTGATTACCTTCCCTATATATGTCACTCCCTTTTGTTCCTTCCCCAGGCCTTATTGTTTCTGTTCCAGTGTCATGTCTGTGCGTTGTTTGTGTTTTATGTATTAAAACACTCACTCCCTGAACTTGCTTCCTGGCTCCCAGCGCACATCGTTACACTCTGTTTTTATAATGCACACCAGATGTGCATTGAAGTACAGATTGAACTTTTATTTATAATATAATATTACAATTATGTATTTATAACCCTTGGATAATGAAGTTGCTCATGTGATGAAATACAACACCTATCCTGTGTATCAGATCAATGCAGATGAAGGAAATTAGATATTGAGATGAACCGATTTTACAGTATTTACATGATGCATAGGAAGTGTAGTGTACTGTTTTTTAAATTCTATTGATGTATGAATGACAAAGATTTAACTAGTCTATTGCATAGTTACAATGTGTAACCATTGATGTCCCAAGACCAGGATTGGTAAACACTGTTGTAGTGTATAATTGTAATACATACATGCAGACAAAGCATCATTCAAAGAATGGAGTTTGACACTCCTGGTATTGGATATGACTGAAAAAGAATCTCAGACATTCATACCGGAACTGCACCTTTATTTGCCAAAGGAGAGTACATGATCAGTGAATATATCAAATGTACAGGCTACAATGTATGGTAATAACTACATGTATATTCGACTAGCATCCTTGGCACAGAGTTATATAATATTCTACTCAATCCATAGGCGTCATTAATGAAGTTGATACAATTGGTTAGCTATGATAGGTTCATAGCTAGGTTCTGAACTAATATACCAAACGTTTTAGGGTCAATAGACAGATCACCTACACATCCATCCATATGCATACAGGTATTTTAATCATCCACTGCACAATAAGCAAGAAAAGAGTTAGCTTGCTATGTTACTTCAGCTGGATTGCAAGGCAAGCTTACAAAATTGTACACTCAATTTGCAGTAAATGCATTAGCTAGCTAGATAGATTCTTTACATCCACTGTTTCACAAGAAGACCGCTTGGTTTGCTGGTTGTTTCACGAGTTGTTTCATTAAACAACCAGAATTACAATTTCAAACTGTCACAACACCATAAAGCTAGCCAGCTAGTTGGGTTAATGTTAACTATTCAGCTAGCTTGCAAGATAGCGATTTTTGTAAATTAGCTTTATGACAAACAAAAAAATGCATAATCGTTTGTCTTTACATTAACTAACATATTCCTCAACTGTACATTGTTTATGCATGATTCATTATGACGTTATAATTACTTACATTTGCTTCAGTCATAGTATTTTTCTTCTTCGATGAGGTTTAACGGTAGTTGGCATCCAACATGTTGCATTGCCGCCACCTACTAGACTGGAGTATAACTCCCTTATACCTAACTTGAAATAAATAAACAAATACCCTACCATCTAACACAACACTAAACAAAAATAAAACAATACCACCACCCTACTCCACTATTTAAATATATTTAGTCCTACCTCATGCCAGCAACCTGAAAGGATGGGACATCACCACTTAACACACCCTGTAACTCTTCTGATGTCAAGTCTCGCACACCCAAATAACTCTCTGCAGCTGCCACCACAACCTCAATTTTCTGCGACTTACGTTCCATCTGCACTACTCGAACCCTGGAAACCTCAACCTGCCTCTCTCGCACGGGACATTTCTGATCCCCAGCCCCATTGGCACCCCTAAAATTAACACATACCACTACTTTCCCCAATGCTACACATTCCTTTGTCTCATGCTCTTCTGCACACTTCTCACACCTAGGAACCTCCCTCCTACACACTGCTGCCACATGCCCATAAGCTTGACAACTGTAACAACGTAATGTATTTGGCACAAAAGCTTGTACAGGATAACTTATCTATCCTAACATCACTTTGTCGGGCAAAGACTCAACATCAAAACTCAAAAGAACCAAAAATGACTTCTGTTTCACCACTCTTGCCACCCTATCTGTGTCGCACCAAACGACAAGCATCACAAACACCTGGAATCTTTCCCTTCAGTTGGTCAACTTTTACATTTACTGCTACCCCAGTAATCTCTCCTTTCAATGGCGCCATTTTCTTGAGAGCGAAACAATTCACGAGCGCCTTCTCCCTCTGACCAACAGTTACACAAACAATTATCACAAGACCACTTCGCCGATTCCACAGCACCCAACTCTGTTTTCACCCACCCTGAAACCACAAATGGATCCGCCAAAAGGCAAGGTTCCCCTTTTCAAAAAACTTCACTTCTGTGACTCATCTTTATCCTGACCCTCGGTGCAAGCCTTGGGCTCCGAGAACTTCACCACACCTACCACCTCTGATACTTCGCCCTCATTCACTTCCCTTTCTCCTCCTGTCTTCAGCTCACTCTGCTTACACTTTATACCATTCTTCTTTAACAAACAATCTCCCTTTTCCCCCCCATTTTTAACCAACTCAAGCTCACCGTCTTCCTCGCTCCTAGACATCCTCTGCCTCTCTTTTTCCCTCCATTCCTTCTCTGTATTCCAAGTATACGCCTCCTTATGATAATACTGCACTTCTCCTGACTTACATCTTGTTCTTGCTTTCTCAAGGGACGCCATTTAACCGGCTGTCACAATCTCTGTACAATTACGGCGTACAATTCCGGCGCCGACAGAGATGGCCGCCTCGCTTCGCATTCCTAGGAAACTATGCAGTATTTTTTTTTTTTATGTGTTATTTCTTACATTGGTACCCCAGGTAATCTTAGGTTTCATTACATACAGTCGGGAGGAACTACTGAATATAAGAGAAACCTCAACTCACCATCGTTACAACCAGGAATATGACTCTCCCGAAGCGGATCCTGTGTTTTGCCTTCCACCCAGTACAATGGATCTGATCCCAGCCGGCGACCCTAAACAACGATGCCGTAAAAGGGGCAAACGAAGCGGTCTTCTGGTCAGGCTTCGGAGACCGGCACATCGCGCTCCACTCCCTAGCATACTACTGTCATGACGTTGGCCTAGGGGTAGGTTTATGACAGTCATAAATACCTCTTTCCCCCCTTTTCCCTCTCCCTACTATAACTGATGTGGCATAAGAAAACCCCTTGGTTAACATAGAGATTCTGGGAACATCAGAAGTGGGGGGAAATGAACTATATTCTGGTAATCCGACCAACTGAACATATGCGGTGGTACTTAAGGTATATTATGTCAGTTCGGTTGCCCTCTGACACATTCTCATCAATGATAGAATGACATAAGCTCTACTGTGGAAAGTCTAAACGTCAGAGGTATCGGATTCACATGGAATTGTTGTTTAATTCAAATGTTTGAATATGAAATTATTTGTGAAGAGATTAAATGTAATTTTAGCTTCCAAATGAGAGATTTGGATTTTCATACATTTGGGCTTCTGCTCAACTAGGAGCCCGCCCCTGTGAGACATGGGTTATAAACTTTTCAGACACACCCCTCTCCCTCCACTATAAAAGCCATTGACAAAAATATAACTTCCTGTTCCGGGTACATTTAGGATGACGATCCGATGTCAGAATGGTTCAGATAATAACTACAGAACTAAGCCAACATCAGCATGGAATTTGGTTGTAAATGGTATGAACTTTGAACTCGTATTCACTACAGAAGGGATACCTCCTAGCCGTTGAGTTAGCAACAGCTGCTACAAACGCAGGTTAGGAAGGACAGTCAGAGTATCCCATCTACTACACATCGAAGCCACTCCAACCACCGGAGACATTCTTCAAAGGACAGGGGACTCGGTTTGGCGATACGGTCTTCCATCTACCACCAACCTACCGAAGCGCAGCTCAGAGTAAATATTTATTGCATTCTCCTTTTCAAATGGGCGGTAATTTAGAATGCATAGGATACTGTGTTTACGATAGCACAGCTTCGGCCCTGTTCCAGTCTCCCGCTCTTTCACTAAATATCCCGCCCCTTTTCTTTGTGTAACAAGCTGTCATATCTGTTCCGCCCGCTAGGGACGTTTTCCTGTAGGACGAATTTGTGATCAAGTTATGATTTAATTGTGTTATGTGTGATTCTGTGTGATTAGTTAGGTATTTAGTAAATAAATAATTAAACCCAATTTTGTATTGCTGATTCAACTTGTTAGCCAGGATTCTTGCAGATAACCAAGGATTTACCACTTTCAGATGAGACTGAATAAAATGACGATTAATGTGACTGCTATGGATGTAAAATATTACTAAATCTTTAAGAGTTTATTCGGAAGATAACAGCTCTATAAATATTATTTTGTGGTGTCCCTCTCTAGTTAATTACATTTACCTGATTAGTTCAATCAGGTAATATTAATTACGGAGAAATTCTTTTATAGAATAGCATGTCATAGCAATTAATCTGGCATAGTCAAAGACACGACACTACTCGCCAATGTCCAGCCTCTTGACAACAAGGTTGATGAAATTCGAGCAAGGGTAACATTCCAGAGAGACATCAGAGATTGTAACGTTCTTTGCTTCACGGAAACATGGCTCACTCGAGAGACGCTAATGGAGTTGGTGCAGCCAGCTGGTTTCTTCACGCATCGCGCCGACAGAAACAAACATCTTTCTGGTAATAAGAGGGGCGGGGGTGTATGCCTTATGATTAACGAGACGTGGTGTGATCATAACAACATACAGGAACTCAAGTCATTCTGTTTACCTGATTTAGAATTCCTCACAATCAAATGTCGACCGCATTATCTACCACGGGAATTCTCTTCGATTATAATCACAGCCGTATATATTCCCCCCCAAGCAGACACATCGATGGCCCTGAACGAACTTTATCTGACTCTTTGTAAACTGGAAACCACACACCCTGAGGCTGCATTCATCATAGCTGGGGATTTTAACAAGGCTAATCTGAAAACAAAACTCCCTAAATTCTATCAGCATATCGATTGTGCTACCAGGGCTGGTAAAACCTTGGATCATTGTTATACTAACTTCTGCGATGCATATAAGGCCCTCCCCCGCCCTCCTTTCGGAAAAGCTGACCACGACTCCATTTTGTTGCTTCCAGCCTACAAACAGAAACTAAAACAGCAAGCTCCCGCGCTCAGTTCTGTTCAACGCTGGTCCGACCAATCTGACTCCACGCTTCAAGACTGCTTCGATCACGTGGATTGGGATATGTTCCGTATTGCGTCCAACAACAACATTGACGAATACGATGATACGGTGAGCGAGTTCATTAGAAAGTGCATTGACGATGTCGTACCCACAACAACGATTAAAACATTCCCAAACCAGAAACCGTGGATTGATGGCAGCATTCGCATGAAACTGAAAGTGCGAACCACTGCTTTTAACCAGGGCAAGGTGACCGGAAACATGACCAAATACAAACAGTGTAGCTATTCCCTCCGCAAGGCAATCAAACAAGTGCCAGTATAGAGACAAAGTGGAGTCGCAATTCAACAGCTCAGACACAAGAGGTATGTGGCAGGGTCTACAGTCAATCACGGATTACAAAAAGAAAACCAGCCCCGTCGCGGACCAGGATGTCTTGCTCCCAGACAGACTAAATAACTGTTTTGCTCACTTTGAGGACAATACAGTGCCACTGACACGGCCCGCTACCAAAACCTGCGGGCTCTCCTTCACTGCAGCCGAGGTGAGTAAAACATTTAAACGTGTTAACCCTTGCAAGGCTGCTGGCCCAGACGGCATTCCCAGCCGCGTCCTCAGAGCATGCGCAGACCAGCTGGCTGGTGTGTTTACGGACATATTCAATCAATCCTTATCCCAGTCTGCTGTTCCCACATGCTTCAAGAGGGCCACCATTGTTCCTGTTCCCAAGAAAGCTAAGGTAACTGAGCTAAACGACTACCGCCCCGTAGCACTCACTTCCGTCATCATGAAGTGCTTTGAGAGACTAGTCAAGGACCATATCACCTCCACCCTACCTGACACCCTAGACCCACTCCAATTTGGTCACCGACCCAATAGGTCCACAGACGACGCAATCGCAACTACACTGCACACTGCCCTAACCCATCTGGACAAGAGGACTACCTATGTGAGAATGCTGTTCATCGACTACAGCTCAGCATTTAACACCATAGTACCCTCCAAACTCGTCATCAAGCTCGAGACCCAAGGGTCTCGACCCCGCCCTGTGCAACTGGGTCCTGGACTTCCTGACGGGCCGCCCCCAGGTGGTGAGGGTAGGTAACAACATCTCCACACCGCTGATCCTCAACACTGGGGCCCCACAAGGGTGCGTTCTGAGCCCTCTCCTGTACTCCGTGTTCACCCACGACTGCGTGGCCATGCACGCCTCCAACCCAATCATCAAGTTTGCGGACGACACTACAGTGGTAGGCTTGATTACCAACAACGACGAGACGGCCTACAGGGAGGAGATGAGGGCCCTCGGAGTGTGGTGTCAGGAAAATAACCTCACACTCAACGTCAACAAAACAAAGGAGATGATTGTGGACTTCAGGAAACAGCAGAGGGAGCACCCCCCTATCCACATCGACGGGACAGTAGTGGAGAAGGTGGAAAGTTTTAAGTTCCTCGGTGTACACATCACAGACAAACTGAATTGGTCCACCCAATGAAGAGGCGCATTGAAGAGGCGCATTCGGCTTGTCACCAAAAGCACTCACAAACTTCTACAGATAAACAATCGAGAGCATCCTGTCGTGCTGTATCACCGCCTGGTACAGCAACTGCTCCGCCCACAACGGTAAGGCTCTCCAGAGGGTAGTGAGGTCTGCACAACGCATCACCGGGAGCAAACTACCTGCCCTCCAGGACACCTACACCACCCGATGTCACAGGAAGGCCATAAAGATCATCAAGGACAACAACCACCCGAGCCACTGCCTGTTCACCCCGAGAGAGAATAAAGTAGATGTCACACGTCAAAATGTTGATTTATGACCCTATGTCCTGCTGACGTGTGCATGCCCATATTTAGGCTTCCGGTCAGGACATCCTGGTGGGGTGGGGGGCGGGGGGGAGGAAGTGACCATGTGTTTGGGCATCCTGTTCCTGGTTCTCACGGTTTATAGTGTGAAAATAGTTTTATAGTGTCTTTGATGTTGTCATGATGTTTGATGTCTAGTGTCCAAGTTGAACGGGGTGGGGGGACATTTCAAAGAGTAAGCATTTCAAAGAGTAAGGCCCCCCTATTTTATTGCCCTCAGGTTTGTTGTCTATGAAACACGAATGTCCTGGGGTATTGGGCTTTGCAGACGCCTTATAAAGCCCCAGAACAATACATGCGTAAGACTGTACATGATAACCCTCGGAATATTAAAACAAAAATGACACCAATGCCATTTTTCGGTATGTTATGCGCGTCTTGTCATGAACCCAGTGACCAAAGTCTTGAGGAAGTTCTGTGTGAAGCTCCAGAATGTTTTAAAGGAGTTTTAGGTACAAGTGAGGGACATATGTCTTACATATTCCAGCCGGAGGATTCTACGGTAAAGATATTCACAGACAGTGGCCCCAAACCCCTTTATCAGGCAAAACCTGGGAGTTTTTCTCCTGCTCTGCGGATGAGAGAATGGCTAAAGATTAGGCTGGCGCTCTGTAAAATTGAACAGGCCCTAAGTGGTACAAATGTGCCCGGATATGCGTTGGAAGAACAGGTCTGCGGCCGCAGTGATCTGAAGGCCCTAAGAATCGCTTCAATGGCCTATAGCCCTGACGCCAAAGTGACAATTTTAGCCTGTGAACTTTATGATGGTGCTAATGCGACAAAGTCTGTCAATTCTCCTGTATCTTCTACAGCATGCAAAGATGTAAACTTTTTTATTCCTGTGTTTAGTTTTAAATGGGTGGATTATCCAATTTTCATAACACTTATGAATAAGCTGGACAGTCTTTTCCAAAATCGTGAACAGTTACAGCGCTGGCCTCGGCTATCCTTGAGACATACCCAGGACCTAAAGGCCCGAAGGATTATATACCCATGGAGTGAAAACTTACGGATTTTTGATGGACCGTGCAAGAGAGCCAGGCAGTTTGATGGGGAATTGGACACGGATAATGGGGGATGGCTCTACCAGGCCCCTGTATCTGTAAGAAAGGCATAGTAAAAGACCTTAATTATGAACGGCTATAAATTGTACGTACATGATTTTTTGAATGAAATAAAGATGTTTTTAAAAGCAGTACCTAACGACGTCCTGAACTCTCTCGTTTTTCACTCTTACCACAGTCTGTCCCTAAGAAAAAAACTTGCGGAAAAAGCCATGTGCGCGCGTGGGTGGGTGGGTGTGTGTGTGTGTGTGTGTGTGTGTGTGTTAGAAACAAGGTCCCTTCGCATTGTGTACATTTCAAGCTTTCAACAACAATAAAACAGCCATCTAAATAATGTTTCTAGGCCTAACACAATGTTGAGTTTCCTATTTAGTTGTCTTTATGTACATGCGCCGAGCTTCCAGGTGGCTCCAGCCTATGGTTGTTCGGTGCATGTACACCGGGGAGATTAGAACCCCAAAGAAAGATCCTAAAGGTAATTTCAGATTCAGGTTTAGGGTATAATAACTTTAGTGAAACCGCATTTCACATTATGTACAGACATAAAGAGCCAACACATAAAGGTGTAACAGGGATGAATGGATATTCAATGTACAACAGTGGTCTTCTGTAACAAGCAATACGTGTTAAATATGGGTCACAGGCAATCATGACAGCCCCTTTTTTCAAAAGGCCTTTACTTTCTACACATCTTATTCATTAATGCTGTGGGATAAATCAGGTGTTTCTAGGTGGGCTTAAACAAATCTACAGTGAAACAAAAGTGTACATTTTACACACATGTTTATTGACTTTTAAAAAGACCACAGTAACATGACAGATATAGTGGAGATGCATGCTACACAAATCTGCTAGTGGATATTCAATGTACAACAATAGTCTTAGGTAACAAGCAATACGTGTTAAATATGGGCCACAGTCAATCATGACAGCCTCTTTATGAAAGGCCTTTACTTATGACTTAAACAGATTCATTTTATACCCATCTTATTCATTAATGCTGTGGGCATACCCAGGATTTACATGCCGGACGGATTATCTACCCATGGAGGGAAAATTTACGGAGCTTTGATGGAGTGTGCAAGCGTCTTAGCGATCGTGAATTGGAAACGAATAATGGTCAGAGGACTAACCAGGACCTATATCTGTAAGAAAGGCATAGTAAAATACATTAATTATGAACGGCTATAAACTGTATGTACTAAATATTTTGAATTAAATAAATGGTATCTCACCTTTTAACGATAGGAATATGTCCTTTCCATCTATCACCAAGCATGCCCCCATAGAAAAAAACTTGTGGAAAAAGCCATGTGCGCGCATGTGTGTGCGTGCGTGTGCGGTAGTGGATGTGTGTGTGTGTTTCAAAACAAAGAAAAAGGGGCGGGATGTGTGTTCATAAATGGCTATGCGGCTGCGCTCAAGGCTCTCTCTATCTTTACAATATCCTGCAAAACAGAGGCCTACCCCCCAAACAAAAACGTGTGTCTGTGTCTCACGGACACTTACGCTTCATTAACAGCCCTTCAAAACCTAATTTAGCTCACCCCCCAGAGGATGTGGGGGCTAAAAAGTCAAACAGCCCAGAAATAATAGCTATGTCTAGACCGACCACCCAGCATCGAGGTGCTAGCCCCCCGGAGGTTGTAGAATATCAAAAGGGTAATACTGTCTAGACACCCCAATCCAATGTTTGAACCCACTAACTTAGTAATCAAATATACCGGATAGCCCCCGAAAAAAAAAAACCGTCATCCCCTGCTCTGTAAACTCATTCAGTACTATCACTACTTTTGAGCCAAGGCCGCAAACTTCTCAACGAGTCTAGTGAAACAGATAGTTTCCCACTCTGTTCGCATCGTTTTAGCGCAGTTACACACATGCATGACAGCAGCCCCGGAATAGTTATCGGACAAGATCATCTGTAAATCCTTCCGCTTTCTGAAGGGGAGTTCCTGAAAACGTATATATTAGATTTGGGATGCGGGGACTTGTTTGAACATTGTGGATGTTATAGTAATATTAAACATTCGTTAGGACCCGTATTCTTAACGTATAACATGTTAATATTAGCTAAAGTTATTATAGCTTTAATATTATCTAATGTTTTGTAGATTCTCAAACATTCACGCAGATCCTCAGAGGTACAAATGAGCTCGAACCGACCCGTTGGTTCTCCGGAACAAATTGCCTGCAGCCAAACCCTGTCCCATAATTGGAGGCTTGAGTCCTGAACAAGAATTCCATACACATGAATATTTATACATTAAAAACAAAAGTGTGGGCATCATATATTGAAAGTTATTTTATGTGTTTACAGCTGACATACAGCCTAGAAGGATAACGGACTCCATATGGACCCTGAACGGCTTCGGAGGAGCAGATGACTCTGATGCAATTCTACCGTTCTGCACGAATGCTTTTTCAAACACATGGTCACTTCCTCCCCCCCGCGCCCCACCCCACCAGGATGTCCTGACCGGAAGCCCAAATATGGGCATGCATACGTCAGCAGGACATAGGGTCATAAATCAACATTTTGATGTGTGACATCTACTTTATTCTCTCTACCCCGCTATCATCCAGAAGGCGAGGTCAGTGCAGGTGCATCAAAGCAGGGACCGAGTGACTGAAAAACAGCTTCTATCTCAAGGCCATCAGACTGTTAAACAGCCACCACTAACATTTAGTGGCCGCTGCCAACATACTGACTCAACTCCAGCCACTTTAATAATGGGAATTGATGAAAATTATGTAAAAATGTATCACTAGCCACTTTAAACAATGCTACTTAATATAATGTTTACATACCCTACATTACTCATCTCATATGTATATGTATATACTGTACTCTATATCATCTACTGCATCTTGCCATCTTTATGTAATACATGTATCACTAGAAACAAGAAACAAAGAGATCTTCTGTTAAATCTGACAATTAATCTTGATGGTTGTAAAGTCGTCTCAAATAAAACTGTGAAGGACCTCGGCGTTACTCTTGACCCTGATCTCTCTTTTGACGAACATTTCAAGGACAGCTTTTTTTCCATCTACGTAACATTGCAAAAATCAGAAATTTTCTGTCCAAAAATGATGCAGAAAAATTAATCCATGCATTTGTTACTTCTAGGTTAGACTACTGCAATGCTCTACTTTCCGGCTAACCGGATAAAGCACTAAATAAACTTCAGTTAGTGCTAAATACGGCTGCTAGAATCCTGACTAGAACCAAGAAATTTGATCATATTACTCCAGTGCTAGCTTCCCTACACTGGCTTCCCGTTAAGGCAAGGGCTGATTTCAAGGTTTTACTGTTAACCTATAAAGCGTTACATGGGCTTGCTCCTACCTATCTTTCCGAGTTGGTCCTGCCGTACATACCTACACGTACGCTACGGTCACAAGACGCAGGCCTCCTAATTGTCCCTAAAATTTCCAAGCAAACAGCTGGAGGCAGGGCTTTCTCCTATAGATCTCCATTTTTATGGAACAGTCTGCCTACCCATGTGAGAGACGCAGACTCGGTCTCAACCTTTAAGTCTTTACTGAAGACTTATCTCTTCAGTAGGTCATATGATTGAGTGTAGTCTGGCCCAGGAGTGTGAAGGTGAACGGAAAGGCTCTGGAGCAACGAACCACCCTTGCTGTCTCTCCAGGGCCGGTTCCCCTCTCTCCACTGGGATTCTCTGCCTCTAACCCTGTTACTGGGGCTGAGTCACTGGCTTGCTGGTGCTCTTTCATGCCGTCCCTAGGAGGGGTGCGTCACTTGAGTGGGTTGAGTTACTGACGTGAACTTCCTGTCTGGGTTGGCGCCCCCCCTTGGTTGTGCTGTGGTGGAGACCTTTGTGGGCTATACTCGGCCTTGTCTCAGGATTGTAAGTTGGTGGTTGAGGATATCCCTCTAGTGGTGTGGGGGCTGTGCTTTGGCAGAGTGGGTGGAGTTATATCCTTCCTGTTTGGCCCTGTCCGGGGGTTTCTTCGGATGGGGCCACAGTGTCTCCTGACCGCTCCTGTCTCAGCCTCCAGTATTTATGCTGCAGTAGTTTATGTGTCGGGGGGCTAGGGTCAGTTGGTTATACCTGGAGTACTTCTCCTGTCTTATCCAGTGTCCTGTGTGAATTTAAGTATGCTCTCTCTAATTCTCTCGTTCTCTCTTTCTCTCTGAGAACCTGAGCCCTAGGACCATACGTCAGGACTACCGGGCATGCTGACACCTTGCTGTCCCCAGTCCGCCCGGCCTTGCTGCTATTCCAGTTTCAACTGTTTCTGCCTGCGGTTACGAAACCCCTACCTGTCCCAGACCTGCTGTTTTCAACTCTTAATGATCGGCTATGAAAAGCCAACTGAGATTTATTCCTGATTATTATTTGACCATGCTTGTCATTTATGAACATTTTGAAAATCTTGGCTCTCTCTAATTTTCTCCTTCTCTCTTTCTCTCGGAGGACCTGAGCCCTAGGACCATACGTCGGGACTACCGGCCGTGGTGACTCCTTGCTGCCCCCAGTCCGCCTGGCCTTGCTGCTATTCCAGTTTCAACTCTTCTGCCTGCGGTTATGGAACCCCTACCTGTCCCAGACCTGCTGTTTTCAACTCTTAATGATCGGCTATCGGCCAACTGAGATTTATTCCTGATTATTATTTGACCATGCTTGTCATTTATGAACATTTTGAAAATCTTGGCTCTCTCTAATTTTCTCCTTCTCTCTTTCTTTCTCTCGGAGGACCTGGGCCCTAGGACCATGCGTCGGGACTGCCGCTCGTGGTGACTCCTTGCTGTCCCCAGTCCGCCTGGCCTTGCTGCTATTCCAGTTTCAGCTGTTCTGCCTGCGGTTATGGAACCGCCACCTGTCCCAGACCTGTTGTTTTTCAACTCTTAATGATCAGCTATGAAAAGCCAACTGAAAATTATTCATGATTATTATTTGACCATGCTTGTCACTTATGAACATTTTTGAACATCTTGGCATAGTTCTGTTATAATCTCCACCCGGCACAGCCAGAAGAGGACTGGCCACCCCTCATAGCCTGGTTCCTCTCTAGGTTTCTTCCTAGGTTTTGGCCTTTCTAGGGAGTTTTTCCTAGCCACCGTGCTTCTACACCTGCATTCTAGCTGTTTGGGGTTTTAGGCTGGGTTTCTGTACAGCACTTCGAGATATTATCTGATGTACGAAGGGCTATATAAAATAAAATTGATTGATTGATTGATTGATAGCCACTTTAAACTATGCCACTTTATGTTTACATACCCTATATTACTCATCTTTCAAACAACTACCTCTTTACCTACTGTATTTATTTATTAATTTATTTTGCTCCTTTGCACCCCATTATTTCTGTCTCTACTTTGCACTTTCTTCCAATGTAAACCAACCATTCCAGTGTTTTTTTAGTTTTTATTTTACTTGCTGTGTTGTACTCACTTCGCCTCCATGGCCTTTTTATATTTTTATTTATTTATACATATATCTGTTTGCCTTCACCTCCCTTATCTCACCTCACTTGCTCACATTGTATATAGACTTATTTTTTTTTTCACTGTATTATTGACTATATGTTTGTTTTTACTCCATGTGTAACTATGTGTTGTTGTATGTGTCGAACTGCTTTGCTTTATCTTGGCCAGGTCGCAATTGTAAATGAGAACGTGTTCTCAATTTGCCTACCTGGTTAAATAAAGGTTAAATAAAATCTCATATGTATATACTGTACTCTATACCATCTACTGCATCTTGCCTATGCCGTTCTGTACAATCACTCATTCATATATCTTTATGTACATATTCTTTATCCCTTTACACTTGTGTGTATAAGGTAGTAGTTGTGGAATTGTTAGGTTAGATTACTTGTTGGTTATTACTGCATTATTGGAACTAGAAGCACAAGCATTTCGCTACACTCGCATTAACATCTGCCAACCATGTGTATGTGACAAATAAAATTTGATTTGATTTGATTTGAATTAGGACGAAACCCCTCGGGATGTAGCACTCAACAGTGCATCCCACTTATAATGCGGCTGCTTTGTCTTGATGTTATGCTTTATCAAAAGCTACCAAGACACTTTTCAATTTCAAACAAGCGCACTCTTCCAACCACCATCCCCGTCTCTCCCTAGCATTTTTGTCAGCCATCTTTGCTGAAGAAAGTTTCCATCCTTGGGTCACATAGCATCAAATTGGTCATGTGAACCACTCGATATGTGCTCCCGTATGGCACAGTGGTCTAAGGCACTGCATCTCAATGCTAGAGGCGTCATTACAGACCCTGGTTCGATTCCAGACTGTATCACAACTGGCCGTGATTGGGAGGCCCCAAGGGCGGCGAAAAATATACATTTTGCACAACGTAGCAACACCCACTTCCGTCCGCTCAACTTCCTACATGATACATAGCTTCCTGTCCCGATCGCATCCTGTCAGCCTGATAGTAGCCATACTAGCCTCAATGTCGCTCGTTTTAGCATTACCTCAGTATATTAATATAATAATTTCCATAGCGTTTTTTAAATTATTCTTGTTGAAAATGGTGTTTACCTGTTCAGTTAATGATTTTTGTAATTTGATTGTGTTCCGTGTCTTTTTTTTGTCTCTTTAGCTAGCAAACATTAGCTACCAGTACCTAGCTAACGTTAGTGCTAATGTTAATGTTATTAGTTGATCTGCATGGAGGAATGGGCCAAAATACCAGCAACAGTGTGTGAAAACCTTGTGAAGATTTACAGAAAACGTTTGACCTCTGTCATTGCCAACAAAGGGTATATAACAAAGTATTGAGATAAACTTTTGTTATTGACCAAATACTTATTTTCCACCATAATTTGCAAATAAATTCATTAAAAATCCTACAATGTGATTTTCTGGATTTTTTTTCTCATTTTGTCTGTCATAGTTGAAGTGTACCTATGATGAAAATTACAGGCCTCTCTCATCTTTTTAAGTGGGAGAACTTGCACAATTGGTGGCTGACTAAATACTTTTTTGCCCCACTGTAATACCAATAACATATATGATGTTTATATGTGGTATAGCTATTAAAACATACCCTAGTCCTTGGCTTATGCCACTGCTGCCTGGCCTCTGTGCAGCTGTGAACAGGTGGGACGGCTGATGTTCCCATCTGGCAATAGTGTGCAGACTGGAATAGTAATGCAACTGTGTGGTTCCATAATGCAGTGCCAGCAACACATGAACAGTGATGTTGTGTCATTGTTTCTGGCTCAGAGGGCTTCAGTACAACCTACGTGGGGATATAAAAAGAAAATGATTCGATTATAAAATCACTCAACATGAGTTACGACCAGCAAACAGAAGAGACTGGCGCAACATACAACAGCCTCTAAATTCATTACAACAATATGAGTTTACCATTTTTTATTAAGGGCATATGCCCTTGTTTAAATTTAATCAAATGCGTCCAACATAACAGAGTTCACAGAAACAGCAAGGAAGACGCCTGAACAATTACTAAACTAAAAACGGTTTCATAGACATGGGTTAAGCCTAGTCATAAACTAAGCAATGCCTCTTAATGCAGATCTCCATTGACAGGAACTTCTTCGCCTAAGACTAGGCTTCATCTCTGACTGTATAACCGGCATGTAGTGTGTCACAAACAGCTGACTTTTCACCCTACACTCAAACTGTGTGGTTTCTCATTTTTCCTCATGGACCTGTAGCAGCAAGCCCTTATGCTCACCTCTCCTGTCATTTTATCCCTGTTCAAAACTGTTTTGAATAAAAAGAATGAGCAATCATAATGTTAGCTAGCTACTGTAAAAGACACGTCTTAAAACTTCTCTGGGATATGTGGGACGCTAGCGTTAATCTTTATGTCCAAAAACCTAATTTGAAATTGGTGTGTTATGTTCAGAAATGCATTGTCTCAAACAAACATCCAGTGAAAGTGCAGAGCCACACCAAATTACAGAAATACTCATAATAAACATTAATAAAAGATACAAGTGTTATGCATGGAACTTCACCTTCACTTCAACTTCACTTCAACTTCATAAACTTCACCTTAATGCAACCGCTGTGTCAGATTTTAAAAAGGCAAGCACACCTTTCGATTATGTTTGGTCAGCGCCAAGTCACAGAAAAACATACAGCCATTTTCCAAAGAAGGAGAGGTGTCACAAAAGTCAGAAATAGCATTATAAATATTCACTTAGCTTTGATGATCTTCATCGGAATGCACTCCCAGGAATCCCAGTTCCACAATAAATGTTTGTTTTGTTCGATAAAGTCCATAATTTATGTCCAAATACCTCCCTTTTGTTTGCGAGTTTAGCCCAGTAATCCAAATGCTCAATGTGCGATCACTTAGTTCAGACGAAAAGTCAAAAAAGTGATATTACAGTTCGTAGAAACATGTCAAATGATGTATAGAATCAATCTTTAGGATGTTTTTATCATAAATCTTCAATAATGTTTCAACCGGACAATTCCTTTGTCTTTAGAAATTAAAAGGAACGCAGCTAACTTTCACGGCCCCACGCCTGACTTACCTCTTGGCATTCTGCCAGACCTCTGACTCAAACAGCTCTTATTCTCTCACCCTTCACAGTAGAAGCCTGAAACAAGGTTCTAAAGACTGTTGACATCTAGTGGAAGCCTTAGGAAGTGCAATATGACTCCATAGATACTGTATATTGGATAGGCAATGACTTGAAAAACTACAAACCTCAGATTTCAGATTTTATTCTCAGGTTTTTGCCTGCCATATAAGTTCTGTTATACTCACAGACATCATTCAAACAGTTTTAGAAACTTCAGAGTGTTTTCTATCCAAATCTACTAATTATGTGCATATTCTAGCATCTGGGCCTGAGTAGCAGGCAGTTTACTCTGGGCACTTTGAGTTTTGAGTAAACGTCCTTGTCTGGTCTGATAGGCAACTTGGCTACACTTACCTTCATAGTTGAAATGGTAACTGGAGACAGAGTTTGAAACCTTTTTCCAACTTGGAGGTCGGTGCTTTGCTAATTATCTTGGCCAGACGATGTACATCTGTCACTGTTACCTTTGGCAGCTCTTCAAGCACCTTGTGTAAAATAGTGGCATGGTAAGTAGGGGCGGGTTGACTAATTGCTAGCCACCTTACTAGTTGGCACGTTAATAGCTAGCTAAATGAGACGAAAAAAGACACAGAACACAATAATCGAATTACAAAAATCACTAACTGAACGGATAAACACAATTTTCAACAATAATCATTTTTTTTAAGCTATAGAAATATGATTATATTAATATACTGAGGTAATGATAAAACGAGCGACTTCGAGGCTAGGATGGCTACTATCAGGCTGACAGGACGTGATTGGGACAGGAAGCTATGTATCGGGTAGGAAGTTGAGAAGAAGTGGGTGTTGCTACATTGTTTAAAAGATCTATTGGCCCAGCGTGGTCAGGCGCCTTTTCCCCGCAAACTCCAACATGGCACGAGGACCGAAGAAGCACCTGAAGCGCGTTGCAGCGCCCAAGCATTGGATGCTTGACAAGCTCACTGGAGTGTTCGCTCCTCGTCCCTTCACTGGTCCCCACAAGCTGAGGGAGTGCCTGCCCCTCATAATCTTCCTCAGGAACCGTCTGAAGTACGGCCTGACTGGAGATGGGGTCAAGAAGATTTGCATGCAAAGGTTCATCAAGATCGACGGCAAAGTCCGCACTGATATCACCTACCCTGCTGGCTTCATGGATGTGATCAGTATTGAGAAGACTGGAGAGCACTTCCGTCTGATCTACGATGTGAAGGGAAGTTTCACTGTTCACCGCATCACTGCTGAGGAGGCCCAGTACAAGCTGTATAAGGTGAAGAAGAACCTGATGGGTACCAAGGGAGTCCCCGCACTGGTGACCCATGACGCCCGCACCATCCGCTACTCAGACCCCCTCATCAAGGTCAACGACACAGTCCGCATCGACCTCGCCAAGATCACAGAACACATCAAGTTCGACACAGGTAACCTGTGCATGGTGACTGGCGGTGCCAATTTGGGGCGGATTGGTATCATAACTAACCGGGAAAGGCACCCTGGCTCGTTTGAGGTGGTTCACGTCAAAGACAACGCTGGAAACATCTTCGCCACCAAGGCTGGAAAACATCTTCATCATTGGCAAGGGCAACAAGCCGTGGGTGTCCCTGCCCCGTGGAAAAGGTATCCGCCTCACAATCGCAGAGGAGCGGGACAAGAGAATCGCTGCCAGGGATGGCAGCAGCTAAATCCTATATGTAGGTCTAGGCATCCTGGCTTTGAAACAAAAAACATGTTATTTACAAAAACAAAACAAAAAAAAGTGGTCGGGGTTAGGCCGGGGTAGACCGCCATTGTAAATAATGCGTTCTTAACTGACTTGCCTGGTAAATAAAATATATATGATTGGTCATTGCCTAGCAGTCGCCGCTGGTGATTTGCATAAAGCTGGGAAATGTCTAACTTTTTCACGCCACGTTCGCGCCGCCCAACGGTCCCCTGTCCTCTCAGCTTCTCATAGCTTTCCTTCCACTGAAAATGAATGGGAAGCGGTGTTTCACCGCGCGTGTCACATTTTTATTTTTTACCGCGCGTGTCACACCTTGTGCAGTGCACACGGCGTAATGACGAGGCGGTGAGGCGGTGGAAGCGTTGCTGAGAGCCCATTGGCTTGGGAGAGTCCTCGAATGAATATTTCTGTTCGCTGCAAGCGGGAGTTCCTTTTTTCTAGAACCTGATCAAGTGTCGCACAATAACTACGTTGGCACTACAGGTCTTAACAGGTAAGCGAAACAATTGAAAGTTAATAAACCGTGGTCACATGTCAATTCATATTGTCTTCAATATGTGTATATAAATAGTTATATTAAATATGAAATAACATTTCAGTCCATGAAATGCATTATTTGTGCTTAAAAATGATAGTATTTACTTAGAAGTGTTTATCTACCAACTAGATTTTCGGTACTTCCTGGACACGTCGGCGTAGCAGTCAGAAATCTCAGTTTACCTAAAGAGTAAATTCGTATTGAATTAGCAATGGAGACATTATACGGTGTACCTTTCGCTGTGTTGGAATGTCCCAATATAAAACTCAAAAAGCCATCATGGCTGCACATGCCGTCGGCTATGACAGTCTATGCGATCGTTATTGTATCGTACTTTCTCATCACTGGAGGTAAGTTGTCGAACACTGCAGCGTCGTTAGCTGTCTAGCCAGTTTAACTAGGTAGCTGTAACCGATGGGTTTTATAAAGCCTCGATACAGGATTTGTCTCATGTTTAAAGTTACACCCGGCTTTTAACGTTGGGTACATGTATTGCCTACTAAAATATGATTAAACGTCTTATTCACCCATCACACGTATTTATGCAGTCAGACCTATTCAGTCAGATCTATTCAATCGGCTAGTCAGTGTTGGGCCGAGTACAGAGGAGTTAGCTATTGTGGAGTTAGCTAACTTCTTAGCTAGCTAGTACTTGTTAGGTGTGTAACTGTTCACCAAACACACGGTTCAGTACATATTGTGGTTTTGGGGTCACGGCTCGTTTACGATATAGCGGAAAAAAGAATTCCAACAGGTAATACGTGTAATACCTTTTTGTTTATTTGGCAAAATAAGCTAAATTAAAAACAGTCTGACACAATTCACAATGATCTTGGCATTGTATGTTATGACAGGGTTTGTTATAGGGTGTGTAAGTAAATTCAATCTGGAGTGCCAGAGTGCGCTCTGGGTGTAAATTGACCGTTGTCAGATCTTCCGTTACTAAATTCAGAGTTCAGAGCGCACACGGAACCCTCTGGCCTAAGAGTAGGGTTGATTCGTGCGTTCTGACCTCAACAGCAGTCAAGCACCCAAACTAAGGTTTGCAAGCTATTTACAGACGCAAATTAGATAATCTCACTCTGACCATTTTACTCGACCTAGCAGAACTGGTTAGGGTGTTTTAATGTTATCCAGAGCGTCGGTGACTGTAACTGTGCTGCTGGAAACAATTCAATTACAATTTTTTTGCGTCTTTTACTGACATATTCACCGTTTTGAACGGGTGTTGAGCGTATGTAAATTATTAGTTATGCTGTGATCTGAAATCGGAGTAGATAGCCAGAGTGAATTTATGAACGCATCCCATAGAGTACCACCGCATGAGTCATATTACTTATAAAACCTAGCGGTCAAACAGGGAAATGGTTCCAATTGTTTTTTCACCATACATTTTTTCCCATAGGGAAGTGTTTAAAAACACTTAAAATAAGGGCTGTGTTTTGTGTAGGCTTACCCTGCAATGATGTGTTACTGACTCGAGTCATGATTTGTTTTTCTAAGTCACTCATTCATTTTAGTTATTTGTTTGACCTGCTGGTGCTTGCCGTAATATATCCTACAGCATGGCTGAGTTCAGTATGTTCTGGAACGTTTCATTGAACAGAAATGGTGCTGAACTGTACTGTTCTGCCTGAAGCCCATACACGCCGCAGTGTACATGTTGGGGCCCAAGTATGCTGGCATGAGCATCCTGTCTGGTGCAGAGATCAACAAGGCCTAGGGTGACATCACTACCGTGTCGTGCCGCCTGGGTGAGGGCAAGGTTCTTGGCAGTCTGGCGAAATACACTTCCAAGCAAGGGCTTTGGGATGGAGATGCAATATGGCAGTCATGCCAACATCTCATCAACCACCTGGTGGAAGGGTCTTGTAGATTTGAGGCTCTTACCCTTGTTGCCTCCTTCATCCCACCAACATCAGCCACCTCAGAGCGCAACTGGTCCTTGTTTGGGAACACACACACACCAAAGCCCGCAACAGGCTGACAATACAAGGGTTGAAAAATGTGTGGCCATCCGGGCAAATTTGAGGCTTTTTGAGCCTGACAAAGAGCCATCCTCAACAAGGTTGGAAAGTGACAGTGAAGATGAGGCCTCAGGGTCTGATGTTCAAGGGGTGGACATTGAGGAAGTCCAGGGAGAAGACATGGAAGCCTGAGAGAAAGACAACCAAAGCTTTAGTTTCTAGACTATAATTTTACAGATGTATGTTGAAAAGGTTTTTGGGAGATGCGATGGCTCATTCAATATTCCCTTTGTTTTGTTGTTCAGTGAAATCATCCCATGTGAAGAGTCAGCTCATTTAATTAAAGTTTAAATCATTTTTTTTATTTCTATTGGAAGGATTTAATCATTTGCAATTATGTCTCCTTATGATAATGTAAAATATTTGTTTCTGTCTCCATATGATATGGTAAATATATCCAATGCAAAAAACATATACATTTTAAATGGTATTAATATTAATTCCCATATATTCCCACGGAAAGTTTCCACCTCTGAATATCCCCAAAATGTGCAACCCTAGTCAACACCCATTCAGCATTGTTCACAAGCTCTTAAGCTTTAGCCCCACCCATCTCTAAGGGTTGATCCGTGCGTTCTGTCCTAACAGCTGTCAAGCACTCAAGCTAACTGGGTAATGTTGGCTAGCTTGCTAGCTACTTCCAGACACAAATGAGAGAACAGCTCACTCTGACCATTTTACTCACCTAACAGAGCTGCTTAGGGTGTTAAGTTACCCAGAGCGTTGGTGACAGCAACTGTGTTGCCAACGTTTACTGACACGGCAATATTCAGCGGGTGTTGAGCGTTCGTAAATTTGTCAGTTATTCTGTGTCAGTTATTACCAGCTACGTCTATTAGTGATCCACCGATATGACATTTTTGGCTGATATTTTCCTTGCCTATAGAAACGATACTGATAACTAATATAAAAAATGTTGCGGCCTTTTAAGCGTTCTAGTGCAGTTAAATAGTTCACACACATGGACGCAGCGGTCTAAGGCATGGCATCTCAGTGCAAGAGGCGTCACTACAATCCTTTACATCCAGGATGTGTACAACATCTGTCACATACACTGCTGCCATCTAGTGGCCAGAATTCAAATTTGGAATATTACATTTTGGCCTTTCTCTTGCATTTCAAAGATGATATGGGGGGGAAAAATACAAAATAACGCATGTATTTTTTCGTTGTATTATCTTTTACCAGATCTAATGTGTTATATTCTCCTACATTAAATTCACATTTCCACACTTCAAAGTGTTTCCTTTAAATGGTATCAAGAATATGAGCTACAGGCAGTTAAAAAAATGTATATATTTTTCACCTTTATTTAACCAGGTAGGCCAGTTGAGAACAAGTTCTCATTTACAACTGCGACCTGGCCAAGATAAAGCAAAGTTAACTTGGCTTTCGAAGACCTTAGAAAGGCAGGGCAGGATTTTTTACCTTTATTGGATGGGTTTGGGTCTAGAGTGTGTCCCCCTTTGAAGAGGGGGATGACCGCGGCAGCTTTCCAATCTTTGGGGTTCTCAGATGATACGAAAGAGGTTAAACAGGCTAGTAATGGGGGTTGCAACAATTGCTGCGGATAATTTTAGAAAGGGGGTCCAGATTTTGCAACTCTTTCAGAACATCAGCTATCTGGATTTGGTTGAAGGAGAAATGGGGGAGGCTTAGGCAAGTTGCTGTGGGGCGTGCAGGGCTATTGACCGGTGTAGTGGTAGCCAGGTGGAAAGCATGGCCAGCCGTAGAAAAATGCTTGGGGGGTAGGGTTCCTAGGGACATCCCAAGGAACCCGGATAGCACAGACCATGAGAAAAGTCGCAAGAATTTGCACATTCCGAAATAAAGATCAGGTCACGAATTAGAAGCCACTCGCTTAAAATAAATAAGCATTCTGTTGACATCTGACTCCAGTGTCATGTTTCTTAACTCTATGCATGACATTTCAGATTTAGATATGATCATTTTTCAGTAGGTTGAGGTAAGTGAACCACACTATACATAGTGTAACGACCCTGGGTTTATAAGCGCGGAAATCGACTCTGCCGCACGAGCATGCTTTTGCGGCACAGTCGATAGCGCGCCGGACCTCGGGCTAGAAGGTCGAGGGTTCGAGACCTGCTCCCTGCCTGTTTCATTACAATACAAGAGTATGTGGACACCTTCAAATTAGGTGATTCGGCTATTTCCGCCACAGGTATACAATCTCCATAGCCAAACATTGGCTGTAGAATGGCCTTACTGAAGAGCTCAGTGACTTTCAGCGTGGCACCGTCATAGGATGCCACCTTTCCAACAAGTCAGTTCATCAAATTTCTGCCCTACTAGAGCTGGCCCGCCACCTGTAAGTGCTGTTATTGTGAAGTGGAAACATCTTGGAGCAAGAAAGGCTCAGCCGTGAAGTGGGAGGCCACACAAGCTCCACTGAACAGGACCGCCAAGTGCTGTAGCACTAAATGACAGCTAAGTGCTGTAGGGGGAACCAACTCCATGTTAAATGCCTGTGATTTTTGAATGAGATGATTGACTAGCAGTTGTCCCCATACTTTTGGTCATGTAGTGTATGTTTTCAAAGTAACTTTAGTTAAACCTTTAAGTGACATTGACGTTATTGTTAGCAGCTTGGTAAACGCTATTTTCAGAGTAGCTTTCACAAAACTGTGGCTAATAAAGTGTTTTATTTATTTATTAGCCGATTGAGAAGGCTAACATGTAGCAAACTACTAAGCCAGCTCAGCTGGTATGGGCTAGCTTTGCACCCTCCTTCACACTTACACATGGCATTTACCATCCCAATTCATATTATTATGCCAGTGCATAACTATCGATTTTCCTTCTTGCTACTAGCTAGTTGGCTAACTGATTTCCTCGTGTCTCCCATCTGCAGGCATCATCTACGATGTCATTGTGGAACCACCTAGTGTGGGGTCAATGACCGATGAACATGGACACCAGCGGCCTGTCGCCTTTTTGGCATACAGGTAAGTACGCAGCCCCTTTCCTTGCCCATTCATGTACAGTAGACTAATGCTAGTGCCTATCTGCCTTGCGTGGGGAATATGTTAAGAGGCCTGGCGCTGTGTCTGAATGTTAATACGCCTTGCTTGCATTAGTTTTGGGAACATTTCTAAATTTCACAAGGCAATTTCTTTTTTTATATGAAAGATACCCTTACTGTGCCTAGTTTTGGCACAGTTGCAAGTGGCTGTGTTTTGAATAACACATTCTTCCAGCCGACGTACAATACTTCCTACCCAGTTGCACTCTAATGGATATTGCCCTGTGCAACTGTGCTGAGACGACGTACAAAAAGTGTTTCGGTTATATTTGAAAAATGATTTCTTGCTTATATGAAAGTTCAGTTCCAAATGTTTCCAAAACCGCATTGCAAGGATTATTCAAGTTTCTAAATGTTAAAACAGAGCGTTGGGACTGTAGTACACATTGGGCCAGCTGTGGTCCATATGTTCGACTGTAATCCCCCTCGAGAGCTAACACTTCCCAAGTGTATGCTGTTTCTGCATTGTCAATGCCTGGGGCTATTATTTACTCCATTCATTATCTGCATTGTATTGCACAAATTTGAGAGGGGTAGTCACATAACCATCTTATTTTTTCTCTTTCCTATGAAGAGTGAATGGCCAATACATCATGGAAGGGTTGGCCTCCAGTTTCCTCTTCACCATGGGAGGCTTGGGCTTCATAATCCTGGATCGCTCGAATGCCCCAAACATCCCCAAACTCAACCGCTTCCTTCTGTTGTTCATCGGTTTTGTCAGTGTCCTGCTCAGCTTCTTCATGGCCAGAGTGTTCATGAGAATGAAACTGCCGTAAGTCTACTCTCTTGTGAAGATTTCCAATCGTGCCTCCAACCTAAAACACATGACACTCTGTAGGGTGGGGAGAAATGTGCTACTTTTATGATGGACAGCGCAACACAACCCTTCCACACCCTACTGCTCCCATTTAAAACCATTAAGTTGCTGTGTTTTTACACATTTGTTTGTCTGGTTTAAAGGGGACCTAATCATCAACACAAGTAACACTCTTGATACTAACAGATAGTAACACATTTTATTGGTCACATACACATGGTTAGCAGATATTATTGCGAGTGTAGCAAAATGCTTGTGCTTCTAGTTCCGACAGTGCAGCAATATCGAACAAGTCATATCTAACAGTTCCACAACAATGCCTAATACACACATCTTAGGTAAAGGAATGGAATAAGAATATATAAATATATGGATGAGTAATTTCAGTGCGGCATAGGCTAAGATGCAATGGATAGTATAGAATAAGGTATAAATATATGAGATGAGTAATGCAAGATATGTAAACACTAAAGTGACTAGTGATCCATTTATTAAAGTGGCCAATGATTTCAAGTCTGTATGTAGGCAGCAGCCTCTCTGTGCTAGTGATGGCTATTTAATAGTGTGATGGCCTTGAGATAGAAGCTGTTTTTCAGTCTCTCGGTTCCAGCGTTGATGCACCTGTACTGACCTCGCCTTCTGGATGGTAGCGGGGTGAACAGGCAGTGGCTCTGATGGTTGTTGTCCTTGACAATCATTTTGGCCATTGTGTGCTGTAAGGGTCCTGGAGGGCAGGCAGTTTGCCACCGGTGATGCGTTGTGCAGATAGCACCACCCTCTGGAGAGCCCTGCGGTTGTGGGCGGTGCAGTTACTGTACCAGGCGGTGATACAGCCCGACAGGATGCTCTCATTGGTGCATCTGTAAAAGCTTGTGAGGGTTTTAGGTAACAAGACCCATTTCTTCAGCCTCCTGAGGTTGAAGAGGCGCTGTTACGCCTTCACCACACTGTCTGTGTGGGTGGACCATTTCAGTTTGTCAGTGAACCGAGACTGATCTCGAGGGGACCCCCGTCCCCGCGGAGAAAAATAAAGTCATAATAAAATAATTCCATTCCCCCCCAGCTGCGTCTATTGACAGTTGTCACAGTGACATGAACATTCTATTGAAATGGTTACTTGCATAGTGGAGTCTTATGTTGAGACATGCAGCTAACTAGCTGAACCATAATCCCAATTCAAAACATTACTACCCTGAATGAATCTGCAGGTAGCTAACTAACCAGGCCCAATGTTAGCTAGCTAACATAAGGCTATAACTAGCAATGCAAATGGCTCTGAGATACGAATAATATTACTACACAGATCATACGCATAACGTTAGCTAGCTAACAGCACAATTTAACTTAAAATTTAAAGTGACTTTCTGACTAAATTAGAAACGTGTAATATCTGAAAATGTAGCTAGTTAGACTATCTTACCCATATACATGGATGGACGTTTCTCCCTCTGTCATGGATGCCGTTAATTAGGGTTAGGGGAGGTTAGAGCATGGTTAGAGCATTGGGCCAGTAACTGAAAGGTTGCTGGATCGAATCCCTGAGCTGACAATGTAAAAATCTGTCGTTCTGCCCCTGAACAAGGCAGTTGTTTCAGGAAAACTAGGTGTATGTCGCGCATCACTACTTCTCAGGAGAGCAATTTGAACACATTTTTTTTATTTTACCAAATGCATTTTTTTGGCAGAAATGCCTTCTGGAACACTGTTCCTTGGCCGTCATTGTAAATAAGAATTTGTTCTTAACTGGTTCAAATAAAATAAAAAATGGGTTAGGGTTAGTTTGAAGATGTAATCCGGAGACAGGTGTTTTATACAACAGCCTTTTGTGTTGTCTTTTCGACTCTGTCCGCAAATTCGCTACCAAACGCCAGAATTTTCTCCATCTCCTTAGCTAATTTCAAAACTCGGTCCTCCGGAGAGTGGAGAGCAACACTTATGCAGTTCTACTGCGTGATATATCTTTAAAAAAAGCTGCGTTAGAAAGAATTACCGACGCATACTGACCAG
The DNA here is from genome assembly GCF_029448725.1 of Salvelinus fontinalis. Lineage (NCBI taxonomy): Eukaryota > Metazoa > Chordata > Actinopteri > Salmoniformes > Salmonidae > Salvelinus > Salvelinus fontinalis. The sequence goes on along the minus strand of NC_074700.1, from coordinate 478,211 downwards.
CTCATGTTATAGACAGAAGCGTGCCACATGGCAGACCAATCTGAACTCGTCTCTCGGCATGTCCAGCCCACTCATTATCGCAGCCAATCATGGATAGGGGGGAGGTTGCTGACTTTTTCGTAATTTTAACAATTGTATTCATATTTACAGATGGCATACAAGTTTGTTAAGGCACATGAAAATGTTTACATGTTCCAGAAGGCATTTCTGCCAAAAAATGCATTTTGATATAATAATTTTTCGTTCAAATTGCTCTCCTGAGAAGTAGTGATGCGCGACATACACCTAGTTTCCTGAAATGAGTCACATATAAGGTCCTACAGTTGACAATGCATGTCAGAGCAAAAACCAGGAATTGTCCTTAGAGCGCCGAGACAGGATTTTGTGGAGGCACAGATCTGGGGAAGGGTAGCAAAATATTTCTGCAGTATTGAAGGTCCCCAAGAACACAATGGCATCCACTCTTAAATGGAAGAAGTTTGGAACCACCAAGACTCTTCCTAGAGCTGGTTGCCTGGCCAAACTGAGCAATCGGGAGAAGGGCCTTAGTCAGGGAGGTGACCAAGAACCCAATGGTTACTCTGACAGAACTCTAGAATTCCTTTGTGGAGATGGGAGAACCTCCCAGAAGTACAACCATTTATGCAGCATCAGGCCTTAATGGTAGAATGGCCAGACTGAAGCCATTCTTCAGTAAATGGCCCGCTTGGAGTTTTCCAAAAGGCACCTAAATACTCTGACCATGGGAAACAAGATTCTCTGGTCTGATGAAACCAAGATTGAACTCTTTGGCCTGAATGCCAAGCATCACGTCTGGAAGAAACCTGTCACCATCTCTACGGTGAAGAATGGTAGTGGAAGCTTCATGCTGTGGGGCTGTTTGTCAGCAGCAGGGATTGGGAGATTAGTCTGGATCGAGAAAAAAAATCAACGGAGCAAAGTACAAAGAGATCCTTGATGAAATCCTGCTCCAGAGCGCTGAGGACCTCAGACTGGCGCGAAGGTTCACTTTCCAACAGGACAACGACCCTAAGCACACAGCCAAGACAACGCAGAAGTGGCTTTGGGACAAGTCTCAATGTCCTTGAGTGGCCCAGCCAGAGCCTGGACTTGAACCCCATCAAACATCTCTGGAGAGACCTGAAAATAGCTGTTTAGCGACACTCCCCATCCAACCTGACAGAGCTTGAGAGGATCTGCTGAGAAGAATGGGAGAAGCTCCCCAAATACAGCTGTGCCAAGCTTGTAGCGTCATGCACTGTATGCTCAAGTGTGCTGCCCCCCTCATTGCTGGCTAAGTAACCCATATATTGCTTCCCTGGATAGAGTCATGGATATGTTTTGGATGATTCTGAAGGCCTACTGCAACATGTACCATGTTTTAATTTCCTTACAATAAATTTGATTAGTAATACAGTTATAGTAAATGAAACAGTCCTATGATAGCTTATTTTTACAAAGTAAAATGTAAAAGAATGATATCAACCCCCAAAGCGTTTGGTCAAATTATTTGCTGCTGACAAATAGGCAAAACACAAACTCATTACACTATTGCCTTTCTAAATTAAATCTACCTCTTCACCCTCATTCAGTTAGGCCTAATTTAAATTAAATTGTGAAGTAAGGTGCACAATTTATCATCCATACAGTGAGAAGAGAGAGACGCATTAGCGCCTGGCTGGGTACCAACGTCCTACAGCACAATGTCTTGGCGGGTTAGGAATAGGTACGAAAAAAAGGTAAAGGCTCTAAATACTTTTATGTTAGTGATTTAAAATTTCGGATAAATGAGCAGAGGAAAGTAAACTTAGCAAAAAGTCATGGAAGGAGCAGGGCATAATTTTATTATTATTTCTTTGTATTTATCAAACGTCAGCAGCTGTTTGCCTATGGCGGTTTGAGTGTTAGATGCCGTTTATCATAGCGCCCTTCATTTTTCACAGGAGACAGTATTACTACTCATCACTACGTTCTTTACCAAAAGGTTGGTTGGACCTCTTTAATGTCATGTAGATCACGTCATTACATCAGTGCTGCTCCATAAGCTTCTGACTTAACAGTGATAGTTAACATTTCAATATGACAAGGTCTCAAACCTGTTCACAGTTTTGGATAACTTTGGAGACTCCTTTGGTGTCTACAGACTTGGGGTGCAAGATAAAAGAAAAAATGGCTATTTACCTACAGTGGCTTGCGAAAGTATTCACCCCCTTTGCATTTTTCCTATTTTGTTGCCTTACAACCTGGAATTAAATCATTTGATTTACACAACATGCCTACCACTTTGAAGGTGCAAAATATTTTTTCTTGTGAAACAAAAAACAAAAGACAAAAACATAAACTTAAACGTGCATAATTACTCAACCCCCCAAAGTCAATACTTTGTAGCGCCACCTTTTGTAGTAATTACAGCTGCAAGTCTCTTGGGATATGCCTCCATAAGCTTGGCACATATTTGGCACATCTAGCCACTGAAATTTTTGCCCATTCTTCAAGGCAATACTACTCCAGCTCCTTCAAGTTGGATGGGTTCCGCTGGTGTACAGCATTCTTTAAATCATACCACAGATTCTCAATTGGATTGAGGTCTGGGCTTTGACTAGGCCATTCCATGACATTTAAATGTTTCCCTTAAACCACTCAAGTGTTGCTTTAGCAGTATGCTTAAGGGTCATTGTCCTGCTGGAAGGTGAACCTCCGTCCCAGTCTCAAATCTCTGGAAGACTGAAACAGGTTTTCCCCAAGAATTACCCTGTATTTAGCACCATCCAGCATTCCTTCAATTCTGACCAGTTTCCCTGTCCCTGCCAATGAAAAACATCCCCACAGCATGATGCTGCCACCATGAATACATATGCACGCACCACTTTCTGTTTAAAAAAAAAATCGTTTTTCAAACAAGTAATTTTTTTCATTTCACTTCACCAGTTTGGACTAGTTCTCTGCTGCCAATAACTGGAACGAACTGCAAAAATCACTAATCTCCCTCACTAGCTTTAAGCACCAGCTGTCAGAGCAGCTCACAGATCACTGCGCCTGTAAATAGCCCATCCAACTACCTCATCCTCATACTGTTATTTACTTAACTTATTTTGCTCCTTTGCACCCCAGTATCTCTACTTGCACACTCATCTTCTGCACATCTATCACTTCTGTGTTTAATTGGTATATTGTAATTATTTCGCCACTATGGCCTATTTATTGCCTTCTCTTATCCTACCTCATTTGCACACACTGTGTATATAGCCTTTCCCCCCCTTTTTTTCTATTGTATTGACTGTACGTTTGTTTATTCCATGTGTGACTGTTGTTTGTGTCGCTTTGCTTTATCTTGGCCAGGTCGCAGTTCTCAACTAGCCTACCTGGTTAAATAAATAAAATGTAAAAAATTCTGACCCTTTACTCAGTACTTTGCTGAAGCACCATTAGCAGCATTTTATAGCCTCGGATCTTCTAGGGTATGACGCTACAAGCTTGGCTCACCTGTAGTTGGGGAGTTTCTTCCATTTCTCTGCAGATCCTCTCAGGTTGGATGGGGAGCGTTGCTGCACGGCTATTTTCAGGTCTCCAGAGATGTTCAAATGGGTTTAAGTCCGGGCTCTGGTTTGACCTCTCAAGGACATTCAGAAACTTGTCCTGAAGTCATTCCTGCGTTGTCTTGGCTGTGTCCTTAGAGTTGTCCTGTTGGAAGGTTAACCTTCACCCAAGTCTGAGGTCCTAAAGATCTCTCTGTACTTTGCTCCGTTCATCTTTCCCTCGATCCTGACTAGTCTCCTAGTCCCTGCCACTGACAAACATCCCCACAGCATGATGCTGCCACCAACATGCATCACCGTAGGGAAGGTGCCAGGTTTCCTCCAGATGTGACACTTGGCATTCAGGCCAACCATTCTTCGTGGTTCCGAACTTCCATTTTAAGGATGATGGAGGCCACTGTGTTCTTGGGGACCTTCAATGCTGCAGACATTTTGTGGTACCCTTCCCCAGATCTGTGCCTCGACACAATCCTGTCTCGGAGCTCTACGGACAATACCTTCGACCTCGTGGGTTGGTTTTTGCTCTGACGTGCACTGTCAACTGTGGGACTTTATATAGACGTGTGTCTTTTCAAATCATGTCCAATCAGTTGAATTTACCACAGGTGGACTCAAAGTTGTAGAAACATCAAGGATGATCAATTGAAACAGCATGCACCTGAACAAAATTGCTATTCTCATAGCTAAAAAATGTCTAAATCTGTTCGCTTTGTCATTATGGGGTATTGTGTATAGATTGAGTAAACATTTATTTCATCCATTTTAGAATAAGGCTGTAATATAATGTAGAAAAAGGGAAGGGGAATACTTTCCGAATGCACTGTATATGGAAAAATACATGTTTAAACATTTCAACCAATCAATTGGTCATTGGTCGAGAGAACAGACGTGGGGACAGCCCTAGTCTGTCTGTCTGTCTGTCATTTATTTATACTTGTTTTTGTATTGTGCTGGGCTAATTTAAAAAATGACTTCCATGTTTGAATAAAGGTAAATACAATATATACATTCTTTTACATCTTTAAATCAGAAGTGGTAGTAGACGGTGGGAAAAGTACCCAATTGTCATAATTGAGTAAAAGTAAAGATGCCTTAATAGAAAATGACATAAGTAAAAGTGAGGCACCCAGTAAAATACTATTTGAGTACAAGTCTAAACGTATTTGGTTTTAAATATACTTAAATATCATAAGTAAATGTAATTGATAAAATATTCTTAAGTATCAAAAAGTAGAAGTGTAAATCATTGCTAATTCCTTATAGTAAGCAAACCAGACGGCGCAATATTGATTTTTTTTAAATTTATTTGCTGCTTGCCAGGGGCACACTCCAACACTCGCATCATTTACAAATGAAGCATTTGTTTTTAGTGAGTCCGTCAGATCAGACACGGTAGGGATGACCAGGGATGTTCTATTGATAAGTGTATGAATTGGACCCTTTTCCTGTCCTGCTAAGCATTCAAAATGTAATGAACTCTTGGCTGTCGGAAATGTATGGAGTAAAAAGTACATTATTTAATTGAGGAATGTAGTCAAGAAAAAGTACTTTAAAGTATTTTTAACTAAGTACTTTACACCACTAGTAGTAGACCCCCCCCCTCCAAAAAAAATGCAGCCTTGCTCATACCCAACTATTTGAAATACCGTAGGCTACTAAAATCATTCTAAAAGGCACAATTATGCACTTTAGCCAGGCTTTAGGACCATGCGGATAGGAAGGCTGTTTGTCCAAAACCCAAACAATCTCAACTATCCTATCAAAGAGTTGCTTGTTGTGACAATTAGGTCGGCTTTAGAGCAAATCCAGCACATCTTTTGTAGAGCATTGGTTCAGAGGTGGAAGATGGCTGTAGATGGCTAGGTAACTGCTGTTTGTTTTCACTTGAAATTAAACTCAAGTTTTTAATCCCGGTGGTTAACTCGTTCGTAGAAACGAATTGCTTTATGACGCATTTGTAGAATGTTTGGTCCCCTATCGACTGACATGACTCTTCCAGTCGCCGACCCCTGGTTTAACCCCACCAAAACCCCAAATATGCTTGTTTTACACCATTGTTTATTGTTCCATTTTAAACACTGTATAGCTTCAAAACATGTTTAAAACTATTATGTTGATATCATGGATGGTTAGTCCTTGCATCCATAGCTCTGTCTGAATAGAAGTGGTTACATTTTCACCACCCCATCCCTAAGCTGTTTACTCAAAGGTGGCGAGGTGACCTCTTTGTTGTGGTTTGAACTGCAGATTGCCACCATAATCGCTTCGTTCTTCAACTGGTCATTCAGGACAGAACCACTTCCATTCAAATAAAGGTTGAACACACCCCTGTCTTTGTGAACGTTTTGTAAAGCCGTGCAGGACAACCCTCTTTTGAAATTTGTTGTAATCAAAAAAAAATGGTCGCATACACATATTTAGCAGATGTTATTGCGGGTATAGCGAAATGCTTTTGTTCTTAGCTCCAACAGTGCAGTAATATCTAACAATACACACATCTAAAAGTAAAAGAAAGGATATTAGAAATCTATAAGTATTAGGATGAGCAATGTTGGAGTCCGGATTATAGTCTCCACTTGGGACACCCGAGAGTGGCGCAGCGGTCTAAGGCACTGCATCTCAGTGCTTGAAGCGTCACTACAGACATCCTGGTTCGAATCCAGGCTGTATCACAACCGGCCGTGATTGGGAGTGCCATAGGGCGGCGCACAATTGGCCCAGCGTCGTACGGGTTTGGCCGGTGTAGGCTGTCATTGTAAATAATTTTTGCCTAGTTTAAATAAAAAAAGTATTAAAATATATAGTATATAAATGTGTGTGATGGGATGCATGGACACTATGTGGATAGAATATTTAGAATATCTGTAGGATAGAATAGTGTAAATATATACAACAATAGTTGAATAGGATGGCATTGACTAGAATACAGTACACTGCTCAAAAAAATAAAGGGAACACTTAAACAACACAATGTAACTCCAAGTCAATCACACTTCTGTGAAATTCAACTGTCCACTTAGGAAGCAACACTGACTGACAATAAATTGCACATCCTGTTGTGCAAATGGAATAGACAAAAGGTGGAAATTATAGGCAATTAGCAAGACACCCCCAATAAAGGAGTGATTCTGCAGGTGGTGACCACAGACCACTTCTCAGTTCCTATGCCTCCTGGCTGATGTTTTGGTCTTTTTGAATGCTAGCGGTGCTCTCACTCTAGTGGTAACATGAGACGGAGTCTACAACCCACACAAGTGGCTCAGGTAGTGCAGCTCATCCAGGATGGCACATCAATGCGAGCTGTGGCAAGAAGGTTTGCTGTGTCTTATCAGCGTAGTGTCCAGAGCATAGAGGCGCTACCAGGAGACAGGCCAGTACATCAGGGGATGTGGAGGTGGCCGTAGGAGGGCAACAACCCAGCAGCAGGACCGCTACCTCCGCCTTTGTGCAAGTAGTAGCACTGCCAGAGCCCTGCAAAATGACCTCCAGCAGGCCACAAATGTGCATGTGTCAGCATATGGTCTCACAAGGGGTCTGAGGATCTCATCTCGGTACCTAATGGCAGTCAGGCTACCTCTGGCGAGCACATGGAGGGCTGTGCGGCCCCACAAAGAAATGCCACCCCACACCATGACTGACCCACCGCCAAACCGGTCATGCTGGAGGATGTTGCAGGCAGCAGAACGTTCTCCACGGCGTCTCCAGACTCTGTTACGTCTGTCACATGTGCTCATGTGCTCAGTGTGAACCTGCTTTCATCTGTGAAGAGCACAGGGCGCCAGTGGCGAATTTGCCAATATTGGTGTTCTCTGGCAAATGCCAAACGTCCTGCACGGTGTTGGGCTGTAAGCACAACCCCCACCTGTGGACGTCGGGCCCTCATACCACCCTCATGGAGTCTGTTTCTGACCGTTTGAGCAGACACATGCACATTTGTGGCCTGCTGGAGGTCATTTTGCAGGGCTCTGGCAGTGCTACTCCTTGCACAAAGGCGGAGGTAGCGGTCCTGCTGCTGGGTTGTTGCCCTCCTACGGCCTCCTCCACGTCTCCTGATGTACTGGCCTGTCTCCTGGTAGCGCCTCCATGCTCTGGACACTACGCTGACAGACACAGCAAACCTTCTTGCCACAGCTCGCATTGATGTGCCATCCTGGATGAGCTGCACTACCTGAGCCACTTGTGTGGGTTGTAGACTCCGTCTCATGCTACCACTAGAGTGAGAGCACCGCTAGCATTCAAAAAGACCAAAACATCAGCCAGGAGGCATAGGAACTGAGAAATGGTCTGTGGTCACCACCTGCAGAATCACTCCTTTATTGGGGATGTCTTGCTAATTGCCTATAATTTCCACCTTTTGTCTATTCCATTTGCACAACAGGATGTGCAATTTATTGTCAGTCAGTGTTGCTTCCTAAGTGGACAGTTGAATTTCACAGAAGTGTGATTGACTTGGAGTAACATTGTGTTGTTTAAGTGTTCCCTTAATTTTTTTGAGCAGTGTATTTACATATGACATGAGAAAAATAGTATGTAAACAATATAGAAAATTACCAGTGTTCCATTATTAAAGTGGCCACTGATTCTATGTACATAGGGCAGCAGCCTCTAAGGTGCAGGGTTGAGTAACCGGGTGGTAGCCTGCTAGTGACAGTGACTAAGTTCAGGGCAGGGTACTGGGTGGAGGCTGGCTAGTGATGGCTATTTAAGTCAGGTGGCCTTGAGTTTGAAAAACAGCTTCTGTGTCTTGATCCCAGCTTTGATGCACCTGTACTGACCTTGCCTTCTGGATGATAGCGGGGTGAACAGGCTGTGGCTCGGGTGGTTGATGTCTTTTGATCTTTTTGGTCTTCCTGTGACAGCTGGTGCTGTAGATGTCCTGGAGGGCAGGCAGTGTGCGTTGGGCAGACCGCACCACCCACTGTAGAGCCCTGCAGTTGCTAGCGGTGCAGTTGCCGTACCAGGCGGTGATACAGCCCGACAGGATGCTCTCAGTGGTGCATCTGTAAAAGTTTGTGCGTCTTAGGGGCCAAGCCAAATTTATTCAGCCTCCTGAGGTTGAAGAGACGCCTTAACCACTGTCTGTGTGGCTGGACCTTTTCAGACTGTCAGTAATGTGTATGCCGAGGAACTTAAAGCGTTTCGCCTTCTCCACTGCGGCCCTGTAGATGTGCTCCCTCTGCTGAATCCATAGTGGTGAAACTTCCACATCCAGTTGCGAACAACACATACGTTCATTCAAACAAAAAATACTGTTTATTTTTCATTGGACATCAATGCACGTGTGATAGAGCAGCAGAGGATGTACTACAATTTTTTTGTACCTTGATGCTTCTCTCCACTGTCTTAAACAAAACAAAGACAACAAACGCTCCTGGGTGCAGCCAGTGGTGCCGTTTCCCCTAATGCGGATCTCAGCTTTAAAGGGAAAGTGCACAAAAAAATGTTAAGCACATTTTCTACTTGTAGAAATGGTATCCGTGAGTTTCTTTGTCTCTGCGTGCAGCTTGAACTAGTGTTTAGCGCAATGATGGGAAGTGTTCGGGATCAGCTAGCATGCTAATTGATCCCAAAGACGTACAGTCATTGCGCTAAAAGGATGCCATTGTAATATAATTTGGGCTGAAAACTAAAACTATCAAATGCAGAATATAGGCCTATCATAAAAACTTGTCGATTTAGGTTGCATTTTGAGTGAAACATCCCCCGTCAAGGCACTCAGTGGTGTTGTGCCATCAAAACTAGAGCTGTCATTTACGTTGTGAGTTGCGTTAGCAGAATGTGATGCTCATATTTATGGTCTATGATATCAGTCAGCTCTTTACCTGAACTGCAGACAAATGTGTCAAGTGTTGTGTATTTTCACTGTACCTATGTTGGAAGCCGACTCTAATCTGTCTCTACCTTTCCTTTTATATTTCTCCTCAGTGGGTACCTCATGGGTTGAAGATGGACACAACACATTACGAAGACAGAATGGCGAAGGACTGCCAAAGGTTTAAGCTTCGATTGATTTAAGCTGGCCTAAAACGTTACGATAATACAGATTTAAATTGCAAATGAAGAATTGACAGTAACATTTGTCCCTGGCAATAAGCCTTTGACCATGTTTGAGTGATGTATTAAATGTCACAATGTGCATCTCAATAGTCAAGAGGCTTCCTATCCTTGTCTCCTTTCCTTCCACTTAAATGGTGCGATGGAATTCCCTTACAGGCTGTATTGCTAACCTGTCTTCAGTTCAGTAATGCAGATGGCGAGAATATGTGGAGACAAAGCCACTATAGACCATTGAGATGCACCCATTGGAAGGAGGGACACTTTCCTGATTATAAATCTGAATAAGCAGTAAATTTGTGGGTTGTTGGGGTTATTGATAAGTAATGTTTTATAGACCATTCTACCTTCCTAAATGCCTTCCAACATGTCACTTGTGTGTCTATTAGGAACTTAAATAAATGTTATTTCCAGAAAGCTTGTCATTCTCTAATCACATTTTTTATAATATACTAGTAATATCCTTCTTACTTAAATGGATTCTTCGGTACTTTTGTAATCTTTATAACCAGTAGTTCTGAAAGTATAAACTATATAGACTAGTAACTAGTATAGACTATAGTTAGGTTTCACATTGGAGTCGCATCTCGCGCCCCACACTTCTCTCCATAGTGACTGGCAGCACAGTGTTTGTCTTTCATTATGATTAAACCATGCTGTCATGGCAAAATACCATTTCCTCTTAACAACTTTCCTATGAAGATTAAATTGTTACCCGCAAGCTGTTCTATCCTCACTGATATAGTAATTTTAATGTTGATCTAAATGTTTAAAAAAAAAATATATATATATATTTCAGAGGTTTAAAATGAACTGAAAGGAACGATATCAACCGGTAAAAAAAAAATGGGGTTCAAACCGGTAAATTTTTGGGGTTCGAACCGGTTCAGAACTTTCTTGCTGGTTGGAACAGTGGAACGGAACTAATAAACAAATGGCTCTGTTCAGAACGAAATGATTGGAAAATAATTTAGGTTCCCCCTGATTTATAAATATTTTTTTATACATTATTTTAACAGAAGTTGACTGAGAACACATTCTCCAACCATTTACAGCAACGACCTGGGGAATAGTTACAGGGGAGAGGACGGGGGATGAATAAGCCAATTGTATGCTGAGGATGATAAGTCGCTCTGGATAAGAGCGTCTGCTAAATGACTTAAATGTAAATGATTACTGTAGGTGGCCATGATGGTATGAGGGCAAGATTGGGAATTTAACCAGGACACCGGGTTTAACACCCCTATTCTTACGATAAGTGCCATGGGATCGTTAGTGACCACAGAGAGTGAGGACACCTGTTTAACGTCCCATCTGAAAGACTGCACCCTAATCACTGCCCTGGGGCATTAGGATATTTTGTGGGCCTCCAACACCACTTACAGCAGCATCTGTTGTTTGGTCTCCCATCCAGGGACCAATCCTGCTTAGCTTCAGAGGCAAACCAGCAGTGGGATGCAGGGTGGTAAAATTGTAAATGTGCATTATACAACAATCTCCCTTAATGTGTATGATATATAGTGAAATAAGGATTGGTGTGTTCAAATACACTCAATTAGTATTTGGTAGCATTGCCTTTAAATTGTTTAACTTGGGTCAAATGTTTTGGCTAGCCTTCCACAAGCTTCCCACAATACGTTGCGTGAATGTTGGCCCATTCCTCCTGACAGAGCTGGTGTAACTGAGTCAGGTTTGTAGGCCCCCTTGCTCGCACACGCTTTTTCACTTCTGCCAACACATTTTCTATGGGATTGAGGTCAGGGCTTTGATGGCCACTCCAATACCTTGACTTGATTGTCCTTAAGCCATTTTGCCACAACTTTGGAAGTATGCTTGGGGTCATTGTCCATTTGGAAGACCCTTTTGCGACCAAGCTTTAACTTCCTGACTGATGTCTTGATGTTGCTTCAATATATCCACATGATTTTCCTGCCTCATGAAGCCATCTATTTTGTGAAGTGCACCAGTCCCTCCTGCAGCAAAGCACCTCCACAACATGATGCTGCCACCCACGTGCTTCACGGTTGGGATGGTGTTCCTCGGCTTGCAAGCGTCCCCCTTTTTCCTCCAAACATAATGATGGTCATTATGGCCAAACAGTTCTATTTGTGTTTCATCAGACCAGAGAAAATTTCCCCAAAAAGTATGATCTTTGTCCCCATGTGCAGTTGCAAACCGTAGTCTGGCTTTTTTATGGCTGTTTTGGAGCAGTGGCTTCTTCCTTGCTGAGCGGCCTTTCAGGTTATGTTGATATAGGACTCATTTTACTGTGGATATTGATACTTTTGTACCTGTTTCCTCCAGCATCTTCACAAGGTCCTTTTGCTGCTATTTTGGGATTGATTTGCACTTTTCGCACCCAAGTGCGTTCATCTGTAGGAGACGGAACGCGTCTTCTTCCTGAGCGGTATGACGGCTGCGTGGTCCCATGGTGTTTATACTTGCGTACTATTGTTTGCACAGATACCTTCAGGCGTTTGGAAATTGCTCCCAAGGATGAACCAAACTTGCGGAGGTCTACAATTTTTGGCTTATTCCTTTAGATTTTCCCATGATGTCAAGCAAAGAGGCACTGAGTTTGAAGGTAGGCCTTGAAATACATCCACAGGTACACCTCCAATTGACACAAATGATGTCAATTAGCCTATCAGAAGCTTCTAAAGCCATGACATAATTTTCTGGAATTTTCCAAGCTGTTTAAAGGCACAGTCAACTTAATTTATGTAAACTTCTGACCCACTGGAATTGTGATACAGTGAATTATAAGTGCAATAATCTGTCTGTAAACAATTGTTGGAAAAATTGCTTGTGTCATGCACAAAGTAGATGTCCTAACCGACTTACCAAAACTATAGTTTGTTAACAAGAAATTTGTGGAGTGGTTGAAACACTTAGGTTGGAGTCATTAAAACTAGTTTATGTAAACTTCTGACTTCAACTGTATGCATGTGTATATAATATAAACTCAGCAAAAAAAGAAAGATCATTTGTAAAAATCCACACAGATCTTCATTGTAAAGCGTTTAAACACTGTTTCCCATGCTTGTTCAATGAACCATCTCAATACTGTGTGTTACAGGAAAGACATCCTCTTCCCTCATGTTGTACCCTTCCTGCAGCATGACAATGTCACCAGCCATACTGCTCTTTCTGTGTGTGATTTCCTGCAAGACAGGAATGTCAGTGTTCTGCCATGGCCAGGGAAGAGCCCGGATCTCAATCCCATTGAGCACGTCTGGGACCTGTTGGATCGGAGGGTGAGGTGCTAGGGCCATTCCCCCCGGAAATGTCTTGGAACTTGCAGGTGTCTTGGTGGAAGAATGGGGTAACATCTCACAGCAAGAAATGGCAAATCTGGTGCAGTCCATGAGGAGATGCACTGCAGTACTTAATGCAGCTGGTGGTCACAGCAGATACTGACTGTTACTTTTGATTTTGACCCACCCCCCTTTGTTCAGGGACACATTATTCCATTTCAGTTAGTCACATGTCTGTGGAACTTGTTCAGTTTATGTCTCAGTTGTTGAATCTTGTTGTGTTCATACAAATATTTTGTTTATTATAAGTTTGCTGAAAATAAACGCAGTTGACAGTGAGAGGATGTTTTATTTTTTTATTCATATATACTCATACAGAAATCTGTGACTTAAGGATGTATGGCGAAAAACCTACATTCACTTAAGGTAGTCTTAATTTTCAGCAGAAAATCATATCACTCATATCTGTATGTGGTATTTGTTGTAGTACGAATAAAATTCACAGTGGAAAACATTAAAGCTACAAAACAATATCTAAAGTGTATCAGCATCTCTGTTCAGAGATTAGAATCATACAGTACCAGTCAAAAGTTTGGACACACCAACCCATTCTAGGGTTTTAATTTATTTTGACAATTTTCTACATCGTAGAAATAGTAAAGACATCAAAACTATGAAATAACACATATGGAATCGTGTGGTAACCAAAACAGTGTTAAATCAAAGTATACTTTATATTTGATATTTTTCAAAGTAGCCACCCTTTACATTGATGACAGCTTTGCACACTTGGCATTCTCTCAACCAGCTTCATGAGGTAGTCACCTGCAATGCTTTTCCAACAGTCTTGAAGGAGTTCCCACTTGCTGAGCACTTGTTGGCTGCTTTTACTTCTCTGCAGTCCAACTCATCCGAAACCATCTCAATTGGGTTGAGGTCGGGAGCCAAGGTGGGTTCAAGGTGGGAGCCACACATTCGGAGATCATCCATTCACTTACTCTGCGTCTCACAAAGACACGGCGGTTGGAACCAACAATCTTACATTTGGACTCATCAGACCAAAGGACAGATTTCGTGTCCATTGCTCGTGTTTCTTGGCACAAGCAAGTCTGTTCTTCTTATTGGTGTCCTTTAGTAGTGGTTTCTTTGCAGCAATTCGACCACAAATGCCTGATTCACGCAGTCTCCCCAGAACAGTTGATATTGAGATGCGTCTATTACTTGATCTCTGTGAAACATTTATTTGGGGTGCAATCTGAGGTGCAGGTAATTGTAGATTTCTAAGGCTGGTAACTAATGAACTTATCCTCTGCAGCAGAGGTAACTCTGGGTCTTCTTTTCTTGCGGCGGTCCTCATGAGAGCCAGTTTCATCATAGCGCGTGATGGTTTTTGCAATTGCACTTAAAGAAACGTTCAAAGTTCTTGACATTTTCTGGATTTACTGACATTTATGTCTTCAAGTAATGATGGACTGTCGTTTCTCTTTGCTTATTTGAGCTATTCTTGCCATAATATAGACTTATCCCTATTTGGTATACCATTCCTACCTTGTCACAACACAACTGATTGGCTCAAACGCAATAAGAGGTAAAGAAATTCCACATTAACTTTTAACAAGGCACACCTGTTAATTGAAATGCATCCCAAGTGACTACCTCATGAAGCTGGTTGAGAGAATGCCAAGCGTGTGCAAAGCTGTCAAGGCAAAATCTATTTTGATTTGTTTAACACTTTTTTGGTTACTACATGATTCCATAAGTGTTATTTCATAGTTTTGATGTCTTCACGATGTAGAAAAAAATAAAAATGAAGTAGGTGTGTCCTAACTTTTGACTGGTATTGTGTTTTTCCCCCTATATATTAATTTTTTCTCTGTAATTTTCTCTGTTTAAGGTGTTTTGATTTTTTATTATTTGAACACGCCATTGAAAATGAGACCCTGGTCTAAATGTGGGTTCTCTGTATGAATAAAGTATTACCAAAGCTTATACAATGTGTGGTAATATTGAATCCAAACTGAATTCATGCTAGTGAAAGTGTGAATTCTGTTTGGAGATCCAGGCATGTAGAAATAAGTGCACCACCCTGCATACCACTGCTGGCTTGCTTCTGAAGCTAAGCAGGGTTGGTCCTGGTCAGTCCCTGGATGGGAGACCAGATGCTGCTGGAAGTGGTGTTGGAGGGCCAGTAGGAGGCACTCTTTCCTCTGGTCTAAAAAATATCCCAATGCCCCAGGGCAGTGATTGGGGACACTGCCCTGTGTAGGGTGCCGTCTTTCGGATGGGACGTTAAACGGGTGTCCTGACTCTCTGAGGTCATTAAAGATCCCATGGCACTTATCGTAAGAGTAGGGGTGTTAACCCCGGTGTCCTGGCTAAATTCCCAATCTGGCCCTCAAACCATCATGGTCACCTAATAATCCCCAGTTTACAATTGGCTCATTCATCCCCCTCCTCTCCCCTGTAACTATTCCCCAGGTCGTTGCTGCAAATGAGAACGTGTTCTCAGTCAACTTACCTGGTAAAATAACGGTAAAAAAAAATAAAAAAAAATAAAAAAAAATGGAGATGATACACTTTGGCTGGATGTCCAGAAGGTGGTGCTCTTTCCCTATCACAACTCAAATTGAGAGCAGCGCATGGGGGCAGTAGATCTGTGTAGAACTTGCCACTAATATAAACACAGATCTAGAAACCGATTTCCCTGCACAAAATCGTAGGTGCCAGCCAGTAAATTCTGTGAACAACCACAATGATGTGTATCAATAAAAACAAGCAGTGATGTTACATTGACAACTCTCTATACAGAAAAAGTAACAGTTCAACAACACACAAGATCTAGGCCTGGTATTTGATGACATACCCATTAAAAGAAGTGACTTGGAGTGCATTTACCACAAGAAGGGCAAAACTATAGACCTGTGTCTATTTTGAGTGTGTTGTTTAAAGTGCTAGAAACAGTAATTTATGATCAGATACTGTTGAAGTCGGAAGTTTACGTACACTTAGGTTGGAGTCATTAAAACTCATTTTTCAACCACTCCACAATTTTCTTGTTAACAAACTATAGTTTTGGCAAGTCGGTTAGGACTTTGTGCATGACACAAGTAATTATTCCAACAATTGTTTACGGACAGATTATTTCACTTATAATTCACTGTATCACAATTCCAGTGGGTCAGAAGTTTACATACACTAAATTGACTGTGACTTTACACGGCTTGGAAAATTCCAGAAAATGATGTAATGGCTCTAGAAGCTTCTGATAGTCTAATTGACATCATTTGAGTCAATTGGAGATGTGGATGTATTTCAAGGCCTACCTTCAAACTCAGTGCCTCTTTGCTTGACATCATGGGGAAATCTAAAGAAATCAGCCAAGACCTCAAAAAAATAATTGTAGACCTCCACACGTCTGGTTCATCATTGGGAGCAATTTCCAATGACCATCGGAACTGTAGTGTTAAACAAATCAAAATATATTTTATATTCTTCAAAGTAGCCACCCTTTGCCTTGATGACAGCTTTGCACACTTCTGGCTAATTGAGGTAAAACAGTAATTCTGCTCATACATTATACATGTATGAACTACACATTGACAAATCCAGCCCAAAGCAGGAAGTTTAAAAAATACTAACTAGTTGCTAAAGTTCTGGAGCATGTCTTTAAAGAGAGATTTGTATCTATCTCTCTTTACACTACACAAGTATCTCTCCTGGACCTAGTTTGTCATCAAAGTAATGTAGTGCAAAGAGGCCCTAAATGCGATCTATCACATCACTAGACTAAGTCATCTAGGACTGGGCCATGGTGTTTCTGGTAATTTTGCAGAAGGCTGACCTGGGCTGTCATAGGAGCATTTCATTTACAGTCTGTAAGAACTTATAAAATATACAAAAGTGGGAACAAAACAGAACCTTGGGAGAATCTGTGTTAGTGGTGCACTTGGCTGAACAACAGTGACCCACCTTAACCTATTGTACCATTAGTAACTCATTCATAAATACAGTATCTATTTTATTACCGTTTTATGTTATTACTGCACATAAGGATAATAATTGTCTTTAATATAATTATCCTTGCAAATGTGTTCACCAAAGACAAAAACAATATTTTAGGACAAATGTCCCCTACACTTCAGTGTTGCATTGACCAAACTTTAGCAATATTGGGCAATAGGAACCTGATGAACCTTAAAACTTGCTGAGTCTCAAATAGCCCCGCCCCTTTTAATAGCCAGCCAATGTCACACATTTCAGCAAATAAACACCTGTTTCAAATTAACGCTGGATCTAAAGGTTACCATGAATTGTTTACGAGGTTTAATGTTTGATTTGTTACATTAAATAATTCAGTAAATACTCAAATATTATGGCAATCATCCATTTTTATCGGCTGTAAGACACTGCTAGCGCTGAGAACTGCTAGCTAACTGGCAAGCACAAAAACTATTTTGGGAGTACAGACCACTAGAAATTGGCGGATCACCCTCTAGTAGTGAAAGTACGAACTGCCGGAAAGGCACAGTCGGAGGTCAATGATTATCCTGTCAAAGAAAAGTTGCATTTTATTTTATACAGGCATAGTAAGACAAAATAAATGTGACACGGTGTGCAAATGAAAACATATTAGTACAAGAAAAGCTGGTATTAAACAATTAACTATACAAATGTGCAAAAGCTAAAATAGAAGCCTGTCTCTCATAAGCGCCTGTATTGTTGCGTGATTTAAGCAAATAAACGCCTGGGCTATTAACTAAGTGTTTTGGTACTTGTTCTTGTCACAATTAGCATAGCAGTGCACCATGTCTTGTCCAAGGTTTCTGTGTAGCCAACTCTGCTCCTCAGCATTTTCTTTCAATGTACACAAGAGGCAGCTAGACACAAAGATCAACAATTCCGTTCCCTGTCTGCATTGTTTATTTGCCATTTTTGTAGAACAACGCTTTCATTGAAGAACCTCTCTAAATGTGGGCAATAACATGACAATGGCCAATACTACTTTATAGTGTTTTCAGTAGGCCTCCTATCATGTTCTTTATATTTCATAATGATACTTTGAAAAAGTTAGCATTTGTAATCATTGTCATTTACTATTTAATATGAAGTCACAGTGAGGGATCAATGCATGACTCTAAAGACATCCTGGACATTAGCACATTAAGTTTGTTCCTAAATGTCAATATGGCTTTCTAGTTCCTCTGCATTCTGTCTCTATACAGAGGAACAGCAGGCCTTATACATGCCTGTCCAAATTTCCAATCACATTTCAAAGTACCTGAGATTAGGATTATAACATCAATGTGTAACTAACATATTATAAATGTTTATAAAAAGTAATTATAGATTTGAGAATGAAGTCGCTTCCTTTATCCATCGAAACATGTGAAACGTGCGCAGGGCACACTATTCAGGTCTTATAAGACAGTAGCAAAACTCCACAAGTCCATTAAGGCCTCAGCCTTTTGTTTTGCTGAGAGGCATGCTGTTGAGACGTATCACGGCTATGGCTTATTCCATTTGAATGATGACATCCGTTTTCCTCAGGTTGAACCTTGTGATCAAATGAACATGATGAGAACAAATCAAATCAAATGTATTTATATAGCCCTTCTTACATCAGCTGATATCTCAAAGTGCTGTACAGAAACCCAGCCTAAAACCCCAAACAGCAAGCAACAATATGGATAAATCTGAAGGCATACAGTATGTGTAACAGTTTGCTGCATTCTCAGTATCATCATTCTCTCTCCTGGTTTCATTTCCTTTAGCTCTTTCCCCTAGCACCCACCCTTTCAGTGTCCACCACATGAGGCTTCTGAGGTGAGAAGGGCTCATAATAATGGCCGGAACGGAGCAAATGGAATGGCATCAAACACCTGGAAACCATGTGTTTGATGTATTTGATATCGTTCCACTGATTCCACGCCAGCCATTACCACGAGCCCGTTCTCCCCAATTAAGCTGCCACAAGCTTACGCTGCCACACACCTTCTGTGTCCACAGATCTGAAAAGATAATACTATATTATAATAATACCAGGTCCCTGTGGTGATGGAGAAGCACCTGAATGCTCACACAGTAGTCATTCATGTTAGTAAAATATGACTTCAGAGGGCTTATAGGCCGGTTAAAGGAGACAGGCAAGCGGGTTCTCATTTCCGGGCCGCTACCAAGAATAGGTCACGGAATGCTGTAGTCATCTCTTCTGCCTTAAATGCTACTATTTCTCAATGGATTTGGAGTACATTGACAATTCTGACCACTTTTGTGAGAAGCCCCAGTTTTACAAGAGGGATGGCTTGCATTCAAATAAATATGAAAAGGGCAAAAGTTCTCTTATAAAATATTGACTCAAATACAGCCAAACCCCTGCTCAGGTAACTCATCTCATTCCCACTATTTCACAGCGTTATCATTGTACTGCTACAGATAACCATATTTCCAGGGGTATAGTCTGTAAAATCTTGTGATCACACATTTGTATTCCACTGTTATCTCTGTTTTTTAAACTGTACCTTTATTTAACTAGGCAAGTCAGTTGAGAACAAATTCTTATTTACAATGACGTCCTACCGGGTAGCAGTGGGTTAACTGCCTTTTTCAGGGGCAGAACGACCGATTTTTAACTTGTCAGCTCGGGGATTTGAGCCAGCAACCTTTCAGTTACTGACCTAACGCTCTAACCACTATCCTACCTGCCACCCCGTTACTGTTAGCCCAATTGTGAAACTGACTGTGGTAAACTCGTCCAGTGCTATTATTTCAGCCAGCATTTAAATCACATTAATAACAATAACATTTACATAATCAGTGGCGACACACTGGTACTGCTAAAATTAGATATGTGAATGCCTAAGAGATTGAGGGGAAGGAGCTAGGCCAGACTTACATTTCTCTTACGGCTTCCATTCTCTGTATGTACTGTGGAGGGCATTTGTAACCCCAACGCCTTCTCAATGTCTGTTAAAAAAAAGAATCATAATAAAACGTCTTGCCATGGTACCACAGTGACATGACACTACAAACATTTTGAATAATGGACAAGAGAAAGAAGGATGTGGTTTCTGCTACTTTCCAGACAACAGCTCACAAACTCAGAGGGGCATTAAGAGTACCTGTGAGAATCTGGTCAATCTTTTCCACGACCATGTCGGCGTCCTCCTCAGAGAAGCACATGGGTGGTTTGAACTTGAGGACATTGCGATGAGGACCATCTGCACTTAGTAGGATGTGTTGTTCCTTCAGTCTGGGGAAACAGAGTTTGGAACTCCATATTTGTCCTAATGAAACAAGCATACTGCAATGTCTGTTCTGGGTCTACAAGTCTCTTCTGGATCAATTACAATTAAGATTTTCAAGAGAAGATATGTTTCTTGACTTGAGGCCATCCCCCAAGTGCTAAACTATAGTTTAGTTTACTATAGTACAGCCAACTATAGCCACGATTACACTGGGGTTGAGACCATGGCTGTCAATGACGAGTATGCCCAAACGTTTACATAACCGTTGTGTTAACACTACAACTAGGAGGAGGTGCCCAACGATTTTTGGTCTTAATATGCTCATATAACTGCGCATAGTTCATGTGTGCTTCTGCATTGCTCAATTTTTTTTTTTTTTATTGAGATCATTACAATACGACACATCACCGGTATCATGTGATGTTTGAAACCTAAACCAACATGGGCCTCAAAAATTCTCATAGAACTTGATCCTAAAAAAATGGGTAGGAATCCATGGCTAATTGTGAATTAAAAACCTTATACTTGATTTGAAAATGTGCTATTTGATTTAACATAATTCTAATTGATAAAACATGCTTCTATGTGTGATTTGCACGGCTTGATAAATGTGCAGACATTTTATAAACTGTGTTTAATCTCATTTTAGAAACTGACCATATGCTAAAATACAGTATAAAAACGAGTTTTATAAATGTCTAAAAATGGCCTAAATGAGTCACTCACTTGTAAATTATGTCCTGGGCTTCCGCTGTAGCAGGGGTCAGTTTCACCCGATCTCTCACAAGCTCCGCCCCAACAAACAGGCCACGACCCCTATCAGACATTACATCATCACAGTCTGACCCCTGACACACACACAGAGCTTTCGTGAACCTCTGTCATGTTGAATGTGTTGTTACCAGCTTCATTTCTAAGAATCCTCTATAGGTTTCAGGGTAATTTGACACTGGATATGTACATTGGCATATTGTAGTGGTGAGTGATAGGCACCAACTGGAAAAATGCAACTGATATAAGTATGGACTTTTCCTAAAGGAGCCTAAAACCTACTCAACCAGTTTGAATACAATGGGAAGCCTATCAACCGTTGATTGCACATCAGCATGCTAAGTTGAGAGCCTGTAAGAAGGGTTTTGTGCATGCAGTAACAGTCAAGTTAGCATTTTTACATAATGGGAAGGATAACAGGACGGATCAATCGATATCACAATATGCCTTGCCATGTCAAATTATTGATTTTGGTGCCCATCACTACTAGTGGTAAAAGCATTGGTATTGTGTATGTTTGTATATAGATCAGTGGTTTATTCAGTATGCACAAAATGTTTTGTAATACTTAAGTCAAATTATTCAGTGTAAATTTACAGCTATTACTTGTCCAAAACTTTACAATACCATATTGTTTAAAACCCAATTATTATTTTTTTCTGACCAAAGACAGTATTCATGTTGTATATCTGCAAATACTGAAACACAACTGTGACACCCAAATACATGATCAATGGTTAATGTGTAGAGCTCTAAGCTATTGCAATATGAGGGAGTCAGTATCAGGCTCAGATGATAAGCCTCTCTCCCCTTTAGTTAAGTGAGTAGGCCTACTTGATATCTCTTGCCAGTGGATGAAATGCTTGTGCTTCTAGTTCTGACAGTGCAGTAATATCTAACAAGTAATCTAACAAATTCACAACGACTACCTTATACACACAATGTAAGGGGATGGAATAAGAATATGTACATATAAATATATGGATGTGCGATGGAGGTGCAGCATAGGCAAGATGCAAAAGATGGTATGAAATACAGTATATACATATGAGATGAGTAATGTAGGATATGTAAACATTATTAAAGTTGCATTATTTAAAGTGACTAGTGATACCACTATTAAATCCATTTATTAAAGTGTCCAGTGATTGGGTCTCAATGTGGGCAGCAGCCTCTCTGAGTTAGTGATTGCTGTTTAGCAGTCTGATGGCCTTGAGACAGAAGTTGTTTTTCAATCTCTTGGTCCCAGCTTTGATGCACCTGTACTGACCTCGCCTTCTGGATGATAGCGGTATGAACAGGCAGTGGCTCGGGTGGTTGTTGTCCTTGATGATCTTTTTGGCCTTCCTGTGACATCGGGTGCTGTAGGTGTCATGGAGGGCATGTAGTTTGCCGCCCGGTGATGCGTTGTGCAGACCGCACTACCCTCTGGAGAGCCTTGCGGTTGAGGGCGGTGCAGTTGCCGTACCAGGCTGACCATTGGGACTAAGCTAAGGACCCTGGAACTAAACACCTCCCTCTGCAACTGGATCCTGGACTTCCTGACGAGCCGCATCCAGGTGGTAAGGGTAGGTAACAACACATCCGCCATGCTGATCCGCAACACAGGGGCCCCTTAGGGGTGCGTGCTCAGTCCCGTCCTGTACTCCCTGTTCACTCATGACTGCACAGCCAGGCATGACTCAAACACCATCATTAAGTTTGCCGATGACACAGTGGTAGGCCTGATAACCGACAACGACGAGACAGCCAATAGGGAGGAGGTCAGAGACCTGGCCGTGTGGTGCCAGGACAACAACCTCTCCCTCAATGTGATCAAGACAAAGGAGATGATTGTGGACTACAGGAAAAGGAGGACCGAGCATGCCCCCATTCTCATCGACGGGGCTGTAGTGGAGCAGGTTGACAGCTTCAAGTTCCTTGGTGTCCACAACACCAACAAACTAACATGGTCCAAGCACACCAAGACAGTCGTGAAGAGGGCACGACAAACCTATTCCCCCTCAGGATACTGAAAAGGATTGGCATGGGTCCTCAGATCCTCAAAAGGTTCTACAGCTGCACCATGGAGAGCATCCTGACTGGTTGCATCACTGCCTGGTATGGCAACTGCTCGGCCTCCGACCGCCAGGCACTACAGAGGTTAGCTTCCCGCCATCCAGGACCTCTATACCAGGTGGTGTCAGAGGAAGGCCCTAAAAATTGTCAAAGACGCCAGCCACCCTAGTCATAGACTGTTCTCCCTGCTACCGCACGGCAAGCGGTACCGGAGCGCCAAGTATAGGTCCAAGAGGCTTCTAATCAGCTTCTATCCCCAAGCCATAAGACTCCTGAACATCTAATCGAATGGCTACCCAGACTATTTTCATTGCCCCCCTCCCCACACCTTGTACGCTGCTGCTGTTCTCTGTTATTATCTATGCATAGTCACTTTAATAACTCTACCTACATGTACATATTACCTCAATTACCTCGACTAACCGGTGCCCCCGCACATTAACTCTGTACCGGTACCCTCTGTATATAGTCTCGCTATTGTTATTTTACTGCTGCTCTATAACTACTTGTTACTTTTATTTCTTATTCGTATTTTTTTAAACTGCATTGCTGGTTAGGGGCTTGTAACTAAGCATTTCACTGTAAGGTCTGCACCTGATTTGAAATACATAGGGCAGCAGCCTCTAAGGTCCAGGGATGAGTAACCGGGTGGTAGCCAACTAGTGACAGTGACTAAGTTCAGGGCAGGGTACTGGGTGGAAGCCGGCTCGTGATGGCTATCTAACAGTCTGATGGCCTTGCGATAGAAGCTGTTTTTCAGTCTCTCTGTCCCAGCTTTGATGCACCTGTACTGACCTTGACTTCTGGACGATAGAGGGGTGAACAGGCCGTGGCTTAGGTGGCTGATGTTCTTGATGATCTTCTTGGCTTTCCTGTGACAGTGGGTGCCGAAGATGTCTAGGGCTGGCAGTGCGGTGATGCGTTGTGCTGCCCGCACCACCCTCTGGAAAGCCCTGCAGTTATGGACGGTGCAGTGTGTGTGCGTGTGTGTGTGTACCTGACATCCCCCACCAGTGGATGCTTCTCCTTCTGCTGCTCCAGCAGTCGTGTCAGGTAGCCCCCCACCCGCAGCGCGTTGCCTTGGAGATCCTCTTTCTCAATCACGTCCAGCACAGCAAGGCCAATGGCACAGGACACAGGGTTACCGCCAAACTGGGAAATCCAAGTTGCAAAAAACAGTCAGGTCATGTACAACTGGAAGACAAATCTGCTGGGAATTGGCCAAATTAGCTAAATTTCACCTATTTACATTTATACTGAGTATATATTTATATACTTTTTTATATACATAAAGGACACCTGCTCTTTCCATGACATAGACTGACCAGGTGAATCAAGGTGACAGCTATGATACCTTATTGATGCCACTTGTTAAATCCAATTCAATCAGTGTTGTTGAAGGGGAGGAGACAGGTCAAATAAGGATTTTTAAGCCTTGAAATAATTAAGACATGGATTGTGTATGTGTGTCATTCAGAGGGTGAATGGGAAAGACAAAATATTTAGGTGCCTTTGAACAGGGTATCGAAGTGTCAAGAACTGCAACACTGCTGGGTTTTTCACGCCCAACAGTTTCCTGTGTGTATCAAGAATGGTCCACCACCCAAAGGACATCCAGCCAACTTGACACAACTGTGGGAAGCATTGGAGTCAACATGAGCCAACATCCCTGTGGAATGCTTTCGACACCTTGTAGTGTCCATGCCCCGATGAATTGAGGCTGTTCTGAGGGCCATGGGGGGGGGGGGGGGAACTCAATATTAGGAATGTGCTCCTAATGTTTTGTACACTCAGTGTATTTACAATTAGTTAGCTTCACTCTTTTGCTGACTACAAAACACTCCTTCCTTCTTGCCTCCAAGCTTGAAGGAAGGAGTGTTTGGTAGGTAGCAAAAGTGTGAAGCTAACTAATTGTAAATACAGTGTACAAACATTAGGAACAGTTAAGTTAACGTTTGACGGTTTGTGTAACCACGTGGTTGCGAATCCTCTTACCGTGTTGAAGTACTCCATGCCAGAGTTCTTGAAGGCCTCTGCTACCTCTCTTGTGGTGACCACACATGACATGGGGTGCCCGTTGCCGATGGGTTTACCCATCGTGACAATGTCAGGCACAAAGTCTTCTCCCTGTAGCTGGAAGGCCCAGAAGTGGGTGCCAACACGGCCAAATCCCACCTGCACCTCGTCAGCGATGAATAGGCCACCAGCCCGGTGAACATGTCTGTGGGGGAGAGGAACAGTGCAGTGGTATGGAAGTACTCGTGCACACACACACACACTGCTGCAATTTTTCAGCTACAAAACAACAAATGTATTTACTTGCAACACAAAAATAAATCAAATTAAAAGTTGCCTCGTGCTCTTTCCTAAATAACAAAAATGTAAATGTTAGCCAATTCCCAACAAAAAATTATAAGATTGCCAATCAGATCACAATGCATCTTATAACACCCAAATTCAGTGTGGCAATGGTCCAATCGCAATCCAAAAATAACAGGTGTAAATTAGGTCTTATAGTGAGTAAATGCAGTCTCTTGGTACATACTGCGCCACTTTCTGGAAGTAGCCTGCAGGCGGGATGACTTGCCCACCACAACTCTGCAGCGACTCTGCAATAAAAGCAGCAACCTGCACAAGAGAAGAGCACATCAGACCCAACACCATGTCTCCCCTTATGTCAACACATACAGATAGGGGAAAGACTTGTCCAAGGTAGTGTCCCAGGTCTATGAACCTGTGAATTCCTCTCTCCCCTTTTTCATAACAGTGGAGTCTCACTTTTTGGCTAACATTTAGCCACTCCCAGCCAGGAAGAAAACAATCTCACTAAGCCTTAAAGCTCAATAGCAACAAGATGAAAAAGATATGGTTAAAGGGATAAGATGAGACTGCATCATACAGCAAAAGGTCCATTAGGCTGGCTTTGTCTTCTGGGAGAACTGCATTGTAATCCATCCATTTCCATCTCTTTGCCTTCTAGGGCTGCCATCACTTCCATCTTGCTACTGAACTGGGAATGACTGATGTCAGAAAGTAAAGATGGGACCTTCCATTGGATTTGGCTGTGGATCTCCCAGGTTTTTCCTGGAACAGAGGGTTAAGCCTGCCAGTGTCATTGGCCCTGGGAAGCCCCACAAGAGCCCCTGTAAATCAGTGTAACCAGGGGACAGGTAGATCTGTGGAGTTCCTCTATGCAGCCCATTCTCGGCCCTGACCTGAGAGTGGGAGAAACAGCAAGAGAAGAGATAGGAAAGACGGGAGGGAAAAAAGAAGGAGGGGTGGAAGATACAATTATTATTGCCTGTGTTGGGGGAAAAACGGGCAAAAACAGGCAACTTCCTTTGTGTATGGGCAGTTCTTGATTTAGGCAGGAGCTCACCAGAACTGAGCACCTCCAATGTTCTACATCGTGTGATGGGTAAATAATTAGGCTATTTTATGTAAAGAAAATCAACACTGGACTACAAAACATGAGAAGAACTTAGAAGTACAGTCCAGATTTGAAGACCACATCTTGCAGACATTCTGTACAGGTACCTAAAGCCTAGACAGAATGCCATCTACTGTAGATAAATGTGACCCGTTTCAAGAAACTCGGTGTATGTCTCACATCACTACTTCACAGGAGAGGCATATAAAAATGTTTTCTGGCAGAAATGCCTGATGGAACATGTGAACTTTTATATGCCTTAATAACAAACTTGTATGCCATCTGTAAATAGGAATACAATTGTTAAATAACAAGCCTAGTTGGTTTAGCCATGGAAAAATACAGGAACCTTCCCGCTAGCCATGATTGGCTGAGATAATGGATGGGCTGGACATGCTGAGAGATGTTCGGATCGGTCTGCCATGTAACATGCTTCTGTCTATAACATGAGCTGCTAAGTATGTGTGGATAATCCTGTCTATTGCTGATTTGTTTTAAAGATATCATGAAAAACCTACAAAGTTTTGCTACTGCTCTTAACATTGCTGCCTTGAAGTTAATAGCACTATCAATAAAGCTCAGTGGGAGAAAGTTGTGATGGACTACTTTCTGGAGGATGATCGTGCCATGCTGACTATCTCTGAAAATGAATCAGACAATGAGTAAATCCCTGATTTAGGTAAAAACATTTTCATTGAACCAGACATTTAAACAGGTCAACATACACAAGGCTGCGGGGCCAGACGGATTACCAGGACGTGTGCTCCGTGCATGTGCTGAGCAACTGGCAGGTGTCTTCACTGACATTTTCAACATGTCCCTGATTGAGTCTGTAATACCAACATGTTTCAAGCAGACCACCATAGTCCCTGTGCCCAAGAACACAAAGATAACCAGCCTAAATGACTACAGACCTGTAGCACTCACGCCTGTAGCCATGAAGTGCTTTGAAAGGTTGGTAATGGCTCACATCAACACCATTATCCCAGAAACCCTAGACCCACTCCAATTTGCATACCGCCCAAACAGATCCACAGATGATGCAATCTCTACTGCATTCCACACTGCCCTTTCCCACCTGGACAAAAGGAACACTTACGTGAGAATGCTATTCATTGACTACAGCTCAGCGTTCAACACCATAGTACCCTCAAAGCTCATCACTAAGCTAAGGATCCTGGGACTAAACACCTCCCTCTGCAACTGGATCCTGGACTTCTAGACGGGCAGCCCCCAGGTGGTGAGGGTAGGTAGCAACACATCTGCCACGCTGATCCTCAACACTGGAGCTCCCCAGGGGTGCGTGCTCAGTCCCCTCCTGTACTCCCTGTTTACCCACGACTGCATGGCCACATGACTCCAACACCATCATTAAGTTTGCAGACAACACAACAGTGGTAGGCCTGATCACCGACAACGACGAGACAGCCTATAGGGAGGAAGTCAGAGACAACCTCTCCCTCAACGTAACCAAGACTAAGGAGATTATTATGGACTACAGGAAAAGAAGGAGCGAGCATGCCCCCATTCTCATCGATGGGGCTGTAGTGGAGCAGGTTGAGAACTTCAAGTTCCTTGGTGTCCACATCAACAACAAACTAGAATGGTCCAAACACACCAAGACAATCGTGAAGAGGGCACGACAAAGTCTATTCCCCCTCAGGAAACTAAAAAGATTTGGCATGGGTCCTGAGATCCTCAAAAGGTTCTACAGCTGCAACATCAAGAGCATCCTGATTGGTTGCATCACAGCCTGGTACGGCAATTGCTCGGCCTCTGACCGCAAGCCACTACAGAGGGTAGTGCGTACGGCCCAGTACATCACTGGGGCTAAGCTGCCTGCCATCCAGGACCTCTACACCAGGTGGTGTCAGAGGAAGGCCCTAAAAATTGTCAAAGACCCCAGCGACCCCAGTCATAGACTGTTCTCTCTACTACCGCATGGCAAGCGGTACCGGAGTGCCAAGTCTAGGACAAAAAGGCTTCTCAATAGTTTTTACCCCCAAGCCATAAGACTCCTGAACAGGTAATCAAATGGCTACCTGGACTATTTGCATTGTGTGCCCCCCCCCCCCCCAACCCCTCTTTTTACGCTGCTGCTACTCTCTGTTTATCATATATGCATAGTCACTTTAACTATACATTCATGTACATACTACCTCAATTGGGCCGACCAACCAGTGCTCCCGCACATTGGCTAACCGGGCTATCTGCATTGTGTCCCACCCACCACCCACCAACCCCTCTTTTACACTACTGCTACTCTCTGTTCATCATATATGCATAGTCACTTTAACCATATCTACATGTACATACTACCTCAATCAGCCTGACTAACCGGTGTCTGTATGTAGCCTCGCTACTTCTATAGCCTCGCTACTGTATATAGCCCGTCTTTTTACTGTTGTTTTATTTCTTCACCTACCCATTGTTCACCTAATACCTTTTTTGCACTATTGGTTAGAGCCTGTAAGTAAGCATTTCACTCTAAGGTCTACACCTGTTGTATTCAGCGCAAGTGACAAATAAACTGATTGGATTTGATTTGACATGGTAGAGTCTTCTGATGACAATGGTGGGGAATAAACGGTGTCGTTGTCACGGAAGAAGTTGACCGAGTTTTGAAATCAGTGGAATGCCCAGTGGAAGCAGAGAGATGATTGCCAAATGCGGAGAGTTCACAAAGAGAACACAGAAAGAAGGCAGTTTTATAAAATACCTGTCTCCGGATTGCATCATTAAACTAAAGGCAATCATGGCATCCATGACAGAGGTAGGAGCGTTCATCCATGTTTACAGGTAAGAATCTAGCTACACTTTCAGATGTTATACGTTTCTAATTTAGTCAGAAAGTCGTTTTAATTGCAAGTTAAAGCGTACTGTTAGCTAGCTAGCTAAAGTTAGTTGGCTGCCTCGCTATTCGAGATTGTGGTTCATTGTTTAGCGAGCTAGCTAGCTACATGTCTAAACAAAAGACTCCACTATGCAAGTAACCATTTCACTGTACCGTTTACACCTTCTGTATCCTGTTCATGTGACAAATAAACTTAGATTTTATTTGGTATAGTGTGTGTTTACCAGAGACGGTAATGGGATGAACAAAATGACCTGCACCAAAGTCAGATTACGATATAGGCCAAGGACAAGATAAAGTTTATTTGTAATACATATTTTTGCTACTACTTTCACAACTTTTAGTCTTGAAATCTTTGGTTGTTTACTACACTGTGAATCCTTAAAGAGATGGGTGGGGTTTTAGAGGGTGTGAACAAAGCTGAATGAGTGTAGACAAAGAAGAGGTCTCCAGTAGGTGTACCAAAACATTCAAAAGTGGGGTTACAAGTTTATAAACTTTCAAAAAATAATGACTTTCTCATTGTTCCTCAACTGCAGTGTATGATATACCATTTTCTAGCTCGGAGTCTCTACTTTTATCCAATGTAAAAAACACAATTTCAAATTTTACTACATAGGACCGAATCCAGGTAGTGGGTCACGATTCAGGAAACTAGGTGTATGTCACAAGTCACAACTTCACAGGGGAGCCGTTTGAACGTAAAAAATGTTTTGGGTCAAAATGCGTTTTTTGGCAGAAATGCCTTCTGGAACATGTGAACTTCCATGTGCCTTAATTACAAACTTGTATGCCATCTGTGAATACGAATACAATTGCTAAATTGCAAGCCTTATTGGTTAAGCCACAGAAAAAGTTGCAACCTTCCCACTAGCCATGATTGACTGAGATAATGAGTGGGCTGGACATGCCGAGAGAGGAGTTCGAATTGGTCTGCCATATTCAAGGCTTCTGTCTATTTGAGCTCGTCAGTCTGTGTTGGTAATCCTGTTGAACACGGCTTTTAAAAAAATGTATTGTGTAGTGGGGCTGCATAATTGTTGCTCTCCACTTTCTGGAGGATCAAGTTTTGAAATCCGTGGAATTACAGTACGATAGCTAAAGAGATGGAGAAAACACCTGTCTCCGGATTACATCTTCAAACTAAGGGCAAACATGGTATGGCATTCCTGACAGGGAGACACATCCATCATGCATGATGATGTATACAGGTAAGATAGTCTAGCGTTAGCTAGCTACATTTTCAGATATTACACATTTTTAATTTTGACAGAAAGTGGTTTCATTTCAAGCTAAAGTGTAGCTGGCTCCCTAGCTGATGTTATTATTTGTTTCCCAGAGCCGTTTGCTTTTCTAGTAAGAGCCTAATGTTAGGCATTGTTGGCACTTTGTTCATGGTTGGTTAACTAGCTAACGTTAGCTGGCTCGCTCGTTAGCTAACGTTATGTGACGTGTGTACAACACCCATTGAATATGGCCGGTGTCAGTAAACGTAAAAAAAAGAGTAATGAAATTGTTTCCAGCAGAGCTGGTTAGGCTGTTTTCATGTTATCCAGATGTAAACAAATCATCGGTCAGTGTGTCAAGTGTGCGCTCCGAGAGGGAAACAAGTTGGGTGGGGCTAAAGCTTAAGAGGGTGTGAACGATGCTGAATGGGTGTAGACAAAGAAGTGCTCTTCACTAGATACCAAAACATTCAAAGGTAATTTTCTCAAAAGTGAGTTTACAAGTTGATCAACTTTCAAAGCATAATTACTTTCCCATTGTTCCTCAAATGCAGTGTATGATATACCATTTTGTAGCTCTTAGTCTTTACTTTCATCAAATGTAAAAAAAAACACAATTTCACATTATGCTACATAAGACCGAATCTATGTGGTGAGTCACAAATATTAAAGGGGTGAAATGTAGCTTTGTGCGTGACCCAACCACATTCACAAAGAAATGTGAGTTAAAGATCAGTCATTCTCATTGAAAGCAAGTCTGATAAGAGAGATCCATTCTATGCTTCGTTTTTGTGTATTTTTGGTACACCAGCTTCAAACAGCTGAAAATATGATATTATTGGCTATTGAAAAGATATTTCACAGCGGTTTAGAGTTGGTACAATGATTCTTTACACTATTCATTGTAAATTGTGTATATGCAGGAATCCCTTGTAAAAGAGGCCTTGGTCTCAAATGGACTCCCTGTTAAAATAAAGGTACAAAAATAAATAGTAACATTGCTTGTTTTGCCACATAAACTGAAATTAGGCGAACATTTTAGAATTTTAGCAACCAGACATTGGCGGAGTGATATCTTCATATTGCGCCTTTAAGTTCAGCAATTACTGCTTATAATTATGAGATATATTCAGTAGATTTGCAGGTAGGGCTGGGAAATATATATCATTAATTAGATTCATTTGAATGTGTTTTAGCACAATGTTCCAAATTCCTGTATCGCAAGAATCAAAGTTTTAATTTTTTGTTGTTTTTATGAGCGTTCTGTCTTTTTGGTCTCGTCTCCTTCGATCCTTCTGTGCTATCTGGACTGTGCACCTTCCCACACTAACACCAAGCCCCTCCCCCTGCCACTCACAACAACAAAGACGAAAGATCTTTCTCTTTGACAACAAGCAGTTTAAACTTCATATTTGCATTTGAAGTTTGGTCCAACAGAATCGGTCATATGGACACAGAAACACTTATTTTACTGTAATAGACGAAAACTTAAATTATTGCTGGTGTTGGGCGATTAAGCCTGGGGCTCGGCGTTTCAATTCATCCCAAAGTTGTTTAATGGGGTTGTGGTCAGGGCTCTGTGAAGGCCAGTCAAGTTATTCCACACCGATCTCGACAAACCATTTCTGTATGGACCTCGCTTTGTGCACGGGGGCCTTGTCATGCTTAAACAGGAAAGGGCCTTCCCCAAACTGTTGCCACAAAGTTGGAAGCACAGAATCGTCTAGAATGTCATTGTATGCTGTAGTGTTAAGACTTCCTTTCACTGGAACTAAGGGGCCAAGCCGAACCATGAAAAACAGCCCCAAACCATTATCTATCATCCACCAAACTTTACAGTTGCCACTATGCATTGGGGCAGGTAACGTTCTCCTGGCATCCGCCAAACCCAGATTCGTCCGTCTGACTACCAGATGGTGAAGCGTGATTCATTTATCAAGACAAAGGGTGGCTACTTTGAAGAATCTCAAATATAAAATAAAACACTTTTTTGGTTACTACATGATTCCATATGTGTTATTTCATAGTTTTGATGTCTTCACTATTATTCTACAATGTAGAACATTGTAAAAATAAAGAAACTCTGGACTGAGTAGGTGTGTCCAACATTTTGACTGGTACTGTATGTAAATGTGATATAATTCAATTTACCACAGGTGGACTCCAATCAAGTTGTAGAAACATCTCTAAGGATGATCAATGGAAACAGGATGCACATGAGCTCAATTTCGAGTCTCATAGCATACTTAAATAAGGTATTTCTGTTTTGTATTTTTTTTATAAACGTGCAAACATTTCTAGAAACCTGTTTTCGCTTTGTCATTATGGGGCATTGTGTGTAGATTGCTGAGCATTTTTATTTATTTAATCCATTTTATAATAAGGCTGTAAGGTAACAAAATGTGGAAAAAGTCAAGGGGTCTGAATACTTTCCAAAAGCATTGTATACTGTATTTGGCTCTATTTACAGATTTTAAAATGCTAATTAGCATCAAAGTAGACATCATGCAAAACTACAAATCCCTGCAAGCTCCTGCACGTCATCTCTAGCTGACACCTTTGCTAATAGGTATTGTGTCAATTTAAAACTTGCACATGACAGTTCACAGAATTGTCTATTTAAAGAAGTGTAGCCAATGTATTAATTACTACATTTAGGTAACATCAGATAGTTCATTCAGAGATTCTTTGCTTTAGCCTAGATTCTGCAGTCTCGTCCAGATCGTCATGGCATTTGTAGCATTTATGATAACTACATTAGCAGCTAATTCATTTTGGGGGGCAAAATACAGGCAAATATATTGATAAGTCACCTTGTCCTAGAGATATTTACACGGTTATCAAAATGTCACGCCAGGATAAGCCTACACGGAACACAGCCCTTATTTTAAATGTTTCTAAAATCCCTCATGGGAAAAATTAATGGTGGAAAAACGATTAGAACCATTTCCCTGTTTGACCGCTAGGTTTTATGGGTATTATGACTCATACTGTGGTACACTATAACGAGAGTATCAATGAACATGATTGTGGAAAATGTATGCTCACTGCTAGTAGCATTTTAGCCACAGACTGTCATGTGCTAGCTGTTTAGTCTGTGTTTTATGAATGCCCAATGAGCATTTAAAGATGCATTTATATCAGGAATTGGAAATGTGTTCTCATTCTGAAAAATAATCATTATAACCAGGTAGGCAACTTATCTTAACAAAGTGAGCGGGCTATGTTGTTCAAACAGTTGGAGACGGACAGGAGGGTGTACTCATAACAGTTCAACTGTTCTACCTTGTTAGCAAGCAAATAGATACAAGTTGACTTTACATATAAAGATTAGCTGGCTACTCACTAGCACGTGGGCTTGTACTTGAGAGATTGTTTATGATATCTGTGTTAATTTTCTATAATGCCTGCTACAGGAAGTGCATTGTGCATGGTTCGGGTTAGATTTCTAACAGAAATGGGATTTTCATAGACAGACTTGAAAGTTAGATCAGTGATTATTGCAAAAAAGCAGGTTAAACTATTTTGATAAAATAATTAAATTATTAGTAGGTCTTATGGTTGTGGAAATGATATATTTTAGCCTAGGTATAA
Source organism: Salvelinus fontinalis (assembly GCF_029448725.1). NCBI lineage: Eukaryota > Metazoa > Chordata > Actinopteri > Salmoniformes > Salmonidae > Salvelinus > Salvelinus fontinalis. Next base: position 444,187 of record NC_074700.1, on the reverse strand, counting down.
TTTTACATGCAGTGTACTGACTTTCAATGTTTTGCGTCAAAGCTTATTAGAGAAAACGTTACATTTTTTAAAATTCATATCGTGAATCGCCCATAAATTTGACAAAATTGTGAAATTATTTTTAGTCCACATCGCCCTGCCCTATTTGTAGGCATCAGATTCTCTAGGTTAGGTAACCCAGAATATGACACCATTTTTATTTTGTACCTTGTGTCCTTTCTCATGGGCTTTCTGTATAAGATTGTTGACGTCATCGGCATATGCTGTGGCGGGGTCTGGATGGTCTTGTCTATAGTTGCCTCTGTAGAGGTCAGGGCTCAGAGCCTAGGTGAAGGGGTGAAAGAACACAGTTGGAACATATTTCAAAAAAGCACAGGATGTGAAAAACCATCTGAGCAATCAGTCTAAAGAGCAATGAATTTAGGGATGCTTGGATCTAGCATACAGCAGCATAGTGCTCAGGGGTGAGAGTAGATTTAATTTCTTCCCGGTATTGGAACTCCGACAGTTGAAGTCTGAAGTTTAGCCAACTACATTTAAAGTCAGTTTTTCACAATTCCTGACATTTAATCCCAGTAAAAATTCCCTGTTTTAGGTCAGTTAGGATCACCACTTTATTTTAAGAATGTGAAATGTCAGAATAATAGTAGAGAGAATGATTTATTTCAGCTTTTATTTCTTTCATCACATTCCCAGTGGGTCAGAAGTTTACTTAAACTCAATTAGTATTTGGTAGCATTGCCTTTAAATTGTTTAACTTGGGTCAAACGTTTCGGGTAGCCTTCCACAAGCTTCCCACAATAAATTGGGTGAATTTTGGCCCATTCCTCCTGACAGAGCTGGTGTAACTGAGTCAGGTTTGTAGGACTCCTTGCTCGCACATGCTTTTTCAGTTCTGCCCACACATTTTCTATGGGATTGAGGTCAGGGCTTTGTGATGGCCACTCCAATACCTTGACTTGGTTGTCCTTAATCCATTTTGCCACAACTTTGGAAGTGTGCTTGGGGTCATTGTCCATTTGGAAGACCCATTTGCAAACAAGCTTTAACTTCCTGACTGATGTCTTGAGATGTTGCTTCAATATATCCACATCATTTTCCTGCCTCATGATGCCATCTATTTTGTGAAGTGCACCAGTCCCTCCTACAGCAAAGCACCCCCACAACATGATGCTGCCACCCCCGTGCTTCACAGTTGGGATGGTGTTCTTCGGCTTGCAAGCCTCCCCCTTTTTCCTCCTAACATAACGATGGTCATTATGACCAAACAGTTCTATTTTTGTTTCATCAGACCAGAGGTCATTTCTCCAAAAAGTACGATCTTCGTCCCCATGTGCAGTTGCAAACCGTAGTCTGGCTTTCTTTTTTATGGTGGTTTTAGAGCCGTGGCTTCTTCCTTGCTGAGCGGCCTTTCAGGTTATGTTGGTATAGGACTGGTTTTACTGTGGATATAGATACTTTTGTACCGGTTTCCTCCAGCATCTTCACAAGGTCCTTTGCTGTTGTTCGGGGATTGATTTGCACTTTTCGCACCAAAACACGTTGATTTCTAGGAGACAGAACGCATCTCCTTCCTGAGCGGTATGACGGCTGCGTGGTTCCATGGTGTTTACTTGCGTACTTTTGTTTGTACAGATGAACGTGGTATCTTCAGGCGTTTGGAAATTGCTCCCAAAGATGAACCAGACTTGTGGAGGTCTACAATTTTTTTTCTGAGGTCTTGGCTGATTTATTTTTGATTTTCCCATGATGTCAAGCAAAGAGGCACTGAGTCTGAAGGTAGGCCTTGAAATACATCCACAGGTACACCTCCAATTGACTAAAATTATGTCAATTAGCCTATCAGAAGCTTCTAAAGCCATGACATTATTTTCTGGAATTTTCCAAGCTGTTTAAAGACACAGTCAACTTAGTGTATGTGAACTTCTGACCCACTGGAATTGTGATACAGTGAATTATAAGTGAAATAATCTGTCTGTAAACAATTGTTTGAAAAATTACTTGTGTCATGCACAAAGATTAATGTCCTAACCGACTTGCCAAAACTATAGTTTGTTAACAAGAAATTTATGGAGTGGTTGAAAAACAAGTTTTTAATGACTCCAACCTAAGTGTATGTAAACTTCTGACCCACTGGAATTGTGATACAGTGAATTATAAGTGAAATAATCTGTCTGTAAACAATTGTTTGAAAAATTACTTGTGTCATGCACAAAGATTAATGTCCTAACCGACTTGCCAAAACAATAGTTTGTTAACAAGAAATTTATGGAGTGGTTGAAAAACAAGTGTATGTAACCTAAGTGTAAGTAAACTTACGAACTGTATGTGTGCATGTACACTTTTTTTTTTAAAGATATGTCATTTAACTGTAAAAATGTATAACTATTAATGTGGCATGAACACAACCAGGCATGATGTTTTCATCTAATTGTCAAACAAATCACTTAAAAAAGTAGGCAACCTGCGAACATTCACCACTCTAAAATAATTCCACTATCTAAAACAGTTCACTGTGCACCTGCCATTTGCTGAATGGAAAGAGACACCAAAAAGTGAAATGACATTTGGCGATTGCCATTAGGCACACTTGTAGCCTGAATTGATTGATGCGTCCACTGCTGTGTGCACCTATGTGCGTCTCGGTTCCAGCCAGTCCTCTCTGTCTTGGCAAAATTGGATTGTTCACCTTGAACCACACCGCATTTTGGCGCGTATACCACCCATTTTCAAGTCCATTCTAAAAAATGTTCATGTGACTGATAGGTGGTAATGATAAATGATGGTGTAATAGCCTACAGATTTCTTGCCATCTTTGTTTCAATTCTTGTGATATGCTCATGTTTTACCGGTATGATGTACACCCACAATTTATTTTGCCAGTAAACCCCTACCGGACCGGCCTACTTTCACTCCTGGGTAGGCTATTCAAACATTAGCGTGGTTCCAGATATGTTTGTGCTATGATGTCAACTCCTGACAAATGAGTGACAAGGAGTGACACGTGATGGCTCAAACAGAACTGAGACCATACTGTTTTACAAGCAAGCTACAAATTTGAGTTGGTAAGTAATTAAATTAGTACAAACGTGAGATACAGTATGTACATATTCTATCTTGCGGTTGAAAATAAGTGTTGCTAGATGTTCCGGTTCTCAGTTTAGTAAGACGATTTCTCATATCAACCCACATTAATAATCCATATAAGGTGGTGAGACAGGCTGACTTAGTTCACGTAGCATGTAACATTATAGGAGGATATTCTACAACCAGCCACATCAGACTTCATCTATAACATCAAGGGAAACAGGTGACTGATCTTAGGAACACACTATGCCACTTTATCGCTGCATCAAAGAGAAATGGTGCCTTAAAACAGTATGTATCTTATCAGAATAAGAACAGGAACATGACCTGTGGGATTGCTTCCTACTTCACTATGCCTGTTTCACACACTACCCTGTCAAATCCAATGGAGCACGTTGAGTCATGATGTTTTCATTCTGCGGTGGCAGACGGACAGGGATACTCACCACGTGAACAGATTTACTCTGCTCTGCATTGGCCAGCTGATGAAATTTATAAGGGCTGATGTTAATGAGCGATGACACATGGCCGTGATATGCACTGCAAATAGAGGAACATGGATAAATTTGAAAACACTGATGGTGACAGATGAAATACCAGATTCTCAATGAAATCTAGAGTAAATTCGGTTAATGATGTGTTCTAAGTGAACATTGATCATAGAATTCTCTAACACATATGCACATTTAGATCACACAAAAAATCACGTTAGCAGAATAATTAACATTTGGACCAGATGGCATATTATCTAAGACGAGTCTGGGTTAGTTAGTGTTTTTACTGCTCTAGAGAGAACAACTTACAAAGAATTTGCAAATGTGCAAAGTATGCAGATGTTATTATTGGAGAGAGACAACTTTTTAAACTCTGTATTTACACTTCTTTTTTACATTAAGATCAGATCCTGGTTTTCCATTTGACCTTCTGTTCTTTTATGTTTTATTCTCCCTATAATATAACAAGTGCAAACTTTTCCCTTGCCGCAAACACAAATGCCTACACCCACAGTGTTGACTTACTTGTCCAACGTTATGATGTCTTTGTGGCCTGTGTACTCCCAGGCCAGTCTGAGCGCCAGGTCGTTGGCTTCAGAGCTGAAGTTCAAAGGGTAAAGTTCACTTCAGTTACACAGTCACCACAGAATACACAGGCTTGGCCCTGGATATCACAGTTACGAGTTTAAGAGGAACACGAGTTTATATTTAACAGCCCTGCATAAAGGGATAGAATGGCCATCTATTGTTGCAAATTATTGGATAACCATACCATCTTCGCATTACAGAGGTTTTTCTGTCATTTTTTACAAACAATGTAAAAAAAGATATTATAATATTATTTTTTATACATTTTTGGGATGGAAATGTGTTTCAGTGTAAACTTAAACTAAAACCAGATATAAAGTATGTATAAAATATAATAGACCTATATATTTTTTATAATATCATCTTTGAGAACTAACAATCACCAAAATAAAAGCTAGAATTCAAAATTCCCAAAACAATGAATTTAGCAGTTTTGATTTGGTTATTATGCTTGAGCATAAGAACACAGCATTAGCCATAGCGAGATGCATAGAATTGCAGGAAATGTGCTTTAAAATTGCAACATGGGTGGTTCAGTGGTTAAGAGTCTTGGGCCAGTAATGGAAAGGTTGCTGGTTTGAATCACTGAGCCCACTCTGTGAAAAATCGGTCTGTGCCCTCAAGCAAGGCACTAATTGCTCCTGTAAATTGCTCTGGATAAGAGTGTCTGCTAAATGACCAAATGTTTTTTTTGAACATTTTCTCTCAGCTCCATGGCAGAATATGTAAAATCTCATGAAATTTGCTTTAAAATAGTCAAATTCTCTCAGCTACATAGAAACATTGTAGAGTTGCAGGAAATTGGCTTAAAGGTCCAATGAAGCAGTTTTTTAAAATCTTAATATCAAACTTTTATATCAATATCAAAAAAATATGCCTGTTTTCAATTCAAGTTTCCAAAAATGTCCAAAAACAGCTTCTTAGCAAAGAGCAATTTCTCAAGCAAGAATTTAGCTGGGAGTGGTCTGTGTGGGGAGGGGAAAACTGAAAACGAGCTGATCTTGGCTGAGAGATTTGGAACACTCTTTCTTATTGGTCTTTTAACTAATTTACCACCTGGTGATGTCACCAGGCAGGCCAAAACTCCATCCCACCAAAACTGGCTGAAATATCAGGCAGTCTATTCAAACAGCTCTTACACTAAAATGTGTAATTCATAATTTTCTACATTTCACAGTATTATTCCAACCTCATAGTATGGATAATTACTGTACATAAAACACAGGAAAGTCAAATGGGACATTAAAACATAACAGCTTTAGATGCATATAAACCCTATAGATGTAAAATAAATCCTAATTTATGTTTACATTGGGGTTTTGTTATAACAAATGACAGATAGAAACATTGTATCATTAGAGCAAAAGCTTTTTTGTACACTCACATGCACACTCACACATCTTCTGACCATGTTGCTGGGTTTAACATAATCTTGATACACAAATAGCAGCCTTGTCCACCACAATGTCTAATCTTAAAAACGACTGACAAAATATGCTGTCTGTAATTGATATCACTATGTAGCAATTACATGTGGATATGAGGTAGCAGAGTTCTGGCACTGGTTCTCCATCTAGTGCTTCTTGAGATGAATAGGGCCAATTTATACACTTTCAACTATGTTTGCCAAGTCAAAGCCAGTTTGTGAAAGTTTAGCAAGCAAAACCAAATTTTCACTAGGGATATGTGCTTAGATTCATTCAATCAATAAAGCAATATTTACTGGGTAGAAGTAAAAGAAACTCAACTGCATACCAATGACTCATTCACGTGCTCGTCAAAACTCTGGAGAAACTGACATTTCCGACTTGCTAACTGGTTGAACGTTGTATAACTACAAACAGTTAGCAAACCAGACATGTAGGAGTTTCCTAGTTCAGACTAGCACATGAACGCGGCATTATTCAAACATGGTTTTGCCTTGAAGCAAAAAGAGTGTTGTTTAACCTAAAATCAGAAAACATCAAAGTATCAGTTTCAAAGTTTTTCTTTTTTACTCTGTACTTTGTTATGAATACAGGTCAAAGGTTTTTTTTTTGTTGCAGAATAACAGGTTGTCCCTACCTGTCACGTGTAAGGACCCGGTGTCTAGACCAGTTCTGAGAGGTGTCCTTAACATTGCACGTGTGTGCATTCCAAAGCCCATAGCTGGGACTTGACACTGTTCCAGACCTCATAGAAGATCTGCACGGGTTGGCTTCTCTATCCTTTTCCCTTTCTCTGTGATGTTCAGTCCTGCTAAACTCTGTCTTTCAGTCTGTCTGTATGTCTGTCTCTATCTGTCTGCCTGTTTACACACACATGTTACTGTAACTTTGGACAGAGTTTGAGAAACCTTGATTTTTGTAATGGTAATGCCATATTTCAAAATGCCAGTGAGTGTTTGCAAATTCTTTTATCTTTGGCTCAGTGCTTATCTGTTATTGAGCTGAGCTCTTGATGCAAAAAATGGTAATTGTTCACAAGAAGTAGATACAATGTTTGTGTTCACAAACCACCCTCATACTATCATTTTGACCCCAGAGGCATTTTGTTATCATAGCTGAATGGTGGTTTATTAAACTGCTCCATTGTTTCATGACTTTGTCAATCAACTTGTTCTTCATAAATCAAAATAATTGTTTAGTGTTTCTGTACCAATATTTTTATTTAATGTAACTAGGCAAGTGAAACAAGAACAAATACTTATTTACAATGACGGTCTACCCCAGCCGGGACGACGCTGGGCCAATTCTGCGCCGCCCTATGGGACTCCCAATCACGGCTGATTGTGATACAGCCTGGAATTGAACCAGGGTCTGTAGTGACACCTCTTGCAGTGCCTTGAACCACTGCGCCACTCGGGAGCCCAATATGGACTTTTTAAAAAGTCCTTTGGGGTCATTTTGACCGCAGCCAAAAACACCTAATTCCACTTTAGTCATTTGATAGATAGGACCTTTATTTGAATATAGGTTTCTCTGGAGACATAATAATAAGTTATCCATACCACCAGAGGGTGGAGGGGGATCTATATCAGTGATTATGACCAGATAGAAAGATCACCTGCAGAGATATACAGTGCCTTCAGAAAGTATTCATATACCTTGACTCCACATTTTGCTGTGTTACAGCTTGAATTCCAAATATATTAAATAGATTTCCTTTCCCTAACCCATCTACAGACAATACCACATAATTACAAAGTGAAAACATGTTTTTAGAAATTGTTGCCATTATTATTTTCTAAATTCTTCAAGCTCTGTCAAATTAGTTGTTAATCATTGACAACCATTTTCAGTTTGTAGATTTAAGTAAAACCTGTAACTCGGCCACTCCGGAACATCCACTGTCTTCTTGGTAAGCAACTCCAGTGTAGATTTGGCCTTGTGTTTTATTTATTGTCCTGCTGAAAGGTGAATTCATCTCCCAGTGACTGGTGGAAAGCAGACTGAACCTAGTTTTCCTCTAGGATTTTGCCTGTGCTTAGCTCCATTCCGTTATTTTTTTAATCCTAAACCCTCCTCCCCCCCCCCAATCATTAACAAGCATAGACATAACATGATGCAGCAAACACTATGCTTGAAAATATGAAGAGTAGTACTCAGTGATGTGTTGTGTTGGATTTGCTCTGAACATACCACTTTGTATTCAGGAAATAAAGTTAATTTCTTTGCCACATTTTTTGCCGTTTTACTTTAGTGACTTATTACAAGAAGGAGGCATGTTTGGGAATATTTTTATTCTGTACAGGCTTCCTTCTTTTAACTTTGTCAATTAGTTAGCATTGTGGAGTATCTACAATGTTGTTGATCCATCCTAAGTTTTCTCCTATTACAACCATTTAACCTTGTAACTATTTTAAAGTCATCATTTGCCTCATTTTGAAATCCCTGAGCGGTTTCCTTCCTCTCCGGCAAATGGGGTAGGAAGGACGCCTGTATCTTTATAGTGACTAAGTGTATTGATACACCATCCAAAGTGTAATTAATAACTTCACCATGCTCAAAGGGATATTCAATGTCTGCTTTTTTCATTTTTACCCATCTGCTGTACCAATAGGTGCCCTTCTCTCATTGGAAAATCTCTCTGGTCTTTGTGGTTTAATCTGTGTTTGAAATGAATTGCTCGACTGAGGGATCATACAGATAATTGTATGTGTGGGGTACAGAGGTGAGGTAGTCATCCAAAAATCCTGTTAAACAATATTATTGCACACAGAGTGAGTTCATGCAACTTATTATGTGACTTGTTAAGCAAATGTTTACCCCTGAACTTATTTAGGCTTGCCATAATGAAGGGGTTAAATACTTATTGACTTTTCAATTTTAATTAATTTAGAAAAATTTGGAAAAACATAGTTTCACTTTGACATGATGGGTATTGTGTGTAGGCTAGTGACAAACAAATACATTTTAATCCTTTTAAATTCAGGCTGTAACACAACAATTGGAAAAGGGCAAGAGTTGTTAATAGTCTTTTTTTACATTTTATTTAACTAGGCAAGTCAGTTAAGAACAAATTCTTATTTACAATGACTGCCTACACCGGCCCAATTGTGTGCCACCCTATGGGACTCCCAATCACGGCCGGTTGTGATACAGCCTGGATTCAAACCAGGGTGTCTGTAGTGACACCTCAAGCACTAAGATGCAGTGCCTTAGACCGCTGCGACACTCAGGAGCACTTTCTGAAGGCACTGGTTAAAATCATCGACTGAAATGACCATGTACATACCCTGAGTTGACAAAGTAGCAGACAGAGAGCTTTTCAGGTAGAGTAGCCTGCAGCCTCTGGGCGTACTGGACAAGGTTATCATGCAGGAAGCGTGAGTTAGTATTCAGTAGCTCCATCTGTTCAGCCCCAGCCTTCACCACCATTGGGTGACTGTGACCCACTGGGGAGTCAAGCACACAACCATAGAATTGGTGTTCAAGTTAATGACAATCATACAATTGGAATCAGTCCAATTTTTTGTATCATTCTGCTGGGCTGCAGAAGTGTTGGCTTCCTGATATTAGGTAGTGATGAGGGAAAGGGGTAATACTTTACAAACTGTCATTGTGTTGCTCTTGCATGGAAATACAGTACCAATCAAAAGTTTGGACATACCTACTCACTCAAGGGCTTTTCTTTATTTTTACTATTTTCTACATTGTAGAATAGTAGTGAAGACATCAAAACTATTAAATAACACATATAGAATCATGTAGTAAACAAAAAAGTATTAAACAAATCAAAACATATTTTATATTTGAGATTCTTCAAAGTAGCCACCCTTTGCCTTGATGACAGCTTTCCACACTTGGCATTCTCTCAACCAGCTTCATGAGGTAGTCACCTGGAAGGCATTTCAATTAACAGGTGTGCCTTATTAAAAGTACATTTGTGGAATTTATTTCCTTAATGCTTTTGAGCCAATCAGTTGTGTTGTGACAAGGTAGGGTTGGTATATAGAAGATAGCCCTATTTGGTAAAAGAACAAGTCCATATTATAGCGCTTGATGGTTTTTGCAACTGCACTTAACGAAACTTTCATAGTTCTTGACATTTTCCGTATTGACCGACCTTCATGTTTTCAAGTAATGATGGGACTGTCGTTTCTCTTTGCTTATTTGAACTCTTTGCCTATTTTGATTTCTTTAACACTTTTTTGGTTACTACATGATTCCTTATGTGTTATTTAATAGTTTTGATGTCTTCACTATTATTCTACAATGTAGAAAATAGTAAAAATAAAGACAAATCCTGGAATGAGTAGGTGTGTCCAAACTTTTGACTGGTACTGTACATGAATTTCTATTTGGTTTAATCACTCAAAAGCTAGCAAACTTAGTGTGCAATACATCTGTCAGTTTCTCCATCAGATCCTGTAACCATATCATGTTCTACACTAAAATCATTGTGGTGAGTGTGTGATGTCACTGTCTATGTAAGTGAATAATGTGTTTGTGCCAGCGCTCACCGTGTGCAACGTTGTTGATGCAGTCCAAGTATCGCACACCATTGTCGTCATACATGTACTGGCCTTTGGCTCGCACAATCTTGATGGGATCGTGGCTGAAGAACACCTTACATGATGGACTGAAAGAGAACTGAGTCTTAATATATTGATACTGTAGCAATTGGTGGTCATGGTGGTCAATGTGGTTCTTGGTTGCAGGGAAATGTGCACTCACTACCTCCTGTGCCATAAAGGGCAAGAAATCTAGGCATAACTAGAAATAAGTGTACTTAAATATAGGAGGCAAATATACTAAGATTGACTTGTTGTCTTTAACAAAAAGAACCTTCTTTATTCGAAATGCAATTCAGTAAAATGAATAAGGTTACTTATGTTGGTCTCAAAATAAAGCATAGCCAACCACTATCCTTAGGCTTCCCTGTCAGCTTATATAATAAAAGAGCATCATTACCGTTGCTAATAGCGCGCATAAAGTCACGATAACCTATACCTTTTAAGTAAAATATAATTGTTGTGTAGAAAAGAAGGGAACTTAAAAAAGTATCCTATTTCAGTTAGACCATGTTCTTTCACTTCTGGTTTGAGACAAGAGATGACACGTATCTCAAGTTATTGTGTGGCATGTCGGTAACGTTAACTCTCGATTTGAGAAAGGACTCAACGTTCTCTGTCAGGCATTACTTATGGCATACACATTCGATAAAAAGTACATGCATTATTTGAATGTTCCGAAATAGAAAGTACCTGTGATATAGCTTTATTGTAATTACATGTAAAATACTTTCTTATAGTCTCAGCAACCAGTGCAGAATTTGGAAGACATTTCAGTATTAAACACAGTAGCCTACAGGCTATAAAAAAAATCGATGTCTTACCCAATGTGCTTTTTCCGAAGATCAATGGTCTTCTCCTTAGGAAACATTTCTGCTGTCATCCTGACGTTCTTTCATTCAGAGATAATGAACAGTTGTCCCTCATTTATCTCCGTTTTGTCAGTCCAGAAATTGCGTTGCAACGGACCCGCGCAGGCACACGCACGCACACGGATTTGCAGCCCAATACTGCCCTCTAGACACATTTCCATTTCTGCTGTGAAAACGGCAATGCAAGGACACTGACCGCAAGTCACAGCTGGTGACGCATGATTTGCCTATAACTCTTGAAAAAGTACTGAATTACTACACGAAACCTATTCGTGCAGTAGTGACTATGAAAAAACGTGTAGGGATTGTGTAGTGAATGTGTAGTTGATGCACTACTCAAGATACACAAGTAGAGTTTGGTAGTGTTCAATAGGAAAACAGAAGTTTTAATATTCAGGTAGAGATTTTTACTACTTCATGTCGGGTAGTAAATAAGTAGTCAAAACATTACAGCTTTACTGCACAGGCTTTTCAATAGTAATCAGGTAGAGTTTGTAATACTTGATATTGATCATAAATAAGTAGTCACAACACTACAGCCAGACCACATCGGCTTTTCCTGACCTCAGAAAAGACAAAACAGGATTGTTGGTTGCTGTTTGCTAGTCCCATTGAAATGTAGCTATGTAGCCTCTGTTTCGTCATTCTAGCTAATGAGTATGTGTGTTTGAATGCAAATGTACAGTATGTTCATATTCATATACTTACCCATTCTACTTACGTCTTTTGACCTGTTGCCAAGGATGCCATCGATATAAGAACACTGAAGGCCATCGTTGGTAAGATTAACATTGTTTATCTAAGATTTTTCTGTGTTGTATTATGTGCAGTGGCAACCCGTCATTCCGGGCAGAGCCACACCTGTTTAGCTGTTTTGCATGTTATTTTGTCATTAATACGTGACACATATCAGTTTGCAAATTTAAAAAAATATATATATAAAAAAATAAAGCCGCATAAAAACTTGGTCTCTATTTTGCTTTCTTGAGTAAGGCAGCTCCAAAATGCAGGTGTTTCAGCCTAGCTCAGTGCTGTCTGTGGTGGGGCAGCCAGCGGAAAATACGCAGCGTAGGGGTTGGTAATGTTCTCTAGTTGCGCCATGATTGGCTCAGTGTTCTGTCACTCATGGGAACACTACGTCGCCGCAAAATCTACGGGTAGAGTTCGCAAATTCAAGACCCTTGGGTGCTGCCATAGAGTTACATTAGAAGGGCCCATCCAAGAAGGTTCAAGGTCATTGGCCACAGATAAAACAACATCAAATCACATTATATCTACCGTAGCTTTGATTGGACTGATCGTGTCAACATCATACTTTCAAAATCTTAGCTAGCAAGCCAGTGTAACCGATGTGAAATGGCTAGCTAGTTAGAGGTGGTGCGCGCTAATAGCGTTTCAATCGGAGACGTCACTCGCTCTGAGACCTGAAGTAGTTGTTCCCCTTGTTCTGCAAGGGCCGTGGCTTTGTGGCGCGATGGGTAACGATGCTTCGTGGGTGACTGTTGTTGATGTGTGCAGAGGGTCCTTGGTTCGAGCACGGCGAGGGGACGGACGAATGCTATACTGTTACATTGATGCTGTTGACCCGGATCACTGGTTGCTGCGGAAAAGGGGGGTGAGTGTAACCGATGTGAAATGGCTAGCTAGTTAGCGGTGTTGCGAGCTAATAGCGTTTCAATCGGTGACGTCACTCGCTCTGAGACCTGAAGTAGTTGTTCCCCTTGCTCTGCAAGGGCCGCGGCTTTTGTGGCGCGATGGGTAACGATGGTTCGTGGGTGACTGTTGTTGATCTGTGCAGAGGGTCCCTGGTTCGGGGACGGACAAAAGTTAAACTGTTACACTAGCAGTCATCATCATGAGTCAAGTCGACAATCTACTGGAAAATCGTTTTCAATCCTTGTCATATGAAGAGAAATTATAGATAAAATGTATCGGTGCTCATCGGTCATTGGACATAAACATTACCCAACAAGTTGGAAATCGCAAATTCAACAGTGGAAGGAACAGTTTTGAAGGAAACAGTGACTAACTGCAAGCATTGCAAAGCAATCACTAGCCTGCTAGTGAGTGGGTGTTGGGTGTTTGGTCCAAGTCTGGGTTTAAGGGTCTCTTTTCTAAGCTTAAAAGGAAAACTTACGACATTGGCCATGCTGTCATTCAAGTATCCGTTCTGCCGCGCTCAAAACAACTGGAAACTCGGAACTGGAAAATCTCAGACTTCAGTGAGTTCAAGACAATTGGGCACATACGTTTTGAACGGTTATCGAACTCGGAATTGCAATTCGGGAACTCGGGCCTCTTTCTAGAGCGCCGACCTGAAGATCACTGACATCATCATGATTCGACCTTGTGTTTCGGATTTCCCAGTTGTCTTGAAAGCACTATAAATCCAGAGAATGCCAGACTTTGATGACAAAATTTGCCCACGAAGGATCGCCGCACCACCTTCCTGTTTAAGTGAGCACAGCACAACAAGGTGAGTCCAAAAATGTCTTGTATGCTGCTGCATAAATGATGTAATATGCCAGGGAGATATTTATATTGTAGCTAAGAAAATAATACTAAGTGTATGTTGTGTTAGCTGTTAGTAGCACATGTGCCTCACCCTAATCATTTGGTCCCTTTTCGTTGTTTGGAATGAATAAATCTGCTAACTTCTGACATGTTTTACCGAAGCCTGAAAGACAGGCGATGGGTTACGAAAATAGCTCTAGTTACAGATTGGTAGCCCCGATTTGAAATCCGACTTCGTACTTGAAAAGCAGACAAGTAGAGGAAGATTTTATGTAGCAGACATTTTTTTCTGTAAAATGTTGCGAAAGGTGTCAAAACGGCAGTTGTTTGGGAAAGTTTGAAAAACACATGGTAGTGCATTTAGAAAAACTTCTGTAACTTAAGTTCCATACTGAATAAACTGTTTACGCATTTGACAAGCAGAAGTAGAGGAAGGATTTAACTTCAAATGGCTGGGGGCAGTATTGAGTAGCTTGGATGAATAAGGTGCCCAGAGTAAACTGCCTCCTACTCAGGCCCAGTTGCTAATATATTTATGTTATTAGTATAGTATTAGATTTAGATTTGGATAGAAAACACTCTGAAGTTTCTAAAACTGTTTGAATGATGTCTGTGAGTATAACATAACTCATATGGCAGGCAAAAACCTGAGAAACAATCCAACCAGGAAGTGGAAAATCTGAGTTTTGTAGGTTTGCCTATCCAATATACAGTGTCTATGGGGTCATATTGCACTTCCCAAGGCTTCCACTCGATGTCAACAGTCTTTAGAACCTTGTTTGAGGATTCTACTGTGAAGTGGGGTCTAATGAGAGCTGAATGAGTCAGGCCTCTGCCAGAGTGGCATGAGCTGATCACGGGCGCTCACGTGAGAGTTAGCTCTGTTCCCTTGCTTTTCTACAGACAAAGGAATTCTCCGGTTGAAACATTATTGAAGATTTATGATAAAAACATCCTAAAGATTGATTCTATACTTCATTTGACATGTTTCTACGAACTGTAATATGACTTTTCGTCTGAACTTTCGCCTGGACTTGCCCGTGCGTCGTGAGTTTGGATTGTGTACTAAACGCGCAAACAAAAAGGAGGTATTTGGACATAAATTATGTACTGAATCGGACCAATCCAACATTTATTGTGGAACAGGGATTCCTGGGAGTGCATTCTGATGAAGATCAGAAACTGAATATTTATAATGCTATTTCTGACTTCTGTTGACTCCACAACATGGCGGATATCTGTATGGCTTGATTTGTTGTCTGAGCGCTGTACTCAGATTATTGCATGGTGTGCTATTTCCGTGAAGTTTTTTTGAAATCTGACACAGCGGTTGCATTAAAAGGACTGTAAATTAAGACTGTAAAAGGTTATTTGAAAGACTGCATTTATTTGGCTCCAACAGTACAGTCATATGAAATGGTTTTGAAATAATGTGTGCAGAAGTATCCATAATCTGATAGCAAATTGTATTCATTTGCAAACTTGTAAAAAATGAGTGATACAAATGCAGAATAGAAAAAAAACACATAACAGAAATGAAATGTAAGTTATTCAAAAGCTGTGAGATGGACTTAGCTATTGCATTTACGTTTTAGAATACTTAGATCACTATGTTCAATTGAAGTTATATCTTTACTTTTCCAGCTTCTATTAAGTTGCATTACTGCACTGAGGGAAATAGGCTATGGTGTAAGGAGGATGTTAAAAGAAATGTCAGTATATATGTCAGAGAAAATGGCTCTGGTATATTTGCCACTAAATAAATAAAAAAGTGGTGTTGAAAAGTGGGTGTCTGGTACTTGGTGGGTTAAAGAAGTGTGTATCAACTATGTGGGGACCACCCACTACCAGCCTTTAAATGTAAGTGTGTAACTTCAGAATATATAATTGAACAAAGATGAATCAGCTGCACGTTAACTGAAGACACAGCACCATCGTAGTACAAAATCTTACGAAGGTTCTAAATAAAAGACAGACCAAATCATAGACACATTATATGTTTTCTATCACACCACTAACAACTTAAGAGCAAATGATTTGTGGACAGCAATTGAGGCTACAATAAATCAATTCAAATCAAGCCTTAAAATATGGATAACAAGAAAGTCTATATTTACAAGTTTGTAATTAAACATGTAACTTGTCAATCAAAACATTTGTATTTTTTCTAAGCCAGTGTAGTGGTACTTTTCATGGGAATTGACTAACATATTGTCCTGATAATAATTGTCTGTAACTGTTATAGATCTGCATTCTGATGCTGCACATATCAACCAAAGTATAAATTGCACTTTTGTCAAATAAGCAGATATTAAACTCCACATTTATAATTCACAATACATACTACATTCAAACTACATTCAATGCAAAGAGAGAAATAGAGAAAGAACAATATTATCATATTTATGCTGCTTGTCAGGGACAGACAACATTTTAGCCAAGCCCATCAACACTTTCTTGTTTTATGAATACAATTTCATGCCAAGGTAAGGCCTGCAAAACTGGGAGTGAACTAGCATTGTAAATACCTGACAAATACATCAATTTGATGATAATGACAACAAACTTCCTTCACATCTAATGTACTTGTGTGACATCTCAATGACAATGCACCACTATGATAGACAAAAGCTGAAAAAAAAACGCTATCAGGACCTTCAAAAGCTACCCCTATTTTATAAGGAATGCCTGTTAAAAACCAAAATGCCTTCTTTAAGAAAAATACAAAAATAAATAATGTAACACTTAAAATAGTGAGACAAATATAAAAAGTATATGCACAAAATGTTTTCAACTGTTACATGAAAAACAATAAAGAAACATGTTGTGTTATGGTTGTCATGGATAGGTAATACTCTTTAGAGATGTTTCTAACAAGATGATAGCACCATAATGACACCACACTGGAACAGATGACCTACTGTTCACATGCATACTATTTACTTTGTGATATCGCTGATAACCCTGTACAGTTGGGGTGGAGTGGTCAAACTTGTCACAAAAACAAGAAAAATAACACTTTTATAGAGTGGACATGTGCCGGTATTACATAAAAGCCCCGTTTATACATTGTGCTAACATGGGTCCTTTGTCCTGATCTTGTCTACATTCTGATTGTGCCCACATTTCCAGAAATGTGTCTACACATTGTATTAAAATGTGTCTGTTATCCGTCCACTGTGTCTGCATTGTGACCAGATTTCCTGGCCCCTTCCTTTATGAAAATTGTTTCACAGTTATTCTTTAAAAATAATATGTATTCATTTATTGTAAGACACATATTGATGTAATCAGTCAATGGTGCCCCCGTTCAATGATTTTAGAGGAACATTTACAATTTAAATGGTCTCTCTGTACAGATCTGTCTACACTTATAAGATATCCAGACCCAACGCCTCCAGAGGATGGCATGATGATCTGATCACAATTGGATAACAATGTGTCTTTTGATTGTCTACACCTGTTAAAAAATGTGGGCACAATCAGAATGTGGACAAGATCAGGACAAAGGACGCAAGTTAGATCCAGGTGTAAATGGGGCTAGAGGGTCAGTTTGCCGGACACAGATTAAGCCTAGTCCTGGACTAAAAAGTATGCTCAATGGAGATTCTCCATCGAAAATGCTTTTTAGTCCAGCAGTAGGCTTAATCTGTGTCTGGGAAACCGGCACATATTGTACGAATTGATTACTAATCATACAATAACTGTTCCAAATAGCATTATGCATCAAATATCACTGCATAAGGGCATTGTTAGAATTAGGACATCCTTGACATTATGAAATTAAGAAACAGGCTCAATTTTCTTTCCAAATTGCTATGGAATGTGATGTAAATGGCAATGAATACAATTATGGGTTACAAATGGAAGCAGGGCCATTCAACTGAAATTAAATGTGTTACCTATTGAGCCTGTCCATGTAATACACCATTTACATTTGGAAAAAAATATATATAGAGAGAGAGAGAGAGAAAAAAGGAAGAATACTGCATATGGTGTAGACATGATCCAGTTGAGGAAAACTGCCGTTTGACATTTGGAAAAAACAATAATTATCTAGTAAAAAATGATTCATTTTTCCGGAAGGTATTTTTACCTGCAAATGTACCATACAATTACCAGGTCATAATGTTCAAAAATCTTATTGTTGCAGACATATTACGGAAATAAACACTGCATTTAAATGTAAAGATACAATAAACTTGCAGTGAAGCACATTGTAACTCACCGACTGTATTTTCCACTTAATGGCCAGAAATGAACAAGTGTTATTATAATATTATAAAACTTGGATTTTGCAAATCAGTGTAAAAGCTGATGCTGTGTAATCCTCTTTGCTACCAACTGAAATTCCCTTTCTGTTACATAGAAGCTTATGTTCATTTGAATACATAATGTACATGCCATATTATTAACACCCAGTAATAGCAACGTTCAATACATACTAACAGTGCACAAAATAGGTGCTTTTATACTTCAACAATTGACAAGAAGTTGCCATTCCGCAATAAACACCATTCCAATTACTCAAAGCAGGTTAAAAGGGAAAGGAATGAACAAAAGCTTGAGGCACCAAAGGCTATAAAACATTTTTTTAAAGTAAGTAGAAGAACAAAATTCAACTAAAAAGGCAGAATTCCATTGACCCTGTTGACCTTGTAGTGTTGTGACTGTAACATTGTTACAGGCAGGCACTCCTTGATTGGCAGGAGAGATGATTGTAATCTCTCTGCCGAGGCCCACTGTCTCCCCTAATCCAAGGGATCCCAAACAGGTCTGTTCAATCCGAAGTCCTTGTCAGCCTAGCTCTTTTCCGATTGGCTGTGCACAGTGCATTGAGCTCTAACACTCTTCTCCGAGTCCAATAACAAGTGGCCGTTGAAAGGGAATGGGCCCTGGGACTCAAGACAAGTGCAACTGTGAAGACCTGCATCTATTGACCCATTGCAGATCTCACCACAATAAAGAAAATCAACCCAACTTTACTTCCTGGGGAACAATTCTTGTCAAGCCACCAGCCAAGGCGTGACTCCCTTTGGAACATTAAAAGAAAAAGAAACAAATAAAACCAAAAATGTTGAGCTTTCTTTTTTGAGTAGGTAAGATTGACAGCCAGATAGTGTTTTGCTGAAGCCATACAATTCGACCACACAACAATGAAATATGTATATTAATACATATAAATATAGTTTGGGACAGTCCTCATGCTTTTTGGGGGGTGTGGAGGGTGTTTTGTTGGGATGGAGTCTTTTAAGCTGGTAGTATGGCATTAATGGATGGTGAACGCGAGAGCTAGAGCTGTTAAGAGCCAGTTCAGATCCCTCCAACGCCTCCTTCTCCTCATCCTCTGTTGTCACAACCTCCTTACTCCCCTTGAATCCGAATTAGCCATGACGTTCCAATCTGTGCCCGAGCACTCTGGTCATGCAAGGACTGGGACTAAACATCAGTGTGTGTGTGCAAGTTCAAGAGCTGAACTCCAAGATGCTGATGTGAGAGTGACACAGAGCGAGGTGAGTAGAAGCAGCTAGGAGTGAGGGACCTTTGCTCTTTTTCATGGTACACATAGATTTCTTCATTTGATATTTTCCATTAAAAATAATTATAAATACCCCAACAACATTTTTTTTTTTTTTTTTTTTACAAACCATGCTTTTCGGGTTAGATTGATCACTGCAAGAAAAACAACAGAGAGAACAATGTAGTGAGATGAGGTAAGAGAGACATGGGGTGAAATCATTTTTAGGTAAGGGTTTTTAAGCCTGACATTTTTTTTTTTTACACCACTCAAATATTTATGTGAACTAGAGGTCTTCATGGGTCCAAAGAATTGGACCTGTTCCGAAATGGACCATTCCCACCCGTACCCGATGTGCATAAATACATGTTTTAAATATAGAGACCTGTTCCGAACGGACCCGAGGACAACTAGACCCGTTCCGTATAGAACTTGTCGGATCCAAACCTGGCACAATCCGATCCGAGTGAGGGAAGCAGCAGAAAAGTCCTTTTTTTAAGCTACTTTATTAACTGGAGCTGATAAAGTGTGAGCGGAGGGAGAGAGAGGTGCAGCTCTAGCAGGCGGGGGAGGGGACGTACCGTGAGTGAGTGACCAACCAAGCCGACTCGCGCTGTAGTAGACTAATAGCTGCCATAGCTAGGTTATTTATTATCAAATATGATTACATAGTACATGTCTTGACAGAATCATACCGGCGGAAGCTAGATAAACGACCTAACGTTAGCTAGCTAAGTCAATTGAGGCTGCAATGCATGCACTTTCTTATCCTACAAATAACAACAACTCCATTCACATATTCAGTAGCAGCCTACCTGTTGGCTCTTGGTCGTTGTAGCCTATCCTTCTCCTTTAACTTTTAATTCCGTCATTTTAGTTCCATCTTCCATTGATTTATATCTCCTAACTTTTGCCACATATGGAGGCTCTATGTCTATAGCCTGTTTGACTTATAGCTTGATGACTTATGATTGGTTAACATCAACAACAAGCTACAGGCGCCACGCTCCACTCTCTTGAAAAGCAAGAGCAGCAGCAGAAATTATAATATTTCTCTCTCTACTGCAGCAGTCGTGTTCAGATCTGTATGGGCCCTTCCGGACAAGTCAGTTAAAATTACACATACCCGAGACCCGTGACAATCATATCATATCAGATCCGACCAGACCTGTGACATTATTTAGAATTCTGGATCCGTACCCGCTTGGGTCCCGTATTGGGTCTCAGGTATTCGGGTACAGGTGGATCCGTGAAGACCTCTAATGTGAACTGACAAAAAAAACATGCATATGGCCAAGGCTGAGTGAAGCTCAAATACAGTACACACTGTGTGTGTGTGTGTGTGTACTGTGATTTTAAAAAGCTTACATTACTGAGATAATGCTTACCTTTTGCCAACAACCAGGCATTGGTAGTCCGTCTGGGCCCTAGCAAGGGGAGAAGAAAGGGAAGAAATGACTAGTTAGTGTCACAAAATGGTGACAGAAACAAACATGCTTTTTTTGCTCAGAACTGATATTAGTTCACAAATGTTCGTTTGATGTTGTGACTCTAAGTCTCAGATTATGTGGTACAAGGTCTGTGAAGAAGTGTACCGACATATCTCCAGCACAAGCCCCATGTACAAAAACAGTGTTGTTATTTCAAGACTGGCTTCCCAAAAATATGATCATATCTGTGACGGAATGCAATCGGCATAAGACATATAACCAAGCGATGGAAGATATTTGATTGACAGATACAGGGCATTCAAGGGAGAGAGGAAATACAGTACACTACTTCACAGACATTGACAGACATGATAATATTACGTTTTTTGTTGTTGTGAATGGTACATAAATTTAACATATCACTTATGTTTTATTTCATTACTTGTGTAATTTAGATGTTTCATGTTTAATTGTCTTGTCTTCAAACAAAATGTAATGGGAAAATGTAATGGCATGCTCACATTTAATAATATTTTAACACATTTCAATGAATTCTCACTCATGCAGTGCCATTTTTCTCATCATGCAATGATATATGGTCCTCCCTTAGGTTTATATTTAGTACATTTTATCAAAGTATCCAAAGTTGTGATTAATCCATGTGCCATAGCCTACGGTCTATACTCCCAAAGATATGTGAAATGGTAAACATAGAGCAAACATATTAGTACTCATGAAGTGTCATTTGTTCTGCGATAAGAATAATATGTGGATGCATACCACTATACAATAACATACATCTAAACTAGCTTAATATACTCACTCAAAAAAGACCCTAGGCACAAAAGCAATCATCAGTTCTATGCATTACACAACATCCGTTAACGACATCTCAGAAATCACACAAGTTAAAAACACTTCTCCCCGAAACCAAACAAGAATTACAAATTTGAGTTGGCATTGGAAAGGTCTGGGGCACTAACTGATTTCACATCTTCTCTCCTTGGTCATGGTGTGCCCAATTGGTACAAATACAGAAGGGGTAAGGGGGGTTAAAGGTAGGAAAGGTAAGGTCCATGTTGCCATTGCATGGAAACGCATCAATAAAGAAGAGAACTGAAGGAACTTTGATTATAGCTTGCCATGGTTAGAGTCTGTTTAGGAACTAGGGATGTTAAAGGAATTTGGAAGGGAAGTCCATTTAAGGAATGGTGTTTTTTTTATAGGAAAGCGTCCCTGTACACTTATTGAGAAAGTAGGGGAGGGGGATTCAGTTAGAGAATATCAAGGGAGAATATCAACAGATCCACTGCTTGTGTGCTTTACATTTACGTACAGTGGCATTCAATTGCAGATTACAGTAGGTCTGTATCTGATAAATATGTAGCTAAGAAGGGCTGCTTGCAGTCAGACAGTTAGTCAGGAAGAAGTGTGTTTTGGTAGCCTTTAAGGAACTAAAATAGATAATAAATGTCTGAAAAACCTGGAGGTGATTTAGCATGTGAGCTGGTTGTAATTTGGAGTGGGAGTTGGTGGGGGTATGGATGGCTGGGTGGGTGGGTGGGTCCAATCCTCATGCTAAAGCCATGCATGGGTAAGGAAAGCAAAACGGTGGCTTCTCATTGGCCATTTGTCAGTGGCAAAGGTCAGTAGCATGCACGGGAGAGGTACAGGAAAAGAGGAATACTGTACCAATTGGCACGGGGCATCCAGCCCATCCAGACCAGGTTGCCCCGGTTCTCCCTTTTCACCCTTAAAGCCCCGGAACCCCTGTTTATAAAGATGACCTGGGAGTGTTACTGGGAGAGATGTGGACGGAGCACCTCATGCATCCCCCCGCTAAGGGGATACGATTGAGGGGAAGAAGGAGCCACCCTGTGACCTACAGACACTAATAATGTACTCAGTGGAATATCTGGTAATTTGCCCAGGTCATAGCACTTGCCAATAGGACTTCATGAGGGACAGAATCCTTTTCTGTGATTTTAAGCTTTTTCGGGGCTTTTTCATGGCTGGTGGGTGCCAAGTTAGCCAGGGCGGCTCCTCCTTTTTGGGGGCCAACTGTCTTACGTCACTCTTAGCTTGGACATACCAATGGGCAGGGTGCATCTAATCCAGGGGCACCCTGTTCTCCTTTCTCCCCCTTAGGCCCCTTTTTCCCCTTCTTTCCCTTCTCCCCCTGTGGATACAATGATTTAGTCAGGTCAATCATTTTTCCGCTCAGAGATGAAGGGTGAATATTCTCTGAGTCCAACGAGAATGACCATTTGTGTATTTTATTTTTTTCATTTGATTCACAATTTGGAAATCTCATATAACTAATCAAATTAGAAGATGAAACCTGAACTATATATCATCGTTTGCAGAATTTCACAAAGTACATTGTTGGCTAAACTGCATCTTTTACGAAATGTCATACCCTGGGTAGAGCAAGGCCCTTTTAAGCATCATTTAAGGATAGACCTCCTTAAAGATTAAACATTTCGTTGCCACTTTATTCTACGTTACTGTTTCCACTGGTATTTACCTATTTATGTGGTAACATTTGGTACTTTCTGGAACTTAGAAATACCTAGTTCCAAATAGTGCCTAGCGGTGCTTGATTTGATAAATTCCAAATAAACCTAACCTAATAAACCTAAGATATTATTAGATTATTATTGTGTCAGTACAATTTAACCATGTCAATTGTCATTATACCTGGTAATTTCTATACCATATAATAAAGTACTACAAAAGGACGGGACAAAATATTAATTTACAGTGAGCTACAAAAGTATTGGGACAGTGACACATATGTTACTGTTTTGGCTCTGTGTATTAAAGTAGTCAAACATATAGTATTTGATCCTATATTCCTAGCACACAATCAAGCTTGTGACTCTATATTCACCCCCTTGGCGTTTTTCCTATTTTGTTGCATTACAACCGGTAATTTAAATGGATTTTTATTTGGATTTCATGTGATGGACATACACAAAATAGTCCAAATTGGTGAAGTGAAATGAAAAAAATTACTTGTTTCAAAAAATTCCAAAAATTTCAAAACAGAAAAGTGGTGCGTGCATGAAGCTCCTATAAAGCCCCTAAATAAGATCTGTTGCAACCTATTACCTTCAGAAGTCACATAATTAGTTAAATAATTTCCACCTGTGTGCAATATAAGTGTCACATGATCTGTCACATGATCTCAGTACATATACACCTGTTCTGAAATGCCCCAGAGTCTGCAACACCACTAAACAAGGGGAACCACCAAGCAAGCGGCACCATGAAGACCAAGGAGCTCTCCAAACAGGTCAGGGACAGAGTTGTGGAGAAGTACAGATCAGTGTTGGGTTATAAAAAAATATCAGAAACGTTGAACATCACATGGAGCACCATTAAATCCATTATTAAAAAATGGAAAGAATATGGCACCACAACAAACCTGCCAAGAGAGGGCCGCCCACCAAAACTCACAGACCAGGAAGGAGGGCATTAATCAGAAAGGCAACAAAGAGACCAAAGATAACCCTGAAGGAGCTGCAAAGCTCCACAGCGGAGATTGGAGTAGCTGTCCATAGGACCACTTTAAGCCATACATGCCACAGAGATGGGCTTTACGGAAGAGAGGCCAGAAAAAAGCCATTGCTTAAAGAAAAAAAATAAGCAAACACGTTTGGTGTTCGCCAAAAGGCGTGTGGGAGACTCCCCAAACATATGGAAGAAGGTAATCTGGTCAGATGAGACAAAAATTTAGCTTTTTGGCCAAAGGAAAATGCTATGTCTGGCGCAAACCCAACACCTCTCATCACCCCGAGAACAACATCTCCACAGTGAAGCATTGTGGTGGTAGCATCATGCTGTGGGGATGTTTTTCATCGGCAGGGACAGGGAAACCGGTCAGAATTTAAGGAATGATGGATGGCGCTAAATACAGGGAAATTCTTGAAGGAAACCTGTTTCAGTCTTCCAGAGATTTGAGACTGGGATGGAGGTTCACCTTCCAGAAGAACAATGACCCTAAGCATACTGCTAAAGCAACACTCAAGTGGTTTAAGGGGAAACATTTAAATGTCTTGGAATGGCCTAGTCAAAGATTGCTGTACACCAGCAGGAACCCATCCAACTTGATGTAGCTGGAGCAGTTTTGCCTTGAAAAATGGGCAAAAATCCCAGTGACTAGATGTGCCAAGCTTATAGAGACATATTCCAAGAGACTTGCATCTGAAATTGCTGTAAAAGGTTGCTCTACAAAGTATTGACTTGGGGGGGTGAATAATTATGCACGCTCAAATTCTGTTTTTTTGTCTTATTTCTTGTTTGTTTCACAATAAAACATATTTTGCATCTTCAAAGTGGTAGGCATGTTGTGTAAATCAAATGATATAAACCCCCCCAAAATCAATTTTAATTCCAGGTTGTAAGGCAACTGTCACGCCCTGGCCATAGAGAGCGTTTATTCTCTATTTTGGTTAGGCCAGGGTGTGACTAGGGTGGGCATTCTAGTTTCTTTATTTCTATGTTTTCTGTTTCTATGTTTTGGCCAGGTATGGTTCTTAATCAGGGACAGCTGTCTATCGTTGTCTCTGATTGGGAATCATACTTGAGCAGCCTGTTTTTCCACCTTAGTTGTGGGTAGTTGTCTGTGTTAGTGGCCTGTATAGCCCTAGTCAGCTTCATGGTCGTTTCTGTTGTTTCTTGTTTTTGTTGGCGACATTCTTAATAAAAGAAATGTACGCTCACCACGTTGCACCTTGGTCCGGTCATTTCCTAGACGATGTTCGTGACAGCAACAAAATAGGAAAAATGCCAAGGGGGGGTGAATACTTTCGCAAGGCACTGTAAATCCAAAATACTAAACTCTTGACTACATTAATACACATAGAAGTGAATTTGTCCCAATGTTTTCGGTCCCCTAAAATGAAGGGACTATGTACAAAAAGTGCTGTAATTTCTAAACAGTTCCCCTGATATGGATGAAAAAATACCCTCAAATTAAATCTGACAGTCTGCACTTTAACCTCATAGTCATTGTATCATTTCATATCCAAAGTGCTGGAGTACAGAGCCAAAACAATCTAAAATGGGTCACTGTCCCAATACTTTTGTAGCTCACTGTCCCAATACTTTTGTAGCTCAAATGTTTCATGGAGCTCTCATTTGGACAGGTTCCTATTGCACGGTTTAAATAAGCCCTGAATAGATTAATCGACACAAGGACCACAGTTGCACAATGGTCCACAGTGGTCACAATTGTCATCTCAGAACATTAAGACACTGCAAATTAAGGGGGATATATTAAAAGTGAAGCTATTGCTTACATAGGGAGGGAGGGAAGACATACTGTAGTCAATGTTAGATAGGAGAGGTACCAGAACTAGGGACCAGGAATTTGGAAGTCCAGAACATTCCCCAGAATAGGAGGAGGGGGAACGGCGGGAAGGAGCAGAGGAGAGGAAAGAGCTGGTCACTTGGGACGTACAGTAGAAGGCACAAGGGAAGAGAAAGAGTAGCAGGGAAAACACCTTCAGATGCACAGAACACACCCCATTCCACCAACTAGAAATAGCAAATACTCTATCCCTTTTCACAGTCCAATGCAAAATTACATAATCAGGGTTGAGGTCTGTTTAATTCCCACTGAGTCTATTCAGAAAGTACATTGACATTCAATTTGTTGATCAGAAGTATTTTCAGAAAGTATTTATGTATTGAATAAAATTGTTCTGAATTGATTTACAATGGAAAAAGCCTCAACCATGAATCATGGAGGTACCCATGTTGCCAAAAGACGTAGACTACATTAAACCGTCATATATATGGTTTCAGAATGCATTAGGTCTGAAGAAGCTTAATGAACATGGAAAATTCAAATTAAGTCATTCATATTTGCCAGAGAATGTGTGACAGCATTGAAGTGAAAAAATATAGGTCGCATTAGGCTAGGATTGCACTGTGTAGGCCAGGGATGGGAAACTCCAGTCCTTGGGGGCCTGATTGGTGTTACACGTTTACCCCAGCCCCAGCTAACACACCTGACTCCAATAATTAACTAATCATGGTCTTCAGTTTAGAAAAAGTGTGACACCAAGCAGGACTGGAGTTGCCCCTCCAGGAAAAATAAGTAATACAGTTTCATTGGGACAATAAAGCAGTATACTGACACAGACGGTCAATGATACAGGCTATTTAAAAAGACCAGGTCTACAAGCAGGGTCAACAACAGGCCAAAGAACACAACATGGGATGTTAGAAGGGTTATGCTCATGCATGGAAACTGCATAAAACCAATAGAAAGATGATTTACAACTGCCTGTTGTCAATGGACGGCCTCTCAATTCACTTTTAGTCTAATTTGCTATTAGTAAAGACCCATTATTTTAATCTTTGGAGGCTTCAAAATGTGATTTGACTGAAATGATTATGATAAATGAAATGACAAATTATTCAATGGTGAATAACAATAGTTGACATCTGAGAGAATTGAGAATGGAATTTCGAGTTAAAGGGAAATGTCAGAATTTTTAAACTTCATATTCATTCTCCAGAATCCCCCCAACATCAACAAATGTGAAAATAATGAATTTCTACATTTTGTAGTCAAAAAGACAGAGGAAGATCGTTGTTTCCAATGACATCATCAACCAATTAGTAGACAATTAGTAGGCAATTAGTAGACAATGCCTACTCATAATTGATTCAAATCACATGATGCACACCGATGATGTCATTGGAAACACTTATCTTCCCTCTTTTTTTGAACAAAACATAGAAACGTGCCATTTTCAAATGCAGTATGTTGATGTTGGGGTGGTGCTGGAGATGATAAATATGAAGCTCAAAATTGAAATGCCCCTTTAATTTGACTTTAATCTAATAGTGGAGGTGCATAAAGATGGACCTGTGCACTTATGCCTCATCTCTGTATTGTACATTGCTCTCCTTTACTCTTTTGTTGTGTGTCGTCATTAGCTAAGTATACATGAATCAAATTTGAGCTCCAAGATGCCGGCAATTTGAGAAACCGAAAAAGTATATTGTGCTTATTTATTGGCGCGTTGAACCATGTCGCGTGCCATTGTTTATAAACTAAGTGGACAGTGGTAAAACAATAACATCATATCTGAATTCTGACATCTTTATGCACCTTTGCCATATGACCCTCATAATGACTCATACAAATGCTCATACAATTTGTACAGCACATTAGCACTATGAAAGCATCCCGAGACCCATGAATTATGTCATCAATAACCCAATGAATTTCACTACAGCTATGTCAAATACCATACCACTCCTTCCACATTGTCATAACAACTGTCATATGTCCACTCCGCTCAATTAAAGTGATATTCAATTTTCAAAAGATACTCATTGGTGAATCCACTTTGTAAAGAAAAGGCTTAGTTCCTTTCCTTCATTGTCCATTGACACCAGTTCTTCTACGTAAAATTATGGGGGTGTCATTCATTCCCCAAGGTAGCATATCTAGATCTACCTTTTCTCCTCTTTCCCCCGGGTCGCCTTTCTCTCCCCTTAAGCCTGGCAACCCCTGCAAAATACAACTAGTTCAGTACTGGTGCCCTGGGGAGTGAATCTGATAAGCCTGATCTAGGAACAGTGTAGATAGAACATCCAAGGAGGGTCACTTCTCTCTCTGACAATGTTACAACCCTAGAAAGGCGAGAAGATGAACAGAGAGTAGGAGGAAGAGAGAGGGACAATAAAAGAGATACAAAAAGAACACAAGGGAATGTGCATTATGGAGGAAATGAAGGTACTCAGTGAGAAAGACAGACTAGTGCTGTCATTTTGACAGCCTTATACATCCAGTATATTTGCAGAATGTACTTTGATACAGAGTGTACATTCACGATGAAATGAAATGACTCCTCTTCAAGAACACATTAAGAAATAACAGCATGCAATATAGGATACAGATATCACAGGTCTGACAGGGACAGACAGAACTGCCTCACTCACATCAAGGCCAGGTGTTCCAGCCGCTCCCTGAAAGTAAACACAGGATAACCTAAGAGCATCTTTTAGATACTGTACTACATGTTTTAAGCTAGTTACGAACTTGTAAGACTGATATAAGATTGTGTTTGTTATTAGAACTGTTTTGTGTGTTGGCTGGGGCTTTGTTTTTATCAGAGCACACTTACAGGAAGTCCATAAGGTCCCCTTGGCCCGAGTTCACCTGCAGCTCCTCTCTCACCCTGACACAAGCACAAATAGGCATCACAGTTGCACAACACAGGCAACCTTTCTTATATCATATCATTTATCACACACTTACTCTGTCCCCCTTTGGTCCGGCTGGACCGGAGGGACCAACAGGCCCGTCCATACCCTGTGGAGAGGTGGACACAATCGTAAGCAATACCCTCAGGTAAGAAAACACTTTGGTCAGACTACATTCCCATATACTGTACCATAATGTTGACATGGTCCACCCTAACCTTTCCTCATGGAAAAGTGTGTGTGGGGGGGAGGGGGTCGTCATGAAACTCACCCTAATTCCAGGCTTGCTGTCCAAGCCGGAGGCTCCCTTTGCCGTTATGGATGTATGAGTGACATGAACAAGGCGGAATTAATACAAGATGAACAGTGAAAAGAACACTTATTGTTTAAGGTTGTTATTGGGACAGGGGGGAAAACAAAACAGTGTTTACCCTATATTAATCTAGCAGTGGCGCCACTCGTTTTCAGTGTAAACTTAAACGACTAAAACCAGATACTAAATCCACAAAAAATCTGTACATGCACACATACAGTTGAAGTTTACATACACTTAGGTTGGAGTCATTAAAAAACTTGTTTTTCAACCACTCCACAAATTTCTTGTTAACAAACTATAGTTTTGGCAAGTCGGTTAGGACATCTACTTTGTGCATGACACAAGTCATTTTTCCAACAATTGTTTACAGACAGATTATTTCACTTATAATTCACTGTATCACAATTCCAGTGGGTGAGAAGCTAAGTTGACTGTGCCTTTAAACATCTTGGAAAATTCCAGAAAATGATGTCATGGTTTTAGAAGCTTCTAAAAGGTTAATTGACTCGAATGATAGACATCATGTACCTGTGGATGTATTTCAAGGCCTACCTTCAAACTCAGTGCCTCTTTGCATGACATCATGGGAAAATCCAAAGAAATCAGCCAAGACCTCAGATTTTTTTTTCTCCAAACGCCTGAAGGTACCACATTCATCTGTACAAACAATAGTACGCAAGTATAAACACCATGGGACCACGCGGCCGTCATACCGCTCCTAGAGATGAATGTACTTTAGTGCGAAAAGTGCAAATCATTCCCAGAACAACAACAAAGGACCTTGTGAAGATGCTGGAGGAAACGGGTACAAAAGTATCTATATCCACAGTCCTATATCGACATAACCTGAAAGGCTGCTCAGCAAGGAAGAAGCCACTGCTCCGAAACCGCCATAAAAAAGCCTGACTACGGTTTGCAACTGCACATGGGGACAAAGATCGTAACTTTTGGAGAAATGTCCTCTGGTCTGATGAAACAAAAATAGAACTGTTTGGCCATAATGACCATCGTTATGTTTGGAGGGAAAAGGGGAACGCTTGCAAGCCGAGGAACACCATCCCAACCGTGAAGCACGTGGGTGGCAGCATCATGTTGTGGGGGTGCTTTGCTGCAGGAGGGACTGGTGCACTTCACAAAATAGATAGCATCATGAGGCAGAAAATTATGTGGATATATTGAAGCAACATCTCAAGACATCAGTCAGGAAGTTAAAGCTTGTTTGCAAATGGGTCTTCCAAATGGACAATGACCCCAAGCACACTTCCAAAGTTGTGGCAAAATGGCTTAAGGACAACCAAGTCAAGGTATTGGAGTGGCCATCACAAAGCCCTGACCTCAATCCCATAGAAAATTTGTGGGCAGAACTGAAAAAGCGTGTGCGAGCAAGGAGGCCTACAAACCTGACTCAGTTACACCAACTCTGTCAGGAGGAACGGGCCAAAATTCACCCAACTTATTGTGGGAAGCTTGTGGAAGGCTACCCAAAACATTTGACCCAAGTTAAACAATTTAAAGGCAATGCTACCAAATACTAATTGAGTGTAAGTAAACTTCTGACCCACTGGGAATGTGATGAAAAAATAAAAGCTGAAATTGTCATGACTTCCGCCGAAGTCGGCCCCTCTCCTTGTTCGGGCGGCATTCAGCGATCGACATCACCGGCTTTCTAGCCATCGCCGCTCCATTTTTCATATATCCGTTTGTCTTGTCTTGTTTCCATTCACACCTGGTTTTCATTTCCCCAATTAAGCTACTTGTATTTAACCCTCTGTTTCCCATCATGTTTTGTGTGTAATTGTTTCATGTTGCTGTGGTGTCTTTTTACGCGCTTTACTTTTGTTAAGTTCTGTGTTTTTGAGCCCATTTTATTTATGTTGTGCTCTCGTTTTGGAACTTTAATAAAGTGCTCCTGTTTACATCACGCTACTCTCTGTAACGGCTGTCGTCGGAAGAAGGTGAAGACCAAAACGCAGCGTGGTAAGTGTTCGTCATGTTTAATAGAAACTGAACACTAAAAAGCATAGACAACCCAAACAGCTCCGTCAGGTGCAACACACACTAAACAGAAATTAATCACCCACAACACAAAATGGAAAACAGGCTACCTAGGTGTGGTTCCCAATCAGAGGCAGCTGTCTATCGTTGTCTCTGATTGGGAGCCATACTTAGGTAGCCTGTTTTCCATTTTGTGTTGTGACGAACACTTACCACGCTGCGTTTTGGTCTTCACCTTCTTCCGACGACAGCCGCTACACTCTCCTGCACCTGACTTCGCCTTTTTTACACACGCTGACAGAAATAAGTAATTCTCTCTACTATTATTCTGACATTTCACATTCTTAAAATAAAGTGGTGATATTAACTAAGACAGGGAATTTTACCAGGATTAAATGTGAAGCATTGTGAAAAACGTATTTTAAATGTATTTGGCTAAGGTGTATGTAAACGTCTGACTTCAACTGTATAAAGTATGTAGAAAAGATAATGGAGCTATATATATGTTTTTAAACAAGATCATCTTTGAGAACTAACAACTACCTAAATTAAAACTAGACAGTCAAAGAGAATCTAAAATGTAAAAAAATGCATGATTTTGATTTTATTATGACGTTTGAGTCAATCAAATAGCATAAGAACACGGCATAAGCCATGGCAAAATGTGTAGAATTGCCTTAAATGAGGTTTAAAGCTGAATTCGTTTCTCAGCCCCATGACACAATGTGTAGAATTGCAGGAAATGTGCTTTAAAACAGCAAAATGTTGTCTCTGCTGCCAAGAGGAGAGCCTGTAAAATGTTTGGTCTGAGACTGCACGCTCCCCACCCCTACGCTAACTTTGCCACCACTGGTGAAAGAAATCCTAGGGGAAACACTGCAGGGAGGTTGAAGTGCTGTTGGCACAAGCAGGCGAAGGAGAGAGAAAGACAAACGCAGGAGAAGACAGACAGACAGATACAGACACAAAAGAGACACAAATAAATATATGCTGTGCAGGAATGCACACAAAGAGCAGGAAATAGACCAGGGGCTGAAAGCAGAGGAGAAGGTTTTGGGGTGGAAAATGGAGGACAGGGTTGTGGTGGTGAGATGATTTCTCAGGATGGACTGAGTGTTGTACTTACGGGGAGGCCCAGAGGTCCTCTGTCCCCCTTGTGCCCTGACTCCCCGCGTACTCCCTTCAGACCATGATTCCCAGCCTCCCCCTAAATACAAGAGGAGTGGCAGAGGTAGACTTAGGAGCAGGGGATGAGCAATATGTGGATGGACAGAATTCAGTAGACACATACTGCTGCAAGCTCCATTTCCCTAGATCCTGGTCCTGGATAACTATAAGGTGTGCATGCTTTTGTCCCAGCTCAGTATCGACACCCCTAATTCAACTAATCAACTGCTCAAACCTTAAACCTGATACAGCATATTTGTACTGGGCTAGAGAGCTACCTTCCGCCTCAGAGTCACATTCATTAATAGCTCTATTAATGTCCCACATATAATTTTCTCCAGCCAAATTGTCCTGGCAGAATTACATAAAACATTTGGTAGTAGAGAGCATTGGGATTGGGCCAAACTCTTCTATCACAGCCCAGATTTCTGTGCAGGACATTGGAATTTGCAGCATGGTATACAGTTTGCCAGTACCTAACGAGGAAAGGTATAATAAGGTATTACATGTATCTAATGGTTACACTATTAACATTTGAATGTGTTTTGCGTGCATTTTATAAAAGCAAAAGCAAGCTGTCTTATCTGCAAAATTGCAAAAGCTATTTTCTTATCTGGATTTACCTTTGGTCCAGGGAAGCCATGGGGTCCCTGAAAAACAGAATCAAGAAAAATGCATGTGTTTTGATTAGTTGTATCAATTCATTTGACCTGATGACCTGATGACATTTTGACATGGAATTAATGTCATTTCCTACTAAATAGCCGTTTCAGGAATATGCATTAGGAGCAAGCTATGAGCGTTCACTTCAGAAGAAGCTACGGTTGTGAAACTCAATACATTATCTTATTAGTGATAAACGTTTACTGTACCTCTGTTGTTTGATCTAAGTAGGTTTATGTGGGCATTGTTGTGAAATAACACTGGGAAGATAACTAGCCCTATATCGCTGAGTGAACATGCAGATAACGGGAAAAGCAGATTTCCATAAGTAAAAGTGGATTGCTGACTCATAGTATTTCAGGTGCGACACTCCAGATAGGACAAGTCCTGACCATAAATAAAATCATGAAATGTGACTACTTGGCTTTGGATAGTAGTTATCGGGCCAGTTACCCAGACACATATTAAGCCTAGTCCCTGACTAATAAGCATTCTCAATGGATATTTTTAGCCCAGGACTAGGGTTAATCTGTGTCTGGGAAGAAACCTCAAATAGGACAAGTTTGTTTGACAATCAGAACACATACATTTTTGCCAACTGCTTATGATAAATAAAACCATAAAATCATATAATTTTCTTACTTGACTTTTGTCTATGCCCAAAGATGAAAGGTACTGCAGTGTGCAAAATATTTCTCAGCATAATTTGAGACACTCAAATTTTGGCCCCAAATGTATTTATATCCCTGTTAGTGAGCATTTTTCATTTGCCAAGATAATCTATCTACCTGACAGATGTGGCATATCAAGAAGCTGATGAAACAGCATGATCATTACACAGGTGCACCTTGTGCTGTCGACAATAAAACGGCACTCAAAAATGTGCAGTTTTGCCACACAACACAATGCCCAGGACTTCCACATCTGGCTTCTTCAACAACCTGTCAGAAACCGTCTCATATGCGTGCTCATCGTCCTCACCAGGGTTTTGACCTGACTGCAGGTTGGCGTCGTAACTGACTTCAGTGGGCAAATGCTCACCTTCGATGACCACTGGCACGCTGGATTAGTCTGCTCTTCAAGGATTCATTCTGGTTTCAACTACAGTGCCTTTGGAAAGTATTCAGACCCCTTGACTCTTTCCACATTTTGTTAGGTTACAGCCTGTTTTTCTCTCTCATCAATCTACACACAATACCTCATAATGACGAAGCAAAAACATTTTTTATACATTTTTGCTGATATATATATACAGCTAAAAAAAATAAAGGGAACACTAAAATAACACATCCTAGATCTGAATGAATGAAATATTCTTATTAAGTACTTTTTTCTTTACATAGATGAATGTGCTGACAACAAAATCACACTGGATGGAGGTCTGGGTTTGAAGTCACACTCAAAATTAAAGTGGAAAACCACACTACAGACTGATCCAACTTTGATGTAATGTCCTTAAAACAAGTCAAAATGAGGCTCAGTAGTGTGTGTGGTCTCCACGTGCCTGTATGACCGCCCTACAACGCCTGGGCATGCTCCTGATGAGGTGGCGGATGGTCTCCTGACGGATCTCCTCCCAGACCTGGACTAAAGCATCCGCCAACTCCTGGACAGTCTGTGGTGCAACGTGGCGTTGGTGGATGGAGCGAGACATGATGTCCCAGATGTGCTCAATTGGATTCAGGTCTGGGGAACGGGCGGGCCAGTCCATAGCATCAATGCCTTCCTCTTGCAGGAACTGCTGACACACTCCAGCCACATGAGGTCTAGCATTGTCTTGCATTAGGAGGAACCCAGGGCCAACCGCACCAGCATATGGTCTCACAAGGGGTCTGAGGATCTCATCTCGGTACCTAATGGTAGTCAGGCTACCTCTGGCGAGCACATGGAGGGCTGTGCGGCCCCCCAAAGAAATGCCACCCCACACCATGACCGACCAACCGCCAAACCGGTCATGTTGGAGGATGTTGCAGGCAGCAGAACGTTCTCCACGGCGTCTGCAGACTCTGTCACGTCTGTCACGTGCGCAGTGTGAACCTGCTTTCATCTGTGAAGAGCACAGGGCGCCAGTGGCGAATTTGCCAATCTTGGTGTTCTCTGGCAAATGCCAAACGTCCTGCACGGTGTTGGGCTGTAAGCACAACCCCCACCTGTGGATGTCGGGCCCTCATACCACCCTCATGGAGTCTGTTTCTGACCGTTTGAGCAGACACATGCACATTTGTGGCCTGTTGGAGGTCATTTTGCAGGGCTCTGGCAGTGCTCCGCCTGCTCCTCCTTGCACAAAGGCGGAGGTAGCGGTCCTGCTGCTGGGTTGTTGCCCTCCTACGGCCTCCTCCACATCTCCTGATGTACTGGCCTGTCTCCTGGTAGCTCCTCCATGCTCTGGACACTACGCTGACAGACACAGCAAACCTTCTTGCCACAGCTCGCATTGATGTGCCATCCTGGATGAGCTGCACTACCTGAGCCACTTATGTGGGTTGTAGACTCCGTCTCATGCTACCACTAGAGTGAAAGCACCGCCAGCATTCAAAAGTGACCAAAACATCAGCCAGGAAACATAGGAACTGAGAAGTGGTCTGTGGTCACCACCTGCAGAACCACTCCTTTATTGGGGGTGTCTTGCTAATTGCCTATAATTTCCACCTGTTGTCTATTCCATTTGCACAACAGCATGTGAAATTTATTGTCAATCAGTGTTGCTTCCTAAGTGGACAGTTTGATTTCACAGAAGTGTGATTGACTTGGAGTTACATTGTGTTGTTTAAGTGTTCCCTTTATTTTTTTGAGCAGTGTATATATATTTTTTACAAAAACTGAAATATCACATTTACAAACAGTTGAAGTCAGAAGTTTACATACACTTAGGTTGGAGTCATTAAAAGCTTGTTTTTCAACCACTCCACAAATTTCTTGTTAACAAACTATAGTTTTGGCAAGTCAGTGAGGGCATTTCTCTTTGTGCATGACACAAGTAATTTTTCACACAATTGTTTACAGACAGATTATTTCCCTTATAATTCACTGTATCACAATTCAAGTGGGTGAGAATCTTACATATACTAAGTTGACTGTGCCTTTAAACAGCTTGAAAAATTCCAGAAAATGATGTCATGGCTTTAGAAGCTTCTGATAGGCTTATTGACATCATTTGAGTCAATTGGAGGTGTACCTGTGGATGTATTTCAAGGCCTACCTTCAAACTCAGTGCCTCTTTGCTTGACATCATGGGAAAATCAAAAGAAAACATCCAAGACCTCAGAATTTTTTTTGTAGACCTCCACAAGTCTGGTTCATCCTTGGGAGCAATTTCCAAACGCCTGAAGGTACCACGTTCATCTGTACAAACAATAGTACGCAAGTATAAACACCATGGGTCCACGCAGGCGCCATACCGCTCAGGAAGGAGACACGTTCTGTCTCCTTGAGATGATCGTACTTTGATGCAAAAAGTGGCAATCAATCCCAGAACAACAGCAAAGGACCTTGTGAAGATGCTGGAGGAAACAGGTACAAAAGTATCTATATCCACAGTCCTATATCGACATAACCTGAAAGGCCGCTCAGCAAGGAAGAAGCCACTGCTCCGAAACCGCCATAAAAAAGCCTGACTACGGTTTGCAACTGAACATGGGGACAAAGATCGTAACTTTTGGAGAAATGTCCTCTGGTCTGATGAAACAAAAATAGAACTGTTTGGCCATAATGACCATTGTTATGTTTGGAGGAAAAAGGGGGAGCCTTGCAAGCCGAGGAACACCATCCCAACCGTGAAGCACGTGGGTGGGAGCATCATGTTGTGGGGGGGCTTTGCTGCAGGAGGGACTGGTGCACTTCACAAAATAGATAGCATCATGAGGCAGAAAATTATGTGGATATATTGAAGCAACATCTCAAGACATCAGTCAGGAAGTTAAAGCTTGGTCGGAAATGGGTCTTCCAAATGGACAATGACCCCAAGCACACTTCCAAAGTTGTGGCAAAATGGCTTAAGGACAACAAAGTCAAGGTATTGGAGTGTCTATCACAAAGCCCTGACCTCAATCCCATAGAAAATTTGCAGGCAGAACTGAAAAAGCGTGTGCGAGCAAGGAGGCCTACAAACCTGACACAGTTACACCAACTCTGTCAGGAGGAATGGGCCAAAATTCACCCAACTTATTGTGGGAAGCTTGTGGAATGCTACCCGAAACGTTTGACCAATGTTAAACAATTTAAAGGCAATGCTACCAAATACTAATTGAGTGTATGTAGACTTCTGACCCACTGGGAATGTGACAAAATAAATAAAAGCTGAATTAAATAATTCTCTCTACTACCTTTCTGACATTTCACATTCTTAAAATAAAGTGGTAATCCTAACTGACCTAAGACAGGGAATTTTTACTAGGATTAAATGTTCGGAATTGTGAAAAACTGAGTTTAAATGTTTTTGGCTAAGGTGTATGTAAACTTCCGACTTCAACTGTAAGTACTCAGACCCTTTCCGCAGTACTTTGTTGAAGCACCTTTGTTAGCGATTACAGCCTTGCTTCTTCTTGGGTATGATGCCACAAGCTTGGCACACATATTTGAGGAGTTTCTCCCATTCTTCTCTGCAGATCCTCTCAAGCTCTGTCAGGTTGGATGGGGAGCGGTGATTTTCAATTCTCTCCAGAGATGTTCGATCGGGTTCATGTCCGGGCTCTGGCTGGGCCACACAAGGACACAGTATGATGCTGCTACCACCATGCTTCACCGTAGGGATGGTGCCAGGTTTCCTCCAGACGTGACACTTGCCAAAGAGTTCAATCTTGGTTTCATCAGACCAGAGAATCTTGTTTCTCATGGTCTGAGAGTCTTTAGGTGCTTTTTGGCAAACTCCAAGCGGGCTGTCATGTGCCTTTTACTGAAGAGTGGCTTCCATCTGGCCACTCTACCATAAAGGCCTAATTAATGAAGTGCTGCAGAGATGGTTGTCCTTTTGGAAGTTTCTCCCATCTCCACAGAGGAACTCTCTTCCCTGACCAAGGCCCTTGTCCCCCGATTGCTCAGTTTGGCCGGCTGGCCAGCTCTAGGAAGAGTCTTGGTGGTTCCAAACTTCTTCCATTTAAGAATGGGACCTTTCCAAATCATGTCCAATCAATTGAATTTACCATAGGTGGACACCAATCAATTTGTAGAAAAATCTCAAGGATGATCAATAGAAACAGGATGCACCTGAGCTCAATTTCGAGTCTCATAGCAAAGGGTCTGAATAGTTATGTAAATAGGGTATCTGTTTATTGTTTTTAATACATTTGCAAAAAATTCTGAAAACCTGTTTTGCTTTGTCATTATGGGGTATATGGTGACAACGAACACAATTGCATTTTAGCAATGGCAATTTGAATCCACGGAGATACCGTGCCGAGATCCTGAGACCCATTGCCGTGCCATTCATCTGGTGCCATTGCCTCATGTTTCAGCATGATAATGCACGACCCCATGTTGGAAGGATCTGTACACAATTCCTGGATAATGAACATTTCCCAGTTCTTCCATAGCCTGCATACTAACCAGACATGTCTCCCATTGAGCATGTTTGGATGCTCTGGATTGACTTTTACAACAGCTTGTTCCAGTTCCCCCCAATATCCCACAACTTCGCACAACCATTGAAGAGGTGTCATGCCCTGACCTTAGAGAGCCTTTTTATTTCTCTATTTGGTTAGGTCAGGGTGTGATTTGGGTGGGCATTCTATGTTTTCTATTTCTTTGTTTTTGGCCGAGTGTGGTTCCCAATCAGAGGCAGCTGTGTATCGTTGTCTCTGAATGGGAATCATACTTAGGCAGCCTTTTTCCCACCTAATGTTTTGAGTAATTATTATTTTCTGTGTGTGTTTGTGTGTGCCACGGTTGCGTCACGTTCGGTTTCTGTTTACCTGTTTTTTTTGTGAAGATTTCACTTTATTAAAGATGTGGAATTACAAGCACGCTGCGCCTTGGCTCATCTATGACAGGGAGTTTGAAGACAGTGATCGTGACAATAGGAGTGGGACAACATTCCACAGGCCACAATCAACAGCCTGATCAATTCTATGCGAAGGAGATGTTTCGTGCTGCATGAGGCAAATGGTGGCACACACCAACTGGTTTTCTGATCCACGCCCCTACTTTAAAAAATATATATCTCTGACCAACAGATGCCTATCTGTATACCCAGTCATGTGACTCTTTGAAATTGTCATGTAAGTCATGTAAAATCAGTGAAATTCTTGCATGTTGCGTTTATATTTTTGTTCAGTGTATTTTGAGTGGGTGCCTCTGAGTAATGAGTGGTCATCTACGGGAATCAACCAGACAGTGGGAAGGCATGATACAACAGTGTACTGTCACGACTTCGGTCCCTCTCCTTGTTCGGGCGGCGTTCGGCGGTCGACGTCACCGGTCTTCTAGCCATCGCTGATGCACCTTTCATTTTCCATTGATTTTGTCTTTGTTTTCTACAAACCTGGTTTTCATTCCCCAATTACATGTTCATGTATTTAACCCTCTGTTTTCCCCATGTTTTTGTGTGTGATTGTTTCTATGTTCATTTCGGTACATGATGGCTGGTTTCTCGACGGGTGCTGTTTTCACCCGGGCGTAATATTTACCGTTTTGTTATTGGTCAAGTTTATTTGTTACCTTGTGCCTTTATTTTTGAGTAAAGTACGTTGCTCACTACTTTTGCTCTCCTGCGCCTGACTTCATGCACCAGCTACACTCACCTTCTGACATGTACAGCTTTAAGAAAAGGGTGGTACCATATTGTCTCTTTGAACTATGACACATATTGCATGAACAATAACATCAACATGAACAATAACTTCAGGGTCTTGTTATTTCATCTACATGACACATTATAACAGCTTAGACTGAAACGCCATGACACTGAATCCAAAATTCACTGGCAATCTAAAATCTGACTGGCTGTCTGGCTTGCACTTACATTTCCTTGTATGGTAATATGCCTCTTGGTCACTGCATAGACCAGCCAGAGATGCATTTTAGTTACATTTTACATTACATTTAAGTCATTTAGCAGATGTTTAGTTGTTTACCACTCAGGAAAAAAGGTGCTCTCTAGAACCTTCAAAGGTTCTTTTGGCTGTCCCATTTTGAAGAACCCTTTTTGATTCCCTGTAAGAACGCTTTTGGGTTCCATGTAAACCCTTTCCACAGAGGGCTCTACATGGAACCCAAAAGAGTTCTACCTGGAACCACAAAGGGATCTACCTTGAACCAAAATGGGTTCCCCTATGGGGACCGAAGAACCCTTTTGGAACCCTTTTTTTCTAAGAGTGTAGTGGATATTCTAGGGTAGGGGTTGCAGCTCTGGTTCTCGAGGGTGTCACACTTTTACTCCAACCGAACATTAACACACCTGATTCAAATAATCAACTAATAGTCTTCACTTTAGACCACAATTACAATTTGTTTAATAAGATGTGTGTGTGACACAAATACGGCCCTTGAGGACTGGAACTGCCCAACCTTGATTTAGGGGGACAACTCACCATGGGGCCTGGGAGTCCATGGGGCCCAGGTGCTCCAGGTTGGCCAACAATCTGCATGTGAGAGAGGTTGAACCAATATTACTCAAATGGTTACATAATCACCATTATATCGCTTTTGTCATCATATAGCACAGTAAGATCATACACTGACCGTTTCAGGTCTATGAAGTGAGAAAACCTAAGTGTGAAGGAACTTCCCTGATGCTTTATTGGTATCTTGAATAAATGCATTGCCATATGTAGATGTAATACATTTGTATGACCGTTTTGAGTTAACTTACTGAGGGACCTTCAGGACCAGGCAGACCAGAATCACCCTTATCTCCTTTCAATCCATTGACGCCCTAAAGAAACAGAACATTCATTATGACGTTCTAAAGAATCCTGCTCAAAGTGTTCAAGACTTAATAAATCAACAGTCAGCATGTCGTATCTGTAAATGCTGTCCTACAAAAGGAAGTTATAGTGGTTATTGTCAACACTGAAGCTATTTGATATCACTTATTGGTGTCAGGAATAATTTCGTATGTGTTAAGGTTAGTCGATAGACTCTTACTGGTGAACCAGATAAGCCAACAGTTCCTTTATCTCCAGATGTGCCAGGGATTCCCATGTCTCCTTTGGAACCTTTGAAACCCTGGGCAGAGGTAGAGTAATCAGAATGACAATCAAAATGGGAAAATGTATTGCAGGGGTGTCAAACTAAATTCCTGGAGGGCTGTGTCTTCCTCCCTCATATTTGATAAATGATTAGTTAGGAACTCCAATGTAAAATGTAAGGATCTTCAAGAATGGCTTTTGATGGCCTGTATTTTTACTAGGCATGACTGGGTACTGAGACATCTGAGTCTACTTACGCTTTCACCGTCCAGTCCAGGGAGGCCAGGCATGCCTTGATCTCCCTGAAACAGAGAATGGATTTTGGCAATGGATTTCACTGCTTGCTGCACACACACATACGAACACTCACAGAGAGTGATAGATTACCTTGATTCCCGCTGGTCCTGATAGTCCAGGAGGCCCAGGGGGACCCTATATTCACAAGATAAATATTATATTGTTATTACCATCATATACGGGGCGACAGGTAGCCTAGTGGTTAGAGCGTTGGGCCAGTAACCAGAACAAGGCAGTTAACCCACTGTTCCCCAGTAGGCCGTCATTGTAAATAAGAATTTGTTCTTAACTGACTTGCCTAGTTAAATAAAAATAAAATACACATGTAGTACATGAATATAGGCCATGGTTGGTGTCAATTCCACTCCAATTCAGTCAATAATGCAATTAAATAGAAAATAATGGACACTTTGTAAACTCATCACTCAAATTGACTGAAATAGAGTAGATAGACACAAACATATCCTTATACACATGTTACAAATCACTTGAAAATTAACATGACAATGATGATGGAAAGAGATCACAACAATTCCCTCACCAAGGTCACAAGGATAGTGTGGGCCAACTGCAACTAACATAATCAGGAGATCATGTTATTTCTTACGTTTAAAATCTCCATATCCTCTGAAAGTAAGTGCCTATTTACAGGATAGCAAAGTTCATTTGAATATGTTCAACACCATTATTACAATATTAAATATGCATCTGTTTATACACATGAACTTTCTAGGTTACACATATTGCCATGAAAGGTGATACATGGTAGCCTGAGTGCCAGTCTCTTTGTGCTATCATGCTAACTCCTTGTCATTCGCTGTCATAATACCAAACAGTTTGACTTGACAATGACAGCAATGGAGTTCCAAAAAGTACAAACAGATCTGGGACCAGACTAGCAACATGGTGGTGTACACACATGCACTTCTTCAGAGTTGGGATAGTTTGTGGGGGTTAATGTCTAGTGTCTTTTAATGATTGACAACATTGTGATGGACTTCAATACATTTCTTTCACACTCGAGTGACCCCTCCCAATACGAAAATGCTTACGCCATCTCACAGAAGCACAAACACATCCTTTAGGAATAATCGCTGTCTTAGTGTTAAGCGACAATGTGTGGGAGTTACATGTTAGCTGGGAAACGAGGATAATGAGCAGGGGAGAGCAGGGTGGGGTTGGGTTCATGACGGGTCAATGGTACATCACTCAAACAGAATAGAGGTGAATTACCGTCACTGTAATAGTGGTAATCTTCTGTGGTCGGCCAGGGTGGAGGCAAAAGATAAGATAACTGGTTATGCACGAAACAAACCTGTCAGCATGCTATAGTTCTCCCTTTCACTAACCTAGCATACAAACTGTGCCAGATGGAATTTGAACTGTCTGGAGTATTTGAAAGCATCGTACAGTACACTCAGATGTAGGTTCACAAGCAATTGTATTAGTCAGATAGTAGGATAAGAATGAGATCCTCTGTTGTAAAGGTGTCATAATGCTTTAAAATGGGACTGTAGTAGATAGCCTGACATCCACTCAAGCACAAAATTACACATTTTCAAGACCATTAAAGAATATGGAATTTGAATGCTGTAAATTTGACATGATTGTGGTGGGAGCCACATAAACATATTTGACCATTAACCCAAATCAAAATAGTACTTCAGAGGTTCATCTAACAACTCATCTATCTCATATAGGAATGCAGCTCAAAACTGACATACTGTACAGCAAGCAACACAATTGGCCAGACATTAATGTTTAACTTAAAGGAAAAATCCACCCCAAACCACAAATTCCTATAATTTACTGTAACCACGTTTCCATCCTCAGTTGTTATGCGAGTAAAGTCATACCGTATAATAAAAAAATCACGACAGCTGTGATGGAAACAGGT
Organism: Salvelinus fontinalis; assembly: GCF_029448725.1. Taxonomy (NCBI): domain Eukaryota; kingdom Metazoa; phylum Chordata; class Actinopteri; order Salmoniformes; family Salmonidae; genus Salvelinus; species Salvelinus fontinalis. The sequence continues at coordinate 400,999 of NC_074700.1, read as the reverse complement.
TGTTACTCTAGAATTGTATAAATGCCGACATATAATGTGTTCGTTCGACATGGATCTTTTTCTGTCAATAAAATGTATTATGCGAGAAATGGTGGTGAAATGCCTTCATGCACAAATATTGATATAATAACCATCATATTGAAGTAAACTTGGAGTCACGCGATTATACGGTGTGTGGTCCTCACATTATGACTCAGGAAACCATGCAGTTTATTAGGCTACAGATGAAATAAGTTAAGGTGATCTTGATGTTCCTTTCCAATGAATATGGAGGGTCTTATTCTGATGATCGATGCTTGACTGCTTATCCATAATCATCTCATCATGTACAGTGCCTTCAGAAAGTATTCAGACCTCTTCACTTTTTCCACATTTTGTTACATTACAGTATTATTCGAAAATTGATTCAATTGTTTTTTCCCTCATCAATCTACGCACAATACCCCATAATGACAAAGCAAAACCATGTTTTTAGACATTTTTGCAAGTTTATTTAAAAAAAAAAAAGGAAATATCACATTTACATAAGTATTCAGACACTTTACTCAGTGCTTTGTTAAAGCACTATTGGCAGCGATTACAGCCTTGATTCTTCCTGGGTATGATGCTACAAGCTTGGCACACATGTATTTGGGTAGTTTCTCCCATTCTTCTCTGTAGATCCGTCAGGTTGAATGGGGAGTGTCGCTGCACAGCTATTTTAAGGTCTCTCTAGAGATGTTCGATCGGGTTCGAGTCCGGGCTCTGGCTGGGCCACTCAAGGACATTCCAAGACTTGTCCCAAAGCCACTCCTGTGTAGTCTTGGCTGTGTGCTTAGGGCCATTTTCCTGTTGGAAGGTGAACCTTTGCCCCAGTCTGGGGTCCTGAGCGGTCTGGAGCAGGTTTTCATCAAGGTTCTCTCTGCACTTTGCTCTATTCATCTTTGCCTCGACCCTGACTAGTCTCCCAGTCCTTGCTGCTGAAAAACATACCCGCGACACATTGCGACACATTGAACATTTGAGTTTTATTCGGTGCATGAAAACTTAAGCAAAAAAGTACATTTCATCATGCACCGACTTAATATACCAGTCAAAAGTTTGGACACACCTACTCATTCAAGGGTTGTTCTTTATTTGTACTATTTTCTACATTGTAGAATAATAGTGAAGACATCAAAACTATGAAATAACACATATGGAATCATGTAGTAACCAAAAAAGTGTTAAAAAAAGAAAACGTATTTATATTTGAGATTCTTCAAAGTAGCCACTCTTTGCCTTGGTGACAGCTTTGCACATGTGGCATTCTCTCAACCAGCTTCATGAGGTAGTCACCTGGAATGCATTTCAATTAAAAGTTGTGCCTTGTTAATAGTTCATTTGTGGAATTTCTTTCCTTCTTAAGTGCAGTCGCAAAAACCATCAAGCGCTATGATGAAACTGGCTCTCATGAGGACCGACACAAGAAAGGAAGACCCAGAGTTACTTCTGCTGCAGAGGATACGTTCATTAGAGTTACCAGCCTCATAAATTGCAGCCCAAATAAATGCTTCACAGATTTGTGAACACGTTTTTGGTTACTACATGATTCCAAATGTGTTATTTCATAGCTTTGATGTCTTCATTATTATTCTACAATGTAGAAAATAATAAAAATTTATGAAAAACCCTTGAATGAGTAGGTCTGTCCAAACCTTTGACTGGTACTGTATATATTTTTGTTAATGTTGGACCAACACTCCAAACAGCCTACCCAACCGCTCGGAGGCGTCCGAATGGTCTTAAAGCACACCGTTGCCTCAGTTTGTATCACATTCAAATGACAAAACTGGGGGTGAAAGTTGTGCCCCGCGTACAATAATCTGTAAGGTCCCTCAGTCTAGTAGTGGATTTCAAGCACAGATTCAACCACAAAGACCATTGAGGTTTTCCAATGCCTTGCAAAGAAGGGGTACCTATTGGTAGACACTGAATATCCCTTTGATCATGGTGAAGTTATTAATTACACTTTGGATGGTATATCAATATACCCAGTCACTACAAAGATACAGGCATCCTTCCTAATTCAGTTACCGGAGAGCAAGGAAACCACTGATTACAGTATGAAGCCAATGGTGACAGAGTTTAATGGCTGTGATAGGAGAAAACAGAGGATGGATCAACAACATTGTAGTTACTCCACAATACTAACCTAGTTGACAGAGTGAAAAGAAGGAAGCCGGTACAGAATAAAAATATTCTACAACATGTATCCTGTTTGCAACAAGGCACTAATGTAATAATGCACAAAATGTGACAAAGCAATTAACGTTTTGTCCTGAATACAAAGTGTTATGTTTGGGGCAAATCCAATACAACACATTACTGAGTACTACTCTCCATATTTTCAAGCATAGTGATGTCTGCATCATGTTATGGGTATGCTTGACTGGGGAGTTTTTCAGGATAAAAAATAAATTGAAATGCAATAAGCACAGGCAAAATCCTAGAGGAAAACCTGGTTCAGTCTGCTTTTCAACAGACACTGAGAGCCGAATTCACCTTTCAACAGGACAATAACCTAAAACACAAGGCCAAATCTAGTTGCTTACCCAATAAGACAATGAATGTCCCTGAGTTGCTGACTTAAATCTGCATGAAAATCTATGGCAAGACCTGCAAATGGTTGTCTAGCAATCAGCAACCAATTTAACAGAGCTTGAAGGAAAGAATAATTGAATAATTGGCAAATGTTAATCCAGGTGTTGAAAGCTCTTAGAGACTTACCCAGAAAGACTCACAGCTGTAATCACTGCCAAAAGGGGATTCTAATATATCATTATAATTAAAAAAAATTGCCCAACGGACTGCCTCAATTCGTAGGGGGCGTAGACTCTACAAGGTGTCAAAAGAGTTCCACAGGGATGCTGGCCCATGTTGACTCCAACGCTTCCCACAGTTGTGTCAAGTTAGCTGGATGTCCTTTGGGTGGAGGACCTTCTTGATACGCACGGGAAACTATTGGGCGTGAAAAATCCAGCAGCGTTGCAGTTCTTGACACACTCAAACCGGTGCGCCTGGCACCTACTACCATAACCTATTCAAAGGCACTTAAATTAAATTTTGTCTTGCCCATTCTCCCATTCACCCTCTAAAGCAGTATCCACACCCATTGGATGTTGTGATCATAATATAGTAGCCATATCTAAGCACACAAGTTCCAAAGACTGGACTTAAAATACTGTATAAGCGACCATACAAGAGGTTTTGCAATGATTCCTATGTTGAAAATCTGTAAAATATAGGTTTTCTGATGTGTGTAATGAGGAACATCCTGACGCTGCACTTGAAGCATTTATGAAATTGCTTATTCCAGTTACTAAAAAGCATACACTCATTAAGAAAATGACTGTAAAAACTGTTAAATCCCTGTGGATTGATGAGGAATTGAAAAATGGTATGGTTGAGAGGGATGAGGCAAAAGTGTGCCTGGCATCTATATCAATATCAGCCATCAGACAGGGCCTGCAACCGCCTTTTGAACATAGCTTGTTTGAGTTTCCATGTGATATAAAAAATTGTAAAGGACTTGGTTTGATAAATCTGAACATTAGGAGCTTACTGAACTGGATTACATCAAAATCTGGGCTATGCAGACAAATCAGACATTCTGGTATTGACTTAAACTTGGATCTCTTGGTGTCACACCCTGATCTGTTTCACCTATCTTCCCCATTATCCCCAGTGTATTTATAACTGTGTTCTATGTGTGTCTGTTGCCAGTTCGTTTTGTCCGTCAAGCCTACCAGCGTTGTCCCCCTTGCTCCTGTCTTTTTCCATAGTTCCTGTTTTCTAGTTTTCCCGGGAGTGACCATTCTGCCTGCCCTGACCCTGAGCCTGCCTGCCATTCTGTACCTTTTCACTCTGATCTGGATTACTGACCTCTGCCTGCCCTTGACCTGTCATTTTGCCTGCCCCTGTTCTAGTAATAAACTTTTGTTACTTCGACACTGTCTGCATCTGGGTCTTTCCTAAAACGTGATAGTATGAACTGGCCATGACTGACCCAGCAGACACGGACCAGCTCCTCAACGCCATCTCCTCCTAAGGAGCCACCATAGGAAGGCACGAGGAGATGCTTCATGGTCTTATGAAAAGGTTCCAGACCTTGGCCAAACGCCATGACCAAGTGTTGAACACATTGCTGGAGCAATTCCGCGGGTTACCTGTTAGGCAGCCTACCACAACGGTAACCTCCCAGCCTCTCAGTAACCCGGCTGTTAGCAGCGCCGTCTCCCTGGCCCCTGGCCTTTGTGCGACAACGCTTTTGGTGGCCTACCATGATTCCTGACGTTTCCCTGTTTGTCGCCGCATGCATGGTCTGTGCTCAGAACAAGACTCCTCGGCAAACTCCGGCTGGTCTCCTTCAACCTCTGCCTGTCCCTGGTCTCACATATCCTTGGACTTTGTCAAGGGTCTCCCTCATCTGATGGCAACACCGCCATCCTGACAGTAGTGGATCGGTTTTCCAAAGCCCCTCACTTCATTCCTCTCCCGAAGCTACCCTCTGCCAAAGAGACGGCCCAGCTCATGGTGCAGCACTTCTTCCGGATCCATGGACTCCCAGTAGACATGGTCTCTGACCGGGGTCCTCAGTGCTGGTCACGGTTCTGGAAGGCATTCTGCACACTCATTGGGTCGTCGGCCAGCCTGTCCTCCGGGTTCAACCCCCAGTCCAGAGCCAACCAAGACTTGGAAACGACTCTTCGCTGCCTGGTCTCTGCCAACCACACCACCTGGAGCCAGCAACTAGTGTGGGTCGAATACGCCCAGAACACTCTTCCTTGCTCTGCCACGGGTCTCTCGCCCTTTGAGTGTTCCCTGGGCTATCAGCCCCCGCTCTTCCTGCAAACTTTCCACCCGGTTTAACGGCCCTTTCCCCATCTTCAAGGTCATTAGCCCCTTTGCTGTTCGTCTTCTGTTGCCCCGTACCCTCTGTATACATCCCACTTTTCATGTGTCTAAAATCAAACCCATGTCTCACAGCCCTATGTCTCCTGTTTCTGTTTTGCCTGCCCCTGTTATAGTAATAAACTTTTGTTACTTCGACACTGTCTGCATCTGTGTCTTCCCTAAAACGTGATACTGGGGATATTCTGGACTGATATTCATAGTGAGGGTTATCATGTGTTCAGAGGTGGTGGAGTGACCAATTTTATAAAAAATAACCTCTCTCTTTACTGAAATCCATTTCCCTTGCCCAAAATGTTTAGCTACTATCTTTAAGCCTTTGTCTGAGGAAAAATGTATCCATAACTGTCATAGAGGTCTACGTCCTCCCTCGGCTAACTAGTTTGTTTTCTTTTACTAAGTCAGAAGTTGGTAAAAGTGACCTAAATTATGATTAGGAAATGCAGGCTTCAGACAATCTAAAAAAACATGTGTAATGGTCTGAACCTAACCCTGCTGGTGACTAATGTTGGGCCTTGTAGGCTTAGACTAGAGACCCATGAAAGTCATCTTTGATTGATCTTATTATACAAATACAACAGAGCAATTGGTCTCTTTGACCAAGACATCAGTGACCATTGCACAGTTGTTTGTGTTAGAGATGTGAGAATACAAAAATCGAAGCCACATGTCATCACAAAGAGGAACTTTAAAAACTTCAGACAGGCTTTTTTTTTTTTTTTTTTTTTTTTTTTTTTTACTTTATCTTTATTTTAGTGACCTTGATTGCATTTCAGCAATCACTGAACCTGATTTAGCTTTGATGTCACGTTCCTGACCTATTTATGTTAGTTTTTGTGTGTTAGTTGGTCAGGACGTGAGGTTGGGTGGGCATTCTATGTTATCTGTTTCTATGTTGGTTTTGGTTTGCCTGGTATGGCTCTTGATTAGAGGCAGGTGGTTTGCGTTTGCCTCTAATTAAGAGTCATATTTAGGTAGGGCATTCTCACTGTTTGTTTGTGGGTGATTGTCTCCTGTGTCCGTATGTCTGTTCGTACCACATGGGACTGTAGCGTTTGTTTGTTTCGTTTCGTTTCGATGTCGTCTGTTTTCCTGTACGTAAGTTTATGTTTAGTTATGTAAGTTTATGTTCAGGTTGCGTCAACGTCGTTTTCTTATTTTGTAGTTTGGAAAGTGTTTTGTTTCGTTTCGTGTGCCATCGTAATTTATAATAAAGATGGCTTATTTCCCTGAGCCTGCGTTTTGGTCTGAAGATCCTTCTCTCCTCACCTCTTCCGAGGATGAGGAGAGCGTCACCCGTTACAGAATCACCCACCACGCTAAGACCAAGCGGCAAAGGGAAACTAAACGGAGTAAAGGACAGGAGAGAAACAAGGATTTCTGGACTTGGGAGGAAACGTTGGACGGGAGAGGTCCATGGGCACAGCAGGGAGAATATCGCCGTCCCAAAGCTGAGCTGGAGGCACGGAGGAGAGCAGAGGCTACCGGGGAGAGGAACCGGAGCTATGAGGGAACGCGTCTGGCACGGAAGCCGAAAAAGCCCGTAAGTAATTCCCAAAAATTTCTTGGGGGGGGGCTAGGAGATAGTGGGCCAAGGGCAGGTAGGAGACCTGCGCCCACTTCCCAGGCTTACCGTGGAGAGCGGGAGTACGGGCAGGCGCCGTGTTACGCAGTAGTGCGCACGGTGTCTCCTGTACGAGTGCATAGCCCGGTGCGGGTTATTCCACCTCCCCGCACTGGGAGGGCTAGATTGGGTATTGAGCCAGGTGTCATGAGGCCGGCTCAACGCGTCTGGTCTCCAGTGCGTCTCCTCGGGCCGGCATACATGGCACCGGCCTTACGCATGGTTTCTCCGGTTCGCCTACATAGGCCGGTGCGGGTTATTCCACCTCCCCGCACTGGTCGGGCAACCGGGAGCATTCAACCAGGTAAGGTCGGGCAGGCTCAATGCTCAAGAGAGCCAGTACGCCTCCACGGTCCGGTATTTCAGGCACCACCTCCCCGCCCCAGCCTAGTACCTACAGTGTATACACTACGCACTAGGCTACCAGTGCGTATCCTGAGCCCTGTTCCTCCTCCACGCACTCTCCCTGTAGTGCGTGTATCTAGCCCGGTGCCTCCAGTTCGGGCACCACGCACTAAGCCACCTGTGCGTCTCCAGAGCCCTGAACATACTGTATCTTCTCCCCCTACTAATCCTGATGTGCTTGTCCTCAGCCCGGTGTCAACAGTGCCGGTACCACGCATCAGGGATAGAGTAGGCTTTGAGAATACAGTGTGCCCTGTCCCTGCTCCCCGCACTAGTAGGAAGGTGCTTATCATTAGCACGGTGCCTCCAGTTCCGGCACCACGCACCAGGTCTACAGTGCGCCATATCCGGCCAGAGCCATCCGTCTCACCAGCGCCATCTGAGCCATCCGTCTCCCCAGCGCCATCTGAGCCATCCGTCTCCCCAGCGCCATCTGAGCCATCCGTCTCCCCAGCGCCATCTGAGCCATCCGTCTCCCCAGCGCCGTCTGAGCCATCCGTCTGCCAGGAGCCTGCAAAGCCGCCCGTCTGCCATGAGCCTGCAAAGCCGCCCGTCTGCCATGAGCCTACAGAGCCGTCAGCCAGACAGGAGCCGCTAGAGCCATCAGCCAGACAGGAGCCGCTAGAGCCGTCAGCCAGACAGGATCTGCCAGAGCCGCCAACCAGACAGGATCTGCCAGAGCCGCCAACCAGACAGGATCTGCCAGAGCCGCCAACCAGACAGGATCTGCCAGAGCCGCCAACCAGACAGGATCTGCCAGAGCCGCCAACCAGACAGGATCTGCCAGAGCCGCCAGCGAGCCATGAGCAGCCAGAGCCGTCAGAGAGCCATGAGCAGCCAGAGCCGTCAGAGAGCCATGAGCAGCCAGAGCCGTCAGAGAGCCATGAGCAGCCAGAGCCGTCAGAGCGCCATGAGCAGCCAGAGCCGTCAGCCTGCCATGAGCGTCGAGAGCCGTCAGCCTGCCATGAGCGTCGAGAGCCGTCAGCCTGCCATGAGCGTCGAGAGCCGTCAGCCTGCCATGAGCGTCGAGAGCCGTCAGCCTGCCATGAGCGTCGAGAGCCGTCAGCCTGCCATGAGCGTCGAGAGCCGTCAGCCTGCCATGAGCGTCGAGAGCCGTCAGCCAGCCATGAGCGTCGAGATTCGTCAGTCAGCCATGAGCTGCCCTTCAGCCAGAAAAGGCTAAATACCCAGAACTGCCCATCAGTCCAGAGCTGTCTCTCTGTCCGGAGCTGCCTTTCAGTCCGGAGTTGCCCCTCTATCCTGATCTCCCTCTCTATCTTTATCTACCTCTATATTCTTATCTATCCCTCTGTCTTGGTTTATCTCTCTGTCCCGGTGTTGTCATTATTAGATATGTTATTAAGAGGATTTTGTGGGGGAAGAAAGAGGGTGGACATGCTTGGAGGGAGGAGGCTAGGATGGATTATGGTGGGGTGGGAACCGCGCCCGGAGCCTGAGCCACCACCGTGGTTAGATGCCCACCCAGACCCTCCCCTAGATTTTGTGCTGGTGCGTCCGGAGTTCGCACCTTGTGGGGGGGGTACTGTCACGTTCCTGACCTATTTATGTTAGTTTGTGTGTGTTAGTTGGTCAGGACGTGAGGTTGGGTGGGCATTCTATGTTATCTGTTTCTATGTTGGTTTTGGTTTGCCTGGTATGGCTCTTGATTAGAGGCAGGTGGTTTGCGTTTGCCTCTAATTAAGAGTCATATTTAGGTAGGGCATTCTCACTGTTTGTTTGTGGGTGATTGTCTCCTGTGTCCGTATGTCTGTTCGTACCACATGGGACTGTAGCGTTTGTTTGTTTCGTTTCGTTTCGATGTCGTCTGTTTTCCTGTACGTAAGTTTATGTTTAGTTATGTAAGTTTATGTTCAGGTTGCGTCAACGTCGTTTTCTTATTTTGTAGTTTGGAAAGTGTTTTGTTTCGTTTCGTGTGCCATCGTAATTTATAATAAAGATGGCTTATTTCCCTGAGCCTGCGTTTTGGTCTGAAGATCCTTCTCTCCTCACCTCTTCCGAGGATGAGGAGAGCGTCACCCGTTACATTTGAGCCTCTTTGCAGATGTACTCAATACTATTGTGGCTAATCAATCATATTCTGGCTGATCGATTGCCTGGTACACCCCGGAATGATCAGAATGCATTAGAGATTATACTTAGGTCAAGGCCCAGACTGGCAAGCTTTTAAGCAACAGAGGAATCATTGTGAATACCCATTAGAAAAGCTAAATCTGATAATTAAGTAACCGCTCTTTAAGATTGTATTGGGAACCCGGCTAAATTCTGGAAAACTATCAAATCCCTGACGGGTTCTACTTCTTCCTCTCTGCCACAACAAATTAATTCAGACACTGGCCTCATTACAGAAAAAAATGCCATCATTGACACATTTAATTTCAGTGTGTTATCTCTTTGAAAGAACTTCTAAACCTATTCACAATGATATTGGGTTGTATGCTGATTACTGGGCTGGGAAACTTGCTGAATGATCAGAGAAACGATGGTCAAAGCTTTTCTTTTAGGCTATTTACAGAAAAAAAGTCCTGGTTGCTTTGCTAGCTATTAGACAACAAGAAATCCACAGGGGCCGACCAACTGGATGCTGGTCTGCTTAAGTGTGCACGAAATATTCCAAAAGTATGGAAATCAGCTCTTGTGCTGCTACTCCATAAGGGCAGGGACAGTAGTGATCTTAATGATTATCGCCCCATTTCAAGGCTTCCTTGTCTAGCTAAGACTCTCGAATAAATGCTTGTAAATGCTTTAGACACTCAAATGAAATGTGGATGATACTATTACGTTTTTCTATTGACCAACTGTTGATATGGCTGTGTCAAAACTACAGTCAGATTTCAAAGCTATGCAGGAATCCCTTGATGATGATTATACAGTACACGTTGGTTTCAAACTCCCATAATAATTAATCAGATGAACTACATGTTGACTCATTAGATGGTTCTCCAATCAAACGTGTGCTCACATATAAATACTTAGGCATTTTGATTGGTATGGATTTGACGTTTAAAAAACACATAGATGAGTTGGTTAAGAAGCTAAGATTTAAAGTTGGCCTTTTCTACAGAAACAGATCGTGCCTTTCTCTAAGCAGTAGGAAGCAGATTATTCAGTCAACGTTTTAATCTGTTCTTGATTATGGTGATATTTTTTATCAAAGTGCAGCTTCTACTACTCTTAAACCTTTGGATGCCATCTAGCATAATGCCCTTTGTTTTGTTACAGGTGACAGTTTTGATACTCATCACTGTATCCTGTATCAAAAGGTTGACTGGACTTCTCTAAAGACCCGTAGATCTCTACATTACTCCCTTTTTGTTTACAAGGCCCTACTTCATAAAATTCCGTCTTATCTAACTTTGCTGTTGAAGTATAGACACCTGACTTCACAGGATTGTTTAAGTCTTGAGGTTCCTCAGGTCTCCACGGAGCTAGGTAAATCTGCTTTTAGTTTTAATGCTGGAACAAAATTCAAAATGTATTTCATCTTGATGTTCTAGTGCCATTCGGGCAATTTAAAGTAATGATTGGGAACTTATTTGTGGAGGAATGTAACAGTTTTCCTGGGTGATTTGCGATGTTTTATTTGTGCTTCCCATGACTGTATTTTTGCATTTTATTGTAAAAGAGACTTAGGTCTCAATATGTTTTCCCTGTTAAAATAAACGCAATTAATAATAATTAATAATAATAATAAATACAGAAACCAGGTACCCTCTCTCTATATGTACACATATAGAGTATCTAATGGGAATCCGGAATAATACAAATGGTACACATACACAATCCATGTCTCAATTTGGCCTGCTGGAGATCATTTTGCAGGGCTCTGGCAGTGCTACCTCTTGCACAAAGGCGGAGGTAGCGGTCCTGCTGCTGGGTTGTTGCCCTCCTACGGCCTCCTCCACGTCTCCTGATGTACTGGCCTGTCTCCTGGTAGCGCCTCCATGCTCTGGACACTACGCTGACAGACACAGCAAACCTTTTTGCCACAGCTCGCATTGATGTGCCATCCTGGATGAACTGCACTACCTGAGCCACTTGTGTGGGTTGTAAGACTCCGTCTCATGCTACCACTAGAGTGAGAGCACCGCCAGCATTCAAAAGTGACCAAAACATCAGCCAGGAAGCATAGGAACTGAGAAGTGGTCTGTGGTCACCACCTGCAGAATCACTCCTTTTTTGGGGGTGTCTTGCTAATTGTCTATAATTTCCACCTTTTGTCTATTCCATTTGCACAACAGCATGTGAAATTTATTGTCAATCAGTGTTGCTTCCTAAGTGGACAGTTTGATTTCACAGAAGTGTGATTGACTTGGAGTTACATTGTGTTGTTTAAGTGTTCCCTTTATTTTTTTGAGCAGTGTATATATATATATTTTTTTTTACAAATGTTAGAATTTTTCTTCCACTGACATTACAGAGTATTTTAATCCCACTTTGTAACCTAACAAAATGTGGAAAAAGTCAAGCGGTGTGAATACTTTCTGAAGGAACTGTAGTTAGACACAATAATACAATTGTCAATATCAGCATGTGAAGTAGCTAATTAGCTGTAAAATTGCCTAAACAAAGTGCATCAATTTAGGGGTCGACAATCTCACTATGTTCAACCTGCAGATCGATGTGCCTTGACTGAAGAGGCAGACAAATGGCAGAAATATGGTGGACCCTCTTTTAAATGACATATTTCTCGAGGTAGGAATATCGCAACAATATGATCAATGCCTCATTCGAGAGAAGACAACCTCCCGCGTAATGACATCAGCCAGGATTTAAATTTGACATGTATGATAGACATTTTTGTGTTCTAAAAGTCTTATTCCTATTAACTTCCAGTGTAGTGAGAGTGGCTTTATGGCAATGCCATGTCATACTGGCCAAATTTCTGCCTGCTTGAATGGCAATAGCTCAGATACACATGAAAACATGAAAATTACCCCGGGAATCGGTAGAACATCGCTCAGAGAAGCACAAGAGCAACATAACATTCAAAATGGGTGAATCTTTCCTTTAAGCTGGAGACCATGGTGTTTCTGACCTGTAAAGCTTCTTGGATGTTCCCGTTGTAATCAATGATTTCAGTGGCTCCTTGGTCACCTTTCTGCCCAGGGGGTCCCTGCGTGTGTTCAACATTTAGATGTTAATTCAAATCCAAGTTCAATATAATTAAACACCAATACAATATTTTAAAGGCCTAGTTTACTCAAAACAATCTTTAGGAATTTAGTTCATTTGTCCACCATTAATACAATCCCCAACACTATTTGCATGTCAAACAACAGATCATCACAGTTTTGAAGGTTCTCTATTTGGAAAAAAATGACTGCAATTTTTTGGGGGGGATTGTATTATATTTTGTTCATATGTGACTTATATAAACAAAATACAAAACATATTGTTTTGAGTGAACTATCCCTTTAAGTTAGACATTTGGCTGCTTTGAAGCCCCCCCCCCCCCCTAAAAAAAAACAAGGAAATTCACATGAGCAACACGAGGCCTAAATTCATGCACTACCAACATTTTCCAGCACACAGCTCAATGACAATAGGCCTATAATAGTTATTAGGTGCCCGCCTAATTACTGTTTTCTCTTTAGGATAATACCAGGATGCATCTTAGGTTGACAGAGGTAATAATTGAATATCAAAAGGATTATTTTAAACATGTATTTGATCTCCTCAACTTAATGAAATTCATCTCAGAGGAGTTGCATGGTGGAGTTTAGCATTATATTTCCCCACAGCTTGTTTAATTTCATTGCATAGTTCAAACAAGTTTGTGCCCATGGATTTAAGTCTGCAGTAATAGAAACAGATGACAAATCATCTTTTGGTACTCTTTATCAAAACATTGACACCTCTGATGGTTAAATCAGTCAGAGCAGGATATGGGTATAGTAGATCATGTAATGCACGTACAATATCATTAGTGCCACTAGTGCAACACTCCCATCTGGTGGATACTAGGCTTTTAGTCCCAAGTTTCATTGACTATGCACAAGGGGGACGAGCAACTCATAAAGTGCATTGTTCATTGTTTTTGTATAAAGTTGCGTGTAATAGAAATGTTCTCAATATGACATATGAGGATGAACAATATCCTCTAGTGTTTATTGAGTATTCAGTGCCCTACTAGTACCAAGTGCAACAAGTGTAACTTTACTGATACATTATGTTGTTGTTTTTTTTACATTCTGTTGAGTGCACTCACCCTTGGTCCCATAGAGCCCAGGTCTCCCTTGTCTCCTGTCTCTCCCTGAGTTAGTAAGAAAAGGCTGTAAGATGTAGGAACATGCATGGAGTACAGTCATTTATCACAAACAGACCTACAGTGGCTTAAAACAGAGTAGAATAATACATGATCCATTTGCTGACAAGGCCATTTTGTTTTATTTCCCCCATGAACATTTACTCATTGGGAATGTGCAGTGTGCGCTTTGTAATTGTTCTCAAGAGTGATTCCTCAATATATCAGTGTTGGCCAATCATCATCAGCCATAGTGGAACTGTAGATAGGTCCTAAAAATACAAATAACCAGGTGTCATGCACTGACCTTTGAACCTCTAGTGCCTGGGTTCCCTGCCTCTCCTGGCCCTCCCTGCAGGAGCGGTAGACAGACAAGGAGCATCAGGACAGTAGTAAGTCACCACATGAACCCTCAGTATGAGCAAACACTTTTGATTGTAAGACAGGGCCATACTACAAACAGGCATTTGTATGACTAAACATCTTACATGCTGTGATTGAAAACATTTTCCAGTCCACATAAGAGAGGAATATCATATTAAACCAAAGGTGGCACGGAAGGGTAACCATAATTGTATTGTTGAAGTGTTTTATGTTTGTTTCATCAAATCTAACGGCCTTTTGGCATAATAAGAAATCCAATCAAAATGTGTTCATTTGAACTCCAGTCCCTGCAAATGGAGGGTTTAGGCTTGTGACTCTATATATTTTGGACGAATTTTCTATTTAATTGTTTCAGATCATGTTTGGGATTATTTTGTGCCCAATAGAAAGGATTGGTAAATAATGTATTGTGTCATTTTGGAGTTGTTTGTATTGTTTCTAAACATTGATGATTATGGATAATCCTGAATGAAATGTGAAAAACTGAGTGAGAAAGTTACAGAAGCACAAATATCATACAAAAAATGCTAACCTGCCCTGTTATTGTAATGGTGAGAGGTTAACATGTCTTGGGGGTAGTCATTGCGTACTGTGAATATAGGACCAAATACTACTAATACACAGTAAAATGGTGGGCCTAAAATGGTGGGCCTAAAATGGTGGGACTATGTTCAAAAAGTGCTGTCATTTCTATACGGTTCAACCTCAAAGTATCATTTCGAAAGTGCTGGAGTACAGAATGAAAACAACAAAAATTGTGTCACTGTCCCAATACTTCAGGAGCTCACTGTATAAAACTGCACAGACTGCACTGCCCCTTTAAGCCAATGTTCTGAATGCATACAAAGCAGAATATGTTACTTGATCAATGTGTAATATAAGGAAGGGGCAGTGCAGTCTATGCTTCATTTACTGAATCTTTCCAGTTTATCAGAACCTTCCTAGTCTTCTGTGAAGTCAAGGCTTGCTTCACCTCGCATGTTTGGAAACATATCAACCACTAGAGAGCAGCAAACGCTGTACCAGTGATCAAAAAGGTAGAGCTTAGAATGTTAGATAAAGAACATGCGCTTGCTTGAATCACTTGCTCAAATCACATCACTGAATGGTCTCTCTCTCTCTTGTGTCCCAGGCCAGCCCCCCCCCCCCCAACACTGACCTTTTGACCGGCCTGTCCAGTCTCGCCCCGCTCTCCCTTGCCTGGTGGGCCAAGTTCCCCTCGCTCGCCCTACAGACAGAAGAGAAGAAAGACACTTTCAGGGACTGTGGCCTGGAAGACTCTCTCTCTGACCCCTTTACCCATGGATGGAATGCCCATATCATTACATGAGCGCACTTGTCTGAGAGGTCAACCAAACTGAGATGCTTGCATTAATAATTATTTTCAGCTTGGAGGGTTGGCCACTCTTCAGTTTTCAGGATTCCATGTGTAAAAATTAATTGTTGAGTCAAGCAAAATCTCTGTATCTCCTACTACAGTGGTTCCCAACCTTTTTCAGTTACTGTACCACTAACTGAATTAAAGTAACTAACTTTGGCCTTCCGGATAGCCTGAACGCAACTATTTCTCATTTGCCTGAACGAGAGCCTGTCAGCCTGAGTATGCATGTGCTGAGCCTTTCGCCAAATTAAATTCTTGGGGTGGAGTAACTCTGCAAGATCACGGTCGCATGGGCTGTAGTCCGTGGAAAAAAAAACATTAATGGGGTCGATTTGTTCTGGTTTCCATTCGTGCCATTGAGTAGGTTTTAATATTCAGTCTCTCTAGCATGGGTATAGGCCTGGTCAATGACACTCTTATCATACCCACATTGCATGAACCTGGCGCACATATCATTAGCTATGCGCTCAAAATCTATTTCAGTAGTACAGTTAAGCCAGAGTAACTGCCTCAAATTAGTCCTTTTGGGAGTTTTTCTTGGTAAGGCCTTTTGTTAGGTCTCCTAAAGTTTATAAATGACCATGACAATGACAGTGATAGATCTGACTGTCATTTTATTTACCTTGTCACAGCATTCTCGGATAACCCTCTTTTAACAACCCACAGTCTCTCATCTGTTTGTGTTAGCCATCCACTCACACACTACTGTATATGCAAGACATACATGGTTTATGACCCATATTTGACTGTTATTGATCATATTGAAATGTACCTTGGTTCCTGGTAGTCCTGGGAGCCCCGGTTCTCCCTGAGGTCCTAGGAATCCAGGCTCACCCTGTAATCAGGAAGGAGATAAGAGATGTGTCATAAAATAGCTAATTTACTCTGTTATTCTTTTTTATTTCAACAAAGAATATTTTGTAAAGGGTTGAGTAAATGAGGTACACAGGTACTCATGGGCGCACACACACACACACACACTCCTCTCGGAATTCAATTCAAGGGCAGTCTAAGCAAGCCCTAACTTAAGTGCATTTAGCTTAATGGTATATACGGTACAGTTGAAGTCAGAAGTTTACCTAATGGAGTAATTAATAGCTTTGGCAAATCGGTTAGACATAACACAAAACATTTCAGGAAAATTCTTGAAAATCTGTTGAAGTTACATAAAAACCCTTTTCTGACAATTAGAGGAGTTTGGAAAAAAGTAACAATGCATATAAACAAATAATTTTCTTTGAGAGACTAAAAACAAGTCTCTAGAGCGAAATGGAGGATACTTTGTGCATGACAAGTAATTTTTCCAACAATTGTTTACAGACAGATTATTTCACTTATAATTCACTGTATCACAATTCCAGTGGGTCAGAAGTTTACATACACTAAGTTGACTGTGCCTTTAAACAGCTTGGAAAAGTCCAGAAGATTATGTCATGGCTTTAGAAGCTTCTGATAGGCTAATTGACATCATTTGAGTCAATTGGAGGTGTACCTGTGGATGTATTTCAAGGCCTACCTTCAAACTCAGTGCCTCTTTGCTTGACATCATGGGAAAATCAAAAGAAATCCGCCAAGACCTCTTGTAGACCTCCACAAGTCTGCTTCATCCTTGGGAGCAATTTCCAAACGCCTGAAGGTACAATATTCATCTGTACAAACAATAGTACGCAAGAATAAACACCATGGGACCACGCAGCCGTCATACCGCTCAGGAAGGAGATGCGTTCTGTCTCCTAGACATGAACATACTTTGGTGTGAAAAGTGCAAGTCAATCCCAGAACAACAGCAAAGGACCGTGTGAAGATGCTGGAGGAAACAGGTACAAACAATCTATATCCACAGTAAAATGAGTGGATAACCTGAAAGGTCATAACCTGAAAGGCCGCTCAGCAAGGAAGAAGCCACTGCTCCAAAACCGCCATAAAAAAGCTACGGTTTGCAACTGCACATAGAGACAAAGATCGTACCTTTTGGAGAAATTTCCTCTGGTCTGATGAAACAAAAATAGAACTGTTTGGCCATAATGACCATCGTTATGTTTGGAGGAAAAAGGGGGAGGCGTGCAAGCCAAAGAACGCTATCCCAACCTTGAAGCACGGGGGTGGCAGCATCATGTTGTGGGGGTGCGTTGCTGCAGGAGGGACTGGTGCACTTCACAAAATAGATGGCATCATGAGGCAGGAAAATGATGTGGATATATTGAAGCAACTTCAGTCAGGAAGTTAAAGCTTGGTCACAAATGGGTCTTCCAAATGGACAATGACCCCAAGTATACTTCCAAAGTTCTGACAAAATGGCTTAAAGACAACAAAGTCAAGGTGTTGGAGTGGCCATTAAAAAAGCCCTGACATCAATCCTATAGAACATTTCTTGGCAGAACTGAAAAAATGTGTGCGTGCAAGGAGGCCTACAAACGTGACTTAGTTACACCAGTTCGGTCTGGAGGAATGGGCCAAAATTCACCCAACTTATTGTGGGAAGGTTGTGGAAGGCTACCCAAAACGTTTGAACCAAGTTAAACAATTTAAAGGCAATGCTACCAAATACTAATTGAGTGTATGTAAACTTCTGACCCACTGGAAATGTGATGAAAGAAATAAAAGCTGAAATAAATCATTCTCTCTACTATTATTCTGACATTTCACTTTCTCAAAAACCTAAGAAAGGGAATTTTTACTGGGATTAAATGTCAGGAATTGTGAATAACTGAGTTTAAATGTTTTTGGCTAAGGTATATGTAAACTTCCGACTTCAACTGTCAGTAACATATTAACATGTATCCAATCAAAATCCATCAGTTAAAGCTATAGATATCAGACCATGATGGGCTGTGTCTCAATCCACCGCATCCACGACAAGCAGACTTGTCGGCCTTCTGCATCTGAAGTGGAATGTGGCTGAGCTACATCGGTGTTTGTCAGACCATGAGACATCCCAAAAATCGGTCTTCTCACAAAAACGTCTCTAGCGTCCGAATGGTTTGGTCTACAAACTATTATGACCACTCTGGAAAGGGGAGACTCTCACTCTCCGTTTAGCTCTAGTCTGAAGCTAACTAGTTTGAAAGGTAACCCATATAAACGAATGAAAGTATGGAGGTACTGTAGTTTTGTGCCAACAAAAATAAGGGGTTAAATATGTGTCCAAAAAAATGAAAATATTTCCTGAATTTTCTTATATCTCCTATATATAGGACAGACTTCAAAACCTTATTTCTTATGATTTTTTTTACTGTCTTTTTTGCCATTGATGAATGTGCCCCACCGTGCTTGTTAAGTTCAACCAATACCATACTTTAGAGAAGTTCTATATTTTTAAGTTGTAGGAGAACATTTGAGTATTACATTAGTAAACTCAAAAAAAGAAAAAAAAATGTTTTTCAAAGATAATTTGTAAAATTGAAATAACTTCACAGATCTTCGTTGTAATGGGTTTAAACACTGTTTCCCATACTTGTTCAATGAACCGTAAACAATTAAAACGAACATGCACCTGTGGAACGGTCATTAAGACACTAACATCTTACAGACTGTAGGCAATTAAGGTCACAGTTATGAAAATTTAGGACATTAAAGAGGCCTTTCTACTGACTCTAAAAACACCAAAAAAAGATGCCTAGGGTCTCTGATCATCTGAGTGAACGTACCTTAGGCATGTTGCAAGGAGGCATGAGGACTGCAGATGTGGCCAGGGCAATAAATTGCAATGTCCGTACTGTGAGATACCTAAGACAGCGCTACAGGGAGACAGGATGGACAGCTGATCCTCCTCGCAGTGGCAGACCACGTGTAACTACACCTGCACAGGATCGGTATATCCAAAACATCACTCTTGCGGGACAGGTACAGGATGGCAACAACAATTGCCCGAGTTACACCAGGAATGCACAATCCCTCCATCAGTGCTCAGACTGTCCGAAATAGGCTGAGAGAGGCTAGACTGAGGGCTGTAGGCCTGTTGTAAGGCAGGTCCTCACCAGACGTCACCGGTAGCAACTATGGGCACAAACCCACCGTCGCTGGACCAGACAGGACTGGCAAAAAGTGCTCTTCACTGACGAGTCACGGTTTTGTCTCACCAGGTGTGATGGTCGAATTTGCATTTATCGTTGAAGAAATTAGCGTTATACTGGGACCTGTAGGATTGGAGGGTGAGGGCTAGGGCCATTCCCCCCTCCCGACTTGCAGGTGCCTTGGTGGAAGAGTGGGGTAACATCTCACAGCAAGAACAGGCAAATCTGGCGCAGTCCGTGAGGAGGAGATGCACTGCAATACTTAATGCAGCTGGTGGCCACACCAGATACTGACTGTTAATTTTCATCATTGAGCATTGAGTATACTGTATCTAAACCAGTGTTTGTTTCAAGGCATTAACCCCCCTCCCACACACACACACATTTTTGTTTTTGTTTTCTACCCCCTTTTTTCTCTCTAATTTTGTGATATCCAATTGAGATCTTGTCTCATCGCTGCAACTCCCCAACCGGCTAGGCAGAGGCAAAGGTCGAGTCATGCGTCCTCCGCAACATGACCCACCAAACCACGCTTCTTAACACCCGCCCACCTAACCCGGAAGCCAGCTGCACCAATGTTTCGGGGGAAACACCGTTCAACTGACGACCCGAAGTCAGCCTGCAGGCGCCCGGCCCGCCACAAGGAGTCCCTAGAGCATGATGAGCCAAGTAAAGCCCCCCGGCCAAACCCACCCCTAACGCGGTTGATGCCGGGCCAATTGTGCGCCGCCCTATGGGACTCCCGGTCACGACCGGTTGTGACACAGCCTGGGATAGAACCCAGGTCTGTAGTGATGCCTCAAGCACAGCGATGCAGTGCCTTAGACCGCTGCACTGAAGTGAATATTAAGTGCTCTTTTGCCCAACGTATCGTCATTATAACCCTTGAATAATGCATTACAGATGCTCTTTCAGATGATGTGTGACTGAACTAAGGGAAATGTCGGTGACCAATCATTTAGTGGTATGCCTGATTGCAGCATTGCCAGGGTTGTATTTATCAATCAGCACTGCTTTTCAGCTGGCCAACACATAAATGACAAATCTGATCGTACTGTATTTCCATTTCATCCTTGACCACTGAATCATGAACAATGACACATCTGTATAGGCTTAGATTTACACCACAGTGTCCCCTTACTTGTACCTCATGTTGGAGCCCACAACATCTAACTGTGCGATGTGCTGCATATAATTTATCTAAATGTATGACCTAGCTGAATATTAGTAGGTGGGAAGTCAAGGGACAGGGAAGACAGGGAATTCTTAGGGATGAAGACAACAGAATGTACCTTAATCCCGGGAAGTCCAGGCAGCCCTGGAAGTCCTGGCTCTCCCTACACAGGAAAAATGTGACGTTATAGCCGAGTTGAGCCTCTGTCCTGGGGCCTTCAACAGCAGTCCATACCCTCTCTATCATTGGGTCCCAAACAGCTCTCCAGTGAGCTGGGCCCTGATGAAGATTACAACTTGCACTTGAGTTGTGTACCAGTATTACATGCAATCATCATTAGTTAGGGCTACTGTGGTGCTGATTATGTTGATTAATAAAGTTCAGAGGTCTATAAATGCTTCAAAGGGATGTAATTCAGTACGTTTGGATTGTTTTTGACTGAGATTTTCAATGACATTCACAAGTGAAGAATTCTGAACTCGCATACAAAGCAGAAAATGATGGAAACTCAATTGGGTTTGAGTGAACTATGTAAAATGCAAAAGGTCAAGCATTTCATAAGATTACTCAGAAGCATATCAACATAAAATCTTCTGACTGTGAATAATTGAATGCTCTATTTAAGACTTACATTTATGGTATATGAGAATATATATTTTTCACTGCTCACAATGATCAAGCGTAATAGCATTCAGAACTCAGCGAGAGGCCTGTAAATTACAATTGAGTCTCCTGAAAGCATTATAAATGTAATGAATAAAAGTCGCTCGTCTGGAAATACTACTTCACAAGCTCCACTGACTGTCACCCAAATGAATTATTTAATCGAGATCAACAGTTCCCTAATAGGCAACTGGAAGAGAAATTAAACTTTGTAAGAAAGCGTATTAAAGGAAATAGATAGAACAACTGTGAGCTGCCATAAAACCTTCATAAAAAATCTGACTGTGTAGGGCAGGACATATTTTGCAGCACAGCAGGAAAGGGCTGCTTGAGAGGATAAAGAAAAGGGGAATTAATGGGGTGTGGCTCTCGGGAGTAAATAGTGTAATTCAATGGGATTCTGATGCAGTCTTGACAGCAGCTCTGGCTGTGCCTAGCAAATGGCGGTTGCAAGAAAAGATGTCGTTGCAAGAAAAGAGGTCAGACTGCTTAAAAAAAGTATGAGGCTTGCTTTTTGTCAGGATGCGGTGCATTACTTTGTACTCTGTGGCCGGTATTCAATCAATTTGTACAGATACAGTAGTGGATTTCCAGACTGTCCTTTCAGAAGTGTGTTTTATTAGCATAGTAGGCTGTCCCAGGTGGATGGTTTCACTTGGTTTAGAAATGGTCAATCTGATTGCGTGCGGTGTAGGACCGCTCAGCCAGGTTTGCCAGCAGAACTGAACTTGTCATGGTGCCAAGGGACTGCACATTTCCAAATCAAGTGTCAATTCCTTCCATCAGAGACACTGCTGGGAAAATCCAACACACTCCTGAATGTGCTATCTGAAAATCCCCTATCTGCAATTGATGGAATATACCAGTGTCTGTATTAAAACCCATACTTCTAACCTGAATGCCATGTTATGGGAGTGGCTTACCAGCTATATGTCTAGAACAGAGATGGGCGACTTGGTGATTTAAAAGCTAATGCTGTAATGGTGTAGTTATGTTTTATCACATTCTAATATCAATCTGAGAAATGTAACAAGTGTTCCTCTCGTGAGGATTTTGAAAACACGGGAAACACATGCCATGGGATTTTAGTGCAGGCTAGTTTTACCTTTGATCCCCCACGTCCTGACTCGCCTGGTTCACCCTGTAATACAAATCAATTAAAATTGTATTTGTCACATACACATGGTTAGCAGATGTTAATGCGAGTGTAGCGAACTGCTTGTGCTTCTAGTTCCGACAATGCAGTAATATCCAACGAGTAGGAGGGCAGAAGGAGGGCTCACTTTTAACCATTGAGGTAAGCAATAACGATGGATGAAATTATTTATTTGGTTCTTACCTAAATATGCCTTTGGAGTAGTCAAATTCTAGTTTAAAAGGAAGATTTTCACCTTATTAATTGCGGATTGGACCCTTTTTTTCAATTTTCGCCTAAAATGACATACCCAAATCTAACTGCCTGTAGCTCAGGACCTGAAGCTAGGATATGCATATTCTTGATACCATTTGAAAGGAAACACTTTGAAGTTTGTGGAAATTAATTATAGGAGAATATAACACATTAGATCTGGTAAAAGATAATACAAAGAAATCATCTTTGAAATGCAAGAGAAAGACCATGCTGTATTATTCCAGCTTAGGCACAATTTCTATTTTGGCCACTGGATGGCAGCACTGTATGTGCAACGTTTTAGACTGATCCAATGAACCATTGTATTTCTGCTCAAAATGTTGTATCAAGACTGTCCAAATGCGCCACTCTGCACAAGTTCATAACTGTGCACTTTCCTCAAACAATAGCATGGTATTATTTCACTGTAATAGCTACTGTAAATTGGACAGTGCAGTTAGATTAACAAGAATTTATGCTTTCTGCCCATATCAGATATATCTGTGCCCTGGGAAATTTTCTTGTTTCTTAAAACATCATGCTAATCACATTAGCGCACGTTAGCTCAACCGTCCTGTGGGGGACACATCAATACAAGAGTTCAGATCACATTACAGGGTTGACCTTAAACCTAAGGGACAAATGTAAATGAATCACCAATCACTTTAAATAAGTAAACATTATCTCTCCCAAAGCAACAAATACAATAGAGCTATAAAATGATGGTGAAAACTTGGTGTTAAGTGTGTTAAAATATTCCTATAAGTTGGACAAACATGACATGCCGAAATGGGGATTTTCTGAGAAAACAAAATAACTTATTTTATTGAAAACACACTGGTGTTTTTGTTTTTAAAGGTAGACTCAGCGAGATGATGTTGCAACGAACAGCACCACAGATGATGAGAGCGATGCAAGACTTTGCTCCAACTCAGTCACACAGAGTATCTGAGCATGTGCACTGGTGCGCTTCATGCTGCTACAACGTGATACCTACGAGACCAAAACAGTGGCGAGGTTTATCCTTGCGCTTTAATGCTCTTAGTTGTAACTGACCCACTATGTGTTTACTTTGTGTATTCAATGTCATCTCGCTGAGTCTACCTTTACCATAGTTTAGTTTAAGCATAGATGTACAATATGTGTGATCCAACTGGTAAAAGCAGTGTTTCTTTTATCAGAATTTACACAAATAATGTCTGAAGGACACAAAAGGCACTCTATTCATGGAACCTATTTCAGCATTCAACCCATTCTACTTACCTTAATGCCTGCAGCAGAGGAGCCTGCATCACCCTACAAGAGACAAATAATAACAACGTGTCTATGAGCAACAACAATACATATATGTCCAATGCGCAAAACTGTTAGGCGGTAAGGAGCTCTCTAGCTTTAAACAGGGTTACACTTAAACCCTTTACCTTCTTTAAAGTGAGACCAAATATAACATAATCTGAGGGTAAAATTGTATCAAATACCCTTGGCAAAATTCCTAACTCAGCATTTCCAAAACTCTGTCCTGGGGACCCCGAGGGGTGAGCGTTTTGGATTTTGCCCTAGCACTACACAGCTGATTCAAATAATCATAGCTTGATGATGAGTTCATTATATGAATCATCTGTGTAGTGCTAAGGCCAAAAACGAAAATGTGCACCCCTTGGGGTCCCCAGGACAGAGTTTGGGAAACGCTGCCCTAACTGATCTTCAGCAACTAGGGAGTGGATGATAACTCACTATTCTATGTACTAAACAGAAGCTCAATAATAGATGTTGAGATGACAGGCCAAGAGGAAAAGATCCAGTCCATCTTTAGTAGATGAGTGGAACGGAATGTGATGCTTTAAAACGTGTTTGAAATGGAAACCACAAGGCAAGGGTAAATAAACACAGGCTACAGTACAGTGATGTACTAACGGGCTAGAGGAAATCATCAAGATCCACAAAAATTCTCACAATAGCTGGCCTTATGTTATCCGAAATTGTGTAGATAACTGTGGTAGATAACATTGTCATGACTCTCCTGTGAAGATCTGAATGATCAGGTTACAGGGGTCCGCTCTACAGCACGTGCTCTCTCGTAGAGTGGGAAGTCTGCTGTTTTATGACAGTCGTAAAGACCGAATATCCTTTCCCCACTCTGCCAAAATGAAGGTTGAGAATCCCGTTGTTACCACAGAGAAAGACTTTGCAGTACGGTAACCTCAAAAGGTTGAATAATGTAACAATATTTCTGTATTCCAACCAGTTGGAATTGTCCGTGGGTATTTAAAGAACAATCCTCTACCAAAGGACAAGACCAGAGAACATGGAGATCATTCCCACGTTGAAATTGCTAAGAAATCTAGAAACTAAAGAACAATTATTCAGGCTGCAGCTGTTTAAGCACTTTAGTCTGGTAAACGCAACGGGTCGAACGACCGAAAGGTACTCTGACATATTCATTATAACAAGCTACAACTCCGAAAGACTTTGATCACTGGTGGACAAACCAGAAACTTTCTGTCGACAATCTATCCAGCAGACGGACAGGCGATCGCAGAGAGGGACAACAAAAGGCATACACTCGTAAATATGTATATTGAAATGTATTTTCGAATGAGCAGTTGTTCATGTTCAAAGTATAAGCATTTCCATGAGTGTAGTGTATGTACGGGGTCAACTCTGAGTTTCCCGCTCTTGAGCTGGCCCCACCCCATTCCTTCGTCTACCAAGCCGTCATATCGGCTTAGCCCACTAGGGACTTTTCAGTGTATCATGTCAGTAACCAATGTATTACTATTGTGTGTGTGTGTTTGTCATTCTGTGATTGATTAGTTAGAAAATCAATAATTAAGCCAATTTGTATATTGCTGATTCATGATTTATGTTAGGGTTTGTGCAGATATCAAAGGGTTTGTGACATTCAGGAAGGAAACTGATGAGGTAATAATACATTAATTGAAGACTAATCGATAAGGTAATAAAATATCTGAAGAGTTATATTCGGGAAATAGAGACTCTATAAACATTTTCCCATGGTGCCCCCGACTTCGTAGTTAATTACTATTCCGTGATTAATTTCATAATTACACAGATAATTGATTTGATAATATAACAGTCTTCACATTTAATGACAGCAAACGCTATGACAACATCCACTCTTCGTTTATGTAATAGGTTGTAAGGCATAAGTATCCTATATTTTTTTTTTAAAATCGTCAGTCCACATGTAAAGTGTAATTGCGCCATTGTATTTACCAAGTTCTTTCTCAACTCCGGGACCACCCACCAGCGATAATTGTGTTGTTGCCTAATGCAGGACTCTAGTGCTAGAGAAGAGAGACTGTTGGACTGAAGCATTCACACCTCCATTCATTTACAAAATGAGAATCAATTTGTGCCACAGTTTAGACTACCGATAGAACGCAGCGTTCTAACTCCCCCTTGTGATGGTGTGGTGCAATGACAAAATTATGCAATTTACCACCGTCTACCACAAATGGTTGCGGCATAAGCTTGAAACTTTTAATTGAGGAACCACTATGTTTATCATTACTTATTATGTAAATATTCCTGACTTATGTATGCATATTTCCTGTATAATGTTTACCATTATTAGTGTATACATATTCAATTTATGTATGCATATTCTTTCTCTTATCTGCATTATTACTTCCTCATTCTATAACTATGTCATTATGTGGTAACTAGTGATTCATTGTAAATTACTAATTATGTTTTTATTATTTCTTTGTTATAGAAACCACATACACATGTTTACAGATACTACTTTACATCTCAATACTCTTCAGGCTACCTTGGCAATAAAGTGTTAACAGTGTCTTTCTAGCAGAAGAGACAGGGGGCTAGAGTTTAGGGAACGGGATTGCTCTATGAATTTCCCATTGGTGGAAAGGGAGCACAGAATGAGGGCTGGGCCTTTTGCCTGGTGCAGATTTTGCGGTTCTACTTCACATGTGCCTTGCTCTCAGGAGTTGCTAACGATTGCCTTCCCCGGCTTTTATGGGAGTCATTACGATGCATGTATAATTGGAGCATTTTTTGGGGGCCAATAAACTGCATTAACGGTTACAGCTGGATATCACTTTGCTCAAACGTATTGCTGTGCTAAAAGATTCAACATAGATCCCCATATATAGGCTACATGAATCAGCCAGTTTCCATGCAGCAGTGGCACCAGGTGAGGGTGACCGAAGTAGAGTATTAATCAGGCTATGAAGCCAAAGAGGTGTGGTGACTAATTTGCACCATGGCAGAAATAAGCGTCACACTCAACATTATAGCCATAGTTATTCTGCTTCATTCTGGGGCCTTGGTTTTTAAATCTCTGCTTGAGTTTTCCTCTAATGACCGAGTAACAGTATATGTGAGGGATCGTCAATTCTGATTGGCTCAGAGACCAGCTAAGGACACTGCCAGCAGTTGAACCATAGCCAGAATAACTAGAGGCGGCTTTCACCTCAAATTTGAGGTACCACTTCACTACTACAGCCCAGGCCAAGCTCCCACAGCTCTGCCAGCCTAAACCTACTCAAGAGGGAATGTTGAAATGTTACAGATACTGTCCTGTCTGGCAAGCTCATGAAAATGAATGAATACCAATGCTGTTTTTTAACAGATTGTTACAGAGAGTAACTTAGTACGTGGACATGCAATAACAATAAAGGCATTTTAAAGACACAGTGATTTCCCTGTGTTTTATATATATTCCAACACGAGATTGGAATAATACTGTGAAATTGTGAAAATGACAATAATGCCCTTTTAGTGTAAGAGCTGTTTGAAAAGACGGCCTAAATGTCAGCCTGTTTTGGTGTGATGGAGTTTTAACCTTCCATGGTGACATCACCGTGCGCTAAATTCATTAATAGACCAATAAGAAAGAGTTCCAAACCTCTCTGCCAATAACAGCACATTTTCAGTTTCCCCCTCCCCATTCAGACCACTCCCAGAGAGTCCTAGCAAAATTCTTGCTCGAGAAATTGCCCTTTTTTCCCGCTAAGAAGCTATATTTATTTCTTTTAAACCCTTTTAATTGAAAACAATCACAGTCAGAAATTATATGAAGAGGCCTTGGTCCTCTTTTTTTATGACCATTCAACCCTTTTACCAAATAGCGCCTTCTACCTACGAAGTCTTACTATTGTATCCCAGCAGCACTTCTCTTCCTTCATTTTTTATCTAAACTAGAATGTTGAAAAAGTGCAGAAGTAATTATTTATTCTTCGATTAGTCTTCTTCACATTCACAGAACACCTGTTAAAACAACTTTACTTTGTATTCGTGCAAACTCAGAGCTGACTATTCTCATTGCCATCTCTATTTCTCCAACATTGCAGCTCCCATATCTTCACCCTGTAACTCATATTACCACATTTTTTCCTGGTGTCTGTGTGCTTGGCATCTGCAGCATGTGAGCATCCAAGGGGCTGATTCACTTAATCCCTTTTTACTGAAGCTTCTTACTGCAGCTCTCTGCCCTACTTATTGCA
Organism: Salvelinus fontinalis; assembly: GCF_029448725.1. NCBI lineage: Eukaryota > Metazoa > Chordata > Actinopteri > Salmoniformes > Salmonidae > Salvelinus > Salvelinus fontinalis. The sequence goes on along the minus strand of NC_074700.1, from coordinate 373,276 downwards.
GAACCGTTGACCTATATCTTTAATTGTACAATTGTTTCTGGTATTATCCCTAAGATCTGAAGGAGGAGATCCGTCTGACTTAGATAACTACCGTCCAATCTCCAAATTATCTTGCCTTTGACAAAGTTTTAGAATCCCTGGCCAACTGTCAACTAAGAACTTTTTTTACTTCACACTCTAATGTAAATCAATCCGGTTTTAGTCCTGTACATAACACTGTTTCAGCTGCTTCTCTTGTTTTAGGTTACGTGTTAAACTGCTTAGATCATAAAAATCATTGTGCTGACTTATTTATAGACCTTTCCAAGGCCTTTGACACTGTTGACCATCACACTCTCATTCAAAAGGTTGAGTGACATAGGCCTGGATCAGGCTTCTTGCAAGTAGTTTGAGAATTATCTGTCAGGCAGGACGCAATGTATGATTTCTGATGGTGTTAAGTCTAGGTTCCTAGATATTACGAAAGGTGTACCACAGGGGTTGGTATTGGGACCTGTAATCTTTACTATTTATGTAAATAATATTGGTCTATCTGTTAAAACTTGCAACATTCATCTGTATGCCGACGAAACTGTTATGTATGCCATTGCCCCAACTGTAGACCAGGCATGTTTAAAACTTTTACTTAGTGTGGGCAAGACTAAATATGTGTTATTCTCTAATTCTAGCAAAAAAAATTCAGATGGGCTGCATATTTCCACCTATAAATATCTGGGCTTTAGGATTGACAAGGATTTTACGTTTAAAAAAACATACTGATGAGCAAGTTAAAAAGCTAATATTTAAGGTGGACTTCCTTTTTTTAAATAGATCTTGCCTCTCCCTAAACAGCAGATTGTACTTTCCTGACAGTTCTTGACTATGGTGACACAATTTACCAGAATGCAGCAGCCACTACTCTTAAACATTTGGATGCCGTCTACCATAGCAGCCTTTGCTTTATCACATGTGACAGTTTTAATACTCCTCACTGCATCCTGCGTCAAAGGTTGGCTGGTCCTCATAAAGTCCCGTAGATAATTTCACTACTCCCTTTTTGTTTACAAAGCTCTACTACACAAGCTTCCGATTTACCTAACTACATTGTTGAAGTATAAAAACACGAGATACCAAACCCGTTCACACGGTTGGTTAACTCTTGAGGCTCCTCGGGTCCCCTCCAAATTGGGTAAATCCACTTTTAGTTTTAATGCGCCTCACTGCTGGAACAACTTGCAGAACTCATTACAATTAGAAGTTCTGGTGCCGGTCGAGCAGTTTAGGGTGTTAATTGAGGTCTAACTGTTTTGTATTGATTGCTGTTTTGTTTTACATTGTATTGGTTGTTGATCAGGGCACCCTTGGGAATGAGGCCATGGTCTCAATGGGTTTTCCCTTAATGAATAAAGAATTAAATAAATACAAAATGTGTTAACAAATCAGGTGAAAAATATCACAGGTAAAAAATTAATAAATATAAATATATCAGATGTTGTTTTCAGAAAGGTGTGACTTTTCACATGAATGTTTCATGTGAACAAATCATTTCAGCGTGGCAAATATGTCAATATTTGGTTGAGACGTTGATTGATGTCAATGAGATTACAACCTATAATCACCCATTCAAAAAGACAGCCGACAATTACATTCCCTATGCGGTATCACTATGCTTTCAAGCAACCAAATTCAAATGGAAAAAACAGCGGGTCATGGATCCATCAACGCAATATTGGCACACAACATTTGTTACAGCCCAACGGAACAAAAGTAAAGAGAAGGGCTTAACAAGAACAACTTCCAAATGGACTAATTTGAGGCAGAAACAAAAGTAAACCTTGAAGTTGTAGGTTTAAAATATCCCTCTAGTGGCCAGGGTTGAACTATTTTATGGAAATGTCATTGGCTGGTGAATATACATGTCTTTGATAGGCTGATGAAGAATTTGTTCCAGGATATAATCACTGCCACCTGGTGAGATTAGCATAGATCGAACCATGTTATCTGATGGGACCAGCTTTTTTATTTATTTTTATTTTCAGAGGGAAGTCATACTGAGAGTAGGGTCTCTATTACAGATGAGCCCTGCATAAATACATCAAACGCATACAATATACAAAATACATTTATCAACATAGAGGTCTCCGATCATTACTCTGAACTGACCAAGGGGGACCAGAGAGCTCTGTAAATTGTACCACATCGGGCGCTAAAAAACTAGAAGCAGCTTTACCCAACTCTGTGGGAGACCGAAGGGACCTCCAGCGTTATCCAAGCCTAGGACCGGGTTTGGTCATTTGTAAGTCTAAATTGAATTAATAATGATAGTTACATTGGAAGTTTCTGCATGAGTGCTTTGTAGATATACACAAAATGCTGATCTCTCCTTATGTAAAAAAGTCCCAACCCCCTTTTTGATACAAAACACAATGATGAGTTCTATAACCATTACCAGTAATAAACCTAAGGGCATCTAGTGGTTTAAGTGTAGATGCTGCTGCATGGATATAGATAATATCCTCATAATCTAAAATAGACATAAAAATGACTTGGACAATTACCTTCCTACAGTATTAACAAAAGTCAGACATGCTTTGTTTCCGTAAAAGAAACCAACCTTGAACTTCAAGTTCCTCACAAGCTCAGTGACATGTTTTTTAAATGACAGTTTGTCACCAAGCCAGATACCAAGATATTTGTAGGAAGGAAGGAAGGAATTAAATTTGCGTACCGTTCATACTAGTCATTTGTAACAATAGTCATTTTCTTCCTCCTCCTCGGATGAGGAGAGGCGAGACGGATCGGACCAATACGCAGAGTGGTTAGTTTCCATAGTGATTTAATATACAACAAAACAATATGCGATACAAAATAACAAAAATAACTACCGTGACAGTCCCGTGTGGCGAAACACTGACACAAGAACAAACACCCACAAAACACACGTGAAACCCCGGCTGCCTAAGTATGATTCTCAATCAGGGACAACGATTGACAGCTGCCTCTGATTGAGAATCATACCAGGCCGAACACACAAAATCCCAACATAAAAATCACACATCGACAACCCACCCAACTCACGCCCTGACCATACTAAATAAATACAAAACAAGGGAAAACAGGTCAGGAACGTGACAGAACTCCCCCCTCCCCCTTAACTCCGGGCGCACCTCCTAAACTCTAGGGGAGGGTCTGGGTGGGCGTCTGTCCACGGTGGCGGCTCATGCGCGGGACGTGGACCCCACTTAAACAATGTTTTTTCCCGCCTCCTTAATCGCCCCCGTAGCCTCCTAACCACAACCACCCTCCATATCAACCCCACTGAACCAAGGGGTAGCACCGGACTGAGGGGCAGATAGCGCTGGACAGGTGGGAGCAACTGGAGAGAGAAGACGGAGAGACAGCCTGGTGCGGGGGGCTGCCACCGGAGGACTGGTACGTGGAGGTGGCACCGGATATACCGGACCGTGAAAGAGTACACACGCTCTTGAGCACCGAGCCTGCCCAACCTTACCAGGTTGAATGGTCCCCGTAGCCCTGCCAGTGCGGCGAGGTGGAATAGCACTGGGCTATGCTGGCGAACCGGGGACACCATTTGAAAGGCTGGTGCCATGTACGCCGGCCCGAGGAGACGCACTGGAGACCAGATGTGTTGGGCCGGCTTCATGACAACCGGCTCGATGCCCAACCTAGCCCTACCAGTGCGGCGAGGTGGAATAGCCCGCACTGGGCTAAGCACGCGTACTGGGGACACCGTGCGCTCCACCACATAACACGGTGTCTGACCAGTACGACTCCCTCTCACTCCACGGTAAGCACGGGGAGTTGGCTCAGGTCTCCTACCCGGCTTTACCACACTTCGCGTACCACACCCCCCCCCCCCCCCCCCAAGACATTTTTGGGTCTGACTCTCGGGCTCCCAACCGCGTCGCCGCGCTGCCTCCTCATACCAGCGCCTCTCTGCCTTCGCTGCCTCCAACTCCGCCTTGGGACGGCGATATTTCCCTGGCTGAGCCCAGGATCCCTTGCCGTCCAGGATCTCCTCCCAAGTCCAGGAGTCCTGTGTCTGTTTCTGCTGCTGCTATTTTAACCTGCGTGTCGTGATCGCGTTTGGTGTGGTGGGACAAAATAAACTCATGCACGATGACGCACGCGCATATCCGGTTTAAGTTCCGTGTAATCGGTCTGTGTTAGCCTGCGTAGAATAGTAATGTTGCAATAATGTATTATTACTACTACTACTACTACTACTACTACTGCTACTACTACTACTACAACTACTGCTACTACTACAGCTACTACTGCACGAGACTACACACCTGCCACAACAAGTTGATCCCTGCTATGCAAGGATTTATTTTTGCAACCCGTCTGCCAAATCCATCCATTACGCATGGTCCTCTTCATCAATCACTCCTTCTCGAGGAAGCTTTCAAATCAGGAAAGCATCAATAATCATGTCACCAGCATTTCAATAATACCCCTAGATATTTATTGGAAATTTGCATGAAACTTATCATGCAATTAACTACCATGTGAAGTTAATCATAGCCTATAAACTCTTCATGCTTTTCCAGGTCGTGGTGGTAGTAGACTGCAACGTAACTTATTATCACGACTCCAAGTTACCTCGGCATGATGGCTTGTATATCAATATTTGAGCATAAAGGCATTTCCACCGCAATTGTAGTCTAATCTTTTTAACATACTGTATATACAGGCCTCAATCACTACCCTGAGAGCACTTGATTCAGTATGTCATGCAGCCCTCAGGTTCATTACCAATCAAAAGCGTCTAACACATCATTGTGATCTCTACAGCGCCTGGTCGTCATTGACCTTGCGTAGACTTAAACACTGGTATACACTGATTTATAGGGCCATACTGGATAAATTGCCACTTTATCTCTGTTCTTTTTTAATCAGGTCAGTAAATAAATATAAATTACGGTCCCATTCTCATTTGCTTTTAACTGTACCAAGAATTACAACAGGTCATGGTAGAAATTGTTTTAGTTACTCAGCTCTGTGGTCCTAGAATTCTCTCCTGAACATTTTAAAATTTGATGATCTAGTCACGTTGGTGGAGTTTAAGCACACCTCAAATACAGGTGTGCCATGCTTGTAGCGTCTTACCCAAGAAAACTTAAGGCTGTAATCGCTGCCAATGGTGCTTCAACAAAGTACTGAGTAAAGGGTCTGAATACTTATGTAAATATGATATAATAAAAAAAAATGTTTTAATAAATTTGCCAACATTTCAAAAAAAATGTTTTTACTTTGTCATTGTGGGATATTGTGTGTAGATTGAAGAGGGAAAAAACATTTAATCCATTTTTATAATAAGGCTGTAACGTAACAAAATGTGGAAAAAGTCAAAGGGTCTCAATACTTTCCAAATGCACTGTATGTCCATATCTACCTCAATTACCTCGTACTCCTGCACATAAACTTGGTAATGGTATCGCTTGTAAATAGCCAAGTTATTGTGACTCCTGGTGTATTTATTTTTACGTGTTTTACTTTTCTACTATTTCTCTATTTTATTTCTCTCTGCTTTGTTGGGAAGGGCCTGTAAGTAACGCTTCGAACACACCGACTGCGTCATTGCGTTTCGATACACCAGAAGTACATTCATTTCCAATGGAACGCTGCTTTTGCCTTGCAGCATTGCGTTGCAGAGGCAGTTGCAGTGCGTTCTGTGTGGTGCATACGTTCGATAAATCGAACGTATGCATCAAATTGTATGAGTGGACTTGACAGAAAGTAGCAAAATATGAATGTAGATTTTTTTTTTGCACACATTCAGTAAAAATTTGGGATTACATAAAAACAGTTTGATTGCATAATTTCTTTACATTTTTTATTTATTTATTTGCCAAGTATATTATTTATTCGATGACATCCTCAAATTAATTGTGAGAGCCTATAATATAATTTCCCTCCAATATGCAGTTTTGGAGCGAAATGCAATAATAAATAGTCAAGATAGGCAGAGTAGGCTCTTTCAACAATGAGACCAACGTGGAAGGTGGTATGACTATTTCTTTCACACACACCTCATTGGCTAGGTTAGCAAGCTAGGTTAGCTAGCTAGCTAACGCTAACTAGCCACATCTAGCACAAGCTCACTACTAAACTGACCTGGCAATCCTACTATCGTGGACACTTATCTCCAATCAGCATTTTTTGCGTTTATGTCCCTGTAGCTGTCAGCAGTTGTGTCAAAAAGACACGGTTTTGAGGATACTGCGAAAATGATTCTCTCCTCCATGTGTCCAACCGCATGCGACCATTTGCAAAAGGTACATGCATCAGTATAGTTGCCTAGCTGCGCAAAATGTTATGCAGCAGTGATGCAATGACGCAGTCGGTGTGTTCGAAGCGTAAGCATCACAGCCGGTTGTGATAGAGCCCGAGATACAGTGCCTTAGACTGCTGTGCCACTCGGGAGCCCAGGTATTTATATGTTGAATGCATCGAGCTGTCTGTTTGAACTACTGACATATAACTCTATCAACTCCACATCAAGTAACTCGTGCAAGCAGTAAAATTAGATTTAAAAAACAGATAAAAATACACCTTATGGAACAGCGGGGACTGTGAAGCAACAAAAACATATGCATACAAACACACGATAACATACACACCATACACACACATTCACATGGATTTTGTGCTGTAGATGTGTGGTAGTAGAGTAGGGGCCTGAGGGCACACGCTTAATGTGTTGTGAAATCTGCTGTGAATGTATTGTAATTTAAAAAAATTGTATAACTGCCTTCATTTTGTTGGAACCCAGGAAGAGTAGCTGTTGCCTTGGCAGCAGCTAATGGGTATCCATAATAAAAACAAATACAAAATAGAAGACAAGCCCACCCTCTCAGTTGTGCCATTTAATGTGGAGCACCGCCTATATACATGTACTTTATGTTATGTACATCACGTGATAAATTAGGTGCTAAGAAGGCTGGCTTTAGGGAAATATTGCATATAACATTTGAATCACAAATACTGTAAAAAGGATGTGAGGAAGTGTTGTATTGCGAATGTTTTCTGATGTTGTCATATTTTGCTAATGATCCCATGTGGCTCAGTTGGTAGAGCATGGCACTTGCAATGTCAGGGTTGTGGGTTTGATTCCCAAGAAGGACAAGTATAAAAATATCTGCTTTGGATAAGAGCATCTGCTAAACTGCAAACCTCACAAATGCAAACTAATCATAAAATAGGGAGATTTAGCCTACACATAACAACTGGTTGGACCGGCAAGTTTTTCTCAAGTGGATTTATATTCCTTCATGTGATTGACATTTAACGGTATTTGCATGTATAAATGTTACGCACACAGTATATCCTTTCAATATTTCCAGGGTTTAAGTCTTTTGACAACAGCCTAATTTCACACTGCTTTGTTTGGCTGCACTTTTACTGGGCCTTTTAAATGTAGTAACCCTTTAAACATAGTGGAATAATTCAGCAAAATGATGTATTTAGATATTTAGATGTTTGTTTTCTCGGCCACTTACACGCAGTCTATGTTTGTTTAAGGAGTGACTACTTTCCACACACACTACTACAATGTGACTGTTTTTGAATAACATTTTTAATATATTTCCTTAAACATCCTCTGTATTGTGTGGTTATTTTTTAACTATTGATATGTTCTAGGTCATTTTGAGACCTATAAGTACGCTGGAATGTCCATATTTTCGTTAGGAATTACACTGGTCCCTCAAAACATTTATAAAGTATAAATATCCCTAACATTAGGGACTGCAACAATACTTTACTAATGATTAAGTAAATGGTTTATAAGGACCATCATCAAGTTGTTTAAAAATGTGTGAATAACTAACTTACTTACATTAATAAGTAGTGAGCAAAATGTTTCTAAATGCCTTATAAATGGTTTATTACTGAAAGGTATTCTAAAGTATTACCATGTTTCCCATAGAATTGTTCAACTGTAAACTAATCTGGGACAAATACAAAAATGAGTAAAATCATGATTACTTAAAATTTGAAACGAACAGTTTGAGTGAAAAATATGCCTTGTTATTGAAAGGCATGGGAAAAGCAGTGGGCTGGTTTGACACAAAGCGTCCTACAAAGACCTGCCCCTTATTGTTGGAATGGAGCATAACTAGCTGTCTTAATGTTAAATGGTCCCATATTAACTCAAAAAGCATCCAACCAGGACATGTGGAATAACCGAAGCGCAACAATAAGGACCACTTACACGCAAAGAAAGAGTGTTAAGTGTTAACAGTGCCTGCCTTATTTTCTTAGCTTCTGCTTTCACAAGCTACTTCAGCGCCTTTCCACTGTTTCACAAATGGCTCACATTAAGCTGTTGCTCCTTTCTAGATCCAGGCTCTCTCTCTATCAAGTTTCAGGAGTAAACACAAAGGAAGGAAGGTGAAGTTGAATTTACATACCTTCTCCCCGACTTCACCTTTATGCCCATCTTCTCCCATGTCGCCCTGTGGGCAAAACAGCAGACAAGCAATTATATTTACCAAGTATCTTGAAATGGCTTATTCATAATTTACAAAAAGATAAGAACATTGGAAATGAAATAGAATAACTTTTGGCTATTCAGAATAGAACACATGTTCTAGTACATAGTAGCTGTTAACAAATGGCAGTTGACACCAGGCAAGGCTCAGTAACACACTATTGGTGCTGATTTCACATCTTGGCTTCTGTAGTCTCATCCATAGTCTCGGCTAGCATGAGAAACATCATAACTGTTGACAAATTCAAGAGCATTGAACAGATTGCCCCTGACCTAAGGGTATCACTTCGCTGAGAGGTAGTGAGAAGGGGCCACGTCCCTTTGGGCATGCTACTGTAAATAAGGCCTTCTCTGTGATTGGGGTGATGGTGCCAATGAGCTGACGAGTAATTACCCACATCTCCGCCTACCTCCCTGGCCTAGGGGACAGGTTGAGAGTTTTCACCTCCCTCTCGCACCCAGCCAATGATAGCAAATCAAATCATTAGACTGGGAGGGACGGAGCTGGGACTTTTGTTTGCCCAGCATCACCACTGCATAGCCTCCAAATCTTGGCTGATTAGGTTCCACCAAGGCCTTGCAACAAGCTTGGTCCTATGACTCAACATAATTGACTCTGCTGACGTCCGGAAACTTGGAGGGATTTGTGACATGCCCTCTAAAAAACGGTTTGGTTCTAACAACACAATTTTGTCTTGAGGTTAGATATAAAGTGATTCAATGGAACCTTTCTATAAAATGTGACTTGTTTCAGGAAACTAGACGTATGTTGCACGTCAGGAGAAGCATTTGAAAGTAAACATTAAAACATTTGGGTTTTTTAGGCAGAAATGCCTTGTGGAAAATGTGAAATTTCATGTGCTTCAATGAGACAACTTGTATTCCATCTGTAGATACAAATACAATTACGAGTCTAGTTGGTTAAGTCACAGAAAAAGTCAGGAACCTTCCCACTAGCCATGATTGGCTGAGATAATGGATGGGCTGGACATGCCAGGAGATGGATAAGAGTCTAGCTACATTTTCAGATATTATAAATGTTTTATTGTGTCAGAAAGTGGTTTTCATTGCAAGTTAAAATGTACTATTAGCTAGCTAGCAAACATTAGCTTTCTGTCTCGCTAGCTAACATTACGTGTATAATCTGTGTAGTAATATTATTTCAATCAAAAATCCATTTGCCTTGCTAGTTATAGCCTAATGTTAGCTTGCTAACATTGAACCTAGTTGGTTAGCGATTTAGCTACCTGCAGATTAATAATACAGCTATGACAATGTTTGTATTGGTAGTAGAATGAGTTGGGATTATGCCGGTTCATTGTTTAGCTATCTTCTGTCTAAACAAAAGACTCCACTTAGCCAGATGATTACATGACCCATCAAGTTAGCCAGGTGTGTCTGGGTGTGATTACGACCATCTCCTGTATTTCATGAACATGTGTACATGTCTAGACAACAGTGACCAATCCACTTATCTAGATGTGGCTGGGGGTGGTTATAGCATTTCCTTCACATGATCCATCAATTTAGACAAGTGTGTCAGGTAAGCATTATCTAATAATTATAAAATTGTATTTAAAGAAATGTGGACACTTTCTGTTTTTGACATTGCTACTATGCAAGTAAGCATTTCACTGTACCGTTTACACCTTATATATCCTGTGCATGTGACAAATAAATGTAGATTTTAATTTGATATAGTGTGTGTTTAACAGAGACAAAAAATGTGAAGAACAACATGACCTGCACCAAAGTCAGATTAGATAAAACATTTTCCTTGTTGTAGGCTACTACCTTTACCACTTTAAGTCTTGAAATCTTTGGCTAGCTACTCACTCTGTTTAGCACATGGCCTCACATGTGAATCCTTAAAGAGATGGGTGGGGCTAAGGCTGAATGATGATGAATGGGTGTAGACAAAGAACAGCTCTCCAGTAGGTGAACCAAAACATTCAATGGCCATTTTCTCAAAAGTGTTTATCAACTTTCAAAGCAGAATGACTTTCCCATTGTTCCTCAACTGCAGTGCATGGTATACCATTTTCTAGCTCTGTCTCTACTTTTAACCAATGTAAAAAACACAATTTCAATTTTTTCTACATAAGACTGAATCGAGGCGGTCAATTACAAATGACAACACTGCACATTTTAAAGCATGTTTTAGTCACATTTAGTAGACATTCTCAGAGTGACTTACAGGAGCAATTAGGGCTAGGTGCCTTGTTCAAGGGTACATCGACAGATTCGTAACCTAATCTGCTCTGCTATTCAAACCAGCGACCTTTCGGTTACTAGGCTACCTGCCTCCCAATTGTATGGAGCAGTTTAAAACGAATCCTGATTATCTTTACTTTCAGTCAACTACTGTAGGTAAGTTTAATGGCAGTCATGACCATGTCAAGTTATTACGCCTGTTCATGACTTATATAATGCTACAGTGTAAAGATGGAAAATCAAGGTAACTGTTACGCTAAACTACAAAGGATGGTTTAGTTCACTGTTACTCTAAACTAAGTTAACTGTTACTCTAAACCAGGGCTGGCCAATCCTGGTTCCAGGTTTCCATCCCAGGTTCACTTCTGGTTTTCATCCTCTCCTTCTCATCAGGGACTAATTCAGACCTCGGACACCCGGAAGTGCAATTAACTACCAGGTAGAATGAAAAAAACAGAAGAGTTTCAGACCTCTAGGACCAGAATTGGGCAGGCCTGCCTAAACCATGCACAACTTGAACTTTAGTGCAGATCTCCAATTGACATCCATGCACGATTAAAAACCCCTGAGACCAATATAACAAAACTGTTGACACAAGATCATATAGCATTATTACATTATATATTTTATATCCTCAAGAAACTAAACACTGAACATGAAGTCTGACAATTAAAAGAAAGTCTTTACCTTTTCACCTCGCTCTCCCATTTCACCCTATTGGAAAAGAAAGCAGACGGTGTTAAACACACAAAGGCTGTGGGAATGTTGAGTTAAGGGAAATTATGGCAGCCAGTCCCAGATCGCATCTGGGGTTAAATTCTGGTAACCTTAGATCAGAGTGGGCTGGTGGGAGGAGCTATAGGAGGACAGGAGGAGGACGGGCTCATGGCTGGAATGGAATTGTATCAAACACAAACATGGAAACCACATGTTTGACTCCATCCCAGTAATTCCATTCCAGCCATTGCTATGAGCCTGTCCTCATATAGCTCCTCCCATCAGCCTCCTCTGCCTTAGATAACCTCTTGAGGTGCTGGCACAGGGCTACTAATTTCTGGAAATGTTCTCTTTTCTCCCTCACTCACCTGTCCATCTCCTCATTTGAATTTCATAATGTCACTGTCACTTGTCCACTCAAGTTTAAGAATGTTGTCATCTATCACGCAAAAGGTCCCCTTAGAGTTCCTCAATGAGCTTAACCTTGATAAACTAATTTCCTGACGATGGCTCTTCATACTTGGCAACTTCAACCTCCCGACGTCTGCCTTCGATTAATTTATTTCCAACACTTTCTTTTCCCTCCTTGCCTCGTTTGACCTTTCGCAGTCTCCCCCCACTCACAAGGCAGGCAATACACTTGTAAGTTGGTGTTTGAAGATATCTTTCTACTGGTATGGGGGCTGTGCTTTGGCAAAGTGGGTGGGGTTATATCCTGCCTGTTTGGCCCTGTCCGGGGATATCATCGGATGGGGCGTCTCCTGACCCCTCCTGTCTCAACCACCAGTATTTCTGCTGCAGTAGTTTATGTGTCAGAGGGCTAGGGTCAGTCTGTTATATCTGGAGTATTTCTCTTGTGTTATCCGGTGTCCTGTGTGAATTTAAGTATGCTCTCTCTAATTCTCTCTTTCTTTCTCTCTCTCAGAGGACCTGAGCCCTAGGTCCATGCCTCAGGACTACCTGGCATGATGACTCCTTGCTGTCCCCAGTCCACCTGGCCGTGCTGCTGCTCCAGTTTCAACGGTTCTGCCTGCGGCTATGGAACCCTGACCTGCTCACCGGACGTGCTGCCTGTCCCAGACCTGCTGTTTTCAACTATCTAGAGACAGCAGGAGCGGTAGAGATACTCTCAATGATCGGCTATGAAAAGCCAACTGACATTTACTCCTGAGGTGCTGACCTGTGATTATTATTATTTGACTATGTTGGTCATTTATGAACATTTGAATATCTTGGCCATATTCTGTTATAATCTCCACCCGGCACAGCCAGAAGAGGACTGGCCACTCCTCATAGCCTGTTACCTCTCTAGGTTTCTTCCTAGGTTTTGGTCTTTATAGGGAGTTTTTCCTAGCCACCGTGCTTCTACACCTACATTGCTTGCTGTTTTGGGGTTTTAGGCTGGGTTTCTGTACAGCACTTTGTGGAATCAGCTGATGTAAGAAGGGCTATTTGATTTGACTTGACTTAATCTTTACAAGAGGCTGTTCACTTACTAATCTCAATGCAACACCAGCCAGGTCTCTGATCCACCTCCTCCAACCCTAGCCACTCAGCCCCTACCTAGATGGTCATACTCTCTCCTCTTCCATCCTATCATCTATCCCTTCTGCTAAATCCTTCTCCTGATTCTGCTTGTTCGACCCTACTCTCCTCCCTTTCCGCATCCTATGACTTGCACTGTCCCCTTTCCTCCCGGCCGGCTCGGCCCTCCCCTCCTGCTCCGTGGCGGAGTGAACCCCCCTAACCCCTATTTTGCGCTGCTGCTACTCTCTGTTTGTCATATATGAACAGTCACTTTAACTATACACGGGTCTATATACTTTAACTATATAGACCCGTGCTCCCACATGTCTATTGAGGTAGTATGTACACATTGGCTAATCTGCATTGTGTCCCTCCACCCTCCACCCACCACCCGCCAACCCCTCTTTACGCTACTGCTGCTCTCTGTTCATCATATATGCATAGTCACTTTAATCGTGTCTAGATGTACATACTACCTCAATCAGCTTGACTAACCGGTGTCTGTATGTAGCCTCGCTACTTTTATAGCCTCACTACTGTTTTTCACTGTCTTTTTACTGTTGTTTTTAAATCTTTACTTACCAATTGTTCACCTAATACCTCTTTTGCACTATTGCTTAGAGCCTGTAAATAACATTTCCCTTTTATGTCTACACCTGTTGTATTCGGCGCACATAACAAATCAACTTTGATTTGATTTGATTTGCGGGCAGCTGAGCGAAAATGGAGGAAAACTAAACTTTCGGAGGACCTATCATCCTTTCACTCCCTACACTCTACAGTCTCTTCCTCTGTATCCACTGTTAAAGCCACATTATATCCCTGTAAATTTCAAGCTTCTCCCTCTAACCCTAGGAAACTCTATTCCACCTTCACCTCCCTCCATCTCTGCGGATTACTTGTCAACCACTTTGAAAAGAAGGTTGACATCCGCTCCTCATTCACTCAGCCTCTTGAGATAAACTGGTCCCACTCACACAGAACTACCTTTTAAAAAAATAAAAATTATTTCACCTTTATTTAACCAGGTAGGCTAGTTGAGAACAAGTTCTCATTTGCAACTGCGACCTGGCCAAGATAAAGCATAGCAGTGTGAACAGACAACTACCTTACGCCTTGACCTCTTTCTCCCATCTCTTCAGATGAAATCCTGCATCTAGTGAGCCCCCCCCCCGACAAGCTTGACCCCCTCCTCTCTTCTCCAAACCATCTCTGGGGACCTACTTCTCTTATCAGCTCATCCCTGACTTCAAAATGGACAGTCGCTCCCCTCTTCAAGAAACCAACACTCAACCCCTCTGACGTCAAACTATGAATCAGTATCCCTTCCTTGATTTCAAACACTTGAGCGTGTTGTCTCTGACCAACTCTCTCGCTATCTCAGAATTACCTTCTTGACCTTAACCAGTCAGGCTTCAAGATGGTCACTCAACTGAGAATGCTCTTCTCTGTGCCACGAAGGTTCTCCGCACTGCCAAAGCTGACTCTAGATCTATCCGCTGCCTTCGACACCGTGAATCATCAGATTATGCTCTCCACCCTCTCAGGGCTGGGTGTTTCAGGCTCTGCACACTATTGGATTACATCCTACCTGGCAAGCCGCCCCTACCAGGTGACATGGAGAGGATCTGTGTCTGCACTACTGGTGTCCAGCAGTGCTCAGTTCTAGGCAATCTTCTCTTTATACACCAAGTCACTCGGCTCATCATATCCTTACATGGTCTCTCCTATCATTGCTATGTGGATAACACTCAACTACTCCTCCCCCTTCTGACACCCAGGTGGCGACACGCTTCTCTGCATGCCTGGCAGATATCGGCCCACCACCTCAACAAGACTGAGCTGCTGAGCTGCTCTTCCTCTCAGGAGACGGCCTGCCCCATACACTATCCACCACTGCCACCTGTATCCTCTTGTTGGCTGGCCCTCGCTACATATTCAACGCCAAACCCACTGGCTCCAGGTCATCTATAAGTCTTTGCTAGGTAAAGCTCCGCCTTATCTCAGCTCACTGGTCACCATAGCAACACCCACACATAAGACGTGCTCCAGCAGGTATATTTCTGTCACACCCTGGCCTTAGTTATCTTTGTTTTCATTATTATTTTAGTTAGGTCAGGGTGTGACATGGGGAAGTATGTGTTTTGGTTTGTCTAGGGGTTTGTAGGTTTAATGGGGCACTGTCTTGTCTAGGTGTGTGTATGTCGATGGCTGCCTGGATTGGTTCTCAATTAGAGACAGCTGTGGTTTATTGTCTCTAATTGGGAGCCATATTTAAGGCAGCCATGGGCATCATGTGTTTGTGTGTAATTGTCTATGTTGAACGTTTGTTGCTTTCTCTCTTCCACAATAAATAGATGTATTTTGCACACGCTACGCCTTGGTCCAATCTCTCACAAGAAGACGATCGTGACAGAATTACCCACCAATCCAGGACCAAGCGGCGTGTCAAGCGGCAACAGGACCCACCTACACAGGATTCATGGACATGGGAGGAGATACTGGATGGAAAGGGTCCTTGGGCACAACCGGGAGAATATCGCCTCCCTCGTGAAGAGCTGGAGGCAGCTAAAGCCGAGAGGAGGCGATATGAGGAGGCAGCACGGAGGCAAGGCTGGAAGCCCGTGAGTACTACCCAAAAATTTCTTGGGGGGGGGCCTTAAAGGGAGTGTGGCGAAGTCAGGTAGGAGACCTGCGCCTACTCCCTGTACTTACCGTGGAGAGCGAGAGTACGGGCAGACACCGTGTTACGCAGTAGAGCGCATGGTGTCTCCTGTACGCATGCATAGCCCGGTTCGGTACATTCCAGCTCCACGTATCGGCCGGGCTAGATTGAGCGTTGAGCCGGATGTCATGAAGCCAGCCCAACGCATCTGGCCACCAGTGCGTCTCCTCGGGCCGGCTTACATGGCACCAGCCTTACGCATGGTGTCCCCGGTTCGCCTACATAGCCCGGTGCGGGTTATTCCACCTCCCCGCACTGGTCGGGCGACGGGGAGCATACAACCAGGTAAGGTTGGGCAGGCTCAGTGCTCAAGGGAGCCAGTACGTCTGCACGGTCCGGTATTTACGGCGCCACCTCCCCGCTCCAGCCCAGTACCACCAGTGCCTACACCACGCACCAGGATTCCAGTGCGTCTCCAGAGCCCTGTTCCTCCTCCACGCACTAGCCCTACGGTGCGTGTCTCCAGCCCTTTACCACCAGTGCCTAAACCACGCACCAAGCCTCCTGTGTGTCCCCAGAGTCCTGTGCATCCTGTTGCTGCTCCCCGCACTAGCCCTGAGATTTTTGTCCTCAGCCCGGTACCACCAGTTCTGGCACCATGCACTAGGCCTAATGTGCGTTCCCAGGGTCCAGCATGCCCTGTTCCTTCTCCCCGCACTAGCCCTGAGATGCGTGTCCTCAGCCAGGTGCCTCCAGTTCCGGCACCACGCACCAGGCCTACAGTGCGTCTCAGCCGGCCAGAGTCTGCCATCTGACCAACGGCGCCTGAACTGCCTGTCTGCCCAACGGCGCCTGAACTGCCCGTCTGCCCAACGGCGCCTGAACTGCCCGTCTGCCCAACGGCGCCTGAACTGCCCGTCTGCCCAACGGCGCATGAACTGCCCGTCTGCCCAACGCCGTCTGAACTGTCCGTCTGCCAAGCGCCGCATGAACTGCCCGTCTGTACTGAGTATTCAAAGCCGCCCGTCTGTACTGAGTATTCAAAGCCGCCCGTCTGTACTGAGCCTGCAAAGCCGCCCGTCTGCCATGAGCCTTCAGAGCCGTCCGCCAGACAGGAGCCGCTAGAGCCTTCCGCCAGACAGGAGCCGCTAGAGCCTTCCGCCAGACAGGATCAGCCAGAGCCTTCCGCCAGACAGGATCAGCCAGAGCCTTCCGCCAGACAGGATCAGCCAGAGCCTTCCGCCAGCCATGAGCAGCCAGATCCGTCAGCCAGCCATGAGCAGCCAGATCCGTCAGCCAGCCATGAGCAGCCAGATCCGTCAGCCAGCCATGGGCAGCCAGATCCGTCAGCCAGCCATGAGCAGCCAGATCCGTCAGCCAGCCATGAGCAGCCAGATCCGTCAGCCAGCCATGAGCAGCCAGATCCGTCAGCCAGCCATGAGCAGCCAGATCCGTCAGCCAGCCATAAGCCGCCCGGCTAGGATCCGCTAGAGCCGTCCAGCCAGGATCCGCCAGAGCCGTCCAGCCAGGATCCGCCAGAGCCAGCCAGCCAGGATCCGCCATTCAGTCCGGTGCTGTCCCTCATTCCGGTGCTGTCCCTCAGTCCGGAGCTGCCGTCCCTCAGTCCGGAGCTGCCCCTTATCCTGGTGCTGCCCCTTATCCTGGTGCTGCCCCTTATCCTGGTGCTGCCCCTTATCCTGGTGCTGCCCCTTAGTCCGGTGCTGCCCCTTAGTCCGGTGCTGCCCCTTAGTCCGGTGCTGCCACTTAGTCCGGTGCTGCCCCTTAATCCAGTGGGGTTAAGTTGGCGGGTGGTAATTTGGAGGAGGCTACGAAAGCGGGTAGTGACTATGGTGGGGTGGGGACCACGACCAGTGCCAGAGCGTGGACACCGTGGACAGACGCCCACCCAGACCCTCCCCTAGACTTTATGCTGGTGCGCCCGGAGTTCGCACCTTAAGGGGGGGGTTATGTCACACCCTGGCCTTAGTTATCTTTGTTTTCATTATTATTTTAGTTAGGTCAGGGTGTGACATGGGGAAGTATGTGTTTTGGTTTGTCTAGGGGTTTGTAGGTTTAATGGGGCAATGTCTTGTCTAGGTGTGTGTATGTCGATGGCTGCCTGGATTGGTTCTCAATTAGAGACAGCTGTGGTTTATTGTCTCTAATTGGGAGCCATATTTAAGGCAGCCATGGGCACCATGTGTTTGTGGGTAATTGTCTATGTTGAACGTTTGTTGCTTGTCTGTGCACTTACGTTATTTAGCTTCACGGTCGTTTGTTGCTTGTCTGTGCACTTACGTTATTTAGCTTCACGGTCGTTTGTTGTTTTGCTAGTTTGTGTATAGTGTTCATTTTTGTGTTTTTCTCTCTTCCACAATAAGGAGATGTATTTTGCACACGCTGCGCCTTGGTCCAATCTCTCACAAGAAGACGATCGTGACAATTTCACTGGTCATCCCCAAAGCCAACACCTAATTTGGCCGCCTTTCCTTTCAGTTCTCTGCTGCCAATGACTGGAACGAATTGCAAAAATCACTGAAGTTGGAGACCTATCTCCCTCACCAACTTTAAGCGTCAGCTGTCAGAGCAGCTTACCGATCACTGCAGCTGTACACAGCCCATCTGTAAATAACCCATCCAACTACCTACCCATCCCCATATTTGTTTTTGTTTTTCTGCTCTTTTGCACACAAGTATTTCTACTTGCACATCCTCATCTGCACATATATCGCTCCAGTGTAAATTGCTAAATTGTAATTACTTTGCCACTATGGCCTATTTATGGCCTTACCTCCTTACTTCATTTGCACACACTGTATACAGATTTGTCTAATGTGTTATTGACTGTACGTTTGTTTATCCAATGTGTAACTCTGTGTTTTTGTCGCTTTATGAGAACTTGTTCTCAACTGGCCTACCTGGTTAAATGAAGGTGAAATAAAACTCCATGACCTCTCCATCATGGTTGACAATTCCACTGTCCCCCCCTCCCAGAGTACAAAGAACCTTGGCATGACCCTGAACAACACTCTGCCATTCTCTGCAAACATCAAAGCAGTTACTCGCTCCTGCAGGTTCATGCTCTTCAACATCCGTAGAGAGCGGGTCCTAATCCAGAGAGCAGGTCCTAACTTGTCATCTCCCGTCTTGGCTACTGCAACTCGCTGTTGGCTGGGCTCCCCGCTTGTGCCATCAAATCCCTGCAACTTATCCAAAATGATGCAGCCCGCCTGGTGTTCAACCTTCCCAAGTTCTCACGTCACCCCACACTCCACTGGCTCGCCTCCACTACAACACCATGGTACTTGCCTACAAAGCAGCAAGAGGAACTGCCCTTCCCTACCTTCAAGCTATGCTCAAACCTTAGACCCCAACGCAAGCACTCCATTCTGCCACTTCTAGTCTCTTGGCCCTCCAACCCCTATGGTGGAACCAGCTTCCCCCTGAAGCTAGGACAGCAGGGTTCCTGCCCATCTTCTGAAAACATCTGAAATCCTACCTCCTCAAAGAGTATCCTAAATAATTCCAGAGCAACCCCCCATCCCTTCCTTTCGTGAACTAACACTTGCATTTTACTTTTTTTCCCACTGACTTTGCTGACAGCTACTTTGAGTAAAAATGTACTTACTATGACTGTGATATGTAGTTGTCCCGCCTAGCTATCTAAAGATGAATATACTAAGTCACTCTGGATAAGTGTCTGCTAAATGACTAAAATGTCAAATGTACCAACACTCCAATATAACAGGATATCGGGTAACAGAGGGCATTATTACACCTTTCCTCTGGTAGCAGTATATTTATCTAACTGATTTAAACATTTTACATTTATTTCACAGCACTCACGGCTGACCCTGGTGACATGGTTGATTGTTATGACAATTCTTTGCTTTTATTTAATTAATTACTATAAGTGTATGCACTCATGGTTCCAAACAGGATTCATAAAAAAAGGAAAACTTCATCACCTGTAGGTTTCTCCATGAAAGAGAACCCAGATGAAGACCTATTGACCAAAATGTAGACGTGAGCTCCATTAAATTGTTTGGAGCATCCAAGATCACCGCGACGTGGTTGGGCCTCAGTTGCTGGGACCTCTACTATCTGACAACTAGTCTGAAGCTGCTTGCTCTGCTAGCATAGCTTCCTTGACAGCTTGAACACAGTCTGCAACTCTGCAACCTTTGAGACTGGGACTGCAGATTGTCTCGGGCTTGTGGCTGTGTAAATCGCTTCTGTCTGTTGCTGTTTTCCATATACCCTGCGACCTGTCCTGGCTGGAACTGTATGGAGTACCAGTGTTAGCCTATGCTGCTACCAAAGCTAATGGAGAGGACACTGTTTCTCCAACACTGGGGCATAATCTTTTAAATCAACAAAAATATGTCTACAAGCAGTTGTTACAGCAACAGGAAAATAGTTTCAAGAGATTTGTCCAAATAATGGTGGATTCAACAAACAAAAGAATGGACGATCTGACCAGAGAGGTCCACGACCTTAAGAAAAGCTTGCAGTTCTCCCTGGGAGAGGTGGATGTCCTGAAAGGGACTTGCAGCAGGATGACAACAAACAAGAGATGACAGGAGCACTGTCTGAATCATCATTTACTGGGAAAACAGATTTTCTTGAGGGACAATCCAGATGTAATAACATTGTTGTGGATGGCATACCAGAGTCTCCACATGAGAACTGTACTGAGTCTGAGGAGAAAGTGAGAAAAACTATCACAGGAAAGCTACAGATGGATCATAGGAAGATTGAATTGGAGGATACCACAGGACCGGACAACCTGTAACCAGCTTAGGTGACAGACCAAGGCCAATAGTGGTCAAGTTCCTAAGGTTCAAGGACAAGATGGCTGCTCTGGAGAGAGCCAGGAACTTTAGAGGAACCAACATCTTCTTCAATGAGGTCTATTCGGAAGCTGTGCGCCAGAGGCAAAAATAACTTATCCCAGCCATAAAAACTACCAGAGAGAGTGGGGACATTGCTTACATCCACTAATTGTCCATCCTCCTTCCCAAAAGCCTGGGAGGAGTGATTAAGTAGCTTCTGGGTCAATTGCTCCAGCCCCAGATCTCTTACACACACACACTCACTAACTGACACTCACAAGTGCCTGATTATCTGGCTAATAGAGTCAGTCAATGTTATTTTCTTCCGTTGTTATCCCTGATAAGCTACCCAGGAAAGGGCATTAGTATGGGCTACTTTTAGCCCTTTCCTGGGTAGCTTATCGGAGAGACATATTATGGAGAAAAAAAAACAAAAGCATGAAAAGAACATTGTTCAATAACGTGCTAACATCAGACAACATTCATTCGGCCATCACTGAGACTCACTTGCATAGTTCCTTTGATACAGCAGTAGCAATACAGGACACAAAGACAAGGAGGTTCTAGTCAGAAAATACACCTTTACTGGGCAATATAAAATAAACATAACATTTTGTTATGTTTATTTTCGCATCCGTGCCCCGGGAGCTTCGTTCCCATCTGTAGGCCCACCCCCTGCCTCTCCTTTTTCCTCCTGCGGTGTGCCACAGTTCTCCATTTGTGGCCTGCACGGCTGGTTGGCCCCTAATTGGTGCCATCAGAGTCAACGTCGCGGCACGTACCTCCACTCTATCACCAACCCCCCGGGTAGACCTCCCGGGATATCACAATGTTAAGAGCCATATTTGTGTAAAGGATTTCATGTTTAATACTGTCGAAGTGTTGCAGTTGCAAGTTCACCTACCTCATCTAAAGCCTCTTATTTTGGGGTGCTGGTATAGGCCAAGTGCTAACAGTCAGAATCTGGATAATATGTCTGCAATGCTTGATAATGTGTGTGATGTTAAGAGAGAGGCCTATTTTCTGGCTGACCTGAATATAGACTAGTTTTCATCAAGCTGTCCGCTCAAGAGGAAGCTTCTCACTGAAACCAGTGCCTGTAATATGGTTCAGGTTATCAATCAACCTACCAGAGTGTTTACAAATAGTACAGGAACAAAATCATCCAGGTGCATTCATATTTTTTTTTTTACTACTGGTGTAGAACTTTGTTATAAAGCATTGTCCACAACCATTGGAGAGAAATTAGGAAAAGGGAGTTGCAAATGAGTCTGGCTGCTCATGTGATATGCAGACATATTGTAAATTGAGAAATTGTGTGACTAAATTGAACAAAATAGAAGAATAAATTGTGTTGTGAAACTAAGATAGCTGAAATAAAGTATGATGGGAAAAAGCTTTGGAGTAGTGTAAATGACATTATGGGTAGAAAGACTAATTAAACTCCTTTTTTTCATAGAACCAGATGGCTCATTCATCACAAAACCTTTTGCCATTGGCAATTATTTTAACAACTATTTCATTGGCAACATGGGCAAACCTTGGCATGACATGCCAACAACAAACTGTGAGCCATTCATGCATAAAATACCTAATAATGAAAGAAAGGCATTGTAATTTAGAATTGGGTAAAGTTAATGTGGGAGAGGTGGAAAAATTGTTTATAAATAACGAGAAACCACCTGGTATTGACAACCTAGATGGAAAATTACTGAGGCTGGTAGCAGACTACATCACCACTCCTATTTGCCACATCTTCAATCTGAGCCTGGACAATCACTTGTGATTCCGCTACCCAAGAAAGGTAACGATTCCTTACTGGCTCTAATAGCCAATCAATCAGCTGCTAGTTCTTAGCAACATGTTAAAAACATTGTATTTGACATGCACTGCACTGATGCAAATGTCTAATGATTGGCTGAAAGACATGTATAATAAGAAGATTGTGGGAGCTGTATTGTAAGATTTTAGTGCAGCCTTTGATATTATTGACCATCATTTGTTTTTGAAAAATTATTTATCGAATAGAACACGGAGGGCTTCCTTTAACGTAAAACATATAAAGTGTGGTATTCTCCAAGAGAGCTGTCTTGGTCCTTTACTCTTCTCAATTTTTCTAATGATCTACCACAAGCCTTAAACAAAGTATGCAGATGATTCAACACTATGTCAGCATCCACAGCTAGTGAAATAACTAGCTGTAGCGCTGTCTTAGGCGTCTCAAGGTACAGATATTGCAATTTTTTTGAACTGGCCACATCAGCAGTCCTCATGCCTCCTTGCAGCATGCCTAAGGCACGATCACGCAGATGAGCAGGGACAGTAGAAGAGTCAGTAGAAAGGCCTCTTTAGTGTCCTAAGTTTTCATAACTGTGACCTTAATTGCCTACCGTCTGTAAGCTGCTAGTGTCTTAACGACCATTCCACAGGTGCATGTTCATTAATAGTTTTTGCTTAATTGAACAAGCATGTGAAAGTGTTTAAACCCTTTACAATGAAGATCTGTGAAGTTATTTGGATTTACACATGTTCAAAGACAGGGTCCTGAAAAAGGGACGTTTCTTTTTTTGCTGAGTTTATTTTTAGGGATCACCATTAGCTGCTGCCTCTTCCTCGGGTCCAAACACATTAAGGCACTTACATTACATCATATAACATTATTACACCACTACATATCTACAATACAAAATGTATAATTCCACCATATAACAATATTACAATGTACGTGTGTGTAGATTACGTATGCTAGCACTTGTGTGTGTATGCGTGTGTCAACCTAGTGTGTGTCTTCACGGTTCCCCTTTGTTCCATAAGGTGTATTTCTACCTGTGATTCTACTGCTTGCATCAGTTATCTGATGTGGAGTAGAGTTCCATGTAGTCATGGCTCTATGTAGTACTGTGCAGCTCCCATAGTCTGTTCTGGACTTGGGGGTTGTGAAGAGACCTCTGGTGACATGTCTGTGATGTATGCATGGGTGTCCGAGCTGTGTGCTAGTAGTTTAAACAAACAGCTCGGTACATTCAGCTTGTCATTCAGCTTGTCAACACAAGTAGTGATGAATTCAATCTCTCTTCCACTTTGAGCCGTGAGAGATTGACATGAATATCATTATTGTTAGCTCCTTGTGTATTTTTAAGGGCCAGCCATGCTGCCCTGTTCTGAGCCAACAGTAATTGTCTTAAGTCCCTCTTTGTGGCATCTGACCACACTACAGAACAGTAGTCCAGGTGCGACAAAACTAGGGCCTGTAGGACCTGCCTTGTTGATAGTTTTGTTAAAAAGGCAGAGTAGCACTTTATTATTAATTATCTTAGCTACTGTTGTATCAATATGTGACTCGTTTCAGGAAACTAGGTGTATGTCGCGCATCACTACTTCACAGGAGTTGTTTTTGGCAGATATGCCTTCTCGGACATCTGAACTTTCATGTGCCTTAATAACAAACTTGTATGCCATCTGTAAATACGAATAAAATTGTTAAATTAGTGTTGTTAAGAAGGCAGAGCACCGCTTTATTATGGAAAGACTTCTCCCCATCTTAGCTACCATGCAGTTTATTCACCTCAACTTGTTCAATTTCCACATTATTCATTACAAGATTTAGTTGAGGTTTAGGGTTTAGTGAATGATTTGTCCCAAATACAATATTTAGGACAAACGTATTCCTTGCCACCCATTCTGAAACTAACTGCAGCTTTTTGTTCAGTGTTGCAATCATTGCAGTCGCTGTAGTAGCTGACCTGTATAGTGTTGAGACATCCGCATACATAGACACACTGGCCTAACTCAAAGAGTGCTGAAAGTCTGTTGTCAATTTGTTTACTGTAAAATAGTACTGGTCATACACATTTTTTTTCAAAAGTTTACTCAGGGTTGGTAACAGGCTGATTGGTTGGCTATTTGAACCAGTAAAGGGGGCTTTACCATTCTTGGGTAGCGGAATTACCTGTGCTTCCCTCCAGTATGGAGGGCACACACTTTCTAGTAGGCTTAAATAGAAGATACGGCAAATAGGAGTGGCAATATTGTCCGCTATAATATTGTACAAATCATTCCATAAGTACTAGACGTTAGCTGAATCTGGTAATGAATGATGTGGCTGTTGTGAAAGTAGAGGCACCTAAACTTATTTGTGTTAGCATAAACTGTCATGGTGAAGGCATATTGATTCTATTGTTGTAAAGATGGGTAGAAGTCTGTCTGCAAGAAAGAGGGGCTCTGCATTTTTAACACCACTTTCTACCAAACAAGTCCTGCAGGCTCTGGTTTTATCACATCTTGCCTGGTTATATGGTCAGGTGCTGACAAAACGACCTAGGAAAGCTGCAGCTGGCCCAGAACAGAGCAGTACGTCTTGCTTGTCACTGTAACTAATAGAAAGATTGACTGCATTGCTTCTTGTTTCATGTCCCATAGGGCGGCGCACAATTGGCCCAGCGTCGCCGGGGTTTGGGAGGGGTCGGCCGAAATTGTAAATTATAATTTGTTCTCAACCGACTTGCCTAGGTAAATGGTTAAATAAAAATAAAATAAATAAATAAAATGAGAAATTTTAGTGTTGAAAATGCCAAATTGTCTGTATAATCAACTTACATAGCTCTGACAGACATACTTAGAGTGCCTTGCAAAAGTATTCATCCCCCTTGGCGTTTTTCCTATTTTGTTGCATTACAACCTGTCATTTAAATACATTTTTATTTGGATTTCATGTAATGGACATACACAAAATAGTCCAAATTGGTATAGTGAAATGAAAAAACTAACTTGTAAAAAAAACATTTAAAAAGAAAAGACATCAAAACTATGAAATAACACATGGAATCATGTAGTAACCTAAAAAGTGTTAAACAAATCAAAATATATTTTATATTTGAGATTATTCAAAGTAGCCAACCTTTGCTTTGATGACAGCTTTGCACATTCTTGGCATTCTCTCAACCAGCTTCTTGAGGTAGTCACCTGAAATGTACTTCAATTAACAGTTGTTAATCTGTGGAATTAATTTTCTTCTTAATGCATTTCAGCCAATCAGTTGTTGTGACAAGGTAGTGGTGGTATACAGAAGAAAGCCCTATTAGGTAAAAGATCAAGTCCGTATTATGTCAAGAACAGCTCAAATAAGCAAAGAGAAATGACAGTCCATCATTACTAATTTCAAGAACTTTGAAAGTGTCTTCAATTGCAGTCGCAAAAACCATCAAGTGCTGGCTCTCATAAGGACCGCCACGGGAAAGGAAGACCCAGAGTTACCTCTGCTGCAGAGGATAAAATCATTAGAGTTACCAGCCTCAGAAATTGCAGCCCAAATAAATGCTCCACATCGTTCAAGTAATAGACAGTAGGAGACTGCGTGAATCGGGCCTTCATGGTCAAATTTCTGCAAAGAAACCACTACTAAAAAGACACCAATAAGAAGAAGAGATTTCCTTGGGACAAGAAACACGAGCAATGGACCTGTGGAAATCTGTCCTTTGGTCTAATGAGTCCAAATGTGATATCTTTGGCTCCAAACACCGTGTCTTTGTGAGACGCAGAGTAGGTGAACAGATGATCTTCGCATGGGTGGTTCACACCATGAAGCATGAAGGTGACACGGTCTGTGATTTATTTAGAATTCAAGGTACACTTAACCAGCATGGCTACCACAGCATTCTGCAGCGATACGCCATCCCATCTGGTGAGCGCTTAGTGGGACTATCATTTGTTTTTCAACAGGACAATGACCCAACACACCTCCAGGCTGTGTAAGGGCTAATTGACCAAGAAGGAGAGTGATGGAGTGCTGCATCAGATGACCTAGCCTCCACAATCATCCAACCTCAACCTTATTGTGATGGTTTGGGATGAGTTGGACTGCAGAGTAAAGGAAAGGCAGCCAACAAGTGCTCAGCATATGTGGGAGCTCCTTCAAGACTGTTGGAAAAGCATTCCTCATGAAACTGATTGAGAGAATGCAAAGCTGTCAAGGCAAAGGGTGGCTACTTTGAAGAATCTCAAATGTAAAATAAAACACTTTTTTTGGTTACATGATTCCATATATGTAGTTTTGATGTCTTCACTATTATTCTACAATGTAGAAAATAGTAAAAATAAAGACAAATCCTTGAATGAGTAGGTGTGTCCAAACTTTTGACTGGTACTGTATCTATGGGCCATTGTTTTTCACAGGGTGGCACATTATGTACAGTACTGTACTGTATGATGCACCTCTGTTGATTGGATAGAAGTCACTTAGATTCGATTGATATTATCTGAGGTGTTCTAAAATACATCCATACAGGCAACCATTGACCTCTTGAGGCAGATCGTCTCTAATTGAGAAACAACCCTGACTCCATCTGTTACCAGAAACAATTTGCCCATTTATATTTTAGCCCCATAACAACATTAACCCTTCAGACAAGCAACTATTTGTCCTAAAACCACTTGGAGGCTGCATGGAGTTGAATGACTTAAGGTACATCTACAAGGTGAGGCAATCTCTGGTTAAAAGGTTTAATAAACCATGTTTATGTGGTAGTCCAAGCAGTGTTAACATGAATAGGAGTGATGCACTGTTCCAAACATCTTCAGGTTTCGCCATGTTCAAATCAAACATTGAGTAAATAGTTACATAGTGTTAAAGACTTAGGGAGTTTCCCATGCAATGCTAATTAAACTCATAAATCGTGCAATTATCTATAATCATTATGTCAAGTAATTGACATAACGATGATGGAATATTGTCATAATGATGATGGAATTTGATTAAAATCACTTAACTCCTAGCTAATAATGTTCTGTGGTGGGATACATACTTTTGATACATACTTATTGAATATCGTTGCATTTGGTCAAACAGAATTCTATCCATCAGTGTACTAAGAACAGGCTGCAAACTGGTTGAGCGGCTGTTAGAGCCAGCAAAGGGTGCTTTACTAGTTTTAGGCAGTGGAATTACTTTAGCTTCTTTCAACGCTTGTGGACACACACATTCCTTTAGGCTTAGGTTAAAGATATAGCAAACAGGGGTACCATTCTTAATAGTTTCCCCATCAAGGTTGTCTATACCTGGTGGCTTATCATTATTATATCATTATTTTCATTGCGTTTTATGTCATTTATCTTGGTTTGGTAATGTCATTTCTTCTTCTTTTTGTTAAGTTTAGTCACAACATTTCTCAATTTACAGTATGTCAACCAATCAGCTGAGAGAAAAAAAAAGAGAGCAGTCCATCAAGTGTGTGTGTGTGTGTGTGTGTGTGTAAGTGTGCGTGTCCTGCGGGGCTGACACTACGAACCCACAGGCATGGCTCTCTCATCCCTTCCAGGCTTTTGGGAGGGAGGCTGGACAATGAGCCTGTCATAGCGGATGTAAGCAATGTCCTGACGCGCTCTGGCAGCTTTCATGACTGGGAAAAGTTGTTTCCTCTTCTGGTGCACAGCTTCAGGATAGTCCTTGTTGAGGAAACATCACGTTCTTGGCTCTGACCTAAACCTCAGCTGGAGTTGTGTATAAAGGGTGTGACCATTGAGCAAGTTGAAGAAGCTAAACTCCTAGGTACATTGGATGGTCAATTATCATGGTCAAGCCATATTGACAAAGTTGTTGGAAAGATGGAGAGGGTTCTGTTATAAAAAGATGCCTCCTAGTCGTGTGATTTACTCAGAATTTGAATTAATTTGCATGTCACTCAGTAAATCTACGCCCCCTAAATTCCAAAAGGTCCCAGACTGTTACCAGGCTCTATGCATCAGCCTGGGGACGAGGTTAGGTAATCTGCAAATAAAGCTATTGAAATCTGTCATCTACCTATGTGTCACATCTATCAGGCCTTCCTCTATAACAATGATCTTACCTTCAGCCCATCAACACCTGGGATGCCAGGAGGTCCGAGGGAACCCTGTAAAAAACACAAAACAAACACTTCTAAGATATTCCATTTTTTATATAACATATAGTATGCTTGCATGTGTCTTCGGGAAGGTGACTATGATGTGCTGTCTTAAGTATATGTCTTTGTGTTTTTCCCTGTTAAGACTACTTGTATCATGATTTAATGAAAGGTGTCATATGCAGAGTGACATAACT
The DNA here is from genome assembly GCF_029448725.1 of Salvelinus fontinalis. NCBI lineage: Eukaryota > Metazoa > Chordata > Actinopteri > Salmoniformes > Salmonidae > Salvelinus > Salvelinus fontinalis. The sequence continues at coordinate 344,747 of NC_074700.1, read as the reverse complement.
TCTCAGTGTTGACTGATTATTTGACAGTTCAGACTTATGGCTGCCACTAAAACCCCTTGTGCTCAACTCCGACTTTCCGTAGCTCACCTTCAAATCTATTTGACAAATGCCTAAAGCATGACTAGGGCTGTGGTGGTCATGAAATTTTGTCATCTGGTGATTGTCAAGCAAATAACTGCCGGTCTCCCAGTAACTGACCGTTTATTAACAAACACATTTAGCATCTCCTGGCTTCCACACAAAGCCTACAAGCCACTGATGCAGACCTTTGGAACATCTACATTTTAAAAAGTAGAAATAATCCATGTAATATAGGCTAGCCCATCACAATAAATCTAAATCCCTTAATTATTTTAGACAGGTCTAGAGAAACATGACATGAAAAAATGTAGTCTATTTCAGAAGAACATAATAGCATACTCTGAGTTGTCCTTATGATAGGCCCTGATCTGGCTATGCCATATGGTTGTAGGCAACACTAGTTCATTTAGCAGACAATATTTGCTTAGAATTCCGTGGCATTATTTTATATTATTTTATAGTATGTAGAATACAATTGGACAAAGCTGAATAAAATAGGATATTTTCTCAAAACGATTTGAGGGAGTGCACACCTGTGGCTATTCTTTGTTGAGCGGTCAACAAAGAAACAGGTACTCCTGTATGTTTAATTTACAGCTCTTTTTTTAACTTTAGTTGTGATACAAATGTTGGGCTATATGTTTGGATTTTTAATACATTCTAAGGCTGCATGATGCGACTCTAATGATGATTTGAAAAAAGTTGCATGAAAGTTGCATGAACTCTGCTTTGCTTTTTGCGCAGGCTGTACACACTTCATCAGTCTCTCATTCACAATTTGACAAGCACTTGATAATGCCTCCCCTTTGTGTGGCCGTAATGCCCCCTAAAAAATCCATGTATTTTGCGGCCAGTGGCCATTGTGCCCTTGGGCTGAATATAATATCTCCCGGATGCGCAACTGCGAGTGTCCTTATCCAATTCCGAGGCGCATATTGAAGATATTGGAAGACCTATCCTTTTACTTTTCGTCAGCCAACAAGATGAGTAGGCCTAACGAACAGCAAAAGCACTAGCCTATGTCAATCTACCATCCCCCATCAGTACAAAAGTTGACCTATTATATTCTGTGTGAGAAACAAATATTCCAAGCATAGTCTGGGACTGTTGTGGAATGCGATAGATCCCAAATTAAAACAACCACTAGCATCAAATACATTTTTAAATGATGAACCTGGTGCAACAGATGAGAACATTTAGCTTAATTAAAATGTTCATAAACTATTCGAACATTTCTTCACAATATAAGCGCAGCAATGCACACATGGCAGTATGCTATAAGTGCAAATGTTCCATTAGCAGGAAAACACTATTCTCAAAAGTGACCACAAATACAATCATGCATGTAATGCTTTTATTATAAAGGTGCATTTTTATGATGAAAATGATCTCCCCCAAACTTGAAACTCATGTGCCGCATATGTATGCCAGTTAGGCTCTACACCCCTTGTAAAGCCGATTAATGTGCTTCATTTTAAGAATTTATTTGGCCACTTTAGTTGTGACACAAACCTTAACAAAACATATAGGCCTATGGCATAGGCTACATGCGGTGTGCGACTTTGATTTGAAAAAGTCGCAAATAAAAAACATGCGCTGTTTCTTTCCTTGAGAAGGGGCATCATTCACAAGTGATTATGAAGAAACGTCCTCTCACTGTCAACTGCGTTTATTTTTGTATTTTTTTTTTTATAACAAGATTCAACAACTGAGACATAAACTGAACAAGTTCCACAGACATGTGACTAACAGAAACTGAATAATGTGTCACTGAAGAAAGGGAGGGTCAAAATCAAAAGTAACAGTCAGTATCTGGTGTGGCCACAAGCTGCATTAAGTACTGCAGTGCATCTCCTCCTCATGGACTGCACCAGAATTGCCAGTTCTTGCTGTGAGATGTTACCCCACACTTCCACCAAGGCACCTGCAAGTTCCCAAACATTTCTGGGGGGGAATGGCCCTAGCCCTCACCCTCCGATCCAACAGGTCCCAGAAGTGCTCAAAGGGATTGAGATTGAGGCTCTTCGCTGGCCATGGCTGAACACTGACATTCCTGTCTTGCAGGAAATTACGCACAGAACGAGCAGTATGGCTGGTGGCATTGTCATGCTGGAGGGTCATGTCAGGATGAGCCTGCAGGAAGGGTACCACATGAGGGAGGAGGATGTCTTACCTGCACAGCATTGAGATTGCCTGCAATGACAACAAGCTCAGTCCGAGGATGCTGTGACACACCGCCCCAGACCATGACGGACCCTCCACCTCCAAATCAATCCCACTCCAGAGCACAGGCCTCGGTGTAACACTCATTCCTTTGACGATAAACGCAAATCCGACCATCACCCCTGGTGAGACAACACTGTGACTCATCAGTGAAGAGCACTTTTTGCCAGTCCTGTCTGGTCCAGCGACGGTTGTTTTGTGCCCATAGGCGACGATGTTGCCGGTGATGTCTGGTGAGGACCTGCCTTACAACAGGCCTACAAGCCCCCAGTCCAGCCTCTCTCAGCCTATTGCGGACAGTCTGAGCACTGATGGAGGGATTGTGCGTTCCTGGTGTAACTCGGGCAGTAGTTGTTGGCATCCTGTACCTGTCCCGCAGGTGTGATGTTCGGATGTAACTGTGACCTTAATTGCCTACCGTCTGTAAGCTGTTAGTGTCTTAATGACCGTTCCACAGGTGCATGTTCATTAATTGTTCATGGTTCATTGAACAAGCATGGGAAACAGTGTTAAAACCCTTTACAATGAAGATCTGTGAAGTTATTTGGATTTTTACGAATTATCTTTGAAAGACAGGGTCCTGAAAAAAAGGCGTTTCTTTTATTGCTGAGTTTATATCATTCAGAAGTGATAGGCAAATTTTGTCAACCATCATAGTATTTTTGATTTAATCTTGTCTTTACATATACAAAATAATGTATGTGTACATTTGTTTTGATGTAGAATGGACCATTATCATGCACCTGTCTCAAAATAGGGGCAACGTAAAAAAAGTAATCTAATGCACTTAAATAATGAAAAGGACGCTTTTGCCATGGATCATTTTCATGCCAGCCTGCTACTCCTGTTGTAAATAGTAGCAATGTGCTTAATATTAGGAAAGTTGTGAAATAAATAAAGTAGGCCTATTCTATTGACTGATGGGATCCTCCTCTTTGTAATAGAGGCCATTACTCTCTGTTTTCTAACACAATTGCATAGCCTATAGAAATGTTGTGCAACATGAGCTCAAATCAAATCAAATTGTATTGGTCACATACACAGTTTCTAAAACTGTTTGAATGAAGTCTGTGCGTATAACAGAACTCATATGGCAAGCAAAAACCTGAGAAAAAATCCAACCAGGAAGTGGGAAATCTGAGGTTTGTAGGTTTTCAACTCATTGCCTATCGAAGATACAGTGGGATATTGGTCATATTGCAGTTCCTAAGGCTTCCACTAGATGTCAACAGTCTTTAGAACCTTGTTTGATGCTTCTACTGTGAATGAGGGGGAATGAGGGCTCTTTGAGTCAGGGCTCTGGCAGAGTGCCATTAGCTGACCAGGCGCGTTCACTTGAGAGAGCGTTCCATTGCATTTCTGAAGACAAAGGAATTCTCCGGTTGGAACATTATTAAAGATTTATGTTAAAAACATACAAAAGATTGATTCTATACTTCGTTTGACATGTTTCTATGAACTGTAATATGACTTTTCAACTGAACTTTCGCATGGACTTGCCCGTGCGTCGTGAGTTTGGATTGTGTATTGAACGCGCAAACAAAAAGGAGGTATTTGAACATAAATTATGGACTTTATGGAACAAATCAAACATTTATTGTGGAACTGGGATTCCTGGGAGTAAATTCTGATGAAGATCATCAAAGGTAAGTGAATATTTTTAATGCTATTCCGACATCAGTTGACTCCACAACATGGCGGATATCTTCATGGCTTTTTGGGCTCTGAGCGCTGTACTCAGATTATAACACGGTGTGCTTTTTACTTAAGTTTTTTAAACATCTGACACAGCGGTTGCATTAAGGAGAGGTTTATCTAAAGTTCCATGTATAATACTTGTATCTTTTATCAATGTTTATTATGAGTTTCTCTGTAAATTGATGTGGCTCTCTGTGTAACGGCAGCCTTCCTCCTCTTCGTCTGAAGAGGAGGTGTAGCAGGGGTCAGACCAAGACGCAGCGTAGTTCGTGCTCAACATATTTCATTAAGACGATAAACGTGAACACTTACACAATACAAAAATAACAAACGAGGCAAACCGAAACAGTCCTCTCTGGTGAAACGAACAAAAAGACAGGAAACAACCACCCACAAAATCCCAACACAAAACAAGCCACCTAAATATGATTCCCAATCAGAGACAACACAAAACACCTGCCTCTGATTGAGAACCATATTAGGCCAAACATAGAAACAGACAAACTAGACACACAACATAGAATGCCCACCCAGCTCACGTCCTGACCAACACTAAAACAAGTAAAACACACAAGAACTATGGTCAGAACGTGACACTCTGCAAAATCACTGGATGTTTTGGAGTCAAAACATTACTGAACATAACACGCTTATGTAAACTGAGATTTTTGGATATAAATATGAACTTTATCGATAAAAACATACATGTATTGTGTAACATGAAGTCCTATGAGTGTCATCTGATGAAGATCATCAAAGGTTAGTGATTCATTTTATCTCTATTTCTGCTTTTTGTGACTCCTCTCTTTGGCTGGAAAAATGGCTGTGTTTTTCTGTGAATTGCTGCTGACCTAACATAATGATATGTTGTGCTTTCGTCGTAAAGCCTTTTTGAAATCGGACACTGTGGTGGGATTAACAACAAGTTTACCTTTAAAATGGTATAAAATACTTGTATGTCTGAGGAATTTTAATTATGAGATTTCCGTTGTTTTGAATTTGGCGCCCTGCACTTTCACTGGCTGTTGTCATATCAATCCCGTTAACGGGATCCCAGCCATAATTAGCAGATGTTATTGCGAGTGTAGCGAAATGCTTGTGCTCGTAGTTCCGACAGTGCAGCAATATCTAACAAGTAATATCTAACAATTTCACAACAAATCCCAAATACACAGAAATCTAAGTAAAGGAATGGAATAGGAATATATAAATATATGGATGAGAAATTTCAGAGCGTCATAGGCTAAGATGCAATAGATAGTATAGAATACAGTATATATATATGAGATGAGTAATGCAAGATATGTAAACATTATGAAAGTGAAATTAATAAAGTGACTAGTGTTCCATTTATTACATTTTTCAAGTCTGTATGTTGGCAGCAGCCTCTCTGTGCTAGTGATGGCTATTTAACAGTCTGATGGCCTTGAGAAAGAAGCTGTTTTTCAGTCTCTGTCCCAGCTTTGATGCACCTGTACTGACTTCGCCTTCTGGATGATAGTGGGGTGAACAAGCAGTGGTTGTTGTCCTTTATGATCTTTTTGCCCTTCCTGTGACATCGGGTGCTGTAAGTGTCCTGGAGGGCAGGTAGTTTGCACCCAGTGATATGTTGGACAGACTGCACCACCCTCTGGAGAAACCTGCGGTTGTGGGTGATGCAGTTGCCGTTAGAGGTCGACCGATTAATCGTCTGGGACGATTAATTAGGGCCAATTTCGAGTTTTCAGAAGAATCTGTAATCAGCCTTTTTGGACGCTGATTATGGCCGATTCCATTGCAATCCACGAGAAGACTGCGTGGCAGGCTGACCACCTGTTATGCGAGTGCAGCATCAAAAGGACCTTGTGGCTGCAAGGAGCCAAGGTAAGTTGCTAGTTAGCATTAAACTTATCTTATAAAAAACAATCAATCTTCACATAATCACTAATTAACTACACATGGTTGATGATATTACTAGGCTAACTAGCTTGTCCTGCGTTGCATATAATCAATGTGGTGCCTGTTAATTTATCATCGAATCCCAGCCTACTTCAACTTTGCCAAACGGGTGATGATTTAACAAAAGCACATTCGTGAAAAAAGCACAATCATTGCACGAACTAACCTAACCATGAACATCAATACCTTCCTTTAAATAAATACACAGAAGTATATTTTTTTAAACCTGCATATTTAGTTAAAAGAAATGCAGTCAATATTAACTAGGACAATTGTGTCACTTCTCTAGCGTTCAGTGCAAGCAGAGTCAGGGTATGTGCCCTGGATTAAAAAAATAATCTCTCCAGAAATAAGTCTCTCACTGTTGCCGCCTGCTACCGACCCCCCTCAGCTCCCAGCTGTGCCCTGGACACCATTTGTGAATTGATCGCCCCCCCATCTAGCTTCAGAGTTTGTTCTACTAGGTGACCTAAACTGGGATATGCTCATTACCCCGGCAGTCCTACAATCTAAGCTAGATGCCCTCAATCTCACACAAATCATCAAGGAACCCACCAGGTACAACCCTAAATCCGTAAACATGGGCACCCTCATAGACATTATCCTGACCAACTTGCCCTCCAAATACACCTCTGCTGTCTTCAATCAAGATCTCAGCGATCACTGCCTCATTGCCTGTATCCGCTACGGGTCCGCGGTCAAACGACCACCCCTCATCACTGTCAAACGCTCCCTAAAACACTTCTGCGAGCAGGCCTTTCTAATTGACCTGGCCCGGGTATCCTGGAAGGATATTGACCTCATCCCGTCAGTTGAGGATGCCTGGTCATTCTTTAAAAGTAACTTCCTCACCATCTTAGATAAGCATGCCCCGTTCAAAAAACGCAGAACTAAGAACAGATATAGCCCTTGGTTCACTCCAGACCTGACTGCCCTCGACCAGCACAAAAACATCCTGTGGCGGACTGCAATAGCATCGAATAGTCCCCGCGATATGCAACTGTTCAACTCAAGAACCAATACACACAGTCAGTCAGGAAAGCAAAGGCTAGCTTTTTCAAGCAGAAATTTGCATCCTGTAGCTCTAACTCCAAAAAGTTCTGGGACACTGTACAGTCCATGGAGAACAAGAGCACTTCCTCCCAGCTGCCCACTGCACTGAGGCTAGGTAACACGGTCACCACGATAAATCCATGTTAATCGAAAACTTCAACAAGCATTTCTCAACGGCTGGCCATGCCTTCCACCTGGCTACTCCAACCTCGGCCAACAGCTCCGGCCCCCCCGCAGCTACTCGCCCAAGCGTCCCTAGCTTCTCCTTTACCCAAATCCAGATAGCAGATGTCCTGAAAGAGCTGCAAAACCTGGACCCATACAAATCAGCTGGGCTTGACAATCTAGACCATCTATTTCTGAAACTGTCCGCCTCCATTGTCGCAACCCCTATTACCAGCCTGTTCAACCTGTCTTTCATATCGTCTGAGATCCCCAAGGATTGGAAAGCTGCCGCGGTCATCCCCCTCTTCAAATGGGGAGACACCCTGGATCCAAACTGTTACAGACCTATATCCATCCTGCCCTGCCTATCTAAGGTCTTCGAAAGCCAAGTTAATAAACAGATCACTGACCATCTCGAATCCCATCGTATCTTCTCCGCTGTGCAATCCGGTTTCCGAGCCGGTCACGGGTGCACCTCAGCCACGCTCAAGGTACTAAACGATATCATAACCGCCATTGATAAAAGACAGTACTGTGCAGCCGTCTTCATCGACCTGGCCAATGCTTTCGACTCTGTCAATCACCATATTCTTATCGGCAGACTCAGTAGCCTCGGTTTTTCTGATGACTGCCTTGCCTGGTTCACCAACTACTTTGCAGACAGAGTTCAGTGTGTCAAATCGGAGGGCATGTTCTCCGGTCCTCTGGCAGTCTCTATGGGGGTACCACAGGGTTCAATTCCCGGGCCGACTCTTTTCTCTGTATATATCAATGATGTTGCTCTTGCTGCGGGCGATTCCCTGACCCACCTCTACGCAGACGACACCGTTCTGTATACTTCTGGCCCTTCCTTGGACACTGTGCTATCTAACCTCCAAACGAGCTTCAATGCCATACAGCACTCCTTCCGTGGTCTCCAACTGCTCTTAAACGCTAGTAAAACCAAATGCATGCTTTTCAACCGTTCACTGCCTGCACCCGCCCGCCCGACTAGCATCACCACCCTGGACAGTTCCGACCTAGAATATGTGGACATCTATAAATACCTAGGTGTCTGGCTAGACTGTAAACTCTCCTTCCAGACTCATATTAAACATCTCCAATCCAAAATCAAATCAAGAATCAGCTTTCTATTTCGCAACAAAGCCTCCTTCACTCACGCCGCCAAACTCACCCTAGTAAAACTGACTATCCTACCGATCCTCGACTTCGGCGATGTCATCCACAAAATAGCTTACAATTCTCTACTCAGCAAACTGGATGCAGTCTATCACAGTGCCATCTGTTTTGTTACTAAAACACCTTATACCACCCACCACTGCGACCTGTATGCTCTAGTCGGCTGGCCCTCGCTACATATTCGTCGCCAGACCCACTGGCTCCAGGTCATCTATAAGTCCATGCTAGGTAAAGCTCCGCCTTATCTCAGTTCACTGGTCACGATATCAACACCCACCCGTAGCACGCGCTCCAGCAGGTATATCTCACTGATCATCCCAAAAGCCAACACCTCATTTGGCCGCCTGTCCTTCCAGTTCTCTGCTGCCTGTGACTGGAACAAATTGCAAAAAGCGCTGAAGTTGGAGACTTTTATTTCCCTCACCAACTTTAAACATCTGCAATCTGAGCAGCTAACCAATCGCTGCAGCTGTACATAGTCCATCTGTAAACAACCCACCCAATTTACCTACCTCATCCCCTTACTGTTTTTATTTATTTATTTTTCTGCTCTTTTACACACCAGTATCTCTTCTTGCTCATGATCATCTGATGATTTATCACTCCAGTGTTAATCTGCTAAATTGTAATTATTCGCTCATATGGCCTATTTATTGCCTACCTCATGCCTTTTGCACACAATGTATATAGACACATTTTTTTTTTCCTACTGTGTTATTGACTTGTTTATTGTTTACTCCATGTGTAACTCTGTGTTGTTGTCTGTTCACACTGCTATGCTTTATCTTGGCCAGGTCGCAGTTGTAAATGAGAACTTGTTGTCAACTAGCCTACCTGGTTAAATAAAGGTGAAATAAAAAAATAAAAAATAAAAATAAAAAGAGTTTTGGCCACACGGCTCGTTGCGAATTGTGTGAAGACCATTTCTTCCTAACAAAGACCGTAATTAATTTGCCAGAATTTTACATAATTATGACGTAACATTGAAGGTTGTGCAATGTAGAAACAATATTTAGACTTAGGGTTGCCAACCGTTCGATAAAATACGCAAAGGTTCCGTATTTCACTGAAAGAATAAACGTTTTGTTTTCGAAATGATAGTTTACGGATTTGACCATATTAATGACCAAAGGCTTGTATTTCTGTGTGTTTATTATAATTAAGTCTATGATTTGATATTTGATAGAGCAGTCTGACTGAGCGGTGGTAGGCTTGTAAGAATTAATTCAAAAAGCACTTCTTAGCAATGCTTGAAGCACAGCGCTGTTAATGACTTCAAGCCTATGAACTCCCGAGATTAGGCTGGCAATACTAAAGTGTCTATAAGAACATCCAATAGTCAAAGGTATATGAAGCACAAATGGTATAGAGAGAAATAGTTGACATGTCATAATTCCTATAATAACTACAACCTAAAACTTATTAACTGGGAATATTTTAGACTCATGTTAAAAGGAACCACCTGCTTTCATATATTCTCATGTTCTGAGCAAGGAACATAAACATTAGCTTTTTTACATGGCACATATTGCACTTTTACTTTCCTCAACACTGTTTTTGCATTCTTTAAACCAAATTGAACATTTTCATTATTTATTTGAGACTAAATGGATTTTATTTATGTATTATATTAAGTTAAAATAAAAGTGTTCATTATTCATTCAGTATTGTTGTAATTGTCATTATTACAAATATATATATTTAAAAAATTGGCAGATTAATCGGTATCAGCTTTATTTGTTCCTCTAATAATTGGTATCGGTGTTGAAAAATCATAATCAGTCGACCTCTAGTTGCCCTACCAGGTGATGATACAGCCTGACAGGATGCTCTAAATTGTGCATCTGTAAAAGTTTGTGAGGGTTTTAGGTGAAAAGTCAAATTTCTTCAGCCTCCTGAGGTTTAACCTGTTTGGCGTGCAAGCCCGACGTCGGTACATTTATGACAACAGCCACTTCAAGTGCAGGGCGCGAAATTCAAAAGATATATTTTTTTAAATATTTAACTTTCACACATTAACAAGTCCAATACAGCATATGAAAGGTACACATCTCGTGAATCCAGCCAACATGTCCGATTTTTAAAATGTTTTACAGGGAAGACAAAATATGTAAATCTATTAGCTAACCACGTTAGCAAAAGACTCCACTTTTATTACTCCATCAGTTTTTGACTCCATCAGTAGCTATCACAAATTCGGCCAAATAAAGATATAAATAGCCACTAACCAAGAAACAACCTCATCAGATGACAGTCTGATAACATATTTATTGTATAGCATATGTTTTTTTTTTTTTAAATGTGCATATTTCAGGTATAAATCATAGTTTACATTGCAGCTACAGTCAGAAATTGCACCGAAAGCAGACAGAAAAATTATAGACACCAACGCCAAATAACTAAATACTCATCATAAAACATTTCTGAAAAATACATAGTGTACAGCAATTGAAAGACAGGCATCTTGTGATTCCAGACAATATTTCCGATTTATCAAGTGTTTTACAGCGAAAACACAATATAGCGTTATATTAGCGTAGCCACAATAGCCAGAAACACTTGGGCGCCGACAACCAGTTCACATGCACGACAGATATTAGAAATAGCATCATAAAATGTTTCTTACTTTTGGTGATCTTCCGTCAGAATGTTGGACAAGGTGTCCTTTGTCCAGAACAGTCGTTGTTTGGATCTGGAACGGCAAATTTCCCTCTTGATTTAGCATGGGCACTTGCCAAGTGGCACGGATCTCTCCAACGTCAACAAAGTCAGAGAACGGAACACGGCAAAACTCCCGAAAAAATTTCAATAATCTGATTAAACTATTTTGAAAAAACATACTTTACGATGATATGGTCACATGTATCAAATAAAATCTAAACCGGAGATGTTAGTCGTCCATAACGACAGCTAAACAGAAGGCAAATCCATGTCCTCTTTCGCGCGCTCCAGAGACAGGAAATGGACGGTCACATTATACAAAGAGCTTTAATTCCACCTCAGGCCAAGAAAGACACTAAATTTCTTCTCTCACCGCCTCTTGACAACCAGGGGAAGCTGTATGAAGTGTACGTAGACTCTTACGTTCATTGCCCATGTATAGGCATGAAGTTGAACAGAGCATCGATTTCTGACATTCCACTTCCTGGTCAGGAAATGTGCTGCAGAAGGAGTTCTGTTTCACTCAGAGAAATAATTCAAACGGTTTTAGAAACTAGAGAGTGTTTTCTATCCAATAGTAATAATAATATGCATATTGTACAAGCAAGAATTGAGTACGAGGCTGTTTGAAATGGGCACGATTTAACTGGCTACTCAATACTGCCCCTTGCAGCCATAAGAAGTTAAGAGGCGGACCATTCAGTTTGTCAGAGATAAGTACTTCGAGGAACTTAAAACTTTCCACCTTCTCCACTTCTGTCCCGTCGATGTGGATAGGGGGTGCTCCCTCTGCTGTTTCCTGAAGTCCATGATCATCTACTTTGTTTTGTTGATGTTGAGTGAGAGGTTATTTTCCTGACACCACACTCCCAGAGCACTCACCTCCTCCCTGTAGGCTGTCTTGTCGTTGTTGGTAATCAAGCCTACTACCGTTGTGTCGTCTGCAAACTTGATGAGTGAGTTGGAGGCGTGCTTAGCCACGCCGTCAATGGATGAACAGGGAGTACAGGAGGGGGCTGAGTACGCACCCCCAGTGTTGAGGATCAGCGAAGTGGAGATGTTGTTTTCTACCTTCACCACCTGGGGGCAGCCCGTCAGGAAGTCCAGGATCCAATTGCACAGGGTGGGGTTCAGACCCAGGGCTTTGAGCTTAATGATGAGCTTGGAAGGTACTATGGTGTTGAATGCTGAGCTATAGTCAATGAACAGCACTCTTACATAGGTATTCCTCTTGTCCAGATGGGATAGGGGAGTGTGCAGTGTGATGGCGATTGCATTGTCTGTGGACATATTGGGGTGGTAAGCAAATTGAAGTGGGTCTAGGGTGACAGGTAAGTTGGCGGTGATATGATCCTTGACTAGTCTCTCAAAGCACTTCATGATGACAGAAGTGAGTCATTTAGTTAAGTTACATTTGCATTCTTGGGTACAGAAAAATGGTGGCCATCTTTAAGCATGTGGGGACGGTAGACTGGGATAGAGAGAGATGGAATATGTCTGTAAACAAACCAGCCAGCTGGTTTGCGCATGCTCCGAGGACGCGGTTAGGGATGCGGTCTGGGCCGGCAGCCTTGTGAGGGTTAACACGTTTAAATGTCTTACTCACGTCGGCCACGGAGCAGGAGAGCCCACAGTCCTTGGTAGCTGGCCGCGTCGGTGGCATTGTGTTATCCTGAAAGCGGACGAAGAACGTGTGTAGCTTGTCTGGAAGCAAGACGTCGGTGTCCGCGACCCTGCCACATACATCTTGTTTCTGAGCCGTTGAATTGCAACTCTACTTTGTCTCAATACTGATGTGTTTCCTGTTTGATTGCCTTGCGGAGGGCATTACCTTGCCATGGTTAAATGCGGTGGCTCGTGCTTTCAGTTTTGTGCGAATGCTGCCATCTATCCACGGCACCTGGTTAGGGTAGGTTTTAATAGCCACAGTGGGTACAACATCTCCTATGCACCTCTAGTTAAACTCAGTAATTGTCTCAGTGTACGCATTCATATTATTCTCAGAAGCTACCCGAACATATCCCAGTCCGGTGATCAAAACAATCTTGAAGTGTGGGTTCTGATTGGTCAGACCAGCGTTGAATAGTCCTTAGCATGGGTGCTTCCTGTTTGAATTTCTGCCTATAGGAAGGGAGGAGCAAAATGGAGTTGTGGTCAGATTTGCCGAAAGGAGGGCGGAGGAGGGCCTTGTATGCATACCGGAAGTTAGAGTAACAATGGTCCAGTGTTTTTTCAGCACTAGTGCTGCAGTTGATATGCTGATAGAATCTAGGTAGCCCTTTTCTAAAATGTATTTGTTAATATCCCCAGCTACAATAAATGCATCCTAAAGATATGTGGTTTCCAGTTTGCATAAAGTCCAGTGAAGTTCCTTGAGGTATCGGCTTGAGGGGGGATATACAAGGCTGTGACAATAACTGAAGAGAATTCTCTTGGGAGATAATACGGTAGGCATTTGATTGTGAGGTATTCTAGGTCAGGTGAACAAAAAGGACTTGAGTTCCTGTATGTTATTACAATTATGTTATTACAAACATGAATCGTTAATCATGAAACATACACCCCTGCCTTTCTTCTTCCTGGAGAGATTTTTATTCTTGTCGGTGTGATGCACTGAGAATCCAGATAGCTGGACCGATTCCGACAGTTTATCCCGAAAGAGCCATGTTTCGGTGAAACACAGTATGTTACAATCCCTGATGTCTCTCTGGAAAGCAACCCTTGCTCTGATCTCATCAACTTTGTTATCTAGAGACTGAACGTTAGTGAGTAATATACTCGAAAGCAGTGGGCGGTATGCGCGCCTCCGAAGTCTGACTAGAAGACCACTCCGAATTCCTCTCCTCCAGTGGCGTTGTTTTGAGTCGGCCTCTGGAATCATTTCAAATGCCCTGGGAGGTGCGAACAAAGGATCCGCTTCGAGAAAGTCGTATTCCTGGTCGTAATGCTGGTGATGCTGGTGAGTCACCGCCGCTCTGATATCCAATAGTTCTTCCCGGCTGTATGTAATAACACATAACATTTTCTGGGCTAACAATGTAAGAAATTATACATTAAAAAAATACAACGTTTCCTAAGGACTAGAAGCGAGGCGGCCCCCTCTGTCGGAGCCATCTTGCTCATGGGCTCTCATGAAGTGTTTAATTAGCTTTTCGATTACATTTACATTGATGTCAGAGTGATTAGAGGGACAATAGACTGCTGAGTATTAGGCAGTTAACAAGTTTGGTAGGCTACTAATGACCATCAGCAGCATCAGAGCTTGGAGAAGCCTAATTACTGTGACTAAATGGTCACCTGGAATTTGACTGGCGCCATGACTCATGACTCGCTGGTGTGGCGGTAATACCCAGCTACAAAACCTCCAGCTCCAGTCCTTGCGAGACAAGGAGAAAATGGGAGAAAAACAAGCTGAGACAACCTTTGATATCTCTGCTCCTCTTCGGGGCTGAGAGGGTTTGATTACCTTAAAAACACCATCCAGGGTAAACATCTCGTGAAATTTCAAGACTTGTGAGATTAGAATGACAGAAGGCACAGGATTTTGGGAATAGCCACACTGAGAAGCTTAGTCAATGTGGAGTAAAAAAAAAAGGAGACAGCGCTCTGTTAAGTTTCCACGTTCTCCTTGTTATTTTCTAGACACAGCAATTTAGACTCTGTAGACATTACAAGTGGGGATTAATGATCTCCTACTCAATATATGGTCTCTTCAACCTCAGGAGTCTGAAGAAATTTGGCTTGTCACCAAAAACACTCACAAATTTTTACAGATGCGCAATCGAGAGCATCCTGTCGGGCTGTATCACCGCCTGGTACGGCAGCTGCTCCGCCCATAACCGTAAGGCTCTCCAGAGGGTAGTGAGGTCTGCACAACGCATCACCGGGTGCAAACTACCTGCCCTACAGGACAACTACACCACCCGATGTCCCAGGAAGGCCAAAAAGATCATCAAGGACAACAACCACCCGAGCCACAGCCTGTTCACCCCGCTATCATCCAGAAGGCGAGGTCAGTACAGGTGCATCAAAGCGGGGACCGAGAGACTGAAAAACAGCTTCTATCTCAAGGCCATCAGACTGTTAAACAGCCATCACTAACATTGAGTGGCTGCTGCCAACATACTGACTCAACTCTAGCCACTTTAATAATGAAACAATTTATGTAATAAATGTATCACTAGACACTTTAAACAATGCCACTTTATATAATGTTTACATACCCTACATTACTCATCTCATATGTATATACTGTACGCTATACCATCTACTGCATCTAGCCATCTTGATGTAATTAAATGTATCACTAGCCACTTTAAACAATGCCACTTAAATAATGTTTTCATAAACTACATTATTCATCCCATATGTATTTACTGTACTCTATACCATCTACTGCATCTTGTCTATGCCGTTCGGCCATCACTCATTCATATATTTGTATGTACATATTCACATTCATTCCTTTACACTTGTGTGTATAAGATAGTTGTTGTGAAATTGTTAGGTTAGAATACTTGTTAGATATTACTGCATGGTCGGAACTAGAAGCACAAGCATTTCGCTACACTTGCATTAACATCTGCTAACCATTGTCACGATCGTCTTCTTGAAAGTGAGTGGACCAAGGCGCAGCGTGTGGAAAAAAAATCTTCTTTTATTTAGAAGAGAGAGAAAACACGAAACGAACACTATACATAAACTGAAACAAAACAACACACGACCGTGAAGCTACAAACGTTAGTGCACACACAAGCTACAAACGTTCAACATAGACAATTACCCACATAAACCTAGTGCCTATGGCTGTCTTAAATATGGTTCTCAATCAAAGACAGATGTCATTAATTGTCTCTGATTGAGAACCATTCAGGCAACCATAGACAAAGCTAGACACCTACACTAAACACAAACCCATCTACTCTACTTAACCCCCTAAACCATACAACCACCCTAGACAATACAAAAACACATACCTTCCCCATGTCACACCCTGACCTAACTAAAATAATAAAGGAAACAAAGAATACTAAGGCCAGGGCATGACAACCATGTGTATGTGACAAATAAAATTTTATTTTATTTGGTGGTTATCATGTGTGTGCCCTACTGCTCTATAGTAAGCCTGAGACTAGCATAGAATCTCATGGCTGAGCAGTACTATTAACCGTCATACAAACAAATGGGTACATTTTTGATTACAGCCCAAAGGTCATTTATTCAATTCTTCCACATTTTCATGTTTGTCAATCAACTTGTTCTTGCATTGTTTATTATTTCTGTATCAATATGGACTTTAAAATGTTTTAATTCCTTTGGGGTCAAAACACTTAAATCTGTCTATATTAATTTGATAGATAGGATCTTTATTTGAATCTAGGTTTCTCTTGAGACAAGTACAATCTTAGTTATCCATACCACCAGAAGGTGGAGGGGAACCTGTATCAGGTTTTGACCCGATAGACAGATCATCTGCAGTGATATTTCTCCCCATGTACTCGCCTAAGATTGTACTTTTCTATGCCACATGTCATATGGCTGTATACAAAACCAAAATATCCTTTTTTCTGTGCTTATAAAAATCTGCCAATGGTGTAAAAAGTCTGCCAATGGTATAAATACTTGATAGAACTGCAATACAGAACTCAGATACGCTCTGAATCTACACCCAGAGCTGTATTGGTGTGTATTCTCTCAAATGTAATCATACTAGGGCAAATCTAAAAACCTGCAGAGATGCCGCACCTTATGTACTTCCTGGAGAATGTCATGGACTTACATTTTGATGGTTCGAAGGTGCTCCCCCCCCCCCCTCTCTCTTCTCCCACTCTTAAATTCTATCTGAATGGGAGATATAAACTGAAACTCAAAATGTACCTTTATAGTATGTGTATGTGTTAGTCCTCAGCTCTCCACTGCAATGTGTGGTGAACACTCTGGTGCATAATGGCTGTCATGCATCATTAGGGTGTTTAATAGTAGAGCACCCCACTCAATGGACTGTAGAGTGGGCATAATGGTTATTTTGAGTGTAAGATGTTGAGAATGTATTTTGTTTCCTGAGTATGTGAGCCCAGGATTAGTCTCCCAAGTGTCTGTCTAGGTCTCATGAGGGGATATGGATGAGATGTAATATTGTAGAGGATAACTATTAACAGTAGCTGACACTGGGCTACTTAGGACATAGGGCTGGGCAATATGGCCAAAATATCATATCACCATTTTTAGAATTTATGTTTTTGAAAAATAAAAAGTTCTAAATTTGCTTTGAGTAGTGTGTGACCCTACGGTGGAAACACATACAATCTAAGTGTTTTCAATTGGTCGTTCTTTCTTTGTTTTAAACTGTTCAATTCAACTTCAACCAAACAATCATTTTCAGAATTTTCTGCATTTCCTGCACTCATAGGCATAATAAACAGCGTATAACAAACAAAACATTCAAATATCGTTATAGAAGGTATAGTAAAAACCCAAACCGGTCTGTGCATCAATACTGGTATATCGTAACATATGGTATACCACCCAGCCCTATTAAGACCGAGGCTATTAGTCGTGACTTTGGGCCCTCCTCAATCAAACCCGCACAGTGCCCTGAGTACAAACATTTTCTCACAAAAAGGACATAAAGGAAATTTCTCACATTACTAATAAAACAAGAATAATTATAAATAAAAAACAACTTCAAAAGTTTTTGTTATATGATTCAGAAGCTATCCGATTTACCTAAGCGAGAAACTGGTTTAATAATGAACACAGAAGATTAAATCAACTCTACCTTTTGTCCTGGTGGCCCCTCAGGTCCCTAGAAAGAAAGATGTTAGATAAAATAATATGTAACAGGGTCACAAGGGAGAGACTCGCCCTGCCTGTAGAGATGGGGTTTCATTCCCTGCAAACAAAAATCAGTCGTTAGGATGTCCCCAGAACAGTATGAAATGTTTGCCAAAAGTCAACAGGACGTTGTATCATGGTCTTGTGGAAGTTTTGTCTAGATCCCGGTTTGTTCTGGGAACGTCCCTGAGAATGTTTTTAGTACATTTTCAGGACATTCAGTGCATCAGTCATCAGAATGTCACCTGATGGTCCAAAATAAACATTTTTTTGGGGATAAATGTTCTACCCAACTACCTGGGCTCTCGCATCCTCGTTTCATTGCACATCACCCCTTGTTACTGTTGACGAGCCCACTGATCCATTCACAGCTCTTTGTCTCTTGGCAAGGTTAGGGACAACCAGTACCGGTGCATGGGCAAAATCACTGGGGATGCCAAGCCCACCCCCATATTACAACATATGACAACCTATGTCTTGTGATAATAGCGTTGTTTGCTCTATAACCTGATAACTCATATGCCTTGCGACTGTGATATATAGGCCTAAAGGCAAAGACACATTTTTAAAGCCTTTATTCAACTAGGCAGGTCAGTTAGGAGGGGTGCGTCACTTGAGTGGGTTGACGTGGTCTTTCTGTTTGGGTTGTGCCGTGGCGGAGATCTTTGTGGGCTATACTCGGCCTTGTCTCAGGATGGTAAGTTGGTGGTTGAAGATATCCCTCTAGTGGTGTGGGGGCTGTGCTTTGGCAAAGTGGGTGGGGTTATATCCTGCCTGTTTGGCCCTGTCCGGGGGTATTGTCTGACGGGGCCACAGTGTCTCCCGACCCATCCTGTCTCAGCCTCCAGTATTTATGCTGCTGTAGTTTATGTGTCGGGGGGCTAGGGTCAGTCTGTTATATCTGGAGTATTTCTCTTGTCTTATCCGGTGTCCTGTGTGAATGTAAGTATGCTCTCTCTAATTCTCTCCTGCTTTCTCTCTCTCGGAGGACCTGAGCTCTAGGACCATGCCTCAGGACTACCTGGCATGATGACTCCTTGCTGTCCACAGTCCACCTGGCCGTGCTGCTGCTCCAGTTTCAACTGTTCTGCCTGCAGCTATGCAACCCTAACCTGTTCACCGGACGTGCTACATGTCCCAGACCTGCTGTTTTCAACTCTCTGGAGACAGCAGGAGTGGTAGAGATACTCTTAATGATTGGCTATGAAAAGCCAACTGACATTTACTCCTGAGGTGCTAACCTGTTTCACCCTCGACAACCACTGTGATTATTATTATTTGACCATGCTGGTCATTTATGACCATTTGAACATCTTGGCCATGTTCTGTTATAATCTCCACCCAGCACAGCCAGAAGAGGACTGGCCACCCCTCATAGCCTGGTTCCTCTCTAGGTTTGTTCCTAGGTTCTGGCCTTTCTAGGGAGTTTTTCCTAGGCACCGTGCTTCTACACCTGCATTGCTTGCTGTTTGGGGTCTTAGGCTGGCTTTCTGTACAGCACTTTGCGATATCAGCTGATGTAAGAAGGGCTATATAAATACATTTGATTTGATTTGATTTTGAGGAGATTATATGCTCTTATAAGTGTTTGCACCTCATTAATAAATGGCCAGAAGGGTTCCACTTTATTTTAAGCTATACATTATACATTTTGGTAACTCAATAGTTAATGGTCAGTGGATTGCCACTTTAAAATAAGCTATCATTTTAGCAGTTATAAATGTAGATAACTCAGTTATAAATGTCCATAGTTCCTGTCATTTTAAAATAAGCATTTGTTATTGTATATTTATATGTTGATTCTTCTTTCATTCCATTTTTGTGGCAAAATGACATTGCTTGACTATGGAATTATGTTGGACAGGATTGAAAGAAAACATTGCAAATGTCTCATTGCATGTTTTAAAAAAAACAGGGTCATAGCATAGTCTAATTGGTAACAGTGGTGTCTTTATTGTTTCTAGAGATCTGTGGACCCACAGTAGAAGGTGAGCCAGAATGGTACAATTATAGCATTGTATGATTAGGAACTATTTGATTCTCCAGTGATTACATTGGTGCAACTCTCTTAAAAATGGTTCTATCTCCAGACAGATATTGTCTGAGCTAAGCATCCCTGCTGGTCAGACTGGAACAGGGAGCCATTTTGGATCTGCCTCTAGCTGAATAACAGTTCCTTGGGCAAGTCATTGGAAGAAAAAAGCTCTCTGACTGACAGTGGAAAGACTCAGACACAAAGGTGCACGAAGGCGCCATCTTCAACTGAATTCACTCTCAATTTCAGCCAATGGGCTATGCTGATCAAATAAAATTGTATGTGTCACATGCGCCGAATACAACAGGTGTAGACCTTACCGTGAAATGCTTACTTACAAGCCCTTAACCAACAATGCAGTTCAGGAAATAGAGTTAAGAAAATATTTACAAAATAAAGTAAAAAAATAAATACAAAATTACATAATAATGAGAAAATATACGGGGGGGTACTGGTACCGAGTCAATGTGCAGGGGTACATGTTGGTCATGGTAATTTGTAAAGACACTACGCATAGATAATAAACAGCAAGTAGCACCAGTGTGAAAACAAAACAGGGAGGACGGTGTCAATGTAAATAGTCTGGGTGGCCATAAATTGTGACACTTATTGTTCGCCAAAAATTATTGCACTGTAATATGTGATTTGCCTCATTGTACTGTCTTCCAAATTGGGATGTAGCCAGGAGGCTCTTCAGATCCAGCCCCAGTTAACCTGAAGAAGGGCAGTGCATGGAACAACATGCACCGCCCTTGTTACCCTCTGACTGGCATTGTGCTGATCTCGTCTAATGTAAAAGGCCAGTGTAAAGATGGGTGACACCCACATTACCATTTTCAAATTTCTCTCTCTTCCTTGAAGTGATGATTCTTAACATAATGTTCGAAAATAAAATTGGGTGCATGGAGATTCTCATTTAGGCCCCACTTTAAATATCGCACAGCCCAGACGTGTGAGGGAGCTGAGTAGTTGAACCACAGGGATGTGCTTTCACGTTCGAAGGGGGCAGTGTAGCGATCCTTGTTATATGAGCCACATTACAATTGCCGCTAAGTTGGTTAAACCTACTGGAGCAAAGCGTAGGGTTTATGCATTCCACGCCAGCAACACAGCTTCTATCCCTACCCCACTATTTGCCACAATACCAAAAGTACTAAGGTTTTTATACTAATGCGTTGTACTAATATTATTACAAGGGGTACAACTTCTTCTTGTTCTTATGTTTCTCACTGGCTTGCCTTACTTCTCCAAAAAAATTATGTTAAACAGATAATTACATTTATATTCCAAATTCAACAGACGTCAAGCTTTTTTTTTCATGTTTAAGAGGCTGGCCTGTAAAAATACCTGTGGCTAAAGGTTGTCAAACGTTAATTGCTTACAGTTGCAGCAGCTTTCCTGTGATTAGAGAACCTTAATTACTGAACAACTTTCCCCCTACCTTCCACGAAAATAAATAATGTAGTAGTCTGGAAAAGCCTTTGTTAGCAATCCTCACTCGTTTGGGTAAACTTTTTTTACCCACTAGGTACAGTTGAAGGCAGAAGTTTACATAGACTTAGGTTGGAGTCATTAAAACTCGTTTTTCAACCACTCCACAAATGTTTTGTTAACAAACTATAGTTTTAGCATGTCGGGTAGGACATCTACTTTGTGCATGACACAAGTAATTCTTCCAAGAATTGTTTACATACAGATTAATTCACTTATAAATCCCTGTATCACAATTCCAATGGGTCAGAAGATTACGTACACTAAGTTGACTGTGCCTTTAAACAGCTTTGAAAATTCCAGAAAATGATATCATGGCTTTAGAAGCTTCGGATAGGCTAATTGACATCATTTGAGTCAATTGGAGGTGTACCTGTGGATATATTTTAAGGCATACCTTCAAAATCAGTGCCTCTTTGCTTGACATCATGGGAAAATCAAAAGAAATCAGCCAAGACCTCAGAAAAAAAATTGTAGACCTCCACAAGTCTGGTTCATCCTTGGGAGCAAGTTCCAAACGCCTGAAGGTACCACGTTCATCTGTACAAACAATAGTACACAAGTATAAACACCATGGGACCACGCAGCCATCACACCACTCAGGAAGATGCGTTCTGTCTCCTAGAGATGAACGTGCTTTGGTGCGAAAAGTGCGAATCAATCCCAGAACAACAGAAAAGGACCTTGTGAAGATGCTGGAGGACACAGCTACAGTAAAAAAAAGTCCTATATCGACATAAGCTGAAAGGCCACTCAGCAAGGAAGAAGCCACTGCTCCAAAACACCCATGAAAAAGCCAGCCTACGGTTTGCAACTGCATATGGGGACAAATATCATACTTTTTGGAGAAATGTCCTCTGGTCTGATGAAACAAAAATAGAACTGTTTGGCCATAATGACCATCCTTATGTTTGGAGGAAAAAGGTGGAGGCTTGCAAGCCGAAGAACACCATCCCAACTGTGAAGCACGGGGTGGCAGCATCATGTTGTGGGGGTACTTTGCTGCAAGAGGGACTGGTGCACTTCACGAAATAGATGGCATCATGAGGCAGGACAATTATGTGGATATATTAAAGCAACATCTCAAGACATCAGTCAGGAAGTCGCAAATGGGTCTTCCAAATGGACAATGACCTCAAGCATACTTCCAAAGTTGTGGCATAAGGACAACAAAGTCAAGGTATTGGAGTGGCCATCACAAAGCCCTGACCTCAATCCCATAGAAAATTTGTGGGCAGAACTGAAAAAGCGTGTGCGAGCAAGGAGGCCTACAAACCTGAATCAGTTACACCAGCTATGTCAGGAGGAATGGGACAAAATTCCCTCAACTTATTGTGTGAAGCTTGTGGAAGTCCTCCCAAAACGTTTGACCCAAGTTAAACAATTTAAAGGCAATGCTACCAAATACTAATTAAGAGTATGTAAACTTCTGACCCACTGGAAATGTGATGAAAGAAATAAAAGCTGAAATAAATCATTCTCCCTACTATTATTCTGACATTTCATATTCATAAAATAAATTGGTGAACCTAACTGACTTAAGACTTTTTACTAGGATAAAATGTCAGAAAAACTGAGTTTAAATGTATTTGGTTAAGGTGTTTGTAAGAGCATGGCCTCTTGCTATAGATCTAATTGGTCTACAGTAGCTGCAGCTGAGAGCACTCAAAAAGTTTATCCAGGAAAATCAAGAGCCCACTTGTGGACGGGGCAATTCTACCTTGTCTTCAGCTTAGATTGTTGACAATCTAATAACATATCTTATTTGGAAAGATGTTCAGTAAATTACCAGAAAAATGGGCCTCCCGGGTGGCGCAGTGTTCTAAGGCTGTGCCACCAGAGATTCTGGGTTCGAGCCCAGGCTCTGTCGCAGCCGGCCGCAACCGTGAGGCCCATGGGACGGCACACAATTGGCCCAGCGTCGTCCGGGTTAGGGAGGGTTTGGCCGGCAGGGATATCCTTGTCTCATCGCACACTAGCGACTCCTGTGGCGGGCCGGTCGCAGTGCACGCTGACCAGGTCGCCAGGTGTACGGCGTTTCCTCCGACACATTGATGAGGCTGGCTTCCGGGTTGGATGTGCATTGTGTCAAGAAGCAGTGCGGCTTGGTTGGGTTGTGTTTCGGAGGATGCATGGCTCTCGACCTTCGCTGTCACGGCCGTCGTAGGGAGGAGACCAAGGCGCAGCGTGATAAGCGTACATTCTTCTTTATTTTAAGAATGAACACTGAACAAAACTAACAAAACAACAAAACGAACCGTGAAGCTATACAAAGAGTGCTGAACAGGCAACTACACATAGACATAGAACCCACCAAACCAAAAGGGAAAATGGCAACCTAAATATGATCCCCAATCAGAGATAACGATAAACAGCTGCCTCTGATTGGGAACCAATTCAGGCCACCATAGACATACATATGCCTAGACTTACAAACACCCCTAGACATACAAAAACCCTAGACAATGCAAAACAAGCATACCCACCCTTGTCACACCCTGACCTAACCAAAATAATAAAGAAAACATAGATAACTAAGGTCAGGGCGGGACATTCGCTTCTCCCGAGTCTGTACGGGAGTTGCAGCGATGAGACAAGACTGTAACTACTACCAATTGGATACCACGAAATTGGGGAGAAAAAATGGGTAAAAAAATAAGATAAATAAATGAAATTACCAGAAAAATGTCCATTGTGCTTATGTGAGTTTGCTTCAATCCACAAATACACAGCCTGAACTAGCCATCTCAGTTACTGAATGAAAGTCAGCAAAACAATCTACAATGATTGGGTCATGCATTAATTCATGACCAGGAAATGACTGACTCCATTGCCAGTGAACTGTCTTTATTCCCCCACTCTAGAGTAACTGTAGACTGTAGAAGAAGTTGACAAGCTTTGTCAGAGTACAGCACTGGGAAACTGTGGCCAGGATTAAATCAAAGGCGCATTGTCGACAAGTCCACTGCACTTGACTTGGAAAGACAATTAACACTTGGGCTAACATCCGTAGCCTTTACCATGAAAGCTATCTGCAAACATCAGGGAAATTGTCTTTAAAGGCATTTTGTTGGCAGTGCACTGCTTCAGCTCAATGTCAAAGAGCTAATGTTCTTAGATTCAGCAAATCACCAGATATATATTTTAATAGAAAAAGCTAAAGTATTTCTACCAAATATCCGGCGTAAGAGGCATAGGACAACTCAATTTTGTGTCCTTCAGGCGTGTCTTTTGCTATTTACAGATGAAAGGAAACTTAATATCAAGGCTACCAAAATTGAAAAAGTATATCTTCATTACAAAAGGGTATTAATGTAGTGTGACCCCACAGGTCTGCAATGCATTTAATTAAATGATGGACAATAACTCGATGAAAAAGTGGGGAGACTGTTTCAGTTACGCATGGAATACCATGTAAAATATCTCACTGGGTTTCCATACTAAGCCTTTTGAAATATAGTCAAACATGTGGCTGCAAACCACCTTTGGAATACACACAACCCATCATTTTCCTTAGAGAGACCTCGTGGCACTGATGATTTCAAATTGATTCCTGAAAATATGACCTTTTCCCCTCCTTTCTACTCCATGGAAGCGTATTCCTCCTAACCAGCACCATATGTCCTGGATGGCTTTGGACACTTTGGAATTCACTTTAGCCTTTTTAACAATAGCATCTACATCAAAACGCTGAACTGTGTCAAGTAGGCACTGGCCCCTGGAAGCTGTCCTAGAGAACCATGAATAGTGGCATGGCTCCATTGTCCTTCCAGACATGCAGTTGCCCAGAACATGATGTACTGTTTCAAACAGTAAACTTTGGTTTTAGAAGTGGGGTTTTAGAAGTTATTAGATATTTTTTATCCAGTCAGATAAACATTCCAAACAACCTACCTGACTGCTTGGAGGTGTCCTCGTGGTCTTAAAGCACACCGTTGCCTCATTTTGTATCACATTCAAATTATAAAACTGGGGGGGGGACAAAAATGCGATTTCAGAATGTGGGGGGGTGGGGGGGGGAGTCCCCAGTGAAAGTTGCACCCATGGTTTCAAAGACATCTCTATATTCCACCCCACTTGAGTTCTCTTCACATTTCTTGGTTTTAGATTTTTATCTCCACGGTGAGACGTTTGGGGAGAACCAAGAGAGTGACGGGGGAAACAGAAGCCAACTGTCTGAGGCTGAAACTCTGACAACCTGCAGAACGATACCCCATTGTGTTTTGGCAGTATCTCCATATCCTATTACGACCATTGGAGATTGTGTATTCTCGTCTCACACTGCTTTAAAGGCAGAGGGATTTCTAAATGATTAAATGTGTCCTAAAAGTACATAAGTGTCACTGTTCAAACAAATAAACTGCTGGAACATTAGGCCTTGACTCATGAATTAGAGCTCACAGGATCTTTTTTTCACTCAAAGTACTGTTCTCATTTTGACAGTGATTTATAGTTAATCTTTTGATAAATGTGTTGGCAGCTGTTTTGACTTATTGTAGGGACTAATACGTTAGTGAGAACCTCTGACCCGTGGAACATAGAGGACACAGAACATTGGAGTTAATTCATCCTTTTGATAAAGTGGTTCATATGTTATCTAACACATTGTGATCACATTCAGTCATTCATGTATTCAGAAAGGCTGTTTTATTAAAGAGCCATAAGCTGCCATGAATGCTTATAGAACGTTTCTATAATCCATTATATGTGTGATATAAGCATTCATAATGTACTATACTGAGGTGGATAGAGGGTCATATTTTAGTTAGAACCCTTTCTTATTTTATCCCGGAGAGGTAGAAACAAACTCAACGCAAACTCAAGAAAAGAGAGAGCGAGCACTGTGTCAATTTGATAGAAAGCATGACCCAATATTATTTGAGCTCAAAAGATACAGCAAAAGGGTGGGTTAAATAATAAATTGGTACCCACATTCTATTTCTCACTTTATTTCTTCATTCCTTCCTCTCTCTCTTTCTCGCTCTCTCTCTCTCTTTCTTTCTTTTTCTCCATTGCACCATCCCATCCCTCCCTATCTTTTTCTCCCTCAAATGCCTGACCATTTCTTTCCACTGCAACAAAAAGCTGGTGATGATGGAATCAGAGAGAACATCACTGGAGAGAACTCTGTTTCTCTGGCACCTCATGAACTTGTGAACATTCCAATCACACAGTGTGCTTGTTAGTCCCATTTTCTGTCCACACTTCTTTGTCATCAGAATATACAGGCTGGGTTGATTTTTTATGAGGGACCTTTCATTAAATGCCTTATTTGCTAAACACTAAAAGCAGTATGCGATTGCTGTTCATTTGAACAGTTTGCCTCTATAATGAGTTTCATGTGTGAAAATATATATATATATTTTAACAGGGTTTCATAAAAATGCTGTAGACATTCACCATGGATCAACAAAATCAGTTATTTAAATTCTCGTAAAACTGGAATGCAAGTATGGATGTTCTAAATAAGATGCAGCTTCCTTAAAACTTCTTATGGCTGGGGGCAGTATTGAGTAGCTTGGATGAATAAGGTGCCCAGAGTAAACTGCCTGCTACTCAGAAGCTACTCAGAAGTCCCAGAAGCTAAGATATGCATATTATTAGTATATTTGGATAGAAAACACTCTGAAGTTTCTAGAACTGTTTCAATGATGTCTGTGAGTATAACATAACTCATATGGCAGGCAAAAATCTGAGAGAAAATACAACCAGGAAGTGGGAAATCTGAGGTTTGTAGTTTTCAACTCATTGCCTATCAAATATACAGTGTATATGGGGTCATATTGCACTTCCCAAGGCTTCCACTAGATGTCAACAGTCTTTAGAACCTTGTTTTATGCTTCTACTGTGAAGAATGAGGGAATGAGAGCTCTTTGAGTCAAGTGCCTGGCATGAGCTGATCGTGCCTGGCATGAGCTGATCATGCGTGCTCCCGTGAGAGCGACCTGCGTTCCATTGCATTTCTGAAGACAAAGGAATTCTCCGGTTGAAATATTATTGAAGATTTATGTTAAAAACATCCTAAAGATTGATTCTATACATCGTTTGACATGTTTCTACGAACTGTAATGGAATATTTTGATGTTTTGTCTGACCTGCGCGTCGTGAATTTGGATTTGTGAACTCAAGGCGCGAACAAAAAGGAGGCATTTGGACATAAATTATGGACTTTATCGAACAAAACAAACATTTATTGTGGAACTGAGATTCCTGGGAGTGCATTCTGATGAAGATCATCAAAGGTAAGTGAATATTTATAATGCTATTTCTGACTTTTACTGACTCCACAACATGGCGGATATCTGTATGGCTTGTTTTTGTGTCTGAGCTCTGTACTCAGATTATTGCATGGTGTGCTTTTTCGGTAAAGCTTTTTTCAAATCTGACACAGCGGTTGCATTAACCTGTTTGGGCTGCAGGGGCAGTATTGAGTAGCCTGGATAAAAGGTGCCCATTTCAAACGGCCTCGTACTCAATTCTTGCTCGTACAATATGCATATTATTATTACTATTGGATAGAAAACACTCTCTAGTTTCTAAAACCGTTTGAATTATATCTGTGAGTAAAACAGAACTCATTTTGCAGCAAACTTCCTGACAGGAAGTGGAAAATCTGAAATCGATGCTCTGTTCTAGGGCCTGCCTATAAATGTGCTTGATATTTATTAGTATACATGCACTTCATATGCCTTCCACTAGATGTCAACAGGCAGTGAGAGAAGAAATGGAGTGTATAACATGATCTGAGGTCGAATAAAAGCTCTTGGCATGACGTGACCCCAATTTCCTGTTTTCTGGAACGCGCGAGAAGGGACCTGGTATTGCCTTCTGTAAAGCTGTCATTATAGACGACTAATATCTCCGGCTTTGATTTTATTTGATAAATGTGACAATATCATCGTAAAGTATGTTTTTTCAAAATAGTTTTATTAGATTATTGAAATTTTTTCGGGACGTTAGGCGTGTTGCTTTGTCTGCGTTTGTTCACGAAGGAGAGCTTCGCGCCACTTTGCTAGCTTTCTGTGCTAATTGACTGGAGAAGAGGACATTCTAAAACCAAACAACGATTGTTCCCGACAAAGGACCCCTTGTACAACATTCTGATGGAAGATCATCAAAAGTAGGACCCATTTTATGATGCTATTTCATATATCTGTCGAACATGTTGTACTAGTAGTTTGCGCCCAGATTTTGGGCACTCTCTCGCTATAACTAAGCTGGATGTCGTAATGAAGTTATTTTTAGAATTCTAACACGGCGATTGCATTAAGAACTAGTGTATCTATCATTTCCTATACAACATGTATTTTTTAGTAACGTTTATGAATAGTTATTTGGTCAGAATAGTTGAGTTTCATAAAAATATCCGGACTTTCTGGGAAAAAGATGCTACGTTAGCACAATGTATAACCACTGATTTCAGCTCTAAATATGCACATTTTCGAACAAAACATAAGTGTATGTATCACCTGATGTTATAGGACTGTCATCTGATGAAGCTTATCAAGGTTAATCAAAAATTATATATCTTTTGCTGGTTTGTTACGATCGCTAACTTTTGCTGCTGGTAAATGGCTTGTGTTTCTGGCTATTGTGGTAAGCTAATATAATGCTATATTGTGTTTTCGCTGTAAAACACTTAAGAAATCGGAAATATTGGCTGGATTCACAAAATCCTTGTCTTTCATTTGCTGTACACCATGTATTTTTCAGAAATGTTTTATGATGAGTATTTAGGTATTTCACGTTGGTGTCTGTAATTACTCTGGCTGCTTCGGTGCTATTTGTGACGGTAGCTGTGATGGTAGCTGCAATCTAAAACTGATTTATACCTCAAATATGCACATTTTTCGAAAACAACATAGATTTATTGTATAACATGTTATAAGACTGTCATCTCATGAAGTTGTTTCTTGGTTAGTTTGGTTGGTTCTTGGTTAGTTAGGTTGGTTTTGTGCATGCTACCTGTGCTGTGAAAAATGTCTGTCCTTTTTTGTATTTGGTGGTGAGCTAACATAAATATACGTGGTGTTTTCGCTGTAAAACATTAAAAAAATCGGACATGTTGGCTGGATTCACAAGATGTTTATCTTTCATTTGCTGTATTGGACTTGTTAATGTGTGAAAGTTAAATATTTCTAAAAAATATATTTTGAATTTCGCACCCTGCACTTGAAGTGGCTGTTGTCATATTGTGCCCGGCTTCGGGCTTGCAGCCCAAAGAAGTTAAGGAGAAGTTTATCTAAAGTTCCATGCATAACACTTGTATTTTCATCAACATTGAGTATTTCTGTAAATTGATGTGGCTCTCTGTAAAATCACCGGATGTTTTGGAAGCAAAACATTACTGAACATAACGCGTCAATGTAAACTGAGATTTTTGGATATAAATATGAACTTTATCGAACAAAACATACATGTATTGTGTAACATGAAGTCCTATGAGTGTCATCTGATGAAGATCATCAAAGGTTAGTGATTCATTTTATCTCTATTTCTGCTTTTTGTGACTCCTCTCTTTGGCTGGAAAAATGGCTGTGTTTTTCTGTGACAAGGTACTGACCTAACATAATCGTTTGGTGTGCTTTCGTCGTAAAGCCTTTTTGAAATCGGACACTGTGGTGGGATTAACAACAAGTTTATCTTTAAAATGGTGTAAAATACTTGTATGTTTGAGGAATTATGAGATTTCTTTTGTTTGAATTTGGCGCCCTGCACTTTCACTGGCTGTTGTCAAATCGATCCCGTTAACGGGATCTCAGCCATAAGAAGTTAAGTGGTTGCATTTGTACTTAGACAAAACAAAAATTGTGAGAGAGAAAAGTCTATTCAAATAAGCTTAAAATATGCCACAATGCTGGGTATATGAATCTAACTGGCAAACCATTTTAGCACAGAAAACGTGAAAAGGCATAATTTTCCCAAGGGGCAACATGTGGTCTTGGTATAATTTCCTGAAGGAATCAACACTGCTACTCCGTCAACTAGATCCTCAACATGGCAATATTTGATATTATTATTTTGGAAACAGAAACTTAAATATAACCTCAACATCATTATTTAACAATTAGGCACAAAAACGCTGTGGCAATAGTAATACTTTTTGCATCTCCGGATCCATTTCACAGAATCAGTTCAATGTAGCCTAACTCTAAATAAGCACAACACAAGGTATTGAGGTATTGGGTAAACCAGCATTGGAAGAAGTGGATGTCATAACATAATGACCTACTTACCATTAGTCCTAGCTCTCCTGGGGTCCCGGGATCTCCCTGTATAAATATAAAATGCCCAATTAGTAAAACACAGATAAATGGAGAGATTTGTTCTACTTCAATGACTTGAAATTACAGTTGGTGGTAAATAATTGGATTGGATTTGGAATATTCAATTATTTAGATTTTTTAATAAGACATTTGGCTATGAAGATTTGGATTTGAAATGTGGGTTATGCAGATCGATGTTAGTGTTCAATACAGAGGCAAATTCATCAGTTGATCAATGATACAGTTTCGAGATAAAAATAAACAATCCACATCTGAATTAGGTGTCCATCCTTCCTTTTGCGTCTAGTGTACTCTACTGTGAATAGCAATTGATTTTAAATGAATAGGTCTGTATTGGTGCAGTTCTGGGCTTTATGTAGGTACGGCCATGTGACACCTGTCCGATTCGGCCCTATGTAGCTGGTTGTTGGCCATTGTGGAAAACTGGTGCCCTAGAGTGTAATAGGTTAAATCTGCAATGGCACTACAGCTAAACATCTTTATTTAGACATATTCTGTCATTTGTAAAAGTTCTTAAAAGTGACGAAGTATATAATATCATAGTATATATATCATTGGAATCAGTAGACTTCAGGTAACACTTACATAACTTTTTTGTGTAAAATATAACTTTATATTTAGAACACCACTGAATGTAATAATATCACAACTTCTCAATTTCTGATGGTTTTTCATAATTGTTGCGATCATAAAGGCAATAAACAAAGGCCATATGGCTTTGCCCATGTAAACCCAACACAGGGGAAGCCATTACCTAAAACATACATGCAGGTAAAATGTATCTTCACCATTAATCTTTAGGGGGCGCTATAGACCAACCAAAGGCCAATCTGAAATGGCATTTGTGGCGCAAATCTCATTCCAGTCATGGGACCGATATTACAGTGGTTCCTCCTTTAAAAGTTGCGAGCTTACACCGCGGGACTTAAAGGTACCCAGCGTCACACCTTCATTGCTCCAGACCACCACAAGGGGTAGTTAGAGCACCCATTATGCATTTGGGTCCCAAGGTTTTTATATGACCAATCATATCGAGTGGTTCCAATGACGAATTTGACGCGGGCCACCCGTCCCTGGTGACTTCAGCAAAGATGGCTGACAAAACATTACGGGGAAGCAAATGTATGTAGTTATAACGTCATAATGAGTCAAGCAAAAAATGTACAATTGAGAGGAATATGTTAGTTCATGTAGAGACAAACGATTGTGCATATTTTTTTGTCATAAAGCTAATTTACGAAAATCGATATTTAGCAAATTTTGTTCAGCCATATCCAATACCAGGTGTATCAAACTCATTCATTGTAGCAAGCAAGGAGCAGGTTTTGAACCCTCAACATTCTAGCCCGAAGTCCAGCACGCTATCGACTGTGCCCAAATGTATTAATTGGGGTTGGAGCTGATTGTTGCTAAAAATACTATTAATTAGGATCTTCAACGTGGAAAGGGGAAAAAGTATGATTATTCGTTATTCACCAGCATAGCAGGATGGGCTATTAGCTGAACAATAGACTATTCAACCTTTACTAAAGAATTGTCTAATAGCCGAGCTAGGTGTGAACCCCCCCCCCCCCCCCCCCATTTTCAGGACCATCTATAAAAAGCAGCCGAGATACACAATAGGTTTCTAAAAAGAGGCTATTCATCCAATGTGTGGATAAAGTTCTTAATTTTGCATTGGGGAAAACACGAGATGAACTGCTACAAAAAATATCCACTAAAGCTAAAAAACAATCTGTAATGTTCACAACTATATATACCTTGAACTAGCGAAAAGTGGGAGATGCGGTCAAGAAACACTGGCATGTTTTATTTTGGATTTTTTTTTTTTTTTCATGGAATAGAAACACCATGATATTAATCAAAATAATTAAGCAAGTACCAGTCAAAAGTTTGGACACAGCTACTCATTCGAGGATTTTTCTATATTTTACTATTTTCTACATTGTAGAATAATATTGAAAACATCACAACTATGAAATAACACATATGGAATCAGTTAAGAACACATTCCTATTTACAAGGACAGCCTACTTCTTCCTCCCCAATGAGGATTTGAACCCCAGTCTCCCGCGTGCCCCGCATTCTGTAGTACAGACATGGCCTGCTCTCCTTTATGTAAGGAATTAGGCACTTTCCCATGTTTACTACAATATGTATTGTAGACTGCACAGTAGCCTAATAAACAAATAAACACATTTCGATAATAAAATAATGATAAAAAAATACTCTTTAAAAATGCAGATGTTGGTTTAGTTATGGATCCATAATGAATTACTATGGGAATAAATATCCCTGATTTATAGAAATATTGGAAAAAAGTTGTCTATTAAAGGCAAACAATTTAGAATCCTCCAATCCTGTAGCCTGCTCCCGACCGCCATGTTGTACATCGCCATATTTTCCAATCCATCCTAACGGAAACCCTAAGGGTTTCGTATTTTGTTTTTCTCTGAATAGAAACACCATAATATTAATCAAATTAATTAAGCCAAATTTCTTAAAATCAATCCCATATACTATGTTATTACAAAAAAGGTTTTAAATTCCCAGTAATGCCAGTACCGAATACTATCAAATGCTTCTCAAAGATGCCCTCTGGTGGTCAAACTAGCAATAACTTGCAGTAACAGAAAATATGGCTGAGAATTAAATGACGTGCTACAGAATTATGCGGCAGCGCGTGAAAAATGCTAATTTCGGTCACATGACTTGAATGGGATTTGTGCCACAAATGTTAAAATATTATTATTTGGAAACAGGGAAAATAAACCAAAGCATGGATTACTGTCATACCTTGCCCATAGACTGCTTACAGGGTAAGGAAAACAAAATGTAAGTCTGTAATTTTGGTGAACTATCCCTTTACATGTCAATTTCATATTTAAGACCAAGCAAAAGCCGATCTTAGTGGCAAGGCAGGCGGTTATGGCATCGCTTTTGCCAGCGGAAGAGCACAGTAGCCTAATCAGTAGCCTATCACCAATGTTTTATTAAAATATCAACTTTTGGAGCAGCAAAACAATCAACATTTATATTGGATAATTTTTTGTCCAGGTTCTGTGAAAGATTTGTACTCATTATGTGCGATGCCCATTGAATAAAACATGTCAGTGACTGTAGAAAGCCCGTTTAGAAACATCAAGTTGTTAATAAAAAGACGGCTTATTGTTTTGCATTCATAATTTTGTTTTAAAAATGCATCTTCCACTTTCCTCTGATATACGGGCAATCAGAAGCAATTTCGTTTGTGTTACATTCATTAAAGGGGTTTCCCCTTTGTGCCATTTCCCAGGCCAAGGACTGTACTGTACCCATACAAACATACAATACTGTACTCACCGGCAGACCTGGCACTCCCCGGGGCCCATCCTTGCCTGTGTCCCCTGGTGGCCCTCGGGGGCCAGGGGGACCTGGGGGTCCAGGAGGCCCTGGTGGACCTGCCGAACCCTGATCTCCCTGTAGAGCAATGCAACAAGTCAAATCATTATATTAAATGGCTTCAAACTTTTAGATAAATAATGAAGACATTAGTAGAGCAATCATTAGAACTAATAGTGAAATTAGTAATCCATTGGGCATGGAAAACCTTCATAGGGAACATGAAGGGAAGTTTGCAACTCTTACTTTAGTGTCTCAGATGTTAAGTTAATAACACTGGAGTAGGAGTTTAGAAATTAATTAATTAATTTAGAAACATTTTCTAACTGGTCTATATCTGAAATGTTGTTTAAAATAATTGCTACTTGGAGTATTCCAAAATATAATTTCCCAGTTCAATTAACAAATTTGTCTACACTAAGCTTTGACAAACATCAATAGTAAGTGTCAGATTTTCATTAAGATGAATCTAAAACATTCTGCAAATTCATTCTTTAGTTACAAGTGGCAATGTATGAAGATCATTACTAAATGTATGCTTCTAGAATTTCCTCTAAGATGACAGAATGGGAAGCAGCGTGCTTCTGATAGGTCCAACTAAAGGATGGCATGCAAACTGAGGAATGAACAAGGAGAAGTTGTCAGGTGATAAACCCCTTCGGAGGAACGATAAAGACGAGCAAAGACAGCCACTACCTTAATAAGCCGCCGCTTTATGAGCTGCTGGTCAGCAGAAAGAAAGCCATGATTGATCTTAGGGAAGACCATCTGAGCGAGCAGGTGTGTGAGGTCAAGAAGTTGAAGTTCAGAGGTAAGTGAGGTTGGAGGAGGATGAGGTCCCAGAAGAAAAAGAGGAAGGAGTCAAAGGGCAAAAAAATAGATTTGATTAGACGTTGCGTCACAAGACCCAACTAAGCACCTTCATAAATGGGGAGAAATCCACACTTTTCCACCACAGTGGCTTTGGAAGTCTGGACTTAATTTTGGAGCCAGAGCACATAATTACCACCTTAGGGATGCTGGGACGCCACACTGGGCTCGCAGATCCTGGAAAAATGGGGACTCCTCCTCTGTGGAGGCACTGACAACATCACAGTAGTGCTCAGTGCCAAGCCAGACCCCCGGAGGTGCACACACAGAGAGCTGCATGGTTGACCTTCTGAAGGTCAATTTTTTTACACTGTGTTTTTTAAGTTGGGCAAGTATCTCTGGCGCTGTCCATTGGTATTATCTCAAATGATCCATTACTAGAAATACCTAAATATATTGGAGTTGAACTTGTGTGATTGAAATATGGAAATCATACGGTTCAGGATATACAGTAGATTTAGCACTAAATAGCCCACTGAAAATTCTAACTTGTATTTAGAGATTTGCAGTGAACCATGGTTATGGGATTTAAAAACATTTTGCCACTTTGCTTTATTGTTTAATGTTCCTTGCTAAGTTCCTTCCATTCATTCAGCATCAATGGACATTAGCCAGACCATGTCTTGGTTCGAAAAATTACAATTCTGGTCGTAATCAACTACACATTACTGGGTTATAAAAAGCTACCTTGGATTTCAACAGGGCCCTGGCATTTTGCATGAAAAAGCAACCCCTCGGGTAAAAGACTTTGTGGCACTGAAGTGGACGATTATGGCCCTGATTAACTACTGTGCCTGGCCCTGGTCTGTCATTCGGGCCAGCAGTAAAGGCTCGACAGTGATGCATTCATTCTCAGTGTGTGTCAACCAGGGGTCAGACTGAGCAGCTAGGCCACACCAACAAACCTTGACAGTCAGGATCTGATTGCTGTGCAAAGCAGCCAGTGTAGGGAGACCAAGCAATCCCTAAAAGGACATACAGCACAGGATTGCTCAACACAGACAAAACATAGAGAGCTCCAGACACAACACAATCAAAGTTATGAAAACATCCATAACAGCGGAGTAGTCAAGCTATCTGTTCCACATTTCATTGACTTCAACAGGCCATGAAAAAGTGAATGGCTTTAATTGCTTTGTCTCCCCAATATTTAAAAAAAATGTAATAATGGACTAAAATGTTTCATTTATCTCTGTAAGACACTGAAAACCAGTTTGAGGATATTTTAATTACACTGTAAGGAATTGTACTACATGCCATTAACATAAAATGTTATTTTGAAGCAATTAACTTTAATGATTGTCTTTAAAGTGTGCCAAACACCTGTCAATGCAATTGCCACACAAAATGATTTGTCAATGAACAAAGTCCAGGTCTTTTTTCAAACCAAATCTTTTGTATTTTACCATATCGTACCTATTTTAATTATACCATATTTTATTTGTATTTACCATATCATGGAATCCAAATGTAACCTATATAATCACTTGATTCCAAATGTACGCAAAGGGTTCAATATGGCTTGTTTCTCTTTATCTGTTGGATCAGTAACACACCTAGACATAGGTTGAGAATGCCAGCAAAGCAAAACATTACATTGTTAAGAGTGTTTGTATCAAAGGGGAAAAAATACTTTCTGTGGAAATTCAATAGAATATTCGAACCAAATTGCTTTGCTTCGTAAAAACTCTGATACAATCTTGAAAAGTGAACAATGAAGATATGACATGCTTCACTTGTGCTGCCACCTTGGGCTAGAGTATGTTACAATCATGAATGATTCGATACATTTGCCGGGAGACAGTGGGACTTAGCATTGATCCCCCACCTTTAACGAGATGCCAGAGGTCTGTGTAAGCTCTCATTATACACTGCTGACTTGGCCAGAGTCTAGCACTCTCAAGCTCACTGACACTGTCTGTGTGTTCAAGCCAAGTCTCCTTGTTGTGGGAAAATAAATTATCATCTGACTTCAGAGTCAGCCAAAAACGGCAATTTTCTTCAATGCATCAAATCCACTCACATTAGATGTGGGACAGTGCACTCGCCACATTGTACTGTGGCTGCATTCATGGATATGGGTGACAATGGTAATGACATTGGTGGTTGACTGATATTACCAACCATTTGCTAATCACTTTTTGTATTTCTCTCTGAATAGGATGTTGAATATTTGGTAGAGTAACATTACCATGTATTTGCCTACAGCAGGATGATTGCAGTTGTAGTAAGCAAAATGACTGATATGGAGAGAATTAGCTCCACAATGAGATGGGTGCAGACAGCAGGCTGTTAGCCAGCCTGCCAATTTAGAGGCGTCTGCCACTAGGACAGTCAGTGTAGTCAGCTCAGCTTTCCCTATTCAGACCATGTCTGTGCTTCGATCTAGGTCAGGCAAAACTAAACATTGCGGTGTTCGCTTTAGCAATCTCACTGGAATAAATTCCTCCTCCATTCCTGTCATTATTGAAAGAGACTTTCATAATATCTCACATCTCAAAATAGGACTACTTAATGTTAGATCCCTCTACTTCCAAGGCAGTCATATTCAATGAACTAATCACTGATTATAACCTTGATGTAATTGGCCTGACTGGAAATGTACTGTGTTAAATGAGGCCTCTCCTCTTGGTTAGACTAGTGACCATATCCCTTGCGCATCCCATAAAGGTGGAGGTGTTGATAAGATTTACGACAGCAAATTTCAATTAACGAAAGAAATGACAGCATTTTTGTCTTTTGAGCATCTAGTCATGAAATCAATGCAGCCTAATCAATCACTTTTTATAGATACTGTTTACAGGCCTCCTGGCCCTTATACAGAGTTCCTCACTGATTTCCCTGAATTCCTATCAGACCTCGTAGTCATGGCAGATAGTATTAACATTTCTGGTGACTTCAATATTCACATGGAAAAGTCCACAGACCACTCGAAAAGGCTTTCAGAGGCATCATCAACTCAGTGGCTTTTGAACAAACATGTCTCCGGACCTCCGCATTGCCACGGTCATACTCTGGATCTAGTTTGGTCCCATGGAATAAATATTGTGGATCAGAATGTTTTTTCTCATAATCCTGGACTATCGGACCACCATTTTATTATGTTTGAAATAGGAACAAATAATCTGCTCAGACCCCAACCTAGGATTCTCAAAAGCCATGCTATAAATTCTCAGACAAACCAAAGATTCCACACCCACAACCAAGGGCGTCTGAGTACAAAAATCAGGACCTCAGTGTAACCTTGCATAATACCCTAGATGCAGTCGCAAAAAACATTTGTCTCAAGAAATTAGCTCCCTGGTATACAGAAAATACCAGAGCCCTAAAGCATATTGGAACGGAAATGGCCCTCCACCAACCTGAAAGTCTTCCAACTAGCTTGGAAAGACAGGACCGTGCAGTATCGAAGTGCCCTCACTGCTGCTAGATCAGCCCACTTTTTCAACCTGATTGAGGAGAATAAAAACAAACCTAAATGTATTTTTGATATTGTCGCAAAGCTAACTAAAAAGCAGCATTCCCCAAGTGAGGATGGCCTTCATTAACTTCTTCGCCGAAAAGATCATGATCATTAGAAAGCAAATTACCACAAATTATTTATCCAAAACTCAGTTGTCCTAAATCTGCACACAACTGCCTGGATTTAGGATTAACGGAGACACTCAAGTTTTTCAATCCTGTATCTCTTGACACATTCCCGAAAATAGCCTCAACATCTTCCAGCTGTCTACTGGATCCTAATCCAACTAAACTACTGAAAAAACTCTTTCCTGTGCTTGGCCCTCCTATGTTGAACATAATAAACATCTCCCTATCCTCCGGATGTGTACCAAACTCACTAAAAGTGAAAGTAATAAAGCCTCTCCTGAAAAAGCCAAATCTTGACCCATTTTTTTTTTTAAACTAATCGGCCTATATCGAATCTCCCATTCCTCTCAATTTAAAACAAAATAGCTGTTGCGGAGCAACTCACTACCTTCCTGAAGACAAATAATGAATATGAAACGCTCCAGTATGGTTTTAAACCCCATCATAGTACTGAGACTGCACTCGTGCAGTTGACAAATTACCTTTTAATAGCATCAGACCAAGGCTCTGCATATGTCCTTATGCTCCTAGACCTTAGTGCCACTTTTGACACCATTGACCCCCATATTCTTTTGGAGAGATTGGAAATCCTAACTGATCTACACGGGCAGGTTATTTTCTGGTTTAGATTGTATCTGTTGGAAAGATATCAGTTCATCTCTGTGGATGGTTTGTCCTCTGACAAAACAATGGTACTTTTTGGTGTTCCTCAAGGTTCCATTTTAGGACCACTATTGTTTTCACTAAATATTCTACTTTTTTGTGATGTCATTCAGAAACACAATG
The DNA here is from genome assembly GCF_029448725.1 of Salvelinus fontinalis. Lineage (NCBI taxonomy): Eukaryota > Metazoa > Chordata > Actinopteri > Salmoniformes > Salmonidae > Salvelinus > Salvelinus fontinalis. The sequence goes on along the minus strand of NC_074700.1, from coordinate 305,474 downwards.
TCAACTTTCACTGCTATGCGGACAACACACTGTACATTTCTATGAAATGAAATGTACAAAATTGCCTACCCTGGAAGCCTGTGTTTCAGACATAAGGAAGTGGATGCCGGCAAATGTTTTACTTTTAAACTTGGACAAAATAGAGATGCTAGTTCTAGGTCTCAAGAAACAAAGATATCTGCTGTTTGATCTGACAATTAATCTTGATGGTTGTAAAGTAATCTCAAATAAAACTGTGAAGGACCTCGGCATTACTATGGACACTTAACTCTCTTTTGACGAACATATCAAGAATATTTCAACGGAAGCTTTTTTCAATCTTCATAACATTGCAAAAATCTGAAACTTTGTCAAAAAATTATGCAGAAAAGTTCATCCATGCTTTTGTCACTTCAAGATTAGACTACTGCAATGCTGTACTCTCCGGCTACCCAGATAAAGCACTAAATAAACTTCAGTTAGTGCTAAATACGGCTGCAAAAATCTTGACTAAAACCCCAAAAATTGATCATACTACTCCAGTGCTAATCTCCCAACAATGGCTTACTGTTAAGGCTACGGCTGATTTCAAGGTTTAACTGCTAACATTTACATGGACTTGGTCCTACTGTGCATACCTACACGTATGCCACAGTCACAAGACGCAGGCCTCTATATACTGACCCTATTACTGGGGCTGAGTCACTGATGCCCCGGTATCCAAATAGCAACTCCAGTGTAGATTTGGCTTTGTTTTGTAGGTTACTCTCCTGCTGAAAGGTGATTTCCTTTCCCAGTGTCTGGTGTAAAACAGACTGTAGAAGGTTTTCCTCTAGGATTTCTACAGTGCTTAGAACGATCCCATTTCTTTTGATCCTGAAACACTCCCCAGTATCCATCATGGTATAGGTATGATTAACATCAGCAAATACTGAGGAGTGTTTCAGGATAAAAATAAACGGGATGGTTCTAAGCACTGTCAAAATCCTAGAGGAAAACCTTTCAGCAGGACAATAACCTACAACGCAAGGCCAAATCTATGCTGCAGTTGCTTACCAAGAAGACAGTGAATGTTCCTGAGTGGCCAAGTTACAGTTTTGGCGTAAATCTGCTTGAAAATATATGGCAAGTGTCACGTCTACTCCCGCACTCGATGTTGCCAGTTAATTCATTATTACGCACACCTGCCACCATCGTTATGCGCACCTGCGCTTCATGAGACTCACCTGGACTCCATCACTTTCCTGATTGCCTCCCCCTATATCTCTCACTCCCTTTGGTTCTTTCCCTAGGCGTTATTGACTTTGTTTCTGTTTCTTGTCCGTGTGCTTTTCGTGTTTCTTGTTTGGTTCAATGTTCCGTTATTTATTAAATTCCCTTCCTGTACTTGCTTTCTGACTCCAAGCGTACACGTTACAGAATAACGCCTCTCCAAAGGGAAGCAACAGGGAGTTACTGGGGACGTCGGGTCCAAGTGTCGCTGCAAAATCAACCGGGGATGCCTTAGCTGGCTCGTCAGGATTCCATGCCTCAGCTGGCTTGACGGGTTCTCAAGCCGCAGTTGGCTCGTCTGGCTCCCGTGTCTCAGCCGGCTCTACAGGCTTCCGCGCCTCAGCTGGCTCTACAGGTTCCCGCGCCTCAGCAGAAGCGACCGGCCCGCTCCTGGTCTTCGGGACCGTCCCTCCCACCATCGTTATGTGCACCTGCCCTTCATGTGACTCACCTGGACTCCATCACCTTCCTGATTGCCTCCCCTATATCTGTCACTCCCTTTGGTTCTTTCCCCAGATGTTATTGATTCTGTTTCTTGTCTGTACGCTTTTCGTGTTTCTTGTTTTGTACTATGTTCTATTTATTATTACATTTGCACTCCCTGTTCTTGCTTCCTGACTCCCAGCGTACACTTTACAGCAAGACTTTAAAATTGCTGTCTAGCCCCAACAAATTGGCAGAGGTTGAGCTCTTATAGATTTACAGAAGAGGACTCACAGCTGTCAAAGGTGTTATTAACTTGGGGAGCTGAATACTTAAATTTTAGTTATTTAATTTGTATTACTCTTTGACATTACAGAGTATTTTGTGTAGATTATTGACTAAATCGATTTTAATCCCACTTTGTAACACAATCCAAAAGGTCTGGTTATGAGCTGACCTGACCCCTCTGACCTTTTACCAGGTGAGTTGACTGAGAATACATTCTCATTTACAGCAACAATCTGGGGCAAGTTACAAAACACTATAAAAATACATACACTACATATACAAAAGTATGTGACCACCCATTCAAATTAGTGGATTCGGCTATTTCAGCCATACCTGTTACTGACAGTTGTATGAAATTGAGCACATAGCAATGTAATCTCCATAGACAAACATTGGCAGTAGAATGGCCTTACTGAAGAGCTCAGTGGCTTTCAAAGTGGCACTGTCATAGGATGCTAGTTCGTCAAATTTCTGCCCTGCTAGAGCTGCCCGGTCAACTGTAAGTGCTGTTATTGTGAAGTGGAAATGTCTAGGAGCAACAACGTCTCAGCCGGGATATGGTAGGCCACACAAGCTCACAGAACGGGACTGCCGAGTGCTTAAGCGCGTTAACATTATTTGTCCTCGGTTGCAACACTCACTACCGAGTTTCAAACTGCCTCTGGAAGCAACATCAGCACAATAACTGTTTGTTGGAAACTTCATGAAATGGGTTTCCATTTGCTGAGCTACCACACACAAACCTAAGATCACTAGGATGGAAACACCACTCCAGCCGATGCTTGGCATAGCGCATAGTGTTCTTATGCGAACAGTTTTTGTTCTGACGTTGCTTCCAGAGGCAGTTTGGAACTCAGTAGTGAGTGTGTTGCAACCGGGACAGCAGTCCCATTCTGTGCGCTTGTGTGGCCTACCACTTCGCAGCTGAACCGTTGTTGCTCCTAGACATTTCCACTTCAAAATAACAGCACAGTTAGCAGGGGCAGCTCTAGCAGGGCAGACATTTGACGAACTGACTTGTTGGAAAGGTGGCATCCTATGACTGTGCCACGTTGAAAGTAAAAATCTATATTTTTTCTCTATAATACTACTACCACCTAGCAATTTGATGAAGTTGGCTTTAGCTAGCCCAGATAGTTATGAGGGTGGGAGATTGGGAACCTAACAACAAATAAGCCATTTCATGCTATCAATCAAGTAGCTAGCTTGTCTAATTATCTTAGCTGGCATGTCCGCTGGCAAGGTTGGTAGACTTTAGAAAAGCAAGCAGTAACTAAATAAGACTCAAATTCCTTTCAATCTTTTACCCAGATTTTAGCAGAGATGCAGATAACCATATTTTGTTTCTTTAAAACAAGAACCACCAGTCAGGAGGATACAGGCAGCTCAAGAGGTATGCTTACATTTTATTCTTTTTTTTTTACATAGAATTAAGCATAATGATTATGGTCCTAGATTGCATTAAAAAGCTGTATCAGGTCTTTGAAAAATTCTAAAATCTCCAACCCCCCCAGTAATCCTCATGTACTTTGTGCCCCTCAGATTTTTGGGGTGCATGACGCCCCTGGATATCATCATAGTCTAAGACCAGAATGAATGTCGACTGAATTATTTGCTTTCTGCTATTTAATGAAAGGCATGACCTATTCCTGTAATATAAGCCCATTTTAATTCTTAACATCTTAACTAACTCATCAACATGCTTTTTGAAGGAAAGCCTATCATCAATCCAGAATCCTACATATTTATAAGCTGGGAAACGATCACTGTGGACACCATCCAATGTATGTATGCATAAATCATCAGATACATTTGTATGTGATATGCAAAATAACATATACTTGGTTTTACCTGCATTAACTACCAATGTCAGTTAAACAAAGGCTTTCTGCAAGGCAATAAAGCCAGATTGAAGCTTTGAAATAGCCTGGTCAGCTTTGGGGGCAATAGCATACACAATAGTATCATCTGCAACAGTACAAGTGAAAGTAACTTTTTTTTACAGATTACACAATATTGTTAACGTAAAAAAGAACCAGAGCAAGAATCAATCACTGTATCAAAGGGTGTCCAAAAAATGTGATTTAACACCATCAGTAAATACACACTGCGCTCTGTCCGTTAAATCATTTTCAAATCAGCTACACGCCAATTGAAGAAAGCCACTGAATAAGTGATGAGTGATCCACAGTGTCAAAAGCCTTAGACAGCTACTATATATAAAAAAAGGGCAGCACAGTATTTATTCCTTTCCATACAATAAATAATGTTGTTTAAATCCATAGAGGTAGCAGACATGGTGCTATGACCATGATGAACAGTTGCTCTACATTTCGTTGTTAAAAAGGATCTAAGTTGAGTATTTACCAATAATTCTAAGATTTTAGCTAGGCAAGAGAGTTTGAAAATGTGGCGATAATTATTTAGGTCACACGGGTCACCACTTTTATGAAGGGGGTGTATATGGGCCGCATTCCAGACCCTGTGGATGGAACCAGAAACCACCGTCAGGTTAAACATGTGTTAAAGGACAACTCCACCACTTTTAAGATTTGGGTTGTTATTTTCAAGAATTAAGTGATGTCCTACACAGTTTTAGTGTAATTCTATGACTTAATGTCTATTAACTGTTTAATGATGAGCGAAACGGGAAATTGCTTCTCTGTCATGTTTTCAAGTAGGCTCCCTGAGTTGACTAATACAAAAAATTATGGACAGTCGTTTTCAGCAACCTATATAACCCGTCTGTAGTTTTGATCATATTGGAACCCCCTGCTACAGTATACAGTATATTGCTCTGGTTGTCTTTGCACAAAAAAAGTGTTAAAACTATCGTTGGAATCCCATGGAAAAACCATATCCCTGGAATCTCATGCATCTCATATCTTTGGCCCACTACTTCGGCGAGGGAGAAATACAGTCACACAAAGTCACATTCAACAGCCAATCAAAAAATTACAAAAAAGAGCAAACCACATACCCGCGGTCCTTGGTCGCCTTGATCCCCCTGCAAGGGGCAGAAAGAATTTGTCTTGAAATACATGTATTAACCAGACACACACACACACACACAGAAGAAAGGAAAAATAATATAGTCAGCCTCAAATATTAATTGTGGTTGAGAGTAAAATCACTTATGATAACACAGACTGACGTGAATAGGGTTGAGGGGAAGGGGGTACATGACCAATCTCTTTAAACCTCACCACACATTTAAGACGTGTCAATTCTTAGTAAAATTTTTGACTGGCACATCCTCAGACGGTGTACTTTATTCAACTTAGGTGGGTGATTTAACACGGTTGCTGTTTTAACATTGAACAGAAAAAGGCTGAAGTTGAACGAGGCCAAACAAAATGCAAGTGTATCCAATAACCAACTGTCAGTTAGCTACACTAGTATAACCCTCAACTTTTGAATGACACATTCTGCATTTCTGTTATTTACTGTACGTGTTGTGCCCTGATCCCATAAGGCGACGCACAATTGGCTCAGCGTCGTCCGGGTTAGGGGAGGGTTTCGCCGGGGTAGGCCATCATTGTAAATAAGTATTTGTTCTTAACTGACTTGCCTAGTTAAATAAAGGTTAAATAAAAATGATCGACAATTTGTTGATGAGGTACATTGAGTTATTAGAGGGGTCTGACTGAACAGCAAGGATTGATAGTAAACAGAACTTTCATTAAACACGAATACCAACAACTGTCAGTTATATATCTCAAAAAATGAAATAATATATACGCCCTGTTAGAGCCACACGGATGCTTTGCAATGCCTGCTAGTCGAGTAAGACAGAGGAAAACCAGAGCAGCCTATTTCCATTGTGTGTGAATTAAGGGTGGAACGTCAACCATTTTCATGGTTTAAATATTCCAAAGCAAGGCAAATGGGTACATATTGGTCCCCAAGTTCAACAGACTTATAAAGATACAGTGTGGTTATTTCTCATCGGCTGCCATTTTATGGAGGGATGTTCAGGAAGCATTTAAGCACTTCAGTTCGGGCCCTGGTGTTAAGTCATTAAGTCAGTGGATTTGTGAACGATGTGAATATTTAAATATTCACAACTGAGACTTGAGGTAGGTAGGACTTCAATTTTTAAATGGAACTTTAGAATACCATACAAAACTACATTATTTATGGACACATTTGATTAGGGAATAAAGTAAAGTCATACGTTAATGCTTTTGACCCCAAAATGTATTGTAAGAAAGGGTGGGAAGCCAAGGAATTTAGATCATGTCCATCCACTGCCAGAGAAACCAAAGAAAGTTAGCCCTTGGAAAGTAATACATTCCTTATGCATTGAACATATGAATAAAACATTTGTTTACCTACCTTGTCACCCTGTAGACCAGGAGGACCCTATTGGGCGGAAAAACATTTAATTAAAAAAGTAAAACATTTTATACATATTCATAGCATTACAAAAATGTACAGTCAAAGCTGCAAACTGAATGCAAAACAAGGCCATGTGCATAAATCCAGCAATATCCAACAAAGTTCTGACAAGTGGTATGGAGAAACTATATATGCTCTTCACAATGGGAACACCTACTTTTTACACAATTGTTTTTGAAAGGTAAGTTCTACATTCTAAGGTCAGTCATTCAATGTATGAAACGCTCCTGGGTGGGCCCTGTAAAAGGTAATGGGTGAACAGTTGTATTTTAAGGCAGGATGCCTTCGTATTCTCAGTAATAGACCTAATGAGGTCACCCAGTGTTTTTCAACCTGTTTTGTTCCAGGAACTGGCACACTGGGGTTTCCCTCCTTTGAGCACCACGTACAGTAGAACTAGCATTTAAACTCTAATAAAATCAGTGTCAGCTCACTAACTGACCAACCGGTCTGCAACATTGTACCTACTGGAGGTTGAGAAACACTGTTCTAATGCAGTCCATGTCATTGATCGTCGGCCCATTGGCCAGTGCTTGATTGAGCTTGTGTGGCTTAATGGACTATTAGAATAGTCCCAAAACGATGAATCCCACCCATCTGATGGAAGTCTAGATCAAACTTTTAGTGTTCCACCAGACCTCCACCAGACCTTAGCCTTCCACCAGACGGGTGGGGTTTATAATTTTCAAAAGTATTTGAACCCAGGTTGGCTGACTGTTGTAGTGGAATGCACATGTTGAGCATGTTGTTTATCTGGCTCAAGACCATTGGTTGAGTTGAAGGGTTGATGTAATTGTGGTTTAAAATTAAGGCAGCATCAGGAAAATCATGACCAGTGAACTGTTCCATAATACCAAATCATCAAAGCTGCATGTTCGCAAGCACTAACGGATTTTGTCCAGACATGGCAAGAGAACTTCAGCTGAAGTATAAACCTCCGAAAAAATATGACTGGTTGTGCACTGACTGTAATAATCTGTAGATTGGTTGTTTACAAATGTTGACCTGTGTTTGTGTATGTGTTCTCACTGGCCCAGAATAGCAAGCCAACAGACACAGACTTTGTGGTGGTACATTAATCGCACAAATCGTAAGGTCTGGAATGAAAGTGATCCAGAGATATTTCAGCAGCCTTTCTCTTCAGCCAACACTGTGCTAAGGAAATAGAGCTCGAACAGGGTCAGCACCCTTTCAGCCCTTCCACACCGTTCTGTTGTGTGCAGGGCCCACTCTTATTGGAGTACAGTGATCCCAGTCATTTTGGGTGAGTGGCAGCACCAATCGGATTAATCCCATGTCCCCAATGGTATTGAGAGGGAGGTGCCGGCTCAGGGGAACTGTAGTTTTTCTCACCTGTAGTTTTCCTAGCCCACACCTTTAAAGCTAAGACACACCAGTAGGATTGTCAAATGTTTACTTGGCACCTCTGAACAGAATGTCGGCAGTCAATCTCTTTTTGTGTTCACACAGCAAAGACCATGGAAGTCGTCCAAACCAAAAGGTGGCAGTAGCGTTGTTTGGCAATGCAGATGTATTGTGTGTATTGCTTATGGTCTCGATTCCAAGCTATCTGCACTGATGTTGCTATTTGTAGAAAGCCCTTGTTAATACTAGCCAGATGGCAACAGTGAAATTACTATCTAACAAGATTTCGAAGAAACAATTTCATTCATTCTCCATTATCCCATACTAGCTAACGTTAGCATATTCACAAGCTAGCACAACATAGCTATCTAGTTAGCTAGCTAAGGACATGCACTAACTCGGCCGCTAACACAGGCAGCTGTTTCATGGAAACTAGCTAATACATTGTGATTTAATTATGTCAATACTAGCTAAAGTGGTTAGCTAGCTTGGAATAACTATTTAGTGTTTTATGCATTGTGTTTGTAACGTAAACTCACTCACTTTTGTACATCGCCTTGGTCCGTACAATTGACCTTATTTTAGCACCCCAAAAACGTAATACTTCCAGATCAACTGTAATGTCAATTGAAAAAGCACAATTTCTCCCCTTTCCAACAAAGTCAATGACATGCCCTCCACGCTGCAGGAAGAAGGCAATGAGCCCCGTCTGGTCTTTTTAAAAATGGCGGGTGGGGAAGAGAAACTAATGCGTGATAGTGAGAAGGAGAGATATCATGTGGAAACATTGCTTTTTTTCACTCGATCTGTCCAACTTATCACCTTATCGCCTCTAAAATGTAAATAAAACACGATAAAGAGTTTATATAATGTGTCATTACATACCTATTTGAAGGTTTGTGTCGAATTTTAATCGGGTTTTTAAGGCGGTGCTAAAGTGATCTTCAGAAGTAAACATTGCCTTTTGAGAGTGATGATCGTTTGCAGTGACGACGCAAAAAATGACTAGGTATCCCCCCTTACCCCCGTCACTGTCCATTTCTTGTTTTTAAACGATGAGAGAAGTGCTACACCTGGTGGAGAGAGATTATAAGACAGAAATAGTTGCTTTACACGTGCTGTACGTTACGGCATGACACGTCACGATGTAACGGAGGGTCAGTTTTTTCTACTTTTCTCCAATACTATAGAGCCATTACCATGTCGATCAACGCTTGAATAGAAACGTAGTTCACACCTCAGATTTTGAAGTCAGCACAGTCGCTACAGTCCTATTCGTTTTTTTTGCAGCCTCTTAGTGAATGTCGCGGTTGCGCACATTTGTACGGAATGGGGTGAGTTTATGTTACACTTAGCTACATTGCATATGAAGTGTGACTGGTTCGTCTATGGATGTACAGAGAAAATGCCCGCCTTTTTTGTTGGCTCCTCCACATGGGGGTTCATGCTCTCTGACTGGCTCAAAGTCAAGTTGTTGGCCACTGACAAGCACTGCAATTATACATTCATGGTTGCTTTGCTGGCCCCTCAAAGAGGCATAATATACAGAGAACATGGGTAGGTATTCTGACGTGAGATCTGTACACCCAACTATGAGTCATTTAGTCATTTATTGATGTCATATTTTCAAGAAAATACAACATTCAGTATTCAAATCTCAAGGCAGAATAATGCAGATGGTCTATGTGCTGAATTAAAATAAGTGCCATTGCAACATAGAGCACGTTTATCCCCTGGGGAAACAGTGGGAAACACTGGTGTACTCTAGACCCTCAAGCCAGACATACAACTGAGCCATGTTTGGACAAGAAACATGGTTGGACGACAAACATGTTTTAACTGCATTCCTGTAGTGCAATGTAATTAGCCAACAATAAATCAGTCGGAGTTTTCATTGTAAGGGAAACTATTTGGGAAAATGTAGATACCATTGACCAGCTGTTGCCACAAATTTATAAAATGCTGGACAAAAGAATGATACAAAATTACCGATTGCAGTTTTAACGCAAGCCTGTTTTACATATTTTGTTGGCAGAATAGCGCGGCCTCGACACTTAGACGCCAATGCCATGCCCTTTGGACATCTACATTTTAAACAGTCTAATAAAAGCCATTTAATATACACCACCACAAATGAATCCATTATTTTGTTTATGACAGATCTTAAGAAACATGATACAAAAAAAATGATTTCAAAAGAACAGAATAGCATACTTTGAGTTTAATGTAGCTTATGTTACTGTGCTTAGTCTACATGGCTATGCGCCATGACAATGAAATCAAAAAGTTAATTTGTTAATTTCGCAGACAAGACACGCTTATATTCCCCTGCCCTTATCACAGTCAACACATATATATTTTATAGTAAGAATGCAATCACAATATAACAGAATAAAATATAATTTTTCCTAAACAAACTATTGCTGAGTGTCGCAAGTCCTCACGTTTGGAATGAGTTGATCAGGTGGTTATTCTACAAAAAACTGTTATATTGAATAATTTTTTTTAGAGTTGTTTGCCAAATGTAGTGTGTTAGAAACCTTAGAGTCTGCTCTTTCCGATGGTCTATAAGAAATCAAAAACTCTGGGCTGCATGCAACTCTGTAGGAGGATTTGAATAAAAGCATGTTCTCCGTTCCCTGCCTCTGTGTCAATTACAATTTCATCCACAATTTGTCAACTGATAATATTATAATCCAACAGACTATTGTAACTGCATGTCTAGATCTACACTGAGTGTACAAAACATTAAGGACACCTTCCTAATATTTAGAATATTGAGTTGCACCCCTCCCCCTTTTGCCCTCATAACAGCCTCAATTAGTCTGGGAATGGACTCTACAAGGTGTCGAAAGCATTCCACAGGGATGCTGGTCCATATAGACTCCAATACTTCCCACAGTCATGTAGATTCCAATGCCTTTGGGTGGTGGACCATTCTTGATACACACGGGAAACTGTACTACCATACCCCGTTCAAAGGCAATTAAATATTTTGCCCTCCCCATTCGCCCTCTGAATGGCACACATACACAATCCATGTCTCAATTGTCTCAAGGCTTAAAAAATAATTTGTTAACCTGTCTCCTCCCCTTTATCTACACTGATTAATTTAACAAGTAAGGGGTCATAGCTTTCACCTGAATTCACCTGGTCAGTTTATGTCATGGAAAGAGCAGGTGTCCTTAATGTTTTGTAAATTCAGTGTATTATTATATGTATGGAATTAGTTGTATGAAATTAGTTTCAATATACACTATATATACAAGAGTATGTGGACACCCATTCAAATTAGTGGATTCGGCTACTTCAGCCACAGCCGTTGCTGACAGGTGTATAAAATCGAGCACACAGCCATGCAATCTCTGTAGACAAACATTGGCAGTAGAATGGCCTTAATGAAGAGCTCAGTGACTTTCAACGTGGCACCGTCATAGGATACCACCATTCCAACAAGACAGTTTGTTGTCTGTCTTCGGCTGCAACACTCACTACCGAGTTCCAAACTGCCTCTGGAAGCAACGTCAGCACAATAATTGTTTGTCTAGAATTTTATGAAGTGGGTTTCCAGCCACACAAGCTTAAGATCACCATGTGCAATGTCAAGCGTTGGCTGGAGTGGTGTAAAGCTCTCGGCCATTGGACTCTGGAGCAGTGGAAATGTGTTCTCTGGAGTGTTGAATCACCGCTTGTCCATCTGGCAGTTAACAGATGCCAGGAGAATGCCCGAATGCATAGTGCAAATTGTAAAGTTTGGTCTGGAATAATGGTCTGGGGATGTTTTTCATGGTTCGGGCTAAGACCCTTTAGTTCCAGTGAAGGGAAATTTTACCGCTACAGCATACAATGAGATTCTAGATCATTCTGTGCTTCCAACTTTGTGGCAACAGTTTGGGGAAGGCCCTTTCCTGTTTCAGCATGACAACGCCCCCGTGCACAAAATGAGATCCATACAGAAATGGTTTGTCGAGATCAGTGTGGAAGAACATGACTGGCCTGCCCAGAGGCCTGACCTCAACCCCATCAAACAACTTTGGGATGAATTGGAACACCGAATGCGAGCCAGGCCTAATAGCCCAACATCAGTGCCCAACCTCACTAATGTTCTTTTAGCTGAATGTAAAAAAGTATCCTCAACAATGTTCCATCATCTACTGGACAGCCTTCCCAGAAGAGTTGAGGCTGTTATAGCAGCAAAGGGGGGGACCAACTCCATATTAATGGCTATGATTTTGGAATGAGATGTTCGAAGAGCAGGTGTCCACATCCTTTTTTAATGTAGTGAATGTGTTAGTAAATCTTTTTTTTCAGCATTGTTGGCCAGACACCTGCTGGCTTTGGTTAAGTCACTGGCAGTTTTCACTCTGAACACATTTACACTCAGACAGCAATCTTTAAAAGCCTTGACAAGCCTAATAGTCTTTGTGGATTTACGCAAAATTAAGGCAGTTTATAAAATTATTACAATCATTCACAGATTTCACAACACACTGTGCCCTCAGGCCCCTACTCCACCCCTACCACATATCTACAGTACTAAATCCATGTGTATGTGTGTGCATATGTTATCATGTATGTGTGTGTGTATGTGTGTGTGTGTACCCATGTGTCTGTGCCTGTGTTTGTGTTCCATAAGGTGTTTTTTAATCTGTTTTTTAAATCTAATTTTACTGCTTGCATCAGTTACTTGATCTGGAACAGAGTTCCATGTAGTCATGGCTCTATGTAGTATTGTGTTCCTCCCATAGTCTGTTCTGTACTTGGGGACTGTGAAAGAGACCTCTTGTGGCATGTCTTGTGGGGTATGCATGGGTGACCTAGCTGTGTACCAGTAGTTTAGACAGACAGCTCGGTGCAACATGTCAATACACATACACAAAGAGAGTTGAATCGGGAGTTAAACACCTTCCTCCTCCCTCTGCAACTGGATCCTGGACTTCCTGAAGGGCCGCCCCCAGGTGGTAAAAGTAGGCAACAACACGTTTGCCACGCTGATCCTTAACACTGGGGCCTCTCAGGGGTGTATACTTAGTCCCCTCCTGTACTCCCTGTCTGCATGACTGCGTGGCCCTTCAGGACTCCAACACCATCATTAAGTTTGCTGACCCGCCCCGACAACGATGAGACGGCCTTTGGGGAGGAGGTCAGAGAACTAGCCGTGTGGTGCCAGGACAGCAACCTCTCCCTCAATGTGATCAAGACAAAGAAGCTGATTGTGGACTACAGGAAAAGGTGGGCCGAACAGGGCCCCCATTAACATCGACGGAGCGGGTCGAGAGTTAAGTTCCTTGGTGTCAACATCACCAACGAACTATCATGGTCCAAACATACCAAGACAGTCGTGAAGAGGACACAACAAAACCTTTTCCCCCTCGGGATCCTGAAAAGATTTGGCATGGGTCCCCAGATCCTCAAAAGGTTCTACAGCTGCACCATCAAGAGCATCCTGACCGGTTGCATCACCACCTGGTATTGCAACTGCTCGGCATCTGACCGCAAAGCGCTACAGAGGGTAGTGCGTACGGCACAGTACATCACTGGGACCAAGCTTCCTGCCTTCCAGGACCTATATAATAGGCGGTGTCAGAGGAAAGCCCATAAAATTGTCAGAGACGGCGATTTGCGCCTGGTCTCGGAGAAGCAGTATATCCGTCGCTTCTGACTCATAAAAAAATATATTTTTTGTCCAGTTCGAGTTGAGTAGTCGCTGTTCTGATATCCAGAAGTTCTTTATGGTCGTAAGAGATGGTAGCAGCAACACTATGTACAAAATAAGTTATAAACAATGCAAATACAAAAAAAGACACAAAATAACACAGTTGGTTAGGAGCCCATAAAACGGCACCCATCCACTCCGGCACGATTATAGCACTGTTGTGTATGCTATTGCCCCACAGCTGACCAGGCTATTTTGGAGCTTCAATCTGCATTTATTGCCTTTGTTGAACTGAAATTAGTACTTAATGCAGGTAAAACCAAGTATATGTTATTTTTGTAAAATCTAATGATTTATGCATATTGAATGGTGCCCTTACAAATATCTAGGCATCTGGATTGATAATAGGCTTTCCAAAAATCATGTTGATGAGTAAGTTGTGAATTTAAGACATGAAATAGGCTTATTTTATAGGAACAGGTCATGCCTGTTGTTAAATAGCAGAATACAAATAATTCAGTTGACTTTTATTACGCTCTTAGACTATGGCGATATCGTCTATATGTTATGCAGTTGCCACTGTATTGAAGCCACTGAACGCAGTTTATGATAGCACACTACATTTTATTACGGGTAACTGTTTCAGCACACATCACTGCACTCTTTATCAGGTAGGAAGGCTGGCTCTCTTTGAAGTCTTGTAGATAGATGCATTGCACACTTCTTGTTTATAAAGCCCTATAGTATAAACTACTGTACCTCACTTCTCTGCTAACTTACAGAATATACAAGCTATCAGACACGGTCTCAAGGATTAAACCCCCTAGAGTCGATGTCCGCGTTTCCGCGGAAATCTAAATAGCATAATAAAAAAATCCCCATAAAAATCTATCAGTTTAAGATAAAGACATCAGGGGGGTTTTTTGCATTGGATGCGTCTCAATTCACCGCATCCACTGATGTTGCACTTTCGCATCTGCGGTGAAAGGTGACAGAGCTAGAGCGATGGTGTCAGACCATGAGACATCCCGAAAATCGGTCTTCTCACAACATCTTCGGTAGCGTATTGACGGTTTAGAAAGATAACAATCTATGGAAAGATGAGACTCACGAAGACGATGGTGTTTTCCTTTCTGCTCTAAGACCCCCACAAGCATCTTGGGACTCGTCTGAAGTCGGTAAAGGCGATCTGCCAACTTCTGTCTGTAGCGTGCGAAAAGTTAAGGCAACACACTAATATGACCCCTGTGTGGAAAGGTGAGACTCATGAACACGTACATGTCTGCGTACACGCCAATAGGCCTCGCAAGACTTGTCTGAAGGTCACCTGGTAACAGTTGAAAAACAGTAGAAGTACTGTATACAGTATATGGACACTCTTTAGTGCCAAAAATAAAGGCTTAAATACATGTAAAAAATATATAGAAATGTTTCTTGATCTTTCTTATATCTCTCAGATATACAGTTGAAGTCGGAAGTTTACATACACTTAAGTTCGATTCATTAAAACTCGTTTTTCAACTACTCCACATATTTCTTGTTAACAAACTATAGTTTTGGCAAATTGGTTAGGACATCTACTTTGTGCATGACACAAGTAATTTTTCCAACAATTGTTTACAGACAGATTATTTCACTTAAAATTCACTGTATCACAATTCCAGTGGGTCAGAAGTTTACATACACTAAGTTGACTGTGCCTTTAAACAGCTTGGAGAAAATTAGCATTCCAGAAAATTATGTCATGGCTCTAGAAGCTTCTCATAGGCTAATTGACATAATTTGAGTCAATTGGAGGTGTACCCTTGGATGTATTTCAAGGCCAACCTTCAAACTCAGTGCCTCTTTGCTTGACATCATGGGAAAATCAAAAGAAATCAGCCAAGACCTCAGAAAAAAATTGTAGACCTCCACAAGTCTGGTTCATCCTTGGGAGCAAATTCCAAATGCCTGAAGGTACCACGTTCATCTGTACAAACAATAGTACACAAGTATAAACACCATGGGACCATGCAGCCGTCATAACGCTCAGGAAGAAGACGCGTTCTGTCTCCTAGAGATGAACATACTTTGGTGCGAAAAGTGCAAATCAATCCCAGAACAACAGCATAGGACCTTGTGAAGATGCTGGAGGTAACAGGTACAAAAGTATCTATATCCACAGTAAAACAAGTCCTTAATTGACGTAACCTGAAAGGCCGCTCAGCAAGGAAGAAGCCACTGCTCCAAAACCGCCATTAAAAAGCCAGAATAAGGTTTGCAACTGCACATGGGGACAAAGATTGTACTTTTTGGAGAAATGTCCTCTGGTCTGATGAAACAAAAATATAACTGTTTGGCCATAATGCCCATCATTATGTTTGGAGGAAAAAGGGAGACGTTTGCAAGCCGAAGAACACCATCCCAATCGTGAAGCACGGGGGTAGCAGCATCATGTTGTGGGGGTGCTTTGATGCAGGAGGGACTGGTGTACTTCACAAAATAGATGACATCATGAGGATGGAAAATGAAGTGGATATATTGAAGCAACATCTCAAGACATCAGACAGGAAGATAAAGCTTGGTCACAAATTTGTCTTCCAAATGGATATTTGGTAATGGCCATCACAAAGCCCTGACCTCAATCCTATAGAAAATTTATGGGCAGAACTGACAAAGTCACGTGCGAGCAAGGAGGCCTACAAACCTGACTCAATTACACCAGCTAAGTCAGGAGGAATGGGCCAAAATTCGCCCAACTTTTTATTTTATTTATTTATTTTACCGTTATTTTACCAGGTAAGTTGACTGAGAACACGTTCTCATTTGCAGCAACGACCTGGGGAATAGTTACAGGGGAGAGGAGGGGGATGAATGAGCCAATTGTAAACTGGGGATTATTAGGTGACCATGATGGTTTGAGGGCCAGATTGGGAATTTAGCCAGGACACCGGGGTTAACACCCCTACTCTTACGATAAGTGCCATGGGATCTTTAATGACCTCAGAGAGTCAGGACACCCGCTTAACGTCCCATCCGAAAGACGGCACCCTACACAGGGCAGTGTCCCCAATCACTGCTCTGGGGCATTGGGATATTTTTTAGACCAGAGGAAAGAGTTCCTCCTACTGGCCCTCCAACACCACTTCCAGCAGCATCTGGTCTCCCATCCAGGGACTGACCAGGACCAACCCTGCTTAGCTTCAGAAGCAAGCCAGCAGTGGTATGCAGGGTGGTAACTTACTGTGAGAAGACCCAAGTTAAACAATTTAAAGGCAATGCTACCAAATACTAATTGAGTAATACTAATCGGTAAACTTCTTACCCACTGGGAATGTGATGAAAGAAATAAAAGTTGAAATAAATCCTTCTCTCTACTATTATTCTGACATTTCACATTTTTAAATAAAGTGGTGATCCTAACTGACCTAAGACAGGGAATTTTTACTAGGATTAAATGTCAGGAATTGTGAAAAACTGAGTTTTAATGTATTTGGCTAAGGTGTATGTAATCTTCCGACTTCAACTGTAGGATAGACACTTCAGAACAACTTACTTTAGATTTTTCTGGGGGGGAATATCTGGTGTTCCATGTAGTGAATCTGTTAATGCGTTTGTATGGGCAAATAGCAGTAATGCCAAATATAACAGGCTTAAAAAAATGTTGATACTTAAAATTCTAAATCAAATAGCAAAATGATCCTTGGTTTGACATTCTTAAAACAATTCCAAATAGTTTAGTAGAACCTCCCACTCCCCTCCCCTGGCTTAGACAGAGATTGGACTGTAATAGGTTAACTCTGGAGATCCCTTTGGTCTCGACAGAGTTACAGTAGGTAAACATGCCTTTAGCTATTTTGCACCTTGCTTGTGGAATGGTCTACAGAATTAGCTGAAATTGGATGAATTGGTGCCTCTGACACAGTTCAAACGGCTAAGTGACGACCTTTTTAAAGCAGTCATTTGGACTGCTCATGAATTTAGTTTTATATTACTGTGCCATTTTTTAAGTCATGCCCCCCTCCGTCCTTGACATTTCCTAAATACGTCTGTATAACACACTGTCACTGTTAGAATCTTAATATCACAAACAGAACTGGAGTTACAACCAGTTATAGGGGGGCATGTCATTGTTTTTATGGTTTTCCCTCATTGCCCCTTCTCCCGACAGTAGGGCCTGCTTCCTTCCTTCTCCCAACAGTTGGTGCCGTGCCCAGTTGATAATCACCCTGGCAATTGCCTCGAAACTGAACCTAAACTATACCGAAACTAATTTCACACATACTGTATAACAACAGATTAAATAAATGCAGTAAAGTATGATGGGGAGAGGATGAGTGAGTTGATGAGCGAGGGGACGCGAACGATGCATAATTATGAATTATGAATAATAATTAATTGTGAATTGTATTTATCTATTCTAATTATATCAGTCCACCAAATCCAAGAAGTCTTATCAGTCTACTCTGGCCTACTTGGAGTACACACTGAAAGTGTGCGTAATTTACAATGGCAAGAAGACCAAGACGAATGGATGCACATGCTGCGTTAGCATTGCTACAAAATCTGAATGAAAACGAAAAAGGAATCATGATGATTCTTTTTCTGATTCTGAGTCTCAGAATCAGAAGAACCTCCGAGGCCTAAGCGCAAAAAAACCCCCATAATGGTGCGCAAATGAGAGAGGAAGGGAGGGAGACGTTTGGATAGAACAAGCTGGTGTCAATGCTACAGGCCGGTTATCAGCACAAAAGCCGTGTTTATACCTGCCCCTAACATGCATCCCTTTTCCGGATTTTGTACTGATCTTGTCTGTTTACACTTATAAGATCACAATGTGTCTTTTAATCGTCTTCACCTCTCTAAAAATGTGGGTACAATCAGAATGTGGACGAGATTAGGACAAATGATGCATGTTAGCAGACCCTACATCTCAAGCAAAAAAACAACTGCAACGCACTCACCAGGTTTCGTTTGTTTATGTGACATGCACATGCTCCAACTGATTTCCATTGCGCGAAGACGCACACAATGCAAACACAAGCTGACAATAATTGACTATATTGGACTGCTGTCATATCAACACTTATTTTCATAATAATGTCATAATTGCTTTTGTGCTGATTTTCACTATTTATCAAGCACATTTGGTGCTTATAATGATGTTTAGGCTACTGTTGTTTCCATAAAACTCATATTCAGTGTTTATTAGTCACATGCACAGGGTTGCAGGTGCGATTGCAGGGTACAGTGAACATATTATGCTTCGAGCTCCAACATGCAAAACATGCATTGACCGCACGTCTTGATGGCCGTGCGTCTTGGTGTTACTGCATTACAACACATATGTTTCTGTTTCATATTAGCAAAATGTTCAGATATTACATGTTTCAAATTTTTACAGAAAGCTGTTCAATTCATGCTAAAGTGTACTGTTAGCTAGTTAACATCAGCAGTTGGCTCCCTAGCTAACGTTATGTGTATGACGTTATTATTCATATCCCAGAACCGTTTGCTTGCTAGTTAGAGCCTTCTGTTAGCTAGCTAAAATTGAACCTGGTTGGTTAGCTCCCAGCAGATTCATGCAGGGTAGTAATGACATGATTTGGCACTATGTTCATTGTTGTTTAACTAGCTAACGTTAGCTGGCTGGCTCGTTAGCTAACGTTACGTGACGTGTGTGATCTTACACGTTTTTTACCTAGCTAGGTTCATTGTTTACCTAGCTACATGTCATAAACTAAAATGCACAACGCCGGTGTCAGTAAACGTTGGCAAAAAAGTGTAATGAAATTGTTGCCAGCAGAGCTGGTTAGGCTGTTTACATGTTATCCAGAGGTAAACAAATCATCAGTGTGTGCTTTGAATGCTCCGAGAGCAAAACAAGATGGGTGGGGCTAAGTGAACGATGCTGAATGGGTGTAAACAAAGAAGAGCTCTAGACGAGATACCAAAATATTCAAAGGCCTTTTTCTCAAAAGTGAGTTTACAAGTTTATCAACTTTCAAAGCAGAATTACTTTCCCATTGTTCCTAAAAAAAACGCAGTGTATGATATACCATTTTGTAGCGCTGAGTCTCTACTTTTATCCAATGTAAAAAACAACATTTCAAATGTTGCTACATAAGACCAAATCCAGTTGGTGAGTCATATTTATTTGTATTTATTTATTTAACTAGGCACTGACAGTCACTCAATTAGCCCATTTAAAATGTCCCTTAGGGCACCCAAAAGGTTAGGGCCTGATTTGACTGCATATGTACACTTAGAAAAAAAGGGTTCCAAAAGAATTCTTCGGCTGTCGCCATAGGAGAACCCTTTTTGGTTCCAGTTAGAAAAACTTTTAGGTTCCAGGTAGAGCATTTTGGGTTTCATGTGGAAAGGGTTCTACATGGAACCCAAAAGGGTTCTACCTGGAATCAAAAAGTGTTCTTCAAAGGGTTCTCATTTTACATTTGAGTTAGTGCATTCATCTTATGATAGCTAGGTTGGAGAATCAAATATCACAAGTATAGTAAGTCAACTTTTCCTCAATTAAGTAGGGGGGTGTTAGTTCAAGAAAGTTTTGTATTTATTTATGTATATACAGTATACCACAAAAGTGAGTACACCCCTCACATTGTTGTAAATATTTGAGTATATATTTTCATGTGACAACACTGAAGAAATGACACTTTGCTACAATGTAAAGTAGTGAGTGTACAGCTTGTATAACAGTGTAAATGTGCTGTCCCCTCTAAATAACTCAACATACAGCCATTAATGTCTAAACCGCTGGCAACAAAAGTGAGTACACCCCTAAGTGAAAATGTCCAAATTGGGCCCAATTAGCCATTTTCCCTCCCCGGTGGCATGTGACTCGTTAGTGTTACAAGGTCTCAGGTGTGAATGGGGAGCAGGTGTGTTAAATTTGGTGTCATCGCTCTCACACACCCTCATACTGACTGGTCACTGGAAGTTCAACATGGCACCTCATGGCAAAGAACTCTCTGAGGATCTGAAAAAAAGAATTGTTGCTCTACATAAAGATGGCCTGGGCTATAAGAAGATTGCCAAGACCCTGAAACTGAGCTGCAGCACGGTGGCCAAGACCATACAGCGGTTTAACTGGACAGGTTCCACTCAGAACAGGCCTCGCCATGGTCGCCCAAAGAAGTTGAGTGCACGTGCTCAGCGTCATATCCAGAGGTTGTCTTTGGGAAATAGACGTATGAGTGCTGCCAGCATTGCTGCAGAGGTTGAAGGGGTGGGGGGGTCAGCCTGTCAGTCCTCAGACCATACGCCGTACACTGCATCAAATTGGTCTGCATGGCTGTCGTCCCAGAAGGAAGCCTCTTCTAAAGATGATGCACAAGAAAGCCCGCAAACAGTTTGCTGAAGACAAGCAGACTAAGGACATGGATTATTGGAACCATGTCCTGTGGTCTGATGAGACCAAGATAAACTTATTTGGTTCAGATGGTGTCAGGCGTGTGTGGTGGCAACCAGGTGAGGAGTACAAAGACAAGTGTGTCTTGCCTACAGTCAAGCATGGTGGTGGGAGTGTCATGGTCTGGGGCTGCATGAGTGCTGCCGGCACTGGGGAGCTACAGTTCATTGAGGGAACCATGAATGCCAACATGTACTGTGACATACTGAAGCAGAGCATGTTCCCCTCCCTTCGGAGACTGGGCCGCAGGGCAGTATTCCAACATGATAACGACCCCAAACACACCTCCGAGACGACCACTGCCTTGCTAAAGAAGCTGAGGGTAAAGGTGATGGACTGGCCAAGCATGTCTCCAGACCTAAACCCTATTGAGCATCTGTGGGGCATCCTCAAACGGAAGGTGGAGGAGTGCAAGGTCTCTAACATCCACCAGCTCCGTGATGTCGTCATGGAGGAGTGGAAGAGGACTCCAGTGGCAACCTGTGAAGCTCTGGTGAACTCCATGCCCAAGAGGGTTAAGGCAGTGCTGGAAAATGATGGTAGCCACAAAATATTGACACTTTGGGCCCAATTTGGACATTTTCACTAGGGGTGTACTCACTTTTGTTGCCAGCGGTTTAGACATGAATTGCTGTGTGTTGAGTTATTTTGAGGGGACAGCAAATTTACACTGTTATACAAGCTGTACACTCACTACTTTACATTGTAGCAAAGTGTCATTTCTTCAGTGTTGTCACATGAAAAGATATACTCAAATATTTACAAAAATGTGAGGGGTGTACTCACTTTTGTGATATACTGTGTATATATATATCTTAAGAATATCATGGAATATAATTGAACATTTTCATTTCTTCATGCTTATCTCAGAGCAGCGCAAAACGGTGCTGAAATAGTTGTCCACAGCGGGTAACCTATATATAACGATATTCTGGAGAGAATTTTATTTTCAAAAAAATTAAAGTGAGCGGTTGTAATCTGAATAAAGGCCAAAATAGCATGAACATGCTGATGAATAAATACAATACTGTACAGTACATGATTTTATATTTGGATAATAAAGCTTTTTGAAGATATAAGCCACCTGCATTTGTTTATTAGGCTACTGTGCATTCTGACAAGTAAACGTAGCCTACAGTACATACTGTAGTAAACATGGGAAAGTGCCTAATTCCTTACAAAAGGGAGACTAGGCCATGACCTCAAGTACTCATTAACTCTGTCTTTAATGCTTTTTCGGGTTGCATTAGTCATGGACAGAAACTTCTGAGACACAGTATTAATGATGAACCCCCGGAGGTTCACTGGTAAGCCACATTTGCCTCGGGATCCATTCCAGTTGGTATTCTGTGCCAACTCGTGGTATCTCTCTTTGGTTACACATCCTTGGAATAGCAGAACAGCATAACGGTCCAGATGGCCCTTGCAGTGCCTGGTGAGCAGTTGGTCAAGTTCTGTTGTCAGAAGAGGAATGGAAATGTCAGGGTGCCAATGACCTGACGAACCAGCCAGGTATATTGACTCTGCCTGTCGGAGGTGCAGTTCCAGAGCTCACAGATATGCCTGGCATGGATTGTGACTCCATCTCGTTCCTCGCCCTCTTAAACGCATCATTCTCCGCATGACTCTCCACCAATGTCGCCTGGCTCTGGACCAATGCATCAACTGTCGCCCGTATCGCTGCCCTCAGATAATGTTTCTCTTTCTGCTGGTCTGCCTTTAATGACTCAATCTCGGTGAGAGAAATGGTAGATCAGTTAAGAATTAAAAGTGACTTCAACACACAAATGCTGTGTACACATTTTAAGAATCGAGCAAAACTAACCGCTTTCTTGGCAGCCATGTAGTTCTTCGGTGCGACCCGTTGTCCAGCCCTTTGTTCACTGATCTCCATGGATGTGTTGTTGGCATGGTTGTATGCTCTGCAAAAAATACATTCACGTTTGTTGTCCTTAAGCCATTTTGCCACAACTTTGGAAGTATGCTTGGGGTCATTGTCCATTTGGAAGACCCATTTGTAACAAAGCTTTAACTTCCTGACTGATGTCTTGTGATGTTGCTTCAATATAACCACATATTTTTCCTGCCTCATGATGCCATCTATTTTGTGAAATCCACCAGTCCCTCCTGCAGCAAAGCACCCCCACAACATGATGCTGCCACCCCCGTGCTTCACGATTGGGATGGTGTTCTTGGCTTGCAAGCCTACCCCTTTTTCCTCCAAACATAACGATGGTCATTATGGCCAAACAGTTATATTTTTGTTTCATCAGACCAGAGGATATTTATCCAAAAAGTACGATATTTTTCCCCATGTGCAGTTGCAAACCTTATTCTGGCTTTTTAATGGCGGTTTTGGAGCAGTGGCATCAGTCATGCTGAGCGGCCTTGCAGGTTATGTCGATATAGGACTTGTTTAACTGTGAAAACAGATACTTTTGTACCTGGAGAAAATCTTCACAAGGTCCTTTGCTGTTGTTCTGGGATTGATTTGCACTTTCGCACCAAAGTACGTTAATCTCTAGGAGACAGAACGTGTCTTCTTCCTGAGCGGTATGATGGCTGCGTGGTCCCATGGTGTTTATACTTGTGTACTATTGTTTGTACAGATGAACGTGGTACCTTCAGGCGTTTGGAATTTGCTCCCAAGGATGAACCAGACTTGTGGAGGTCAACAATTTTTTTTGGCTGATTTCTTCTGATTTTCCAATGATGTCAAGCAAAGAGGAACTGAGTTTGAAGGTAGGCCTTGAAATACACCCACAGGTGGTACACCTCCAATTGACTCAAATGCTGTCAATTAGCCTATCAGAAGCTTCTAAAGCTATGAAATCATTTTCTGGAATTTTCCAAGCAGTTTAAAGGCACAGTCAACTTAGTGTATGTAAACGTCTGACCCACTGGAATTGTGATACAGTGAACTATAAGTGAAATTATATGTCAGTAATTAATTGTTGGAAAGATTACTTGATTCATGCACAAAGTAGATGTCCTAACCGACTTGCCAAAAGTATATTTTGTTAACAAGAAATGTATGGAGTGGTTGAAAAACTAGTTTTAATGACTCCAAACTAAGTGTATGTAAACTTCCGACTTCAACTGTACATATGAAATGAGTAATGCAGAAAGCAAACATTATTAAAGTGACTAGTGTTAACTAATAATTCCATGTATATGTACAGTATATAGGGCAGCTGCCTCTAAGGTGCAGGGTTGAGTGGTAGCCGGCTAGTGATGGCTATTTAACAGTCTGATGGCCTTAAGATAGAAGCTGTTTTTCAGTCTCTCGGTCCCAGCTTTGATGCATCTGTACTGACCTCGCCTTCTGGATGGTAGTTGGGTGAACAGGCCGTGGCTTGGGTGGTTGATGTCCTTGATGATCTTTTTAGCCTTCTTATGACATTGAGTGCTGTAGGTGTCCTGGAGGGAAGGTAGTGTGCCCCCAGTGATGCGTTGGGCAGACCGCACCACCCTCTGGAGAGCCCTGCGGTTGCAGGCAGTGAAGTTGCCGTACCAGGTGGTGATACAGCCTGACAGGATGCTCTCGACTGTGCATCTGTAAAAGTTTGTGATGGTCTTAGGGGCCAAGCCAAATTTCTTCAGCATCCTGAGGTTGAAGAGATGCTGTTGCGTCTTCTTCACCACACTGTCTGTGTGGGTGGACCATTTCCACTGTCTACATAAAATGGTTATGTCAAAGTCAAAAAAAGTTGAGATGACAAATCCCTTGTAGAATTTGAATGCTGTCTTTGATCTAGTAACAGAACCTTGTCAAAAGGCATCGGGACACCTTTTATCATATATACATAGCAAAAAGAGTTGACCATTCCCTACACATAAAGGTCAAAAGCAATCACCACAGAGGCTCAGTGGACCAATAACACATAACACACACTGTGCTTTTGTCTACCTACACTTATACACAGATGTGTAGATTGAATAGGACCCTTCTCTACATCAACATTCAACAATATTTAACTCTTGAGTCACAGTCGTTAGTGTTTACATGCCTTTTACCTACTGATAGTCAACACTACATGTATTTTGACCATATAGCAAAAAATAATAATTTTGCTTCATACTCCAGGATTTTATGATTTGAGATCAAATGTTTCATATGAGGCGACAGCTTTTACATTATTTAATGGAATTTTCATACATATTCTTACTGTTTATAAATGGAAGTACTTTATGTATACTATATATACAAGAGTATGTGGACACCCCTTCAAATTAGTGGATCCGGTTATTTCAGCCACAGCCGTTGCTGACAGGTGTATAAAATCGAGCACACAGCCATGCAATCTTCATAGACAAACACTGATAGTAGAATGGCCTTACTGAAGAGCTCAGTGACTTTCAACGAGGCACTGTCATAGGATGCCACCAACAAAGGCTCAGCCTTGAATTGGTAGGGCACGCAAGCTCACAAAAAGGGGCCACTGAGTGCTGACAGTCCGACTGACAAATCTGGGTTTGCAGGTGCCATGAGAATGCTACCTGCCCGAATGCATAGTGCCAACTATAAAGTTTGGTGGAGGAGGAATATTGGTCTGGGACAGTTTTTCATGGTTTGGGCTAGGCCCCTTAGAAATCTTAACACTACAGCATACAATGACATTCTAGACAATTCTGTGCAGGGCCTTCCCTAAACAGTTTGGGAAAGGCCCTTGCCTGTTTCAGCATTACAATGCCCCTGTGCACAAAGCGAGGTCCATACAGAAATGGTATTTTGAGATCGGTGTGGAAGAACTTGACTGGCCTGCACAGAGCCCTGACCTCAACCCCATCGAACAAGCCAGGCCTATTCGCCCAACATCAGGTCCCAACCTCACTAACGCTCTTGTGGCTGAATGGAAGCAAGTCCCCGCAGCAATGTTCCAATATCTAGTGAAAAGAATGGTCCACCACCCAAAGGACATCCAGCCAACTTGACACAACTGTGAGAAGCATTGGAGTAAACATGGGCCAGCATCCCTGTGGATTGCTTTCGACACCTTGTAGAGTCCATGCCCCGACGAATTGAGGCTGTTCTGAGGGCAAAAGGGGGGGTGCATCTCAATATTTGGAAGGTGCTCCTAATATTTTGTACACTCATTAAAGTAGCCAAAAGTTTAGTATTTGGTCCAATTTACCTTGCACACAATTACTACATCAAGAATGTCACTCTAAACTTGTTGCATTTGCAGTTTGCATTTGCAACTAGGTTTGGTTGTGTTTCGGATTATGTTCTGCCTTATAGAAACTATTGTCATTTCATATGAAACATTGATCTCAAATCCAAAATGCTAGAATATAGAGGCAAATATTTTTTTTTAGCTTCACTGTCCACATACATACGGATACGGTGTTAACCCTATACAATTATGTTGACTCAGCCATATCATCCTGAGCTATCAGAGATGGCAAGTGGCGCAGATACTTTTTCAGGTCTGTAAAGTGTTATATTAAGGTTGTCCATTCCATACTAATCAAATGGTTGAACTGCATGATGGTGTCAAAGTCGATATTAAATAACCTGCTGAAAAACAAGAGCTGCTAAGGGGCACCATGGGAAGAACAGACAGACATCTTCAAGGCCAAACTTAATGTTGTCACACTGCCGGGAGCTTTCCTAAGTCAGAGCTTCCTTTGTGAACAGAAATAAATGCTGTCATATCAATTACAGGTTTACTTTATTTTGACAAGCACAGCCAGAGGACATACATTGTTATGCATGTGAGTCTGTTTGACTGTTTATTACACTAGAGTGATTAGAATATTTACTAAATATTCCTGCTTTCACACACAGACACCCACAAATTTATTATTTGTGACATATACAATACACACACGCAAACAGACCACATACACCTTTTTAACATTAAACCTGTCTTCTCTTGAGATTAAAGTCACATTTACAGTTTTACTGCAAGATATTAATATGCCACGTTGATGTTTGTTCTTCAAAATATGTATTTTATTGGCTCTGTGGCTGTGTACACTAAGGGTAAGGAATACTTTGTCATTTTGTAATTTGGGTGAATTTGACTGGCCTGCACAGAGCCCTTTAACAGTTCAGCCTGTCAATCAATCACTGTGGGTGGGATTGTCAGGGAGTCACAGCGTTGGTAGGGTTTCAGACTTGTCAATCAATCGCTGTGGGTTGGAATTTGAGGGAAGGCGGTAGATTAGTAATCTAGTCAGAAAAACTAGTCTAGTCTACTTTTTCAATTTAGTTTATTGTGTCAAAAACCTAATAAAAAATGTTGTGTTCTGTTGAGAAACAATACAGAATTGCAGGAAATGTGTTTTAAAAACGCTAAAATGTTCAGGGGGAGGACCGGGGAGGACCCTTCGGCAGATTGAGCACCCCCACTTTTATACAAAGTCAGGCACAGGAATGATTGAACAATGAAGTAAGTGTTAAATATAGAAAAGCAGCTGTAGACTACTCCATTGATAAGATGCCGCCGGAGAGAATGGCTGCCGTTTTATGGGCTTTTAACCAACCGCGCATTTTTTTTTTTTTTTTTTTTTTTTTTTTAAACTTATGTTGCTGCTTACGTCTCTTATGACCAAAAATAACAGCGATTACTCACCTTGAACTGGACAAAGAATTTCTCTTTAATGAGTCAGACGAAAGGGATTTACTCCAGACACCCAAACAGGCCCTCATCCCCGTCATTCGCAGGAGAAAGAGACTGAAAAAATATTGCGGAAAGAGATCGGGGTGCCTTGTGAGGATCCGCTGACGAGTGGCTAATCTGCCCTTGCCATCCGTACTACTGGTCAACGTACAATCGCTGGAAAATAAATTGGACGACCTAAAAGCATGTATATCCTCCCAACGGGACATTAAAAACTGTAATATCTTATGTTTCACCGAGTCGTGGCTGAACAACGACATGAATAACATACAGCTATTGGGTTATACACTGCATTGGCAGGATAGAACAGCAGCCTCTGGTAAGACAAGGGGTGACGGTCTATGTAGATTTGTAAACAACACCTGGTGCACGATATCTAAGGTTTTGCTCACCTGAGGTAGAGTATCTCATGATAAGCTGTAGACCATACAATCTACCGAGAGAGTTTTCATCTGTATTTTTTGTAGCTGTCTACATACCACCACAGACCGATGCTGGCACTAAGACAGCACTCAATGAGCTGTATACCGCCATAAGCAAACAGGAAAACGCTCATTCAGAGGCGGCGCTCCTAGTGGCCGGGGACTTTATTGCAGGGAAACTTAAATCTGTTTTACCTAATTTCTTCCAGCATGTTAAATGTGCAACCAGAGGAAAAAAACACAGAGACGCATACAAATCTCTCCCTCGCACCTCCATATTTCTATCCTCCTAATTCCTACTTACAAGCAAAAATTAAAGCAGGAAGCACCAGTGACTAAATAAATAAAAAAGTGGTCAGATGAAGCAGATGCTAAGCTACAGGGCTGTTTTGCTAGCAAAGACTGGAATATGTTCCGGGATTCTTGGCATTGAGGAGTACACCACATCAGTCACTGGCTTCATCAGTAACTACATCGAAATCCTGTGTTCCAGAACGCCAAGGTAACCTGTCTAAATGACTACCGTCCCATAGCCATGAAATGCTTTGAAAGGCTGGTCATGGCTCACATCAACCCAGAAACCCTGGACCCACTTCAATTCACATACCGCCCCAAAAGATCCACAGATGACGCAATCGTTATTGCATTCTGCTAAGGAACCTGGGACTGAACACCTCCCTCTGCAACTGGATTGTTGACTTCCTGATGGGCCTCCTTCAGGTGGTGAGGTTAGGCAACAACACATCCACCACGCTGACCCTCAACACAGGGGCCCCTCAGGGGTGCGTGCTTAGTCCCACAACTGCGTGGTTGCGCGTGACTCCAACACCATCATTACGTTTTCTGATGACACGAATGTGGTAGGCTTGATCACCGACAACGATGAGAAAGCCTATAGGGAGAAGGTCAGAGACCTGGCATTGTGGTGACAGGACAGCAATCTCCCCATCAAAGTCAGCAAGACAAAGGAGTTGTTTGTGGACTACAGGAAACAGAGCATGCTACCATTCACATCGACGGGGCTGTAGAGGAGTAGGTCGAAAGCTTCAAGTTCCTCAGTGTCCACATCAATAAGGATCTATCATGGTCCACACACACCAACAGAGTCGTGAAGAGGGCCTGACAATGCCTCTTCCCCCTCAGGAGGCTGAAAAGATTTGGCATGGGCCCTCAGATCCTCAAAATGTTCTACAGCTGCACCATTCGGAGCATCTTGACTGGCTGCATCACGGCTTGATACGGTAACTGCTTGGCATCCGTCCGCAAGGGGCTATAGAGGGTAGTGCGTACGGCCCAGTACATCACAGGACCTCTATACCAGACGGTGTCAGAGGAAGGCCCTATAAATTGTCAAAGACTCCAGCCACCCAAGTCATAGACTGTTCTCTCTGCTACCGCACGGCAAGCAGTACCGTAAGTCTGGAACCAACAGGAACCGGAACAGCTTCTGCCCCCAAGCCATAAGACTGGTAAATAGTTAGTTAAATAGTTATCAAAGGGGAGTACGTGATGCTGCAAAGCTGAGCAGACGCAGACAAACCGAGCTCTTCAAAGTTATTCTATAATTACCTAAATAACAACGTTGAAACAATATTCCAAAATCGGCTGATAAATTGTCAAGTACTTACCTTCCCAAAGAGCCATGGAACTCCGGCCGAGAGGCAAGAAGGACAACCAAAACGTTGTTGATTCCCAAGATAACAATAATGCTACAGTTAGCAAGATTAGCATTAGCCTTCATAACTCAGACAACAGTTCCAGACATGCTTCCTACTCTCCTCCGGGAAATTCAGGATGGTAACAAAGGTCTTTCTCAGAAAATTGACAAGAAATCGGCTGAACTCTATTCTTCCATTGACGACCTGAAATCCTCCATGAATGATCTCCTTTTGAGAACGACTGAGGCCGAGTTGCGCATTAGCACAGTTGAAGATACCATCACTCGACATGACCAGGTTCTGATGCAACTGCAGAAAGACAATGCCTACCTCAAAAACAAGGTAGTCCAGATGGAGAACCAGAGCAGACATAGCAATATCCGTGTGGTGGGATTGAAAGAGGACAGCGAGGGCCGTGACCCGGTCCGTTTATCACTCAATGGATCCCAGATGACCTAGGCATAATTAACTTCACCAAGCCGTTGGAAATCGAACACGCCCACACAGAACATCAGCACCTGAAACCCCAGCCAGATGGGCCCCCACGTGCCACCCTGATCAGGTTCCTCCGTTTCCAGGACAGATAGAAGATACTGCAACTCACAAGAGCCAAAGGGGATATCACCATCAATGGCAAGAAGGTCAGCCTTTTCCCAGATATGAGCGTGGATCTCGCCAGACGTCGCAAGCAGTTCAGACCTGCCGCCAAAGCACTGAAGGAGAAGAACATCACCGGCTACCTCATCCACCCTGCACGGATGAAAGTTCAGTACAAAGGCCGAAGCCATCTCTTCAAAACACCGGGAGAAGTGTTCACTTTTCTCAAAGAACTGAACCGCGTATGAATCAGGATGGTCTCTCTGAGGGATAAGATGCAGTTTGTTTGTTTTTTCTTATCCGTGCTGTCCTGGGACTGAACTGCTGATATCTTCTTGGAATTTGGATCCGTTTACCCTGCTATCCGGTCGCTATAATTGATTTGTACATTTTCAACTAACCGTTTTTTCCCGGGGTGAGTTCTATTACATTTACAGGAGAGTATATTTTGGTTTAGTCAATATCCACTGGGCGAAGCAAATTAGTGGGCTTCGTGAGACCATATGCTGACACATGCACATTTGTGGCCTGCTGGAGGTCATTTTGCAGGGCTCTGGCAGTGCTCCTCCTTGCACAAAGGCGGAGGTAGCGGTCCTTGCTGCTGGGTTGTCCACTAAAATATGTCACATTCAACGTAAAAGGTCTTAACAGCCCGATTTAAGAGGAAAAGAGTCTATACATACCTTAAGAAATTAAAGGCTGACATTGTGTTTTTACAAGAAACACATCTTACAGCCAGTGAACACAAGACATTGAAGACAGAATGGGTAGGACAAGTTTTTGCATCCTCTTTTAACTCCAAAGCAAGACGAACTGCAATTTTGATAAGCAGACACATCCCCTTCTGCGTCAACAACACCATCTCTGATCCCTCGGGCAGGTTTGTTTTGGTGCAGGGTCATATTTTTTTGAGTCTTAGACCCTATTGAATATTTATGCTCCTAACTTCGATGACCATATGTTTATTCCGAATGTCTTCCTTCAGGTTACTCAAGCACCACCAGGATGGCTACTGACTGGAGGAGATTTAAATATTTGTTTAGAAACAGTTCTTGATAGGTCCTCTGATAAACCCTCACTTCTTACCAAAGCTGGCAAGCTCACCATGTCATTCATGAAAAATCTTAATTTGCTAGACATCTGGAGACAGGTACATCCACAGGATAGGGACTACTCTTTTTATTCACACCCAAACACACGCATAGATCACTTTTTACTATCGACCCAACTGTTTCATAGAGTGTTAGATATCGAGTATCTCCCCAGATTGCTTAGTGACCATTCTCCTCTGGTATTATCAATCTCCATTCCTACCAAGGTAATTGGAGCATATAGATGGAGACTAAATTCTACACTCCTGAAGCAACCTGAATTGTGTGCATTCATCAAAGAGCAGATCAATATTTTTACTTTGACAAACAAACCCTCCGCTCCTGACAGTTTCATTCTTTGGGACACATTGAAAGACTATCTGAGGGGACAGATCATTTCCTATACTAAAGGGTTGAAGAGAAAACACGGTGCGGAACTGAATGTCGTTGAATCTGAAATCTCGACTAAAGGCCCGAACTAAAGTTCTATACGGGGTTTGGTAAATAAAAAACTGAAATATAATACTCTGAACACATATCAAGCTGAGAGGGCCATCACTAAATCAAAACAGCGTTACTATGAGCTTGGAGAGAATGCACACAAAGTATTGGCATGGCAACTGAAAGCACAGGAAAGTAAGAAGACAATTAATGCTATAGAAACTCTTACTAATGAGATATCTTTCGACCCTACTGAAATGAATGATACTTTTAAGAAATACTACGAAGACCTCTACACTTCCCAATCAAGCGATGATCTATCAGAGATCAACTCCTTTCTCTCCTCTGTCAACCTCCCATGCCTGTCAGAGGAAGACAGAGAGCACCTGAGTGAACAGTTCTCAGTTCCTGAATTGTTGGAGGCCATTAAAACCTTACCTTCTAATAAATCTCCTGGGGAAGATGGCTTCCCTTCAGTTCTATAAATAATTTAGGGAGCCGTTGGTCGCCTAACTTATGGAGGTACTTAAAAAAGCCGGGGAGGACAACTGCTTTCCAGAGTCTTTCTCTCAAGCAGTGATTACTATAATCCACAAGAAAGGGAAAAAACTGCCAAAGTGCGCCTCCTATAGACCAATCTCTCTCCTTAACACAGATTGTAAACGGGTCACCAAGATGCTATCTAAGAGATTGGAGTCATGTCTTCCCCTGTTGGTCAACCCAGATCAGACTGGCTTCATAATTAATAGATTGTCCTCCAATAATCTCAGAAGGTTCTTTGATATAATTCACCTTGCTAACAAAAACAAAATACCTAGTGTCGCAGTCTCCCTCGACGCTGAAAAGGCCTTTGATAGGGTTGAATGGCCATACCTCTTTCGCGTCTTGGAAAAGTTTGGTTTAGGTACCATGTTTGTAAATTTGATAAATTCACTCTACAAATCTCCTAAAGCTAGGATTGCTACCAATGGGATTACTTCCTCCTCTTTCCCTCTCTATAGGGGGAACAGACAAGGTTGCCTAATTAGCCACCACCTCTTTGCCCTCGCCATCGAACCGTTGGCTGAGGCTATTAGAACGTGCCCTGACATACATGGCTTTGAGGTGGGCCCCCAATCCCATAAATGATCACTCTTTGCGGACGACCTTATCTTATTTCTAACGAACCCAGAACATTCCCTCTCTCACTTGCAGATCCTACTACAGTGTTATAGTTCTTTCTCTGGATATAAGATCAATTTTGATAAGCCAAATCTTAACGTTGTCTGTCTTTGACCACCATAACATCAAGCACAAGTTTCCTTTTAGATGGTCACCTATGGGCTTCACATATTTGGGCATAATGGTGGACGGTAACCTGAAGAACCTCTATAAACTCCATCTGGCCAGCTTGTTGCAAAAGGTGGAGGGTGACATGTGTAAATGAATGGACTTGCCTCTCACTCTACTGGGTAGAATAATGTAATTAAAATGAATGTCCTGCCCAGATTTCTATATTTGTTTCAATCTCACCCTATCCCTGTTCCCGCAGCATTCTTTTCCTCTCTCGACAAGCTGACCAGATGGTTTATCTGGCACGGCAAAACCCCTAGGGTTGGCCTGGATAAACTGACCCTTGATTACGGTCAAGGGGGCTTAAACCTCCCCAATTTTAGAATGTACTACTGGTCTGCACAGTCTAGGTTTCTCGCTCAGAGGTTTGACAATGGTCCCTCTCCCTCATGGTTGAACACTGAAATGTTTGAGGTAAATGATGATCCTGGGGCAGAATTGTTTTAAAAATGGGACAGAAAATGTATAAAAACCATCACAGACAACCCTTTAATAATACATTCATGCATGTGCTGTTCAGACGAGAGGGATTTCTTTCCCCTAAAACCCCTTTATGGAACAATAGATTGATTCCTATGTTTTTCCAGAATAGTAACTTTAGACCATGGTCTGATAAGGGTATCACTCTTCTGGAACATCGTTATGAGGAGGGAGTTCTTGTGTCTTTTGATCAGCTGAAACGAAAATACCACTTGCCTAACAGGGACTTCTTTAGCTACCTACAACTACGAAACTTTATTAGAGTGACTCTCAAGGGACAATGGAACCTACCTAAGATGTCACCTATTGAACAACTCTGCCACGCAGACCAACCACTGTTCAAGACCATTTCCCATGTTTACGATGCTCTTATGTCAGGACTAACACTGCCTGAGCTAGATAAACCCCGACTTAGATGGGAAAAAGATCTGGGTATTGATCTTGATGAGGGTCTATGGAGTGCCCTATGCAGGGATGGTGTTACTTCCACATCGAACTCCAGATACAGATTTAATTTCCTACATCAGCTCTATATCACCCCATTTAGACTGCACAAGTTCAACCCTGATATTTCCTCCCTATGTTTTAGATGTGGCTCAGATGAAGGAACATTCCTCCATTCCACTTGGCAGTGTTCAAAACTACACGGTTTCTGGCAGGGGGTATGCGATATCATATCTTCAATTCACAGGGTTGCATTCCCTTTAGACCCGGAGGTCTGTCTACTGGGTAACTTTTTTAACTCGAATCTCAGGCAAAGCCATACTATAAAGCTAACAGAAATATTGCTAGCGACTGCCAAGAAATGTATTGCCTTGAAATGGAAATCGGATTCCCCTGCCAGTTGCAATGTGGCTATCGGAAGTTAATAGTTGTATCCCACTGGAGAAAATCACTTACTGCTTGAGGATAGGTTAGAGACATTTTACAGAATTTGGCAACCTTTTATTGACTATGTGGAGAATCTCCACTCACATCACATCAATTGAATCTCAATATAATCCTCACATAATGTTTCACACGTAATGTATAATATGTAGCTTACGCCAGATGACCATATGATCCAATGTCTCATTATTATTTTTTATAAAACTTTTTATCATGACTTATGTGTATGTTTGTATATATAATTATTAATATTTTTTTTACGCTAGTCTGTTTGTCACTTTGTCAAATTGTTGTCTAATATCTTTTCACTTTTGTTTTGAATGTTCTTAATTGGAAAATGCAAAAAAACAATACATTTAAATACATTTAGTTACCCAAACCCGGACAATCTGCATTGACCCTTTTGCACTCACTTTTTTGACTCATCACATACACTGCTGCTACTGTTTATTATTTATTCCTAGTTATATGTACATACTGTATATCTACCTCAATTACCTCGTACACCTGGACATCAACTCGGTACCCCTCACACTACCAAGTTATCGTTACTCATTGTGTATTTATTATTACTTTTATTATTATGAGTTGTTACTTTTCTATTATTTCTCTATTTTCTCTCTCTCTGCATTGCTGGGAAGGGCCTATAAGTAAGCATTTCACTGTTAGTCTACACCTTTTGTTTATGTGACGAATAACATTTTATTTTGATTTCATTTCAATTAAAAGTTCAAATTCGCTAGTCAGAAAAGTCTGTATAGACTTTTCTCGCTAGAATGAACGATATGCATCTTCTAGTGATCTATCACAAAGTGAGCGATGAGGGGAAGCGCTGATGGTTTGTCAGTCTGCTGTCTGTCCCACCTCTCAGTACCCATGGAATTTTGTGCGCTGTGGTTGGCTACAGTCAAATTTAATTTCACAGAGGAGGGAGAGTAGGATGCTTCTTCATCATCTCCTGTGCGTAAATGTATACGTCACATGTAATGGGATGAGTTAAAATCCAAATATTTATTGTTTTGTGGCACATTCATTTATTTTCATTAATTTATTGAACTTTTAACCCTCACACTACCAATATATTTTACATACATGGATTACCAAATGGGCTCATTATGACCCCATGGCCCATTCCTCCTGACAGAGCTGGTATAACTGAGTCAGGTTTGTAGGCCTCCTTGCACACACACGCTTTTTCAGTTCTGCCCACATATTTCCTGTAGGATTGAGGTCAGGGCTTTGTGATGGCCACTCGAATACCTTGACTTTGTTGTCCTTAAGCAATTTTGCCACAACTTTGGAAGTATGCTTGGTGTCATTGTCCATTTGGAAGACCCATTTGCGACCTACCTTTAACTTCCTGACTGATTTCTTGAGATGTTGCTTCAATATATCCACATAATTTTCCAGCCTCATGATGCCATCTATTTTGTGAAGTGCACCAGTCCCTCCTGCAGCAAAGCACCCCCACAACACGATGCTGCCACCCCCGTGCTTCACGGTTGGGATGGTGTTCTTCGGCTTGCATGCATTTTTCCTCCAAACATAACGATGGGCATTAGGGCCAAACAGTTCTATTTTTGTTTCATCAGACCAGAGGACATTTCTCAGAAAAGTACGACCTTTGTCCCCATATGCAGTTGCAAACCGTAGTCTGGCTTTTTTATTGCAGTTTTGGAGCAGTGGCTTTCCTTGCTGAGCGGTCTTTCAGGTTATGTCGAGATAGGACTGGTTTTACTGTGGATATAGATATAGATATAGTTTTGCACCTGTTTCCTCCAGCATCTTCACAGGGTCCATTGCTGTTGTTCTGGGATTGATTTGCACTTTTCGCACCAAAGTACGTTCATCTCTAGGAGACAGAACGCGTCTTCTTCCTGAGCGGTATGATGGCTGCGTGGTCCTATGGTGTTTATACTTGCGCACTATGGTTTGTACAGTTGAACGTGGTACCTTCAGGCATTTGGAAATTGTTCCCAAGGATGAACCAGACTTGTGGAGGTCTACAAGTCTTGGCTGATTTCTTTTGATTTTCCCATGAGGTCAAGCAAAAAGGCACTTAGTTTGAAGGTAGGCCTTGAAATACATCCACAGGTACACCTCCAAATGACTCAAATTATGTCAATTAGCCTATCAGTAGCTTCTAAAGCCATGACATCATTTTCTGGAATTGTCCAAGCTGTTTAAAGGCACAGTCAACTTAGTGTATTTAAACGTCTGACCCACTGGAATTGTCATACAGTGAATTATAAGTGAAATAATCTGTCTGTAAACAATTGTTGGAAAAATTACTTTTGTCATGCACAAAGTAGTTGTCCTAACCGACTTGCCAAAAATATAGTTTGAAGAAGAAGAAATGTGTGGAGTGGTTGAAAAACGAGTTTTAATGACTCCAACCTAAGTGTATGTAAACTTCCGACTTCAATTGTACATAAGAAGACATTTATAGTTACAGTATGCTAACCTGAAAATGTGGCCGTTTCATTTTAACGTTGAATAAATACTGTTACAATCATTTGTAAGATAGCCTTAACTTTAGGCTATTTACTGTATTACTAAATACCATATATTAACATATAGGACATAACACATGGATAGTTTCATTTTAGCCATTGGCTTAATCCTATACTTTAACTTTTATTTTTGGTTTATTTGGAGACGTGAATCCAACATATAATTTGTTAACTTATTACACTATTTACAGTATTACAAAAGTGCTATTGAATTGTGTTTGGTTGTCAACACAACCAAATATCAACATTTGAAGGAGATTTGTGTAACTTAGGCTGACTTTAATTACAGTTTGTCTACAAATTAATAATTCATATGTTGGATTCATGTCTCCATCTCAACCAAGAATCAAAGTAAAAGAATAGGACTAAATCAAATTAAACTTTATTTCAAGTACATTTAAAGTTCGATTTGATTTAGTTATATTCTTTAACTTAGATTTTTGGTTGAGATAGAGACGTGAATCCAACATATCGATTATTAATTTATAGAAAAACTGGAATTAAAGCCAGACCAAGTCAGTGGCACAGATGGAACTAGAAGATTCTTCTCTTCAAATGTTGATATTTGGTTGTGTTGACAACCAAACACAATTTAATATTCAGGTTTGACTAAAAATGTATAGTTGATATTTTTTTTATTTTTTTTTACCGTTATTTTACCAGGTAAGTTGACTGAGAACACGTTCTCATTTGCAGCAACGACCTGGGGAATAGTTACAGGGGAGAGGAGGGGGATGAATGAGCCAATTGTAAACTGGGGATTATTAGGTGACCATGATGGTTTGAGGGCCAGATTGGGAATTTAGCCAGGACACCGGGGTTAACACCCCTACTCTTACGATAAGTGCCATGGGATCTTTAATGACCTCAGAGAGTCAGGACACCCGTTTAACGTCCCATCCGAAAGACGGCACCCTACACAGGGCAGTGTCCCCAATCACTGCCCTGGGGCATTGGGATATTTTTTAGACCAGAGGAAAGAGTGCCTCCTACTGGCCCTCCAACACCACTTCCAGCAGCATCTGGTCTCCCATCCAGGGACTGACCAGGACCAACCCTGCTTAGCTTCAGAAGCAAGCCAGCAGTGGTATGCAGGGTGGTATGCTGCTGGCTATATGTTGGATTCACGTCTCCATCTCAACCAAAAATGGTAGTTAAAGAATAGGACTACATCTAATCTAATCAAATGTTAAATGCACTTTAAATAACGTTTGACTTAATTTTGTCCTATTCTTTAATACATATGATTAACTTGAAGATTACATTTGAAATCGACCAAAGCTTGAAACCCAAGTATGTATGTATGTACTGTATATTTTCAGTTGAACCCTGGGTTGAATTGAAACAATAGCTATTGATGACTTTCCAAATGCTTTATAGGCCAAAATAATCCCATTTATGATATATGACGTATAAAATATGGTTACATTTAATTTGCTTTGTGAAACCTACTCTTTGGAATGATTTCGAAAAAGCAACAGTGAATATATTTAGTTATTAAGAGATATCTGAAGAATAATTAATCACGACAGCACAATAATAGTAGTCAGTGACAAATATTAAAACTAAGCTGGGCTTGGTTAAAATCCTGGATGGGAGACAAAATGAACAGCTTTAGTGAAAGTGATTTTCTGGATTTATTTTCTCATTTTGTCTGTCTAGTTGAAGTGTACCTATGATGAAAATTACAGGCCTCTCTCATATTTTTAAGTGGGAGAACTTGCACAATTGGTGGCTGACTAAATACTTTTTTGCCCCACTGTATATGTCACTCCCTTTGGTTCCTTCCCCAGGCATTATTGTTTCTGTTCCTGGGTCATGTCTGTGCATTGTTTGTGTTACGTGTTGGTTTAATTTATTTATTAAAACGCTCACTCCCTGAACACACATCGGCACACATCGTTACAATTGGTCACATACAAATATTTAGCAGATGTTATAGCGGGTGTAACGAAAAGCTTGCATTCCTAGCTCCAACAGTGCAGTAGTATATAACAATTCACAATACACACAAATCTAAAAGTAAAAGAATGGAATTAAGAAATATATAAATATTAGGATGAGCAATGTGGGAGTGTCATTGACTGGAATACAGTAAAATACAGTATATATACAGTGCATTCGGAAAGTATTCAGACCAATTGACTTTTTCCACATTTTGTGACGTTACAGTCTTATTCTAAAATTGATTAAATAAAATACAATCTTAAACAATTTACACACAATACCCCATAATGAGAAAGCGAAAACAGATTTTTTTTAAATGTTTGCAAATGTATTCAAAATAAAAAACAGAAATACATAAGTATTCAAACCCTTTACTGTGAGACTCGAAATTGAGCTCAGGTGCATCCTGTTTCCATTGATCATCCGTGAGATGTTTCTCCAACTTGAGTCCACCTGTGGTAAATTCAATTGATTGGACATGATTTGAAAAGGCACACACCTGTCTATATAATGTCCCACAGTTGACAATGCATGTCAGAGCAAAAACCAAGCCATAAGGTCGAAGGAATTGTCCGTAGAGCTCGAAGACAGCATTTGTGTCGAGGCACAGATCTGGGGAAGGGTACCAAAACATTTCTGCAGCATTGAAGGTCCCTAAGAACCCAGTGGCTTCTATCATTCTTAAATGGAAAATGTTCTAGGCCACCTGGAAAATGTTGTGGCCACCTGGCAAAACTGAGCAATCAGGGGAGAAGGGCCTTGGTCAGGGAGGTGACCAAGAACCCGATGGTCACTCTGACAGAGCGCCAGAGTTCCTCTGTGGAGATGAGAGAACCTTCCAGAAGGACAAGCATATCTGCAGGACTCCACCAAACAGGCCTTTACGGTAGTGGCCAGATGGAAGCCACTCCTTAGGAAAAGGCACAAGACAGCCCACTTGGAGTTTGCCAAAAGGTTGAGAGCTTCAGGTTCCTTGGTGTCCACATCACCAACAAACTAACATGGTCCAAGCACACCATGATAGTCGTAAAGTGAGCAAAACCTATTCCCCGTCGGGAGAATGAAAATATTTGGCATTTGTCCTCAAAAGGTTCTACAGCTGCACCATCGAGAGCATCCTGACTGGTTGCATCACTGCCTGGTATGGCAACTGCTCGGCCCCCGACCGCAAGGCACTACAGAGGGTAGTGCGAACGGCCCAGTACATCACTGGGGCCAAGCTTCCTGCCATCCAGGACCTCTATACCAGGTGTTGTCAGAGGAAGGCCCTAAAAATGGTCAAAGACTCCAGCCACCCTAGTCATAGACTGTTCTCCCTGCTACCACACGGTAAGCGGTACCGGAGTGCCAAGTCTAGGTCCAAGAGGCTTCTAAACAGCTTCTACCCCCAAGCCATAAAACTCCTGGACATCTAGTGAAATGGCTACCCAGACTATTCGCATTGCCCCCCCCCCCCCTCCACACCACTGCCACTCTCTGTTGTCATCTTTGCATAGTCACTTTAATTAACTCTACCTACATGTACCTACCTCAACTAACCGGTGCCCCCGCACATTGACTCTGTACCGGCACTCCCCTGTATATATTTATTTTTTACTGCTGCTCTTTAATTACTTGTTACTTTTATCTCGGTTAGGGGCTCGTAAGTAAGCTGTTGTATTTGGCGCATGTGACTAACACAATTTGATTTGATCTTTATGAAAGGAGTAAAACAGTATGTAAACATTATTAAAATGACCAGTGATTCCATGTCTATGTACATGGAACCGTAACCGGCTAGTGACAGTGATTAAGTTCAGTGCAAGGTATTGGGTGGAGACCACCTTGTGGTGGCTATTTAACAGTCTGATGGCTTTGAGATAGAAGCTTCTCTTGGTCCCAGCTTTGATGCACCTTTACTGACCTTGTCTTCTGGATGATAGCGGGGTGAACAAGCCATGGCTCGGGTGGTTGATGTCCTTGATGATCTTTTTGGCCTTCCTGTGACATCGAGTGCTGTAGGTGTCCTGGAGAGCAGGCAGTGGGCCCCCGGAGATGCATTGGGCAGACCACACCCCCCTCTGGAGAGCCCTGCGGTTGTGGGCGGTGCAGTTGCCGTATCAGGTGATGATACAGCCTGACTGGATGCTCTTGATTGTGCATCTGTAAAACTTTGTGAGGGTCTTAGAGTCCAAGACTAATTTCTTCAGCCTCATAAGGTTGAAGAGGCACTGTTGCGCCTTCTTCACCACACTGTCTGTGTGGGTGGACCATTTGATTGTCAGTGATGTGTACGCAGAGGAACTTGTACGCAGAGGAGCACCTTCTCCACTGCAGTCCCGTCGATGTCGATGGGGGCGTGCTCCCTCTGCTGTCTCCTGAAGTCCACGATCAGCTCCTTCGTTTTGTTGACATTGAGGGAGAGGTTATTTTCCTGGCACCACGCCGCCAGAACCCTCACCTCCTCCCTGTAGACTCTCGTCATTGTTGGTAATCATTGTTGGTTGTGTAGTCTGCAAACATTATCGTTGTGTTGGAGGCATGTGTGGCCACACAGTCATGGGTGAGCAGGGAGTACAGGAGGGGGCTGAGCACTCTTGTGGGGCCCCTGTGTTGAGGATCAGCGAAGTGAATGTGTTGTTTTCTTCCATCCAAAATTATATACAAAAACCTCTGTCTTTTGTTTCAACTAGTTGCAGCCAAACTACTCTTTCCTCATCTGAGTCAGAAAATGCTTTTCTAATCTCTCTTGAAGACAAGAAAATATGTCCTACTTTGCATTCCCTATAATAAACCATCATCACCTAATGAACCATGATCTACTTACAAGATCTACAGTATGTAGATAATCAAGGGGAGGAGTGGGGGAAGCATAGTGAATCTCTTTTCCATGTTTTAATGCATACATTATTAAATACATTATTAGCATAAATTAAATCTGTCCTAACAATTTCTGAGTAAACAAACCCATTTGAAACGACAGGTCCCTTTCTATTCATCAGTGCTGAATTACACTTAAGCTAGGCAGAAGGGTTTGTAATGAATGCATCAGGGTCCATTTTGTTCAGAACACTGGGTACACATTAACCAATGTTTCAAGGGAGCTTATCAAATATGCATAGAGATGTGTTCTCTGCAAGCCCGGGTAGGCATAATGAATGAGAAACCACGTGAGATCCCTAACTGACATTCTTTTAAAACCTGATACTTATATTTATTTTCAAAGCAGGATTTTGACCATCAAGATCCTTTTTCTGTCTAAATAAAAGTGAAATACATTTTAAAATCTCCTTTCATCCCCTTTAAACATGGGACTGCAAAGACGCCAGCCCTTCCATACTGGAATCCCGGCTGTCCATAGTGACTTTGTCAACATTTGACAGCAGCATACCACCCTGCATCCCACTGCTGGCTTGCTTCTGCTAAGCAGGGTTGTTCCTGGGCAGTCCCTGGATGGGACACCAGATGCTGCTGGAAGTGGTGTTGGAGGGCCATTAGGAGGCACCCTTTCCTCTAGTCTAAAGAAAATGTCCCAGGGCAGTGATTGTGTAG
This sequence comes from Salvelinus fontinalis, assembly GCF_029448725.1. Lineage (NCBI taxonomy): Eukaryota > Metazoa > Chordata > Actinopteri > Salmoniformes > Salmonidae > Salvelinus > Salvelinus fontinalis. The sequence continues at coordinate 263,153 of NC_074700.1, read as the reverse complement.
GGTGCCGTCTTTCGGATGGGATGTTAAACGGGTATCCTGACTCTCCATGGTCACTAAAGATCCCATGGCAGTTATAGTAAGAGTAGGGGTGTTAACCCCGGTGTCCTGGCTAAGTTCCAAATCTGGCCCTCATACCATCATGGTCACCTACTCATCCCCAGCTTACAATTGGCTCATTCATCCTCCCTCCTCTCCTCCTCCTCCCTCCATCCTCCCTCCTCTCCTGTAACAATTCCCCAGGTTGTTGCTGTAAATTAGAATATGTTCTCAGTCAATTTCCCAGCTGATTAACTTACTACTTTTATGGCTTGTTCGGCACATGTTATTTTACCTATTCAAATCGCCTTTCCCTCCCAACTCCATAAATTATTTTAACAGAGCACATGCCTGTTTGACCCTATTACCACTTCTGCCCCTGCACTGTCAGATGACATTAACCGCAGGGCTCTACAGAGGGTGATGCCCTGCAGGACATCTACAGCACCCGGTGATCAAGAAGATCGTCACGGTTCTCAGCCAGCCGAGCGACGGCCTGTTCACTCCGCTACCATCTAGAAGCCGGAGAGAGTACCGGTGCATCAAAGTCAAAGCTAGGACTGAGAGACTGATAAACAGCATCTATGAACCTTAGACACTGTCACTAGCCAGCTATCACCTACAGTGGTTCTACCACCTACAGTGACCGTTTGTGGTATATGGTGGCAGATTGTAGTAAATTGCGTCATTCATTGCACCACACTATCATAAGGGGGAGTTACAACGCTGCTCTATCGGTAGTCTAAACTGTTGCACAAATTGCTTATCTTTTCCTAAATCAATGGAGGTGTGAATGTTTCAGTCCGAGAGACTCTCTTCTCTGACACTGGAGTCCTGCATCAGGCAACAACCAAAAAATAGCTGCCAGTACCACTGGAGTTAAGAGAGAACTTGGGTAAATACAATGGTGCAATTACACTTGACCTGTGGCCTGATGATTTTCGAAAAATAGACATGGTGGGCTTTTGGTTTCTCTCCCTCTAAAAACATAAATCATTCTAATTAACAAACAGTCTTTATTTACCACAGTGTGAAAGAGTGATAGCCCCTGAAACACAGAGTCCCTTTCTGATGAGAAGAAGAAACAGAAGGAAAGAGTTCAATTAAGATTTGTCAGCATAAAGCTGGATGATTCACTCATTGGTGGCTTTGCATCAGACTAAGTACCAACATCCTTTCTGATCATATTTAATAAAATGTAATCTCTTTGATGTTTCCTTTATGTGTCCTACCAATTATTATTGGATTATTCACCATGGCAACTAACAAAACGTATTTCTTAGGGTTGGCTTTTGTGGAGATCAGATCGTTTTCATTTGCAGGGATATTTGTGCGTTTTTGACCAAATGTAAGTCAGAACAAAGAATTATTTCACTTTTATAATATTCCTGTTGCTATTGTTATGTGTAAATACAAGAAATGTGTATGTAGAGGGGTAACTTTCTTCACCAGTTCTCTTACCGTGTTGTACAATTGTGTGATTAGCCTACCAGTTGGTGTAATTGTAATGTTAATTCTGTTGAGAGGAATTATGGTGTGTTATTTTTCTCTTATTGTCAATTGTGTATAGAGATTGTTGACATTAGTGTTTAATGTAATATAGTTTCTTGGATTTACATTGTAGTCATTTTATGTTTCTTTTATCCTGTTTCCCTCTGTACACAGATCACATGGTTCATCATTAAACTCCTAGACTGGGCTTCTGTGTCTGTCATCACTCTTTGACCAGATTGCAGTCTGGTATCTGTTTACTCCCAGTGGCCTATCCACACATTAGAGAGCACCAGACTCCATTTAAATAATATAACTTATTTTGAACGAAAGCCAGGAAGGAGTAAGTCACTCAGCCCTATGCTGTTCCTGCTTCTATTGCCTATTCTCATTGTTCTCGGTTTACAGTAGTGATGGACAGCTGGAGGCATTTTGAAAACATGTTTTCAAACAATTGTTTTTCACAAGTGTAGTAGGTTGTGAACTCTGCAAACATTCATTCAATACGTTGGAATAGAAAAGAAGCCATCCACGCATTATGGGCTATTAGCAGGACAATAGACTCTTTCCAAGAAGGAGATCAAGAAGGAGGGTAAAGGAGGGTAGGGTATTATTGTATTTAAATACACTGCACAGTAGCCTAATGAACATGTCTTTTTTAAATCTAATTCAATAATATGTTTCTATCACGGTAGATGCTGCGTTTTTGGTTGATGGCCAATATTAAAAACAGTCAAATGTGTTCACGAATTCAATCGCTTTAGCTGACATGTTGCGGTTTATTCATTGTTTAATTATTTAAGGCTCCTTTCTCTTCTCTGTGCTGGAGTTCTTTTAAGAATACAAAAGAAGCCTTTCACCCTTGATGGGCTTTCAGCAGGATAATAGACTCTTGCCGAGTTTAGGGACTTTAAATGTATTCATGGGTGTTTGCGAGTAAATGTATTCATGGGGTTTGCGAGGCATGTCACTTCTCCCATCTCTTTTGCATAGTGTGATGCACTGTTTTCAAAATGCACTGTTTTCAAACCACATCTGGATGGATCCATTACGAATTACTATGGGACTAAATATCACTCTATAACAGAAATATTGGAATAAAGTAGGCTAATGAAGGCAAGAAATTGTTGCTCACTGAAACTCCATAAAGTCATCCAATTGATATAATAGGATTAGAAGCAATAGCCTACCCGTGTGTGGTCAACTATTTCAGCACTGTTTTGTGCTGCTCTGAGACAAGCATGAGGACTGGTGTTGGTTAGCCTATAATTAGGGTGTGGAAATGTTAGGATCATTTTGCTCTTCACTTAGTAGCCTAGGCCTACTCCCGACCGGTCACGTTGTACAGCGCCATATTTTCCTAATGGAAACCCTGAGGACTACATAGGCTACTGTAAAATGCATTTAAACATATTCTTTGAACAGAATCACCATAATATTATTGAAATTAATGAATCTAATTTTCCCCAAAAATATCCCATATAGTCTGTTCTAACAAAATAAGGTTTTACAGTCTCTAGTACAGCCAATATTAAAAACAGTCAAATGCACCCCTGAATTCAATCGCTTTAGCTGACACGTTGAGTTTTATTCATTGTTTAAATATTCAAGGCTCTCTTTGTTATTTCATTTTATAACTAAAATACTTTTATGTATTTAAAGACATGGATGACTTGTATGCTGTGTGATTTGATGCACAAATTAATGAATGATTGATTGATATACGGTATATGGAAGTTGGCCTGTATGACAATAAAGAAGGTCCTCTAGAACGGCTACAGAAAACAATTCTCTTAGGCCTACAGCTCCATGTCATGTTAATAACTTAGCTTCTCAAAGATGCCTTCTCACCCCGCAAGCTGTGCTGCAGTATGACGCAACCTTTAAAGGGAGAACCACTGTAGTACTCTACTCTGCACCTTAGAGACTGAGTCATTGAACACTGGTTACTTTTATAATGTTTACATACTATTTTACTCACTTTATGTGTATATACTGTATTCTGGTCATGGCTCATCCTACATAACTACTGCTGTACACACCTTTTCTATTAATATACTGTCCATACTGTTTAACTCATTTCCTGCAATTCTATCAATTTTGCCATGGTATTTTGTACTGTGTATTTAAATACTGTGTTCTCGACATAGCTCATTCTAAAATTTCTACTACTGTGCATTGCATTTTAGTTGCACTATTTATACACACCACATGTTTATTTATGTACTGGATTCTTGACATAGCTCACTGTAATATATCTACTGCTGTACATATCATTCTTAATATATCTTGTGTAAATTAATCCGGTGTATATACGTATAGATTGCATTTGGATTACGGTTACTGTGGTATTTGGGTTGTTAATTGGATTTGTTCTGACATTTCTTGATTTTTTTTGTGTGTGTACTTGTTTGACATTTTACTGCATTGTTAGAAGCTATTAACACAAGCATTTCGCTGCTCCCGCTATAACATCTTGTAAACTGTGTACGCAACCAATGAACTTTGATTTGACAGTCGTGATCTTCAGAAACAAGAGTTTTCCTTCAGTGGAGGTCGAGTGATTCTGTGATCACTTGGCACATAATGAAGCGAGACACTTATTTTGGGTGCAGGGGGCTGGCAGCAAGAGGGGTTGGTAAGTGGGGTATTGCAAACCATGCTTCGCTAGATGTTCCCTATTAGAGGAAGGTATGGATGAAAGTCTGATTTTAATCATACAGTCAGATGAGTTGGGAAAACTGAAAGGTTGATATACAGCGCACACTAATTGTGGTTGAATTTGCTGGATTTGCCAGATTTTGCCATTCAGTGGGTACAACACAAAATAACTTTACTTGGAAAATAAAATGTGAGTACTTTGCTCTAATTTGGCATTTCTGATATCACACACTATATCAACATTACCAGAATGATCTGGTGTTTTATTAGGCGTTACGGTACAGACAGTAGGTTGCAATAGTGCATGGTTTCCCTTGATCAATTGATCTGCATCTGTTGAGAGGTTTTGTACCTTTGAGTCATACATACCACACCCAGAGAGGCTGTGAAGTCATGAAGTCATGTATACTTACAGGAGGTCCTGAAAAAGAATAAACACAACAGAGCTAAAGTTAATACACTTTTTCAGAGGTCCAACTTAAACAATATATTCAAATGTCACTCAGATCCATATCCCCTCTAGCCTGACGATTCAAAAAAAATGTTTCGCTGCTCTGTTGTTCGCTACAGACTTTTGTCTGAGACCGCCATCATTGAAGTCGTTTGTGGTGACGAGGAGCGTTGTACAAAACAAAGTCATCAGCGATTGGGTCGTCTTTAACCAATCAAAGTATCAAAGCCAATGACGAATTTTCAAACCGCCACGTGTGTTCTAGCTCTGGCTCAACCCATCGGTTTCTGGACCAATCAGACATCCCTGAATGTGTTCGCATTCAGTGAAGGGTCGGGGAGGTACTCAGATATAGACTCATTAAGAAACTAACGTCTGTGGGCACGGCATAGCGTTTGGCCAGAGCAAGGAGTGTGGGTAGCCAGGCAATATCCCCCCAGTACATAAGCACATGTACAGGAAACACTTCCACAGATATCCCAAAATATTTGAAATATACACATTCATTAATGTAATGCATACCGAAAGTTGAAATACAAAAGACAGACAAGACATACCCAGTTTCAATAACCACTACATCAATACATTATATTTCTGCATAACTGCAAAATCACAGCTTTATTTATACCCGAGGCATATAACCCTGGCAGCGAGACAAAATGCTTATCCGTAGTATTTACTTTCAACACTGTGGGCCAACAATGACAGGGGCTGGGGTGGTCACATGACTTACTTTTGGAGGTGTCTCATGATTTCACTGCTACAAGAGTTTACAAGCTTATTAAATGTACCCCTTTTTGCGAGGTGATACTTTCTTTCTCAATCACTTCTTCTCAAAGGGATCTGCACCATAGCACTTCAGGCCTCACTTCAGAACCCTACAAATCATTATTGGTCTTCGGCTCTTATTAGGGGAGCCCAGCAAAAAAAACGGTGGGATTTTTTTTAATAAGCCTTTTTTCACTGGTCTTCCTTGCGACTGAGGTTAAGTATAAAGCGTTCCGGTGTAACAGTCCTGACCTATTTATGTTAGTTTTTATGTGTTTATGGTCAGGGCATGTGTTTTGGGTGGGCAGTCTATGTTATCTGTTTCTATGTTGGTTTCGGTTTGCCTGGTATGGCTCTTGATTAGAGGCAGGTGGTTTGCATTTTCCTCTAATCAAGAGTCATATTTAGGTAGGGCATTTCTCACTGTTTGTTGGTGGGTGATTGTCTCCTGTGTCTGTGTTATGTCTTACACCATACGGGATTGTTTCGGTTTATGTAGTCTGTTCCTGTGTCAGCGTGCTTCGTGTATATGTAAGTTCGTTTGTTCAGGTCTGTCTACATCGTTTTGTTATTTTGTTAGTTATATCCAGTATAGTTCGTTTTCGTCTTTGTCTATTTTGTTTATTTAATAAATCATTATGTGTTCAAACTTCGCTGCGCCTTGGTTCCCTCAATACTCCTCCTTTTCCGAAAATGGAGAGGAGGAGGAACGCCTTAACATCCGGCTGCAGTTCAATGACATTGTTTTATCGTTCGTTGAGTAGGGTTACTTATTTTATGGCTTTTTTTGTAAAAAGGCGGTATGTTGTTGACTTGGTTCTTGGTTGTATTCCAGCATTAACGTTCAGTCTGCAGTTCAAACAACAATGAGGGATGGGGTTGGAGAAAGTTGGGTATGGCTGCCTTTTCCTGTTACGCTCCTTGCCTATGGAATAGCCTGCAGACTAAACTTAAACTTGACTCTTGTCTCCCTTGCCCATTTAAAATTTTTATTGGAGGATTTTTATTTTGAATTGCTTGTAACTGTTTCGGGTAATGCAAGGTCTTGTGCTGTTAGGGGAATAACCTATGTGTAAATGTAATCTGTTGCTGTATTTTTTTGTGTTATCTGTGATAGTTTTGTTTGTCTTGTGTAGTTTCTTAATCATTGTACCTAAACTGTATGTGTAAACATGTATAAGCAGGGCCCAGCTGTAAAAGAGACCTTGGTCTCAGTCTGTGTTCCTTGTTGAAATAAAGGTATAAGAATAGTATAGGTGGCGTCATAACCGACTTCAGTGGGCAAATGCTCACATTCGATGGCCACTGGCACGCTGGAGAAGTGTGCTCTTCAAGAATGAATCCTGGTTTCTACTGTCCCGGGCAGATGGCAGACAGCGTTGTGTGGGCGAGCGGTTTGCTGAAATCAACATTGTGAACAGAGTGCCCCATGGTGGCAGCGGGGTTATGGTATGTACAGGCATAAGATACAGACAATGAACACAATTGCATTTTATTGATGGCAATTTGAATGCACCGAGATACCGTGATGAGATCCTGAGACCCGTTGTCAAGCCATTTATCCGTCGCCATCACCTCATGCTGAAGCATGATAATGCACGGCCCCATGTCGCAAGGATCTGTCACAATTCCTAGAAGCTAAACATGTCCCAGTTCTTCCATGTTAAGGATGCTCTGGATCGACTTGTACGCAGACTTGTATGCAGTCACAGCCAATATCCAGAAACTTCGCACAGCCATTGAAGAGAAGTGGGACAACATTCCACAGACCACAATCAACAGCCTGATCAACTCTATGCAAAGGAGATGTGTCGCGCTGCATAAGGCAAATGGTGGTCACACCAGATACTTACTGGTTTTCTGATCCACACCCCTATCTATTTTTAAAAGGTATAAACGATGGCAGCCAAATCGAAAATAAGGGAAGGGTTAATTCCCTCTCATTTACGAACCACAAATGAACTATGGTCCATTGTATACGCTTCTATATATCTGTCTGCATGTGAACACTGATACATAACCCATAAGAACCATGGGATATTCCATGGTCGCTAAGAGCACTTAAAACAATTCATCATGAAAGCAATTCAATCCAGCATGATTATTCACCATTTGTTATCACTTCCAAACTGGCAATGCTTGTCATTTGTTTCTATGTGTTTCTTCCCACACAGTAATTGACAACATTATTTCACCATGTGACAATTTAAGGTCGCTGGCTTCATTGTTACTCACATGACAGGGGAATTTGTTATCACTCTCTGAGGTGACTGAGGTTATAGTGTTTTACAATTTTATTTATTTATTATTTCACCTTTATTTAACCAGGTAGGCAAGTTGAGAACAAGTTCTCATTTACAATTGCGACCTGGCCAAGATAAAGCAAAGCAGTTCGACACATACAACAACACAGAGTTACACATGGAGTAAAACAAACATACAGTCAATAATACAGTAGAAAAACAAGTCTATATACAATGTGAGCAAATGAGGTGAGATAAGGGAGGTAAAGGCAAAACAAATGCCATGGTGGCGAAGTAAATACAATATAGCAAGTAAAACACTGGAATGGTAGATTTGCAGTGGAAGAATGTGCAAAGTAGAGATAGAAATAATTGGGTGCAAAGGAGCAAAATAAATGAATAAATAAATACAGTAGGGGAGAGGTAGTTGTTTGGGCTAAATTGTAGATGGGTTATGTACAGGTGCAGTAATCTGTGAGCTGCTCTGACAGCTGGTGCTTAAAACTAGTGAGGGAGATAAGTGTTTCCAGTTTCAGAGATTTTTGTAGTTCGTTCCAGTCATTGGCAGCAGAGAAGTGGAAGGAGAGGCGGCCAAAGGAAGAATTGGTTTTGGGGTTGACCAGAGAGATATACCTGCTGGAGCGCGTGCTACAGGTGGGTCCTGCTATGGTGACCAGCGAGCTGAGATAATGGGGGACTTTACCTAGCAGGGTCTTGTAGATGACCTGGAGCCAGTGGGTTTGGCGACGAGTATGAAGCGAGGGCCAGCCAACGAGAGCGTACAGGTCGCAGTGGTCAGTAGTATATGGGGCTTTGGTGACGAAACGGATGGCACTGTGATAGACTGCATCCAATTTATTGAGTAGGGTATTGGAGGCTATTTTGTAAATGACATCGCCGAAGTCGAGGATCGGTAGGATGGTCAGTTTTACAAGGGTATGTTTGGCAGCATGAGTGAAGGAAGCTTTGTTGTGAAATAGGAAGCAAATTCTAGATTTAACTTTGGACTGGAGATGTTTGTTGTGAGTCTGGAAGGAGAGTTTACAGTCTAACCAGACACCTAGGTATTTGTAGTTGTCCACATATTCTAAGTCAGAACCGTCCAGAGTAGTGATGTTGGACGGGCGGGCAGGTGCAGGCAGTGATCGGTTGAAGAGCATGCATTTACTTTTACTTGTATTCAAGAGCAATTGGAGGCCACGGAGGGAGAGTTGTATGGTATTGAAGCTCGTCTGGTGGGTTGTTAACACAGTGTCCAAAGAGGGGCCAGAAGTATACAGAATGGTGTCGTCTGCGTAGAGGTGGATCAGAGACTCACCAGCAGCAAGAGCCACATCATTGATGTATACAGAGAAGAGAATCGGTCCAAGAATTGAACCCTGTGGCACCCCCATAGAGACTGCCAGAGGCCCGGACAACAGGCCCTCCGATTTGACACACTGAACTCTATCAGAGAAGTAGTTGGTGAACCAGGCGAGGCAATCATTTGAGAAACCAAGGCTATCGAGTCTGCCAATGAGGATGTGATGATTGACAGAGTCGAAAGCCTTGGCCAGGTCAATGAATACAGCTGCACAGTATTGTTTCTTATCGATGGCGGTTAAGATATAGTTTAGGACCTTGAGCGTGGATGAGGTGCACCCATGACCAGCTCTGAAACCAGATTGCATAGCGGAGAAGGTATGGTGGGATTCGAAATGGTCGGTAATCTGTTTGTTGACTTGGCTTTCGAAGACCTTAGAAAGGCAGGGTAGGATAGATATAGGTCTGTAGCAGTTTGGGTCAAGAGTGTCCCCCCCCTTTGAAGAGGGGGATGACCGCAGCTGCTTTCCAATCTCTGGGAATCTCAGACGACACGAAAGAGAGGTTGAACAGGCTAGTAATAGGGGTTGCAACAATTTCGGCAGATCATTTTAGAAAGAAAGGGTCCAGATTGTCTAGCCCGGCTGATTTGTAGGGGTCCAGATTTTGCAGCTCTTTCAGAACATCAGCTGACTGGATTTGGGAGAAGGAGAAATGGCTGTTGACCGGGATAGGGGTAGCCAGGTGGAAAGCATGGCCAGCCGTAGAAAAATGCTTATTGAAATTCTCAACTATAGTGGATTTATCGGTGGTGACAGTGTTTCCCATCCTCAGTGCAGTGGGCAGCTGGAACGAGGTGTTCTTATTCTCCATGGACTTTACAGTGTCTCAGAACTTTTTTGAGTTAGTTGTTGCAGGAAGCAAATTTCTGCTTGAAAAAGCTAGCCTGGGCTTCTCTAACTGCCTGTGTATATTTGTTTCTAGCTTCCCTGAAAAGTTGCATATCATAGGGGCTGTTCGATGCTAATGCAGAATGCCATAGGATGTTTTTGTGTTGGTTAAGGGCAGTCAGGTCTGGAGAGAACCAAGGGCTATATCTGTTCCTGGTTCTAAATTTCTTGAATGGGGCATGCTTATTTAAGATGGTGAGGAAGGCATTTAAAAAAAAAAAAACAGGCATCCTCTACTGATGGGATGAGATCAATATCCTTCCAGGATACCCCGGCCAGGTCGATTAGAAAGGCCTGCTCGCTGAAGTGTTTCAGGGAGCGTTTGACAGTGATGAGTGGAGGTCGTTTGACCGCTGACCCATTACGGATGCAGGCAATGAGGCAGTGATCGCTGAGATCTTGGTTGAAAACAGCAGAGGTGTATTTAGAGGGCAAGTTGGTTAGGATGATATCTATGAGGGTGCCCGTGTTTACGGCTTTGGGGTGGTACCTGGTAGGTTCATTGATAATTTGTGTGAGATTGAGGGTATCAAGCTTAGATTGTAGGATGGCTGGGGTGTTAACTTCTTACGGCTGCAGGGGCAGTATTGAGTAGCTTGGATGAAAGGTGCACAGAGGTGCCCAGAGTAAACGGCCTGCTCCTCAGTCATAGTTGCTAATATATGCATATTATTATTAGTAGTATTGTATAGAAAACACTCTGAAGTTTCTAAAACTGTTTGAATTATGTCTGTGAGTATAACAGAACTCATATGGCGGGCAAAAACCTGAGAAAAATTCCAAACAGGAAGTGGAAATTCTGAGGCTGGTGGATTTTCAACCAAGATCCCATTTGAAATTACAGCGAGATATGAATGGGTTTGCACTTCCCACGGCTTCCACTAGATGTCAACAGTCCGTAGAACTTTGTCTGATTACTCTACTGTGAAGGGGGGCCGAATGAGAGAAGAATTAGTCACCAGTGCCATGAGGTGACCATTCTTTGACCATGCGTGTTCACATGAAAGTGAGCTCCATTCCATCGCTCATCTGAAGTCAATGTAATTCTCCGGTTGGAACGTTATTCAAGCTTTATGTTAACAACATTCTGAAGATTGATTCAATACATCGTTTGCCATGTTTCTACTGACTGTTACGGAACTTTTGGACATTTCGTCACGTTTTAGTGAACGTGCTTCGTGACTTTGGAATTGTTTACCAAAAGCGCTAACCAAAGTAGCTAATTGGACATAAATAATGGACATTATCGAACAAATCAAGCATTTATTGTGGACCTGGGATTCCTGGGAGTGCATTCTGATGAAGATCATCAAAGGTAAGGGAATATTTATCATGTAATTTCTGGTTTCTGTTGACTCCAACATGGCGGCTAATTTGACTTGTTTTCAGCGCCGTCTCAGATTATTGCATGGCTTGCTTTTTCCATAAAGTTTTTTTGAAATCTGACACAGCGGTTGCATTAAGGAGAGGTATATCTACAATTCCATGTGTATAACTTGTATTATCATCTACATTTATGATTAGTATTTCTGTTGAATAGATGTGGCTATGCAAAATCACTGGATGTTTTTGGAACTAGTGAACATAACACGCCAATGTAAACTCATATTAAAAAAACTAAACATGAACTTTATCAAACAAAACATACGTATTGTGTAACATGAAGTCCTATGAGTGTCATCTGATGAAGATCATCAAAGGTTAGTGATTCATTTTATCTCTATTTGTGCTTTTTGAGACTGCTATCTGTGGCTGGAAAAATGGCTGTGCTTATTCTGTGGCTTGGTGGTGACCTAATATAATCGTTTGTGGTGCTTTCGCTAAAAAGCATATTTGAAATCGGACACTTTGGTGGGATTAACAACAAGATTACCTTTTAAAATGGAATAAGACACATGTATGTCTGAGGAATTTTAATTATGAGATTTATGTTGGTTAGAATTTGGCGCCCTGCACTTTCACTGGCTGTTGTCATATCGATCCCGTTAACGGGATTGCAGCCATAAGAAGTTTTAAGCATGTTCCAGTTTAGGTCGCCTAGCAGCACGAGCTCTGAAGATAGATGGGGTGCAATCAGTTCACATATGGTGTCCAGAGCACAGCTGGGGGCAGAGGGTGGTCTATAGCAGACAGCAATGGTGAGAGACATGTTTTTAGAGAGGTGGCTTTGTAAAAAGTAGAAGTTCAAATTGTTTGGGTACAGACCTGGATAGTAGGACAGACCTCTGCAGGCTATCTTTGCAGTAGATTGCAACACCGCCCCCTTTGGCCGTTCTATCTTGTCTGAAAATGTTGAAGTTAGGGATGGAGATTTCAGAATTTTTGGTGGTCTTCCTAAGCCAGGATTCAGACACTGCTAGAACATCCGGGTTGGCAGAGTGTGCTAAAGCAGTGAATAAAACAAACTTAGGGAGGAGGCTTCTAATGTTAACATGCATGAAACCAACACTATTACGGTTACAGAAGTGATGACAGCTGCATGGGCCTAGTCCACAAAAAACATATTTAAATGTAAACGTTTTTTATTGATGATGAATAATTTAATTTCCATAACTTGTTCAAACTTAATTTTTTGGGGGGGGGGGGGGAGGAAAAGTAATTTATGACATTTTCCAGAAGTGGTATATTTTCAAAACTCCTTGTACAAAGGTCAAACTGATACCAGTTCTAATGCCCAAGAACCTGATGCCTCAGAACCTTTGATTTAGTATTCATTGGAGTACACACATGCAAAATATACATTTTTGGGAAAATGCATGAGAACAATTTAATCCAATTATATTTTTGAAGTGCTGAATAGAAGGAATAATAGAGGATTAATACCATCCTTAAAATATTTAACTATGTACCAGTATGTACCTTCTTTTCAAGTTTACCTCAACCCAATTTTTTTTATAGATTTGTTTGTATCCAATGTAAAGTTTGGAGCACGTTGAGAAAAATGTCAGTCTTACCGTTTCAGTGTCCTTATATAGTACATACGTAGAGGAAATTGTCCGATATAGGGATATTGCGGCATGTATTGTAAAGCAGAAGCCTATAGTAAAAAGGTATTGGTGTAGCCTGGTGTACAGTATGTATTTCCATTTCTGCCCCATGCAACAGTGCACAAGAAACGTTTCTATGTGACTTGTGACTGCTAAAGTATCATCAGCTAAAACAATCAGTTTACAGTATATCAATGAAATTCAGATAACGAGTGGAGTATACTGTAATTTACCGAAGTATTTCAGCAGTGCATTGTACACTACTCCATAATTTCAAATGATAGTACATAGAGTAAGTGATTCTACACTTTGTCCTATTGTATTGATGCACACTGGCTGATGGGGGAAGATGATGTAGTATTTACAGCCACATCCATGTATTATTGGTAACATAATTATTCTGATTCAGTAGTTATCAGTTTTGAGCAGTATGATTAAGTGATAGTTAAATGGATTGCTAACATATTACAAGAAAATCATATCAAAAGTAATGTGAATATTGCATTGTGAAACTCCAGGTCATTCGATTGAATATGTATGCAAATTGAAAGAGTGACGTGTTGCAGTAAAGAATTGACTTTGTGAATGTTGTTTTGTACTCAGTCAATTTAAAAAGTACTTAGAGTTTAGAAACATAGCTATTTTGATGACCTGTTTAGATTTTTATACGAAGAGTTGTGAACATGTACCACATACTAGTGCAAAATGCACCAAAGCGATAAAAAAAAACTGTTCTGTGTGGGCAGGTATAATGTTATAAATTATGAAACTTCTCAAAGAGCTGTGACATTTTACAGACAAGAAAAATAAACGTCTAAATAATGCAGTCCAATGTTGACCACCCTGCCTAAGACAACTGCAGTCTCCAACTGGTTAATCACATGTTCTTGACACAAACTGTCTAAGCTTCCTTTCCATAGGTTCACTATAAACAAACAGTCAAGTCCTAACGAAGTGTCCCTTTTAGTAGTAATGTTTGTCAAAACACAATTTAGTTTTCTCCAATTTGTTCTCCCCATTCAATGAACTTGTTTCTCTAGGGAAAACACAACAGGAGGAAAGCTTGTTCGCTTGTCAAGATCACTGACTTCAATGCAAACACATATTTAATTTGTGGGCGGAGAACTACACCTTAAACATGCTTTTAGATACCCACTTTCTTCTACAACCCCCATAATTCATAGTGCACACAGATTAAATAATGAAAGTTATTTGATACTGGGGAACATTTAGTTCTAAAAAGTAGGTGGTACAGATCTTTACATTCGGTGACAATAATGCAGTACAGTATAGGTCTCTGACATCTGTACCAAGGAACTACTTTACCCTGGATTTACCCCAGCAATCTATGAGAAGTACACATGCTTTAATCCCTTTATTAAGACAGGTGTGACATATGGGCATGTTCCCTGATGATCGAGCTCTCCGGAAGTTTATGTGGGCATTACAGAGATTCTGGTAGAGAATGACAGTCCCCCGAGGTCATCTGTGGTTGATGAGATGAGGAAGAAAAATGAAACGTGTCCTCTCTAACCTGCCCGTAGGTGACCCTACCGCAGTGACCCACGTGTTGTAGATTTGGCTTGCTTCCGTTGGCCTAACAACAAGCTCCACAGGCAATTATCATAACACAATGGGAGTGATTGTCGTCCTATGTTTTGCATTGTCTGCTCTTTAGAGACCGCTGTGCCACTGAGGACACTGAGGACATGTGCTACACGTGTTAGCTTGTTTCTGGAAGATTTAGTTGCAGGAAGTTACTCTGATTCTCAGCATTTGCCTGAAAAGTGTTGGTGTCGTACTTTCACACAATATTTACATTTGAAATTAACATTAATATATGTTTATTGGAAGGGTTGCATTAAACAATGCCGAAGTATCTCAGAAACAGTCGTCTACAATTGAACTCGGCTGAATTATTGAACCAGGATCTGTGGTCCAATGTCTTCCTTGGATTTCTGTGGTTCTTATGCTAAAACCCTAAACACTACCTTACTAAAAACAGGGACCTCATTTTGTCCTCCCATTCAAACGTTTTTTTTTATGAGAGCAACACCTTTGGTCCAGTGCATGGCCAACATGAAGTCGCAACATAGCAGTGTGCAAGGCTTTAATGTCCTTTATCGCTATTAGCCCTGTGCGTTGCGGTGAGGATGCACGCCTGTCATTTATATATTCCCCGTGCTAATTGAAAATAGTATCCTTTCATAGCACTTCATATCTGTAGGAGTGTCACCACAAACACGTTTCCTCCCAAAAAGGCTGGGTCTGGGCTGCTCTGAGGTTGGTGAGTCAGCTCAGGAGAGAGAAAAAATCTCACTTGGAGGTCCAGCCAACTTGGAATAGATCTGTGAGTGCACACACTTACCAGGTTCGCCATTCCGGCCTCTTCTTCCCCGCTTTCCTGGCGGGCCTGCATAGAGGGAAGCACAACATATTTCTGGTCAGGGCTTCCATTCTTTCTTCAGTTTTCTATTCTATAATTTGCGATTTGCATTTAAATGCCCTCAGGTTCAAACCACCCTAATAGGGAGAGGAGGAGGCCGTGTCAAAATATTGTGTTTGGATCTTCTATGCACCTCAAGGATCCCAAGGTTCATTAAGCATATAGACACAATTTAGACGCAAACTCAACTGGAAATGGGGACATACTCTCTTGCTGCAAAAGTGATCCTTTAGGTTTCATCTCTTTCTTTTTCTTGGTGTTATTATTTGCTTGGATGCCCTGATTTCTAATTTGTTTTTTGTAACAGTCATTTTCAGTTTCCGTCTTCCCTTGCGCCTTTCGTGAACAGCATCAATCTGTTAATGCTCAGCCGGAAGAGTAAAACAATTACACGCATTGCTAAGTTTTACATGCTGGGAACTCGACTGCAGTGCTGTCCGGACGACCTCTGGGGATGTAAGAGCCGCTTGCCCAAAATGTAGCTTCTTCATGGGGGAAATGAACATGCTTTGCTATGGGGGGCTGGCTGTCAAAACCAGGTTTCTCTCAAGGATACTCTGATACAACTCAACCAAGTTGTTACAGTATTTAAATACATGTCTTGAAACGTAATTGACTTTTCAACACAGACCTAAAATGGGCCTGCCATAATCCATCATCATCTGAGGGGAGGTCAAATCTAAACGAACCAAGCGAGACAAACCTCACCGCTCAGTTTTCACCACAGATTTCTATCCAGATCTACACTTTATATACAAACATATGTGGACACGCCATCAAATGACTGGATTTGGCTATTTCAGCCACACCCGTTGCTGACAGGTGTATAAAATCGAGCACACAGCCACGCAACCTATATAGACAAACATTAGCAGTAGAATGGCGTTACTGAAGAGCTCAATGACTTTCAACGTGGCACCATTATAGGATGCCACCTTTCCAACAAGTCAGTTCGTCAAATGTCTGCCCGGATGGAGCTGCCCTGGTGAACTGTAAGTGCTGTTATTGTGAAGTAGAAATGTCTAGGAGCAACAACAGCCACACAAGCTCACAGAACGGGATCACCGAGTGCTGAAGCGTGTACAAATCTTGTGTCCTCGGTTGCAACACTCACTACTGAGTTACAAACCTCCTCTGGAAGCAACGTCAGCACAAGAACTGTTCGTTGGGAGCTTCATGTAATTGGTTTCCATGGCCGAGCAGCCACACACAAGCCTAAGATCACCATGCGCAAAGCCAAGCGTCGGCTGAAGTGGTGTAAAGCTCGCCGCCATTCGACTGTGGAGCAGTGGAAACGTGTTCTCTGGAGTGATGAATCACGCTTCACCATCTGGCAGTCCGACAGACTAGGTTTGGCGGATGCCAGGAGAACACTACCTGTCTGAATGCATAGTGCCAACTGTAAAGTTTGGTTGAGGAGCAATAATGGTCTGAGGATGTTTACCATGGTTTGGGCTAGGCCCCTTCGTTCCAGTGAAAAGAAATATTAACTTTGCAGCATACAATGACATTCTGACGATTCTGTGCTTCCAACTTTGCATGACAATGCCCCATGCATAAAACGAGGTCCATACAGAAATGGTTTGTCGAGATCGGTGTGGAAGATCTTGACTGGCCTGCACAGAGTCCTGACCTCAACCTAATCGAACACCTTTGGGATGAATAGTAACACCGACTGCGAGAGGCCTAATCGTCCAACATCAGTGCACGAACTCACTAATACGCTTGTGGCTGAATGGAAGCAATTCCCCACAGCAATGTTCCAACATCTAGTGGAAAGCCTTCCTGGAAGAGTGGATGCTGTTATACCAGCAAAGGGGTAATTAATACTCCATATTAATGCCAATGATTTTGGAATGAAATATTCGATGAGCAGGTGTCCACATACTTTTGTACTTTCAGACAGGAACAGTATGAAACGGTATTGTAAATTCCCTTTTGAGCACTGTTCTGACAAACACAGTGTTTTATAAGGCCTCCCGAGTTGCGCAGCGGTCTAAGGCACTGTATCGCAGTGCTTGAGGCATCACTACAGCCCCGGGTTCGATCCCAGGCTGTGTCACAGCCGGCCGCGACTGGGAGACCCATGAGGCGGCACACAATTGTCCCAGCGTTCGGGTTAGGGGAGGGTTTGGCCGGCCAGGATTTCCTTGTCCCATTACGCTCTAGCGACTCCTTGTGGCGGGCTGGCGGCCTGTAAACTGACTGTGGTTGCCAGTTGGATGGTGTTTCCTCTGATAAAAATTGGTGCGGCTGGCTTCTGGGTTAAGCGAGCAGTGCGGCTTGGCAGGGTCGTGTTTTGGAGGACGCATGGCTCTCGACCTTCGCCTCTTCCGAGTCCGTACAGGAGTTGCAGCGATGGGACAAGACTTTAACTACAAATTGGGGAGAAAAAGGGGGGTAAAAGTACGAAAAAAGCATGAATGACCAACCTGTTTAAAATACTTACTGTTAGTATGACATCCACGATTTCAATATCTACCATACTCTACCATGCATTGCATGTGCAGGACAACTACTGGTAAATGGAGTGAAGTGAACTTGAGCCAATGTCAAACAACTTCATTAATAGCAGAGGCTGTCATTTGTATTCAGGTCAATGTAAATAATTACCATGAGAGACACAACTGCCATAAGGGAGCCATTGTATTAATTTCTGTGACAGTAATATGTTGTGACTAGGTAAAAACCCCAAAATTCCATATTTCCCAGAAAATCCAGTTGGACGTATCCCGGAATCAATGGAGAATAAGCAAAAATCCAGAATCCTTCAACCAGGATTACTGGAAAACAAGAGAATTTATTGAAAGTTCCTAGAATTTGCAACACCTAGTTGTGAAAGAGATGGTGTGAAGCCATCAACAACCATTGCAGTATCTAAAATATCCGTTGGAATGAGCTGACTTGTACTCACACATTTCCTGCCTTTTCATGAAAGTGTATGGGTAAGAAAATATGTAATTTCGCTGCAGCAAATGATTCACTTTGTTCAAAAGATTGATAGTTGTGGGCCATTTTAACAGCTAGGTACCAGGGGACTCATTTATAAATGTTGCTTTCACACAAAATATGCCCCAAAGCATGTGTGTGCCAGTTTTCAAGCAAAGGTTGGCATTTATAAAAACTGAACTTGTGAATGTGCTTATCCTTCCGCAAACTTTAGACTATGCATATGCACAGTTTCTAGTGGTTGAAGTATTGCAAAGAAGGCAAAGGTAGCCTTGTAAAAATGTTGAATATATAATGGGAATCTTATTCCTAACAAAAAAAAAATGGCATAATGACAAGATGCACAGCGAAAATCCATTCATTTTTATTTTTTCATTCTAAAATAATTAGAAATAGGCATCTACATATTTCCAATTATTTATTTCATTTCCATGATCAATTGCAAAATACATTTCTCACCTTTTCTGACTGTACTCATGAAATAGCCTATAGGCCTCAAGAAGTTAGGATATCCATCCCATCTCTCACTTAATTCAACCCACCTCACCGTAGTAGAGATAAGCTAGCTCAAGTATTTTGCACTATGCGATCCGATCTAAATGTTTAAGGTAGAACAGATGTTTAATGTTTAAGGTAGAACAGAGTAGAACACGGTAGAAAATGGTAGAACACCATTTTCATTGATATGTGTAGGCTACGTCTGAATACTGCAATGTCAAATTTCTCAAGTAGCCAATATTTAATTTCTCTGCAATGGTTATGATAACTATTGCAGAATAAATTCCTCACCTTCTATGGCCATGTTCAGTTCATATTCCCAAAGTACCCATTCAACAAATTACCATGCACATCTCTCATTTAATTGGGCATATAAATAATTAAACATTTTTGCTCTATGGTTCCGAACGGGCGCAAGCTTTATAACATACAGTAGAATTTAACAGGTGAACAGACAGTTGATATTTTGCAGGCTACTGTAATATAAAAAATTATCTGAGTAGACACTGTTTCAGAATTCTCGGGCAGTGCAGCATATGGTTCGGGAAAAAGTAAATGCTAAACATGATTCAATTCAAACAATCTGCTTAAAGGTCCACAACAATTTGCAATGGTTTTTGTCTGTCAGAAACGGTCAGATTAAGCAAATGTCACTGTAAAAGGAAACACTCTGTCAACACCTCAAAAGACATTTCATCAAGTTCGCCATTGCTATTTCCTTTAGATACTGTCTTGTCACCACAAAAGGTGAATGATGGGGCTTTTTTCAGGCAGTTTTAAAGCTCGTTCCTGCACACACATTTTCAGGAGGGGTTTGATTTATAACGGGAAACATGGCGTGCACCAAGTCTATAAATCTCAATATTTTTATTACAGTCTTTTCAGAACTGTGAAGTGAACGGCACAGCCCATTTTTGCACGGCTTTGGCAGTATTCTCAAACAGGCCCTGTCCACAAATAATGTCCACATGTTCTCAGTAAATACTTAGTTAATGTGTGTCCTTGTCACCTTAATTAATATACATTTGCACAGATTGAGAATGGGTGGAATATGGAGGCACTGGATACCGCTTTCCAGCAGGGTCTGTCTAGCTTCATCAAAGATGAACTGGCCAGTCGGGAACTGGGAGAGGACCTCGAGTCCCTGATAATGCTGGCAATAAAGTTTGACAACCACATCCAGAAACGGGTGAGACATCGCGCTTTTGACACCACTCCAGCGTTCCGGTTTCCTGAGCACCCCAAACCCACCTGGCTCCGGTCAGGTGGAATGTCAGACAAAACCTATTCTCCTGCAGGTTGGGGTAAACCACTCTGAGACTCTTTGTTTTCTGTTGATCACTGCTTCCGAGAACGCCCTTATCCTAGGGTACACCTGGCTAGCGCTGCATAACCCACTAGTTCCTGGTCCACGGGAAACCTACTAGACTGGGGTAAGGACAGCCAGACTAAATGTCTAAGACCCCACCAAGAGCATCGCCGTGTCCTTCTGCATCCCTTGAAGACCAATACTTTTCTACTCTCCTTTCCGAATACTTCGACCTCTAAGAGTCCTTCAGTAAGAGGCAGGCCGCCACCTTTCCCCCCTCATCGTCCTTACGACTGTGCCATAGAACTCCTATAGGAAGCCACACCTCCCCGGGTTGTCTGTTCTCCTTCGCGACACTTGAAGCAGCAGTCATGGACAATTACATCCGGGAGTCAGTGGAGGCAGGTTTCATTCGCTCCTCTACATCCCCTGCTTGTGCTCTGGGTCTCGCCTTGTGCCCTCATATTGGCGTGGGGGAGTGGCGGTACACAATGCAAATAGTCTGGGTAGCCATTTGATTACCTGTTCAGGAGTCTTATGGCTTGGGGTAAAAGCTGTTGAGAAGCCTTTTGTTCCTAGACTTGGCCGCTTGCCATGCGGTAGCAGGTAGAACAGTCTATGACAGGGGTGGCTGGGGTTTTTGACAATTTTTAGGGCCTTCCTCTGACAACGCCTGGTTTAAAGGTCCTGGATGGCAGGCAGCTTAGCCCCAGTGATGTACTGGGCCGTACGCACTACCCTCTGTAGTGTCTTGTGGTTGGAGGCCGAGCAGTTACCGTACCAGGCAGTGATGCAACCAGTCAGCATGCTCTCTATGGTGCAGCTGTAGAACCTTTTGAGGACCCATGCCAAAATTTCAGTCTCCCGAGGGGGAGTAGGTTTTGTCGTGCCCGCTTCATGACTGTCATGGTGTGCTTGGACCATGTTAGTTTGTTGGTGATGTGAACACCAAGGAACTTGAAGCTCTCAACCTGCTCCACTACAGCCCTGTCGATGAGAATGGGAGCGTGCTTGGTCCTCTTTTTGCTGTTGTTCTGTTGTTGTTCTGGCACCACCCGTCCAGGTCTTTGACCTCCTCCCTATAGGCTGTCTCGTCATTGTTGGTGATCAGGCCTACCACTGTTGTGTCGTCTGCAAACTTAATGATGGTGTTGGAGTCATGCCAGGCCATGCAGTTGTGGGTGAACAGGGAGTACAGGAGGGAACTGAGCATGCACCCCTGAGGGGCTCCTGTGTTGAGGATCAGCGTGGCAGATGTGTTGCTACCTACCCTCACCACCTAGGGGGCGGCCCGTCCGGAAGTCCAGGATCCAGTTGCAGAGGGAGGTGTTTAGTCCCAGGGTCCTTAGCTTAGTGATGAGCTTTGAAGGCACTATGGTGTTGAACACTGAGCTGTAGTCAATGAATAGCATTCTCACGTAGGTGTTCCTTTTGTCCAGGTGGGAAAGGGTAGGGTTACCCCCTACCCCTGATGTCCTCCACTTTGGAGTTGGTCCAAGGGGCCCAATTCTTCACCTAACTGGACCTACAAAATGCTTACAATCTGGTGAGAATCAGAGAGGGAGATGAGTGGAAGACTGCCTTTAACACCCCTAGTGGCCACTATGAATATTTAGTCATGCCCTTCGGATTATCGATCTCACTGGCAGTCTTTCAAGCATTGGTCAGTGACACCCTGAGGGATATGTTGAATCGGTTCATTTTTGTTTGCCTCGACGACATCTTGATCTTCAAGCAAATCAGCCATTGTCTGTAAATTTGAGAATTTTGAATTTTTCTAACACCCAAAACAGTTTTGTCCTGCATTCTAGAGTAATAATCATTATGCTTAATTCTATATAAAAAATAGTGTCTATTTTTCTGCATATCTAAGCATAACCCTTGTCTGTATCCTCCTGACTGGTGGTTATTTTTTTTAAATAAACTACATTTGCTACTCTGCATCTCTGCTAAAATCTGGGTAAAAGATTGAACGGAATGTGAGTCTTATTTAGTTATTGCTTGCTTTTTTTTTTTTTGCTAGATTTTTGCTAGATAGGTTCCCAATCTGAGCTAGCTAAAGCCAACTTCATAAAACCGGCTAGTAGTATTACAGCAAAAAAAAAAGATTCACTAGAAGTTGACAAAGTCATTTAGAGGCTGGGAGAGGGGCAAGCAGTCGACTGGCAGACCAGGGTAAATTAAACCACCATTTCTTTCAAATAAAAAGCCTGCTTAGGTAAAATGCTTGTTAAAAGCATCACTTACCTAATTTTTCTTAGTAATGATGCCAGTCTGACACAACTTGCGTAGACAGGGAAGGAAAGGAATTTCCCCGCTAGGGTGCATTAACTGTTTACCAAAATGTCTACGGATCACCAGCAGAGTCTGAGAACTTAGAAAGGAGCGATATTTTCCATCTATTTTTCAATTGCCCGAAAAGCTGCAAATCAGCTACAGTCCGTTTTCTAGCCTTGACCCAGGCCTGATTTGTTCTATATTTGTCTGCCAGAGAGATGGAAAATAGACGAGAACAATTCTAGAGCTAATTCAGGGTCAGACATGCTGCTGATAGAGGAAACGTCAGAGTAATATATATATATATACAATGCCTTCAAAGTATTCACACCCCTTGACCCTGCAGTAAAAATGTTTACTTTATGTCCTGAATACAAAGCGTTATGTTTGGGGAAAATCCAACAACGCATCACTGAGTACAACTCTTTACATTTTGGTGGTATGCTTGTCATCGCCAAGGATCAGGGTGGTATTGTTTGGATAAAAAGAAACAGAATAGAGCTAAGCACAGGCAAAATCCTACAAGAAAAAATGGTTCAGTCTGCTTTCCAGACATTGGGAGACAAATTCACCTTTCAGCAGGACAATAACCTAAAATACAAGGCCAAATATATACTGGAGTTGTTTACCAAGATGACATTGAATGTTATGGAGTGGCTTAGCTACAGCTTTAACTTAAGTTGGCTTAAATCTATGGCTTGACTTGAAAATGTCTGTGTAGAAATTATCAACAACCAACTTGACAGAGCTTGAAGAATTTTTTTAAATAATATTGGGCAAATATTGTACAATTCAGGTGTGCAAAGCTCTTACAGACATACCCAAAATAACTCACCGGTGTAATCGCTGCCAGGTGATTCTAACATGTGTTGACTCAGGGGTGTGTACTTCTGTAAATTAGATATTTCTGTATTTCATTTTCTTTTTATTACTATTTTATACTTTTTAGAATGATAGTGAATACATCAAAACTACGAAATTACACATATGGAATCATGTACTAACCAAAAAAGTGTAAAGCAAATCAAAAAATATTTTAGATTTTAGATTCTTCAAAGTAGCCACCCTTTGCCTTGATGGCAGCTTTGCACACTCTTGGCATTCTCTCAACTAGCTTCATGAGGTAGTCACCTGGAATGCATTTCAATTAACAGGTGTGCCATCTTAAAAGTGAATTTGTGGAATTTCTTTCTTTCTTAATGCGTTTCAGCCAATCAGTTGTGTGTGACAAGGTAGGGGGTGGTACACAGAAGATAGCCCTATTTGGCAAGTCCATATTATGGCAAGAACAGCTCAAATAAACAAAGATAAATGACAGTCCACCATTACTTTAAGATATTAAGGTTAGTCAATACGGGAAATTTCAAGAACTTTGAAAGTTTATTCAAGTGCAGTCGCAAAAATCATCAAGAGCTATGATGAAACTGGCTCTCATGAGGACCGCCACAGGAAAGGAAGACCCAGGTTTACCTCTGCTGCAGAGGGTAAGTTCATTAGAGTTACCAGCCTCAGCAATTGCAGTCCAAATAAATGCTTCCCAGAGTTCAAGCAACAGACACATCTCAACATCATCTGTTCAAAGGAGAATGTGTGAATCAGGCCTTCATGGTCTAATTGCTGCTAAGAAACCACTATTAAAGGACACCAATAAGAAGATACTTTCTTCCCACCGTAAAGCATGGATGAGAAGGTGTGATGGTGTGGTGCTGACCATGTCAGTGATTTATTTAGAATTCAAGGCACACTTAACCAGCATGGCTACAACAGCATTCTGCAGTGATACACCATCCCATCTGGTTAGCGCTTAGTGGGACTATCATTTGTTTTTCAGCAAGGCAATGACCTAAAACACACCTGCAGGCTGTGTAACAGCTATTTGACCAAGAAGGAGAGTGATGGAGTGCTGCATCAGATGACCTGGCCACAATCACCTGACCTCAACCCAATTGAGATGGTTTGGGATGAGTTGGATCGCAGAGTAAAGGAAAAGCAGCCAACAAGTGCTCAGCATATGTGAGAGCTCCTTCAAGACTGTTGGAAAAGCATTCCAGGTGAAGCTGGTTGAGAGAATACCAAGAGTATGCAAAGGGTGGCTACTAACCTAACATCTAAAATATATTTTGATTTGTTTAACACTTTCTTGGTTACTACATGATTCCATATGTGTTATTTCATATTTTTTACGTCTTCACTATTATTTCACAATGTAGAACATAGTAAAAATAAAGAAAAACCCTTGAATGAATAGGTGTGTCCAAACATTTGACTGGTACTGTATATTTAATCCATTTTTAATTCAGGCAGTAACACAGCAAAATGTGAAATAAGACAATGGGTATGAATACTTTCTGAAGGAACTGTCATGAAGAAAAGCTTGTGGGGGATTTAAAAAAAAAACATTTCTCTTCACAATGATACGAGGATCAGTGTTAATATGTTTGGTATCTCTAATACATGCAATAGATCATTAGCAAAGATCATAAGCAAACACACCACAGGACTACTTGTCAGTGTCATGTATACTCCCTCTTCGGCCTGTAGGTCATCAGGCTGCTGATTATTCTGCATACCTGTCCCCATCGTCTCGTGCACCTGCGCCTCATGACACTCACCTGGACTCCATCACCTCCTTGATTATCTTGCCTATATCTGTCACTCCCCTTGGCTCTTTCCTCAGGTGTTATTGATTCTGTTTTGATGACGGTGCGTTGCTTGTGTGTCATGGTCATTGTTCAATGGTCATTGAATGGTCATTGTGGTCATTGTTGTTTATTTATTAAAACACTCACTCCCTGAACTTGCTTCCTGACTCTCAGTGCACTCGTTACAGTCAGTGAGGAGTTTGCTGGATTTATTTGACATTAAATCGGTGTGGGTTTTGCAATAAATTGATTCAGGTATAGTCAAGGCAAATTTAATTCAAATGGTCTGAGGCCGGGGTAAGCCAATGTAAGTTAAAATCCCCTAAAACAACTAATTCAGATGACAAAGGTTTAAAATACTCAGTACCGACAGCTTCCACCAGTGTGGTAAATCCCTGCAACAGATACATTTGTATTGTGGCCATAAGCCAAAATACACATTTATCTTTGGGACTTAGTGATATTTAGAGAACATGATGCCACAACAGTTGATTTCAGTTGGTCACACTTGAATACGTTGTGAGTACCAAAATATCCGGGCTTGTGTCATGCACCCAGATATCTCGCGGGGCAGAAACCTCAGAGATCAAGTGGTACACTCTGATTTACCACCCCAAGATATCCCTGCACAACGTCTATTTGCGCCCCTACTGGATGGAAACTACAAATGTAACGGCTGTGCTCAACGCAAGGGCACTTATAAATGTAGATCCTTCAAACACCCCCAAACAGGGAAACAGATCCCAATCAAAGGCGTTATCATGTGCTCCACTAAGTTATTTATCTTATAATTTGTCCTTGTGGTAAAAACTATGTGGGTAAAACAAAGCGCAAATTAAAAGTACGTATCTCGGAGCATTGTAGCACCATTAGGTGACTTACCCAGTTGCGGCCCACTTTTTGGAAGAAAACCACTCGATTTCGTTGTTATATTGGCATCGAACATGTCACCCTCCCTAGGAGAGGGGGTGACCTCGACAATGTATTGTTAAAACGAGAGGCTGCCTGGATCTTTAATTTAAAGACCCTCGCTCCCTTCGGTCTCAAAGTAGACTTTGATCTTTGATATCAGGCCACAACTGGCCATGATTACAGACACCTGTGTGTGTCTTTTGACACTATATACATGTCATTATACCCTGATGAAGGCAGCTTGACTGTTGAAACGTTGGACATAAATATTTTTGCATCTGAGCTCCTCGACCGTGCGGCTCTCCTTTATTTTTTAAATGCACCCAGATATCAACATATTTTCATTCAACTTTGTACACTGATATGTCAACAGGCTTCGAACAACTTCCGTATTAGGTAGAGAGAATTGCAAGGTGCCAGTCTTTTTGTCTGGACTGGGATAATCTGTCGCTGTAGAACTTGATATCAGCCCCCCACAGCAGACCTCTTAAATAAAATCTAAAATACAAGAAAATGTTTAATACATATGTTCCATGAATTTCATTGCCTACGTCAGACACGGACAAACGAAACACCAACTCAGAAAGCCCAAGGTACTTATTCTGGTATAGCGTGTGTCCAAATCAGACAAACACATTTATTTTATTTATTTGACTAGGCAAGTCAGTTAAGAACAAATTCTCATTTACAATGACGGCCTAGGAACAGTAGGTTAACTGGCTTGTTCAGGGGCAGAACGACAGATTTTTTAACTTGTCAGCTTGGGGATTCGACCGTTCGGTTACTGGCCCAACGCTCTAAAAACTAGGCAACCTGCCGCCCCAATGCCTTATATTTTATAATGAATGGACATAGAGGACCTGATCCCAGATCAGCACTCCTATGGGAATCCTACTTTATGAGTACAGGTCCTGGAGTCCACCCACTTACTCAAGCAACATCCCTGGTCGCCTTCCACAAAGACTTGACTTCAACCATATACTCTAAAGATGCACAATTATCACATGCTGTGTGAATCCCTTCGTTTTGACCTTGTAAATGATGCACAGGCTATAATTTGCATCCTCTTTGATCCGTGCTATGGGGCTATGATCGTAATCCTTTCCCCTTCTATATACGACCCCCTGCCCCAGGGCTTGAGTTTCAGTATCTCCCCATTTATCAGCCAGCACTCTAGTGTTGCTTGTTCCCAACAGGTTTATTCCCCCTATGGCCTAGACACGGCAGGGTAACTGGTACAGGCTGTTATGTCACAGATACCCCCTCGTCAACAGGAAAGGAAAATAAAACATGAGAGGCCTTGAGGGGGGGGGGGGGGTTATCAGGGGAGCAGGCCATAGGGATTAGGAAGGGACATTTTTCGTATGACTCACTTTCACAAATTACTGTTGTACTGTTTAAGCTGAAATGCAGTTTAAACAGTACAAAGTTTAACTTGCACTAATCCACCTGCAAAGCTTCACTGTGATGGCCTTATCACAGTATGGGTAGGAATTTTGGATCAGCAATGTGCCTGGATGCAGGTCTGCAAGTAAAGCTATTTAAATTACTCACTGGATGCAACACTATATTCTCTCCTCACACTTCATTATCATCCAAGTGTTATTCCAACAAGTGCTGAACTCAACTTGGAAACATGGACACTAAATCCCCCCCCCCCCCCCCCTAAATACCTGAACTGAATACCGACACCAAGAGCCACCAATTAAGCGCTCTGTTAGACATAGACTTGATGGATGTTGGGAAAATGCTGTTTTTTTTCTGCAGTCCAGCTGAACATAAAATAATGGCCCTGTATGTTAAATCAACCCAGAGCTAATGTAATTGTCCAGCTGACACATGGGCAGTCTCCCCTCCCTGACCCCCGTCAGCACTGACAGATTGGGCCGGGAGGCTGCTGTCTCAGCCTGGAAAGAGAGCGGGATTAGTGCAACAGCACCAGTGTATCAAACCAACGGATCGATTTCCCCGCTCACACAGCTTGTGTGTGTGTGTCAATGTATTATACCAACTACATGCCATATGTGTTCACCTAATTGTGTGTCCACAAACACACCACTTCAAGAGCCATGCAACAATTAGCTGGCACTTAACGAACACCCTGATTTTATCGTTGCCGGTGATTTGAATTCTGCGTCATTAAAACACAACTTCCAACACGTCCTTCATCACTAGGGGCGATAAAGATCATCAAGGACATCACCCACCCGAGCCACGGCCTGTTCACCCCGCTACCATACAGAAGGCGAGGTCAGTACAGGTGCATCAAAGCTGGGACCAAGAGACTGAAAAACAGCTTCTATCTCAAGGCCATCAGACTGTTAAATAGCCATCACTAGCCGGCTACCACCAGGTTACTCAACCCTGCACCTTAAAGGGTGCTACAAAATATACATAGACATGGAATTACTGGTCACATTCATAATGGAACACTAGTCACTTTAATAATGTTTACATACTGCTTTACTCATTTCATATATACTTCCGTTCAAAAGTTTGAGGTCACTTAGAAATGTCCTTGTTTTGAAAGAAAAGCTCATTTTTGTCCATTAAAATAACATCAAATTGATCAGAAATACAGTGTAGACATTGTTAATGTTGTAAATGACTATTTTAGCTGGAAACGGATGATTTTTAATTGAATATCTACAAAGGCGTACAGAGGCCCATTATCAGCAACCATCACTCCTGTGTTCCAATGGCACGTTGTGTTAACTAATCCAAGATTATCATTTTAAAAAGCTAACTGATCATTAGAAAACCCTTTTTCAATTATGTTAGCACAGCTGAAAACTGTTGCTCTGATTAAAGAAGCAATAAAACTGTCCTTCTTTAGTTGAGTATCTGAAGCATCAGCATTTGTGGGTTCGATTACAGGCTCAAACAAATAACTTTCTTCTGAAACTCGTCATTCTATTATTGTTCTGAGAAATGAAGGCTATTCCATGTGAGAAATTGCCAAGAAACTGAAGCTCTCGTACAATGCTGTGTACTACTCCCTTCACAGAACAGCACAAACTGGCACTAACCAGAATAGAAAGTGGAGTGGGAGGCCCCGGTGTACAACTGAGCAAGAGGACAAGTAAATTAGAGTGTTTAGTTTGAGAAACAGACACCTCACAAGTCCTCAACTGGCAGCTTCATTAAATAGTACCCGCAAAACACCAGTCTCAACGTCAACAGTGAAGAGGTGACTCCGGGATGCTGGCCTTCAAGGCAGAGTTGCAAAGAAAAAGCCTTATCTCAGACTGGCCAATACAAATAATTACCTTTAAACAAGACTTTGAACTCCCTATAGGCAGTGTCATTGTTGTCCGTGAACAGGGAGTACAGGAGGGGACTAAGCACACACCCCTGAGGTGCCACCGTGTTGAGTCAGCATGGCGGATGTGTTGTTGCCTGCCCTCACCACCAGGGGGTGGCCCGTCAAGAAGTTCAGGATCCAGTTGCAGAGGGAGGTGTTCAGTCCCAGGGTTCTTAGCTTAGTAATGAGCTTTGAGGGCACTATGGTGTTGAACGCTGAGCTGTAGTCAATGAACAGCATTCTCACTTAAGTGTTACTGTTGTCCAGTGTGGATTTCAATAGAGATATCTGTTGGGGCGGTATGCTAATTGGAGTGGCTCCAGGATGTCTGGAATGAAGGTGTTGATGTGAGCCATGACCAGCCTTTCAAAGCATTTCATGGCTGCAGATGTGAGTGCTATAGGGCAGTAGTCATGTAGACAGGTCTAATTGAAGCATGTGGGTATTACAGACTGGGGCAGGGAGAGGTTGAACAATGTCAGTAAAATACACTTTCTAGCTGGTCAGTGCATGTTCTGAGTACGCTTCCTGGTAATCCGTCTGGCCCTGCAGCCTTGTGAATGTGAACCTATTTAAAGGTCTTACATCGGCTACGGAGAGTGTAATCACACAGTCGTTCAGAACAGCTGGTGCTCTCATGCATGGTTCAGTCTTGCTTGCCTCGAAACGAGCATAGAAGGCATTTTGGTAGGCTCACGATAGTTTGCAAGCCGTGCCACACCTGATGAGCATCTGAGACGGTGTAGTATTATTCCATTTGAGTCCCGTATTGACACTTTGCCACCTGTTTGATGATCTGTGCCCCGCTCCTTGAAAGGAGTTTCCTGTAATCCATACTTTCTGGTTAGGATATGTATGTGGTGACTACATCGCCAATGCACTTTACTGAAGGTGGTGACTGATGGTGGTGACTGAACTTCTCAATGCCATCGGATGAATCCCGGAACATGTTCCAATCTGTGCTAGTGAAACAGTCCTGTAGCTTAACGTGCACTTCATTGGACCAGTTCCATATTGAGCGCATCACTGGTACTTCCCGTTTGAGTTTTTGCTTGTAACCAGTAATTAGGATGGAGGGTGAGGGAGAGCTTTGTATGCATCCATGCGTTTACAATAGAGGTGATCTAGAGTTATTTTCTAGCTGCACAGGAGACGTGCTGGCGGAAATGAGGTAAAACAGATTTCAGTTTCCCGGCATTAAAATCCCTGGCCACTAGGAACGTCACATCTGGGTGAGCATTTTCTTGTTTGCTTATGGCCTTATACAGCTTGTTGAGTGTGGTCTTAGCTTTGCAACGTCTTTGGTTTTAAATGATGTTCTAAATTGTTTGGATAAAAGGAAACATTGGGCAGAACCTTTTATTGACCTGTCAAAAGCCTTTGACACAGTGGATCACTCATTACTTATTCAGAGGCTTTAATCAATTGGAACAGGCTGTGTGTAGCTGGTTTAAAAGTTATTTAAAGGACAGAAGTCAATGTTCAATCGAGTTTTCTCGACATTATTTACATTTATTTCAACAGGGAAGTCATATTTAGACGAAAGGTTCTTTTGCAAATGAGCCCTGCACAAAACAAAAACGAACAGATCAAAAGGCAAGTATAAATGTTAAAGTATTTAAGGTGCTCCAAATCTTTTTACTATCAATCTTTAAGTCATTTATCTTTGTTTCATAGTGTATTTTCTTCTTTTTATTCAGTTTAGTCACGTGATTTCTCAATTTGCAATACGTTTGCCAATCGGTTGTGTTGCCATTCATTTTGCCTCCTCGCTCTTAACCATACAATTTTTAAAATCCTCATCAATGCAGGGGAATTAACCGTTTTTACAGTAATTTTCTTAATGGGTGCATGCTTATTAGTAACTGGAATAAGCATTTTCATAAATGTGTGAGTCCATGCAACTTATTACGTGTCTTGTTAAGCACATTTTCACTCCTTAACGTATATAGCCTTGCCGTAGCAAAGGGGTTGAATACTTGACTCAAGACATTTTAGCTTTACATTTTTTATTAATTTGTAAACATTTCTAAAAACATCATTCCCCTTTGACATTATGGGGTATTTAATCCATTTTAAATTACGACTGTAATACAACAAAATGTGGACAAAGTCAAGGGATTAAATTTGGGGGAAAAAAGGCAAACTCAGCTCTGAAAGCGGACTGATATTGCCAACTACTTTAATGATTTTTTAATTGGCAAGATGAGCAACCTTACGCATGACATGCCAGCAACAAACACAGACACTACAGATCCAAGTATATCTTACCAAATTATGAAAGACCAGAAATGTACTATTGAATTTTGTAAAGTGTGTGTGTGTGGAAGAGGTGAAAAAGGTATTGTTATTTATCAACAATGACGAGCCAACTTGGATGAAAAATGACTGAGGATAATAGCAGACGATATTGCCACTCCTATTTGCCATATTTTTTTTTATATAAGGGGTCCCACAAGGTTCTATATTTGGTCCATTACTGTTAACTCTCTACATAAACAATATCGGTGATGAGAAAGTGTCAAATTAATTTATATGCTGATGACGCTGTCATGTACTCTATCGCTTCAACGGCTGACCAAGCATTATCATTATTGGAGACAGATTTTAAGATATTACATATTTTATACAGCTGAAACTTGTTTTAAATGCAAAGAAAACACATTTTATGATTTTTAATAGGTTCAAAAAGTTGGTTGAAAATACACTTGCACTTACGAGCTTAGATGGTTGTCGAATTAATCAGGTCCCTGCATATAAATACTTAGGTATATGATTGGATGATAAACTGTCTTTTAAAATGCATATTGACGAACTTTGTAAACGGCTAAAAATCAAGCTCGGCTTCCTCTATAGAAACAGGACATGTCTGTCCTCTACAAATAGAAGACAAATTGTGCAAGCTACTTTTATGTCTGTTATAGATTATGGGGATATTATTTACATGCATGCTACGGCATTAACACTTAAATCGCTGGATGCTACTTATCATTGCGCACTTAGGTTTATTACGGGTGCTAGGTACAGAACTCACCACTGTGTTTTATATCAAAATGTGGGTTGGACTTCGCTGTGGCACGGCTATTTTCAGTAAACAAATTGACAACAGACTTTCAGTACACTTACTGTATAGGGAAGTACATTCAACAAGCATAGCACTTACACAAATTACTGATCATTGGCTGTTTTGTTAGACTTCAGTGTGGCTTTTGACATTATCGATTATAGTCTGCCGCTGGAAAAATGTATGTGCTATATTGTGGATAAAGAGTTTACCTGTCTTACAGAACATAGAGGGTGTTCTTTAATGGAAGCCTCTCCAACATGATCCAGGTAGAATCAGTAATTCCCCAGGGCAGCTGTCTAAGCCCCTTACTTTTTTCAACTTTTGCTAACAACATGCCACTGGCTTGGAGTAAGCATGGATTGTAAATTGTCATGGTCAAAATATATTGATACAACAGTAGCTAAGATGGGGAGAAATGTGTCCATAATAAAGTACTGCTCTACCTTCTTAAAAGCACTATTAAAAAGGCAGGTCCTACAGACCCTAGATTTGGCACACCTGGACTACTGCTCAGTCGTGTGGTCAGGTGCCACAAAAAGGGACTTAGGAAAATTGCAATTGGCTCAGAACAGGGCAGCACGGCTGGCCCTTCGATGTACACAGAGAGCTAACATGAATAATATGTATGTCAATCTCTCCTGGCTCAAGGTGGAGGAGAGATTGACTTCATCAGTACTTGTTTTTATGAGAGGTAGATATATGGTAAGGGTGAAGTAGGGTACTGAGGGCACACAGTGTGATGTGAAATCTGTGAATGATTTGTAATGTTTTCAAAATTGTATAACTGCCTTAATGTTGCTGGAACCCAGGAAGAGTAGCTGCTGCCTTTGTGTGCAATTGTGTTTAAAATTAGTTTTCAATGACTACCTCAATTCTGTACCCCACACATACAATTATCGGTATGGTCCTTCAGGTAGAGCAGTGAATTTCAAACACAGATTCAACCACAAAGACCAGGGAGTTTTCCAATGCCTCACAAAGAAGGGAACCTATTGGTAGATGGGTACAAAACAAGAAGGCATTGAATATCCCTTTGATCATGGTGAAGTTATGAATTACACTTTAGATGTCATATAAATACACCCAGTCACTACAAAGATACAGGTGTTCTTCCTAACTCAGCTGCCAGAGAGGAAAGACACCTCTCGAGGATTTCACCATGAGTCCGGCCAATGGTGACTTTAAAACAGTTACAGAGTTTAATGGCTGTGATAGGGGAAAACTGAGGATGGACCATCAACATTGCAGTTACTTCACAGTACTAACCTAATTGACAGAGTTTGAAGAAGGAAGCTTGTACAGAGTAAAAATTAATACTGCAGTAATGTGGCAAAGCAATTCACTTTTTGGCCTGAATACAAAGTGTTATGTTTGGGGCAAATCCAATACAACAAATTCCTT
Organism: Salvelinus fontinalis; assembly: GCF_029448725.1. Taxonomy (NCBI): domain Eukaryota; kingdom Metazoa; phylum Chordata; class Actinopteri; order Salmoniformes; family Salmonidae; genus Salvelinus; species Salvelinus fontinalis. Next base: position 229,459 of record NC_074700.1, on the reverse strand, counting down.
TATATCACTCTCCATATTTTCAAGCATAGTGGTGGCTACATCATGTTATGGGTTTGCTTGTAGTCGTTAAGGACTGGAGAGTTTTTCAGGATAAGAAAGAGATGGAACGGAGCTAAGCACAGGCAGAATCCTAGAGGAAAACCTGGTTCAGTGTGCTTTTCACCAAATACTGGGAGATTAATTCACCTTTCAGCAGGGCAATAACATTTTTTTTATTTTGTTTTATTTCACCTTTATTTAACCAGGTAGGCTAGTTGAGAACAAGTTCTCATTTGCAACTGCGACCTGGCCAAGATAAAGCATAGCAGTGTGAACAGACAACAACACAGAGTTACTCATGGAGTAAACAATAAACAAGTCAATAACATGGTAGAAAAAAAGAGAATCTATATACAATGTGTGCAAAAGGCATGAGGTAGGCAATAAATCGAATAATTACAATTTAGCAGATTAACACTGGAGTGATAAAACATCAGATGATCATGTGCAAGAAGAGATACTGGTGTGCAAAAGAGCAGAAAAGTAAATAAATAAAAGCAGTATGGGGGGTGAGGTAGGTAAATTGGGTGGGTAGTTTACAGATGGACTATGTACAGCTGCAGCGATCGGTTAGCTGCTCGGATAGCAGATTTTTAAAGTTGTTGAGGGAGATAAAAGTCTCCAACTTCAGAGATTTTTGCAATTCGTTCCAGTCGCAGGCAGCAGAGAACTGGAAGGAAAGGCGTCCAAATTAGGTTTTGGCTTTAGGGATGATCAGTGAGATACACCTGCTGGAGCGCGTGCTACGGGTGGGTGTAGCCATCGTGACCAGTGAACTGAGATAAGGCGGCACTTTACCTAGCATAGCCTTGTAGATGACCTGGAGCCAGTGGGTCTGACGACGAACATGTAGCGAGGGCCAGCCGACTAGGGCATACAGGTCGCAGTGGTGGGTTGTATAAGGTGCTTTAGTAACAAAACGGATGGCACTGTGATAAACTGCATCCAGTTTGCTGAGTAGAGTATTGGAAGCTATTTTGTAGATGACATCGCCGAAGTCGAGGATCGGTAGGATAGTCAGTTTTACTAGGGTAAGTTTGGCGGCGTGAGTGAAGGAGGCTTTGTTGCGGAATAGAAAGCCGACTAGATTTGATTTTGGATTGGAGATGTTTGATATGAGTCTGGAAGGAGAGTTTGCAGTCTAGCCAGACACCTAGGTACTTATAGATGTCCACATATTCTAGGTCGGAACCGTCCAGGGTGGTGATGCTAGTCGGGCGTGCGGGTGCAGGCAGCGAACGGTTGAAAAGCATGCATTTGGTTTTACTAGCGTTTAAGAGCAGTTCGAGGCCACGGAAGGAGTGTTGTATGGCATTGAAGCTCGTTTGGAGGTTAGATAGCACAGTGTCCAAGGAAGGGCCGGAAGTATACAGAATGGTGTCGTCTGCGTAGAGGTGGATCAGGGAATCGCCCGCAGCAAGAGCAACATCATTGATGTATACAGAGAAAAGAGTCGGCCCGAGAATTGAACCCTGTGGTACCCCCATAGAGACTGCCAGAGGACCGGACAACATGCCCTCCGATTTGACACACTGAACTCTGTCTGCAAAGTAGTTGGTGAACCAGGCAAGGCAGTCATTAGAAAAACCGAGGCTACTGAGTCTGCCGATAAGAATATGGTGATTGACAGAGTCGAAAGCCTTGGCCAGGTCGATGAAGACGGCTGCACAGTAATGTCTTTTATCGATGGCGGTTATGACATCGTTTAGTACCTTGAGCGTGGCTGAGGTGCACCTGTGACCGGCTCGGAAACCGGATTGCACAGCGGAGAAGGTACGGTGGGATTCGAGATGGTCAGTGATCTGTTTGTTGACTTGGCTTTCGAAGACCTTAGATAGGCAGGGCAGGATGGATATAGGTCTGTAACACTTTGGGTCCAGGGTGTCTCCCCCTTTGAAGAGGGGAATGACCGCGGCATCTCAGATGATACGAAGGAGAGGTTGAACAGGCTGGTAATATGGGGTGCGACAATGGCGGCGGACAGTTTCAGAAATAGGGGGTCCAGATTGTCAAGCCCAGCTGATTTGTATGGGTCCAGGTTTTCCAGCTCTTTCAGAACATCTGCTATCTGGATGGGTATGGGTAAAGGAGCAGCTGGGGAGGCTTGGGCGAGTAGCAGCGGGGGGGGGGGGGGGGGGGGGGGGGGGCTGTTGGCCAAGGTTGGAGTCGCCAGGAGGAAGGCATGGCCAGCCATTGAGAAATGTTTGTTGAAGTTTTCGATTATCACGGACTTATCAGTGGTGACCGTGTTACCTAGCCTCAGTGCAGTGGGCAGCTGGGAGGAGGTGCTCTTGTTTTCCATGGACTTTACAGTATCCCAGAACTTTTTGGAGTTAGAGCTACAGGATGCAAGTTTCTGCTTGAAAAAGCTGGCCTTTTCTTTCCTGACTGACTGCGTGTATTGGTTCCTGACTTCCCTGAACAGTTGCATATCGCGGGGGCTCTTCGATGCTATTGCAGTTCGCCACAGGGTGTTTTTGTGCTGGTCGAGGGCAGTCAGGTCTGGAGTGAACCAAGGGCTATATCTGTTCTTGGTTCTGCATTTTTTGAACGGAGCATGCTTGTCTAATATGGTGAGGAAGTAACTTTTCAAGAATGACCAGGCATCCTCAACTGACGGGATGAGGTCACTATCCTTCCAGGGTACCCGGGCCAGGTCGATTAGAAAGGCCTGCTCGCAGAAGTGTAAAAGTGTTTTATGGAGCGTTTGACAGTGATGAGGGGTGGTCGTTTGACCGCGGACCGTGGCGGATACAGGCAATGAGGCAGTGATCGCTGAGATCTTGATTGAAGACAGCAGAGGTGTATTTGGAGGGCAAGTTGGTCAGGATAATGTCTATTAGGGTGCCCATGTTTACGGATTTAGGGTTGTACCTGGTGGGTTCCTTGATGATTTGTGTGAGATTGAGGGCATCAAGCTTAGATTGTAGGACTGCCAGGGTGTTAAGCATATCCCAGTTTATGTCACCTAACAGAACAAACTCTGAAGCTAGATGGGGAGCGATCAATTCACAGATGGTGTCCAGGGCACAGCTGGGAGCTGAGGGGGGTCGGTAGCAGGCGGTAACAGTGAGAGACTTATTTCTGGAGAGATTCATTTTTAAAATTAGAAGTTCGAACTGTTTGGGCATAGACCTGGAAAGTATGACAGAACTTTGCAGGCTATCTCTGCAGTAGATTGCAACTCCTCCCCCTTTGGCAGTTCTATCTTGGCGGAAAGTGTTATAGTTGGGTATGGAAATCTCAGAATTTTTGGTGGCCTTCCTAAGCCAGGATTCGGACACGGCAAGGACATCAGGGTTGGCAGAGTGTGCTAAAGCGGTGAGTAAGGCAAACTTAGGGAGGAGGCTTCTGATGTTGCCATGCATGAGGCCAAGGCTTTTTCGATCACAGAAGTCAACAAATGAGGGTGACTGGGGACATGCAGGGCCTGGGTTTACCTCCACATCACCCGAGGAACAGAGGAGTAGTAGGATGAGGGTGCGGCTAAAGGCTATCAAAACTGGTCGCCTAGAGCGTTGGGGACAAGGAATAAAAGGAGCAGATTTATGGGCGTGGTAGAATAGATTCTGGGCATAATGTGCAGACCAGGGTATGGTGGGGCACGGGTACAGCGGAGGCAAGCCCAGACACTGGGTGATGATAAGAGAGGTTGTATCTCTGGACATGCTGGTCTCAATGGGTGAGGTCACCGCATGTGTGGGGGGTGGGACAAAGGAGGTATCAGAGGTACGGAGAGTGGAACTACGGGGTCCATTGCAAACCAAAACAATGATAACTAGCCTGAACAACAGTATGCAAGGCATATTGATATTTGAGAGAGACATACAATAAGGCATAAAGTGATTGCAGGTCTTGATTGGGAGAGCTAGCTAAAACAACAGGTGAGATAACAGCAGCTAGTCAGCTAACACAGCAACAGCAGGTAAAAATGGCGACGACTAAGCAGAGAGGGTCGGATTAACTACACACAGATCCTGAGTTAAAGCACAGAGCCGACAGATAAAACACAAATAAACAGAATGGAGTACCGTGAATTAATGGACAGTCAAGCAGGCATCAGCTATGTAGCCAAGTGATCATAGTGTCCAGGGGGCAGCCCTAGATGGAGCAGGGAGGCCTCCACTAAGCTAGCACGCGGCGTTTAAAGTTAGTAGCCCGGGGGGTGGTCTGCTCAGACGGAGGGGGTCTGCTCAGACGGAGGCCGGTTGAGGGCACAGCGGATGGGGTATTCGTCTGCAGACCAGACGTGGTCGTGTCGACAGAGAATCCAAGCCGGATGGCGATGGCGAAAGAGAGGTTGTGAATTGTAGAATTGTGTTTGCGAACTGGTGCTAGCTTCGTGGCAGTGGTGCTAGCTGCGCTAGCTGCAAGCTAGCTGTGAGGATCAGAAGTAGTGGCTCAGGGATTACGGCAGGAATCCGGCGTTGTTGTCGAGAGACAGTCCGATGCTGGTAAATTGGTGAGTAATATCCAGGCTAATAACAGGGCTGGTGTCTGTGCAGAAGGTAAAAGCTGCTAGCAGCGGCAAAAAAATGGCTAAATTAGCTTGTAGCTGATTCGCTGGTTAGCTACTGGGGGTTCTTGAAAGTGTTCCAAAGTTAAAAAATAATAGCGATTCCGTATCACATTGGGTGAGGTAGGTTACCGGAAGGTATAATCGAATAAAAAATCGAAAAGAGATAGAAAAAAAATGTTAAAATATATACAAGAAATACGAAAAAATACAAACGTACACGAGAGGACTAAAGAAACACGTCTACACTGCTACGCCATCTTGGATCTAAAACACAAGACCAAATCTTCCCTGGAGTTGTTTCCCAAGAAGACAGTGAATGTTCCTGAGTGGCCGAGTTACAGTTTTGACTTAAATCTAGTTGACAATCTATGGCAAGACTTGAAACTGGTTGTCTAGCAATGATCAACAACCAATTTGACAGAGTTTGAAGAATTTTGCAAAGCATAACGGGCTTATATTGCACAATTTAGATTTACAAAGCTCTTAGGGATATTCCCAGAAACACACAGCTGTAATCCCCACCAAGGTGGTTCTAACATGTATTGACTCAGGGTGTGAATAATAATGTAAATGAGATATTTCTGTATTTCATTTTCAATAAATTTGAAACAATTTCTAAAAAGATGTTTTCACTTTGTCATTATGTGTAGATAGGTGAGGAAAAATAAATGTAATCCATTTTGAATTCAGGCTGTAACAAAACAAAATGTGGAATAAGGGGTATGAATACTTTCTGTATGTTGTTTTCCAAATCACGTTAATGTATCTGATGATATACATTTGAAGTTGGAAGTTTACATACACCTTAGCCAAGTACAACAGATTTAATCCTAGTAAAAACGATCTGTTTTAGGTCAGTTAGGATCACCACCTTATTTTAAGAATGTGAAATGTCAGTATAATAGTAGAGAGAATGATTTTTTTCAGCTTTTATTTTGTTCATCACATTCCCAGTGGGTCAGAAGTTTACATACACTCAATTTGTATTTGGTAGCATCGCCTTAAAATTGTTTAACTTGGGTCAAACGTTTCGGGGAGCCTTCCACAAGCTTCACACAATAAGTTGGGTGAATTTTGGCCCATTCCTTCTGACAGAGCTAGTGTAACTGAGTCAGGTTTGTAGGCCTCCTTGCACGCACACGCTTTTTCAGTTCTGCCTACAACATTTCTATGGGATTTAGGTCAGGGCTTTGTGATGGCCACTCCAATACCTTGACTTTGTTGTCCTTGAGCCATTTTGCCACAACTTTGGAAGTATGCTTGGGGTCATTGTCCATTTGGAAGACCCATTTGCGAACAAACTTTAACTTTCTGACTGATGTCTTGAGATGTTGCTTCAATGTATCCACGTAATTTTCCAGCCTCATGATGCCAAATATTTTGTGAAGTGCACCAGTCAGTCCGTCCTGCAGCAAAGCACCCCCACAACATGATGCTTCCACCCCGTGCTTCACGGTTGGGATGGTGTTCTTCGGCTTGAAAGCATCCCCCTTTTCCCTCCAAACATAACGATGGTCATTATGGCCAAACAATTCTATTTACAATGAAGACAGACATGCTCGAGATGTGTAGCCTAAGTTAAAAGAGTATGCATTTTAGTCCATATTTCATCAGCTCAATGTTAGGCTTAATACTGCAGTAAATATATATCCAGTGAATTTACACAGCAAAATAATAAAACTTAGACATCACAAAATCACTGGTAGCCTACATAAATAATTGTTGCTACTATAAGCAATATTACATAGATGTTTAGGCTACACTTACATGTACATAGTTGTATATACATTTTTATAATCATCTACTTTGTCACTTTTTTTCTTAAAATAAAAACCTTGCCCTGATGGAGATTATAAATCCCGGCCATCATACCTAGCCGTCTTAGTGGAACACGCCACCAATTAGTGATAGCAGTAAGGGTAAATTACAGCTATTTGACAAGACCACGAGCGTCTTCGACTTCTCTTTACGACGTACAAATATAAAAGTACATGTTTTACATCTTTTGTGAAAGCACACGATGGTGTGGGCTTTTATTATGTATGCAAAAATGTGAACATTTTGTCTAACGTTTGTAGGCCTACTAGTAGCCTAGTCAAGGAAGCATCAATGCAATATTGGTAGACAACATTTCGTTACAGACTAACGGAACAGAAGTAAACCTTTGTAGGTTTGTAGGTTTAAAATATCCCTCTGGAGCCAAAGATGACCTATTTCAAGAAATGCCATTGGTTGGTGGATATACAGTTTGTCACGCCCTGATCTATTTCACCTGTCTTGGTGATTGTTTCCACCCACCTCCAGGTGTCTCCTGTTTTCCCCATTAGTCCCCGGTGTATTTATCCCTGTGTTTCCTGTCTCTATGTGCCAGTTTGTCTTGTTTTGCCAAGTCTAACCAGGATTTCTCTTAGCTCCTATTTTTCCCAGTCTCTGTTTTTCCTAGCCCTCCTGGTTTTGACCCTTGCCTGTCCTGATGCTGAATCCACTTGCCTGACCACTCTGCCTGTCCCGACCTCGAGCCTGCCTATCCCCTGGTACTGTTTGGACTCTGACCTGTTTTATGAACTCTTGCCTGTCCCTGACCTGCCTTTTGCCTATCCCTTTTGGTGTAATAAATATCGGAGCTCAACCATCTGCCTCCTGTGTCTGCATTTGGGTCTCACCTTATGCCCTTATAGTTTAAGATCTTTGATAGGCTCAATTATCTCGACTAACCGGTGCTCCCGCACATTGACTCTGTACCGGTATCCCCTGCATATAGTGTTGCTTTTGTTATTTTATTACTGCTCTTAATGATGTTACTTATATTTCAAAAATATATATTTGTAACCTTTTTTTATTGATATTTTAATTTTGTAATGTTCTTTTTCATTTGTTTTCTCAAAAAATAAAATACACTGCTCAAAAAAATAAAGGGAACACTTAAACAACACAATGTAACTCCAAGTCAATCACACTTCTGTGAAATCAAACTGTCCACTTAGGAAGCAACACTGATTGACAATAAATTTCACATGCTGTTGTGCAAATGGAATAGACAACAGGTGGAAATTATAGGCAATTAGCAAGACACCCCCAATAAAGGAGTGGTTCTGCAGGTGGTGACCACAGACCACTTCTCAGTTCCTATGCTTCCTGGCTGATGTTTTTGTCACTTTTGAATGCTGGCGGTGCTTTCACTCTAGTGGTAGCATGAGACGGAGTCTACAACCCACACAAGTGGCTCAGGTAGTGCAGCTCATCCAGGATGGCACATCAATGCGAGCTGTGGCAAGAAGGTTTGCTGTGTCTGTCAGTGTAGTGTCCAGAGCATGGAGGCGCTACCAGGAGACAGGCCAGTACATCAGGAAACGTGGAGGAGGCCGTAGGAGGGCAACAACCCAGCAGCAGGACCGCTACCTCCGCCTTTGAGCAGGAGGAGCACTACCAGAGCCCTGCAAAATGACCTCCAGCAGGCCACACATGTGCATGTGTCTGCTCAAACGGTCAGAAACAGACTCCATTAGGGTGGTATGAGGGCCCGACGTCCACAGTTGGGGGTTGTGCTTACAGCCCAACACCGTGCAGGACGTTTGGCATTTGCCAGAGAACACCAAGATTGGCAAATTCGCCACTGGCGCCCTGTGCTCTTCACAGATGAAAGCAGGTTCACACTGAGCACGTGACAGACGTGACAGAGTCTGGAGACGCCGTGGAGAACGTTCTGCTGCCTGCAACATCCTCCAGCATGACCGGTTTGGTGGTGGGTCAGTCATGGTGTGGGGTGGCATTTTTTGGTGGGGCCGCACAGCCCTCCATGTGCTCGCCAGAGGTAGCCTGACTGCCATTAGGTACCGAGATGAGATCCTCAGACCCCTTGTGAGACCATATGCTGGTGCGGTTGGCCCTGGGTTCCTCCTAATGCAAGACAATGCTAGACCTCATGTGGCTGGAGTGTGTCAGCAGTTCCTGCAAGAGGAAGGCATTGATGCTATGGACTGGCCCGCCCGTTCCCCAGACCTGAATCCAATTGAGCACATCTGGGACATCATGTCTCGCTCCATCCACCAACGCCACGTTGCACCACAGACTGTCCAGGAGTTGGCGAATGCTTTAGTCCAGGTCTAGGAGGAGATGCCTCAGGAGACCATTCGCCACCTCATCAGGAGCATGCCCAGGCGTTGTAGGGAGGTCATACAGGCACGTGGAGGCCAGACACACTACTGAGCCTCATTTTGACTTGTTTTAAGGACATTACATCACAGTTGGATCAGTCTGTAGTGTGGTTTTCCACTTTCATTTTGAGTGTGACTCCAAATCCAGACCTCCATGGGTTGATAAATTTGATTTCCATTGATCATTTGTGTGTGATTTTAAGTATTTAATAAGAATATTTAATTCATTCAGATCTAGGATGTGTTATTTTAGTTTTCCCTTTATTTTTTTGAGCAGTGTATATACCAATATACATATCTTTTTTGGGGGGGTATTTTTCTTAACTGCATTGTCGATTTAAGGGCTTGTAAGTAAGCATTTCACTGTTGTATTTGGCGCATGTGACAGTGTTTTTAGTTTTTTTTGATACGCTGATGCTTAACTTTGTTCCAGGAGATAATCACTGTCATCTGGTGATGTTAGCATTGGGCTGTGTGTGCCAGGTGTGCCAGGTTATCTGATGGGACCAACTACAATGTAGCATTCTATTACATGCAAGTAAATTGACAATTTTAATTTGCTGATGTGCATTTTGAGCCAGAGCAACTGTTTGAATTAAAACTTTTTCTTATGTTCGCAAGTATGGCCCCATAGTATTTAATGAGCAACCTGTAAGACCTAACCAACTCTGCGGATGAGTTTCATGTGAATGATGAAAGGCCTTAGTGTCTCTCTGGTGCTCCTGAGTGGAAACAAAAATAATGTATCATCGCTTCACCATCGGTTGGGACATGTTGACATTCAGACAGCTTCCCGTTTATTTTCCTAGTCAGACCCCCCCCCCCCCCCCCCCCCCACCCACCCCCACCACTTGCTTTGGACCCCAAGAGTTCACCTCGATGGAACCTCAATACTGTAACCCAAGCCCAGTGGCCCACAGTTTACTCTCACGGAGAGAAACATATCAGATAAACCGAAATAAATACATATTAAAAAATATATATACATCTACTCAGCGGCAGTGAGCATTCTCACTGAAAAGACTTGACTAGTGCAGTGCAACATTCTGTAATGAACAAGGCCCTGTTTTCATAACCTTTTGTCTATCTTTCCTCTCCAAACTCATAAAACCAACAGACCTTCAGCTACTTTTGCGAGCCATTAATTCCCTGAAATGAGGAATATTTGTTGACAGACCTATCACAGCGTTTAGCGCCTTCCACTGGAGCTGTGTCATAGCATCAAAACACGTGTTTAATGTACACCCATTTGTTTCTACAATGGTCAAAGAGGCTATAAAAACCAATATGCAGTTGGGGGAGTTTCATAAACAGACATAAAAATTCACACCAACCACTTTGTTTCAAATTAAACACTAATATTGTACAGCTTTTTTCTCCCTCCTGATGTATTTCTGATATTGTTTAAGTTGTGATGATTTGTCTTAGCTAAGAAAATAAACATTGGACATCTTATGGGTTTGCGATGAAAATCACCTGAGGGAAGCTTTTTCATGCTTGCTTAATAATTTTTTTCAATCATCTTGGTGCATATTTCACAAGTATGTGGTTCATTTTCTCAACTCAAAACTGATCAAAAAGGCAGGTTTTTCAAGTCTAGGCACATTTTCAATTGACAATTACAACACACCCACTCATTCAAGCCTTTTTCTTTATTTTTTACTATTTTTCTAAATTGTAGAGTAATATTGAAGAGATCAACACTATGAAATAAAATATATGGAATAATGTAGTAATCAAAAAAGTTTTAAACAAAATCAAAATGTATTTTATATTTGAGATTCTTCAAAGTAGCCACCCTTTGCCTTGATGACAGCTTTGCACACTTTGGCATTCTCTCAACCAGCTTCATGAGGTAGTCACCTGGAATGCATTTTAATTAACAGGTGTGCCTTGTTAAAAGATTCATTTGTGGAAGTTCTTTCCTTACTGCATTTGAGCCAATCGGTTGTGTTGTGACAAGATATGGAGGGTATACAGAAGATAGCCCTATTGGGTGAAAGACCAAGTCCATATTATGGCAAGAACACCTCAAATAAACAAAGAGAAATGACAGTCCATCATTACTTTAAGACATGAAGGTCAGTCAATGCAAAACATTTCAAGAACCATCCAGCTCTATGATGAAACTGGCTCTCATGAGGACAGCCACAGGAAAGGAAGACCCAGAGTTACCTCTGCTGCACCTCAGATTGCAGTCCAAATAAATGCTTCACAGAGTTCAAGTAACAGACACATCTCAACATCAACTGTTCAGAGGAGACTGCGTGAATCAGGCCTTCATGGTCGAATTGCTACAAAGAAACCACTACTAAAGGACACCAATAATAAGAAGAGACTTGCTTGGGCCAAGAAATACGAGCAATGGACCTTAGACCAGTGGAAATCTGTCCTATGGTCTGATGAGTCCAAATTTGAGATTTTTGGTTCCTACCGCCGTGTCTTTGTGAGACACAGAGTAGATGAACGGATGATCTCTGCATGTGTGGTTCCCACCGTGAAGCATGGAGGAAGTGGTGTGGGGGTGCGTTGCTGGTGACACTGTCTGTGATTTATTTAGAATTCAAGGCACATTTAACCAGTATGGCTACCACAGCATTCTGCAGCGATACGCCATCCCATCTGGTTTGTGCTTAGTGGGACTATCATTTCTTTTTCAACAGGACAATGACCCAGCACACAGATGTCTACGAGTGGCTATCAATCTCGATCGGGTTCTGTTTCTTCATGTTCTGATAAATAAAACAGCAGGACCATGAGCTCTTAATGGCCTCTATAGGTGTTCCTTGAGAGCAAGCTTGTTGTCCATCAGCTGTCTGTGACATTGGACACTAGGTAGACACAGCCACGATCACCTTACCGTCCCTCTTGTTATGTCACAAGAAGAGAGTATTGAAGGTATCAGTGGTACTGTATTGATGGTACTAAGTATGGCTCATGGGTCTGGAGAGCGGGCCATGCCTATGACGCAGAGGAAAACCAGGGTGTAGGGTGGGGACAGTGTGGGAAATCAGCCTCTCTACATGACTGTTCAACCTGGCAACATGTCTTTGTTCACTGATCACTCCCTGACAGACGGTAGAGCAGAAAAACCATGCAGATGAGACAGTGGAGGATACAGAAGGACGTGCAAGTCATCACTATTGAATGCACTATCCCCTTGAGGTAGTAATTGGTAAGAGTCCGATTTTATACAAAAAATATTGAGCTTAGTTGCACAATTGACTTTCCTTTTGATTAAATAATAACTAAAAAAACATGTGTGCGTAATGCAAATAAACTAACAACCAAAATAAAGAATTTCAAGCATTTCCATCAATATCTTATGTCATATGCACTGTGGAATTTGAGACTGAGGAAAAATGCCATAATCACCTTGCTGGTCTTTGGAGAAAATGGCATGTATGGCAGTGATGATTTGCCAGTAATGCACTTTCAAAATCCTCAAGCTTTTTGGCATACCTCTCAAAATCACAGAGGCCAGACAGCTGACATTTCCCACCCCAAAGTGTCTTTTTTCAGACTTAAAAATCTATTTTTCCTTTCTGGGTCAGCTCCACTACCGATTCAGCATCTCCTAAGTGGAGAAACAGTGAATAGCTTTCCGGACTGCGCTCGCTGCCTTTTAAGGGCACTCCAACCACAGTTTAGTGCATAGGGTACAGCCAGGAAACAGGTACTTTCTACAGAGTGAGGAGGAAGCACACAGGGGACCACATGTCTAGGTCAGATCAGTCCTATTCAAATGTGATTTGGGTGTCTTGTATGTGTGCATTTGTACATTCACTTTGCCGAAACAGTACACAGTCACTCACACTTCTAGAGAACTTGAAGCAGTCTAACCATGTCTTGAAGTCGCCTAGGCTAGCTAGTGCTAGCCAACATGTTTCCCCAATTAGCTCCAGCCGGCTGGTGTGCGACTGTGGCAAAGTTGGTTTGACATAGGCTATCCAATCTCTGGGGCTAGTTAGGGGCCGTCAAAAAAGTACACAATGTAAATAGGACTTTTAGTTGTGTCATTAAATGCTTTCAATATGAATTTGTACAATTTATAGTTGGTTACAGATTTTTAAGTCATTGAAATTGTGTAATTTACTGAGGGTCTCTAGAGATAAGCAAGTGGGGTTTAGACTTGTTCTCAAAGCATTCAGAAGCAGATGCTAGATATTTTGGGGGGAGAGGAAGAAAGAAATATAGCAAGAGAGAGAGAAATATAGCCTCCCTCTTCTCACCAAGCCATGACATGCTGAAACTTTGCCGACTACCAGCATAAAACAAGTGTCCATCCCTGTATGACCTCTAGAGAAGCCACTTCCCCATCAAATGCAAATCACAGACCATGGTTCCTCAACCAAGACATACCTTAATGGAATTGCTTGAATGGGGACGAGTTAGTTAATTATAAATGTGAACAATTAAATAGGGAGTAAAGTGCTCTGTGATTAAAGCACTTTCCATAAAAATGTATTAACCCAACCATGTTCACGACACAAAATGTAAATCGCAATTATCAACGTCAAAGGCATGATTAGTATACTAATTACTTTAAAGTTGCAGTTAGGAATGTTTTCTAGCAGGTAAGCAGTGGGAGTTACTGTTTCATACATAGTAGTTGAAGTCTGCATGATGACTAAGACAGTCTCATCTAGGAGAAATTAGAGTCCAATTTCCTTGTTGTGTACATCCCAAAACCTTAACATTCAACTTCAACTCAGGACCAGTTTCTCCCGGTCCTGATCCTGAGGGCGGAGGGGGTGCCCGCTAGTGCACTCAACTCAAGTCATTATTTACTTAATCTTTATTTTGACAGGGAGTCAATGCTGAGACCAAGTTCTCTTTTCCAGATGAGCCATGTATAGCACCACAATACACATCCAAATACAAACTTTTATTTTAACTTAATACATAAAAAAAATTAGAATGTATTCTTCCTTAATCACGGTAAGGTGGGGAAAAGGGGCTGGACGGAATCAAATCAAAGAAAGTTCAAGTTAGAGTCCCCTCTCCTACCTTACCTGCCCTTTAGCATCAACTGGCGCACTAACCAAAATACATGGGTTGGTCCACCCAGGTCTTACCTAGCGTGCATAGACAAATTCAATACTACGGGTTATGTATGCCCGCAGGCCTCTTGCCTAAACACTCCCACGGTGTGTTCCCCTTCCCTTCCTGGGAACAAATGAAACATAATAATTAGTGAACAATTTCTATAAACCAAAAACACTAAGTCCTATGGCATACACATCCCTCTGCAGGAGCGGCTACAAAATACTTTCAACAACTTAAACAGACCAACACAGGAAATACAAATAAGCTCTCTCCTGACAAAGGAACAGTGGGTTTTATCAAGCTGGAGAGTCGGCAATTGATGAGCCAGACGAGAGGGCGGGGTCAGAGCTCCAATTAGTGATGGGGCCGACCAATCAGCTGCTTGAGGAATCCAGGATTCCATTTCCTGAAATACACACATACAAACCTACAACAACACCCCAAAACCTGTAAACTCTCAGTTTGCAATAAAAAAAAACAACACGCATCTGTATATTGTATCCCTGTACAATCAGAGCTAAGCGCATAAGGCGGCAGTTCTGATTGTACATTTGCTTTAGAAACACTAAAGGATTATGGTCCGTGAAGACCAATACAGGCAAGGCACTGGAGCCCACATATTCCTCAAAAAACTGTAAGGCTAGCAATAAAGCCAGCGTCTCTTGTTCAATGGTGGAGTACCTTGACTGGCACGAGTTGTAGTTACGGGAGTTACAGATACGTAATCTCTAGCTGACACCTTTGCTAACAGGCATTGTGTCAATTTAAAACTTGTACTAGACAGTTCACAGAATTGTCCATTTAAAGAAATGGAGCCAATGTATTCATTACTACATGTAGCCAACATTAGATAGTTAATCCAGAGATTCTTACCTTTGCCTCAATTCAGCAGTCTTGTCCAGATCATCATGGCATTTGTAGTTCTTTATAATAGTCATATTAGCATATAATTAGCATTTCATTTTGGGGGGTGAATACAGGCAAATATATTGATAAAAGTCACCTTGTCCTAGAGAGATTTACACGGTTATCAAAATGTCACACCAGAATAAGCCTACACGAAACACATCCCTTATTTGTTTCTAAAATCGCCTATGGGAAAAATGAATGTTGGAAAAACAATTGGAAACATTTTCCTGTTTGACCGCTAGGTGTTATGGGTATTATGACTAATACTGTGGTACTCTATTGTCTGTTTGTTTATTGTATGTGATTTAAAAAAAAGCTTAAGCAGCCCATGCGTGCTCTGGCCACAACAAAGGGGGATGGGGATGCGAGAGGGAGGGACAAAGGGCTCTATTCAATCTGTAGCACTGAAGATCCACTATAAAGCAATGTTCCCAGGGTCGCAGAGACTGCATTTATGGTAAACGCTGCATATGTCAGCTCCACCGGAAATTACCTCTACATTTTAACACGGATCTTCCTTTGACAATACGGATTGTAACCAGCCCAAAGTCTGAGGGGTAAAAAAGCATTACCACCACGTCTGCTCCAACAGTAAGAGATGGGTAAACAACCCGGTTGTTAAGGCGTTCCTCCTCCTCTCCATTTTCGGAAAAGGAGGAGTATTGAGGGAACCAAGGCGCAGCGAAGTTTGAACACATAATGATTTATTAAATAAACAAAATAGACAAAGACGAAAACGAACTATACTGGATATAACTAACAAAATAACAAAACGATGTAGACAGACCTGAACAAACGAACTTACATATACACGAAGCACGCTGACACAGGAACAGACTTCATAAACCGAAAACGAAACGAACAACCGAAACAATCCCGTATGGTGTAAGACATAACACAGACACAGGAGACAATCACCCACCAACAAACAGTGAGAATGCCCTACCTAAATATGACTCTTAATTAGAGGCAAACGCAAACCACCTGCCTCTAATCAAGAGCCATACCAGGCAAACCGAAACCAACATAGAAACAGATAACATAGAATGCCCACCCAACCTCACGTCCTGACCAACTAACACACAAAACTAACATAAATAGGTCAGGAACGTGACACCGGTCAGATGTTCTATTATATTGACAAAATAGTAAGGTGACCACTCTAACAATGGAAATACATGTTCTCAAAGAGGGAAGGCAGGCGGGAGGAAGCGAGATCAGGTGGGACCATTCTAGTCAATGAGAGGGCAGATACGCGTACGAACAATGGGCAAAACTCCCATATTTTTTTTCCTTTGAATTTGCCGAAATGCCAACGTGTGTCCACTTATATCAGTGCATTCATAAGATCCTAACCATTATGAAACTTAAAAATTAAAAAATTTTGTTGACCAAATTCCACACTCTCATTGACCTCCATAAAAAGTGGACAGATTTTGGGCAGACTAAAACCTCTCGCTTCACCTCTTCCTCTCTGGTGATAATGCTGATTAGCAAGAGCGGCTGACTAGGGACTTTCTGCTGTGGGCAAGATAGAGATAGGGACTGGGAAGGAGACAGAACGGGGAGGAAGAAAGTGAGGAAGAGAGAAGGAGATTGAGCGAGAGTGAGTGAGTGAGAGAGAGAGAAACTGATGGAGAAAGAGAGGGATGCAGTGACAGAGTACGAATCCGGGTAGGCCCAACAGAGCAGCTCATTATTGACCATTTCCATTCCAGGAGCCAAACTAAATAAAAATGTATTATTTGCCAATTACATCACTGTGCTCCTTTTCACTTAATTCCTTGAGACCTGTTCCTGTCACACCCTGATCTGTCTTTGTACTTGTCTCCACCCCCCTCCAGGTGTCGCCCATCTTCCCCATTATCCCCAGTGTATTTATACCGTGTTCACTGTTTGTCTGTTGCCAGTTTGTTTTGTCCGTCAAGCCTACCAGTGGTTTTCCCCTTGCTCCTGTCTTTTTCTATAGTTCCTGTTTTCTAGTTTTCCCGGTTATGACCATTCTGCCTGCCCTGAGCCTGACTGCCGTTCTGTACCTTTTGACTCTGATCTGGATTACTGACCTCTGCCTGCCCTTGGCCTGTCATTTTGACTGCCCTGTTCTAGTAATAAGCTTTTGTTACTTCGACACTGTCTGCATCTGGGTCTTCCCTAAAACGTGATAGTTCCAATGTTTTCTCCCCAAACCACTGACTCCCACAGCCTGCACCATCATCCACCATTCAGTTCCATTGATCTGAGGATCCCAGATGAGAAAACCATTCCTTCCTGTTCTAAATCTTAGCCCTCGGACCTGTACATTTTGAGCTAAGAGTAAGAGGTGCCCCTAATGGAAGGAAAAAACGATGTACACTCATTTCAAATGCCTGGTGTCCGATTCCCTCTCATTTAAATTCCTGAGTCCAAAAATGTGACAGGTTGAATAAACCAAAAGCTACAATGAGCTTCACTAAATGGCGTTACATGACTCTATACATGAGGAATGCTTTACAGGTGAAATACGCATTCTAGTAGGCTACATGATTAGGGTTGCAAAATTCCAGGCGCCTCATTTACTAATTATGCGTAGGCAAAAATATGTCTATAAACCATACATGGGATCATTTCCACGCAGTGTGCGATTTATCAATATGAACGTTTGGTTGATCGTATGGGTAGATTTACACACAGCCATCACCATGCGTAGTGTTGGAATAAAGAAAATGCTTGTCAAGTGTAGAAAAGTGGGCGAAAATATATGTTGAAATTGTGAGAGCAATAATAAATAAAAATGTATTTCATTCTATTTCCATTGTGAATTCATTCAACATATCTTTACATGCTATATAATTTGACCACAACAGTGGATTTGTGATAATAATCCATATAAAGTACAGTACTTTGTCAAATTAGAGGCATGTGTGAAAGTGAAACCATTGTTGAAATACTAGAAAAGACTGAGCTAATGGAAAAAATATGAGATGGCTGATCTTGCTCTGTTTGTAGATGTGGCTCATGCTGCATTTCACAGAGAACGCATTTCGAGAGACAGGTGGGACTTTTTCTGCAGATGTCGTTTCCCAACCCCAAATTTATAGGATTTTTGCGAGGATTTAAGACCTACTTTAAAAAGGCAAACACATGCCATTCCAGTGCACATCCAGGTGTTATCCACCCTCGGGTTCTGATCGGCATCTCAAGCCTTCGATGAGCCAATGTTTTAGATGCACTCATCAGCAAAACTATCAGTAACACAAAAAATGCCCATACACCATTGCACATCAGGTTGAAATCAAAAGGGGTTTATTTTCTTTGGCACCCACATCACCATAAAATCATCATCCCAAAATGATTTAACTATGTGAATAAAAAAGGCTTCCACTCTTTATGTGCAGGTAATAGGTTATGTGACGTGCAAAAGACGCTGTGGCAAGGTAGCCAGTTGGAACACATGACTCATTCTGCAGAACAGCAATGTTGGCTATAAGCCTACAGGAGGGAGCTGTTAAGGATGGTGGCTTATTGGTGAGTGTTGCCTACTCATTGGAAGTATATTTGCCATTGATAAAGCAATTTGAATTGTCCTAATGGTCCTCACTTTGTAGCTATGTTTTTATATTTACTGGTCAAGCCACAACTGACCGAGCCAAATAAAACCTTTTGCTTGTAGCCAATCTCTGACACTAGCACCTCTATTTCAGTCTGAGCCGATGCATTTCATGGTATGCCATTGTATATCCCCCACATGTTTTAAAGGGATAATTGTATGCTATATTGGTAGATTTTCAAGTTGAACATAGTACAACATCCACAGTCCTTACAACGGCGTGACAACGGTGATAGTGCTGTTCTTAACACATGGTGTTAGTTTGATTTTACCATCTTATGGTGCTAATATTAGCAGGCAAGCCCTGGCTAGTTCCGACTAGCTAGGTTACCTGGATGTCACCGGCAAAGCTCATCTAACGTCGCGGTTGGCTCTTGTAGCCGGGACCGCTGTTTCTGACCCGAGTATAAGCGTGTCAGATTCCTCTGAGTTGGATCCGGAGATGGACAGCAAAGTCATGAAGGGTGAGACCTGTGATGTGTTCACCGTTATACACAAAACTGTAAACAACTCGTTGCCTCAAAAGACCGGATAATTTATGAGAACAGTGTCCTTAAAGAACATCTCACTCTGGCTAAAGAGACCACAAGGAGTGTTGTGCTGTCAGGGTAGGCAATGTGAAAATTAATGAAAAAATAACTGTCATGAAAAATTATACATTTTATTAATAATCATTTTGTCATCTTCATGTTTTTTTCTGCATGATAAAATACATTTCTGAATTAGTACTTCTTCCCAAATATGTGGGGATCTGGTACAAAATGTGCAAGTAAGCAAGCGGAAAGGCAGCCTCACTGTGTGCCTTTCTCCCACCCTTCAAACTCCAAACCCAATGCAAAGCATTGACATGACTTGCACATGCGTGTTGCTACCTTATACTGCCAGCTAACAGGAGCCGAAAGGAAGGCAGAGAGCTTCGCTGCCTTTCATGTGTCAATATGTTCAAATTTCTGTCACACCCTGATCTGTTTCACCTGTCTTGTGCTTGTCTGCACCCCCCACCAGGTGTCTCCTATTTTCCCCATTATCCACTGTGTATTCATGTGTTTTGCTTTTTGTGTATTTTAATGTGTATGAATGTGTAGTTTAATGCATTTATTGTATTTGGATGTGTATTGTGGTGCTATACATGGCTCATCTGGAAAAGAGAACTTGGTCTCAGCATTGACTCCCTGTCAAAATAAAGATTAAATAAATAATGACTTGAGTTGAGTTGAGTGCACTAGCGGGCACCCCCTCCGCCCTCAGGATCAGGACCGGGAGAAACTGGTCCACACAGTGATAACGGAAAACAGCAAGGCAACATTGACAACATTTCATTGAATAACAGTTTGGAAAATGTTATTATAAAACACAAATAGCTGTTAATACTAACAATATATAAAAAAAGACAAATAATTCAAACATGTTACACAATTAGAATTATAACTTATTAGCACAGTGTGGCCACTAACATAGGACATGACTGCTTATGTTGCAATACAAGAGTGATACTATGTAAACGACAGTTTGTGCAGTTTTCAGATCATTAAGTCAACCGTTTTCAGGAACAGTGAATGGCATGGACAGAAATAGGAATAACTGGTCCAAAGATGTACTGGGACCAAACAAGCCCATTGGGCACAGATGTCAATTAAACATCTATCCCACATTGGTTCAACATAATTTCATTGAAAATGGAAAGAGAACAGAAAGCCCTCATGGCTTGGGTCATCGTTTTGCAACTACTCGGCTTCTTTGTCTATTTACATGCCCATCTGCACATTCCTGAACAACAAACTTTGACCTTTCAGTAGTTATGGGTTACACTTCCCACAATTACCCAATAAGTGGGCCATTGTTAACCAGATGTCAATCAGATGAAGAGCGTGAAGCCCTTTTGGGTAAGTAACTCTAAAGCTGCTGGGCTCTGACCTTGGTGACCTCCAGACAGCCCACACCGATTATTTTAACACTCTGCTCCCAGTTCTGTCCGGGCATGGACCCAGGATATGTGTATGCGTAAGCCTACAGTATGAACCTGTCTGTGTTTGTGTGGGTCCCTGCTGCATTGCATCCATTGCCTGATATTTTGCTGATATAGGTTATCTATGCTCTTCAAAGTTGCTGTTTGGAATATGTTATGCACAAATGATGTGTAGTGTGTCAGAACTCAACTTTTCGGTGGGTACCCATAAAAAAAGCAGGGCATGAAGTTTTCCTCAAATATGTCAGAATAATGCTGAGCAGACTAAAATGTAGGCTATCCAGGTAAGTAGTGCGTGTGGAAAATGCTTGACATAACCGAAGCGTAAGCATTGACCCTATTGAAATGAAACTGCTGATGCATAAAAGCATATGCTTTGGGCACAGATTTGAGATCATTTTCAGAAAGCCAGTAAAAAAGGCAAAAAATTTGCATCCAGAAGCTTAATGTAAAATGTAACAATTAGCAAAAAGAGAAACATTCTGAGATGGTTTCTCACAATCTCTGAACAAAAATATAAATGCAACATGTAAAGTGTTAGTCCCATGTTTCATGAGCTGAAATAAAAGATTCCTGAATTTTTCCATATGCACAAAAAGATTATTTCTCTCAAATGTCGTGCACAAATTTGTTTACCTCCCTGTTAGTGAGCATTTCTCCTATGCCAAGATAATCCATCCACCTGACAGGTGTGGTATATCAATACGATTATTAAACAGCATGATCATTTCACATGTATTTACTGTATTCTATCCTATTCTACCGTTTCTTAGTCTATGCCGCTCTGACATTGCTCGCCCAAGTATTTATAAATTCTGAATTCTATTCCTTTACATGTGTGTATTGTTGTGAAAATTATGCAACAGTAAATAAGATGGGGAGAAGTCTGTCCATAATAAAGCACTGCTCTGCTTTCTTAACATCGCTATCAACAAGGCAGGTCCTACAGGCCCCAGTTTTGTCGCACCTGGATTACTGCCCAGTCGTGTGGTCAGGTGCCACAAATTGGCCCAGAACAGGGCAGCACGGCTGACCCTTAAATGTGCACAGAGAGCTAACTTTAATAATGTGCATGTCAATCGCTCCTGCCTCAAAATAGAGGGATTGACTTCATCCCTACTTGCATTTGT
Organism: Salvelinus fontinalis; assembly: GCF_029448725.1. Taxonomy (NCBI): domain Eukaryota; kingdom Metazoa; phylum Chordata; class Actinopteri; order Salmoniformes; family Salmonidae; genus Salvelinus; species Salvelinus fontinalis. Next base: position 208,107 of record NC_074700.1, on the reverse strand, counting down.
GAGAAGTATTGACATGTTGAAAGCACCGAGCTGTCTGCTAAAACTATGAGCACATAGCTCAGAAACCCATGCATGCCCCATAAATCATGTCACCAGAGGTCTCGTCACAGTCCCCAAGTCCAGAACAGACTTTGGGAGGAACACAGTACTACATAGAGCCATGACTACATGGAACTATATTCCACATCAAGTAAATCATGCAAGCAGCAAAATCAGTGGGGCCTGTGACGAGACACACATACATGATAACATATGCACTATACACACAGGTACACATGGATTTTGTCTTGTACATACAGTGGGGCAAAAAAGTATTTAGTTAGCCACCAATTGTGCAAGTTCTCCCACTTAAAAAGATGAGAGAGGCCTGTAATTTATCACAGGTACACTTCAACTATGACAGACAAAATGAGAAAAAAATTCCAGAAAATCACATTGTAGGATTTTTAATGAATTTATTTGCAAATTTTGGTGGAAAATAAGTATTTGGTCAATAACAAAAGTTTCTCAAAACTTTGTTATATACCCTTTGTTGGCAATGACAGAGGTCAAACGTTTTCTGTAAGTCTTCACAAGGTTTTCACACACTGTTGCTGGTATTTTGGACCATTCCTCCATGCATATCTCCTCTAGAGCAGTGATGTTTTGGGGCTGTTCCTGGGCAACACGGACTTTCAACTCCCTCCAAAGATTTTATATGCGGTTGAGATCTGGAGACTGGCTAGGCCACTCCAGGACCTTGAAATGCTTCTTACGAAGCCACTCCTTCGTTGCCCGGGCAGTGTGTTTGGGATCATTGTCATGCTGAAAGACCCAGCCACGTTTCATCTTCAATGCCCTTGCTGATGGAAGGAGGTTTTCACTCAAAATCTCACGATACATGGCCCCATTCAGTCTGTCCTTTACACGGATCAGTCGTCCTGGTCCCTTTGCAGAAAAACAGCCCCAAAGCATGATGTTTCCACCCCCATGCTTCACAGTAGGTATGGTGTTCTTTGGATGCAACTCAGCATTCTTTGTCCTCCAAACACGACGAGTTGAGTTTTTACCAAAAAGTTATATTTTGGTTTCATCTGACCATATGACATTCTCCCAATCTTCTTTTGGATCATCCAAATGCTCTCTAGCAAACTTCAGACGGGCATGGACATGTACTGGCTTAAGCAGGGGGACACGTCTGGCACTGCAGGATTTGAGTCCCTGGCGGCGTAGTGTGTTACTGATGGTAGGCTTTGTTACTTTGGTCCCAGCTCTCTGCAGGTCATTCACTAGGTCCCCCCGTGTGGTTCTGAGATTTTTGCTCACCGTTCTTGTGATCATTTTGACCCCACGGGGTGAGATCTTGCGTGGAGGCCCAGATCGAGGGAGATTATCAGTGGTCTTGTATGTCTTCCATTTCCTAATAATTGCTCCCACAGTTGATTTCTTTAAACCAAGCTGCTTACCTATTGCAGATTCAGTCTTCCCAGCCTGGTGCAGGTCTACAATTTTGTTTCTGGTGTCCTTTGACAGCTCTTTGGTCTTGGCCATAGTGGAGTTTGGAGTGACTGTTTGAGGTTGTGGACAGGTGTCTTTTATACTGATAACAAGTTCAAACAGGTGCCATTAATATAGGTAACGAGTGTGAGGACAGAGGAGCCTTTTGCCATTTGCAAATAAATTCATTAAAAATCCTACAATGTGATTTTCTGGATTTTCTTTTCTCATTTTGTCTGTCATAGTTGAAGTGTACCTATGATGAAAATTACAGGCCTCTCTCATCTTTTTAAGTGGGAGAACTTGCACAATTGGTGGCTGACTAAATACATTTTTGCACCACTATATGTGGTAGTAGAGTAGTGGCCTGAGGGCACACACTTAATCTGTTGTGAATTGTAATGTAATGTTTTTAATTGTATATGCCTTAACTTTGATCGACCCCAGGGAGAGTTGTGGCTGCCTTGGCAGCAGCTAATGGGTATTCATAATAAATACAAATACCTCATTGTTACCCTTCAGAAGTATAAGTTACCAGACCTGGACTCAGGGATGGCTAACCCTGGAGATCCCTTCAATCTCAATCGAGTTAGGTAAATCTGCTTTTCGTTTTTTTCATGTGGAATGATCTCCAAAACTCATTAAAGTTGGTGGAGTTGGTGCCTCTAGGGCACATATGTCAGAGTCAAGGCCCGCGGGCCACATCCGGCCCGCGAGAAGGTTTTTTACGGCCCCTGGGATGATCTTGATTTATTATTAGAACCGGCCCGCAGACCGCAGCAAGCCGGCAGCCCGCAGATCTTTTACACGCACCAATACTACATTTCCCACAATGCAACGGTGACGCACCGAGCAGTAGGCTGCTTCATTTCAATATTTATTGGCACAGCAGTCGTCAGCATCACAGTAAAATTAACTTTCAGATACCCATCAAAAATGGCAAAACGGAAGGTGGACACTGAGAACCGGGGGTTTCAAACAAGGTGGGAGTCGGAGTATATGTTCACGGAGGTAGCTGGAAAACCTGTGTGTCTTCTGTGTGGAGAAAGTGTGGCGGTACTGAAAGAGTATAATCTGAGACGACATTATGAAACGAAACACGCGGACAAAAACAAGAATATGGACATGGAACAAAGGCTACAAAAGGCAGAGGAATTAAAACGAGGCCTCAAATCTCGACAGGCTCTGTTCAAAAAAGCCAAATCACAAGGCCAGGCTGCTGTCAAGGCCAGTTTTATTTTGGCAGAAGAGATCGCTAAATCAGCCCGGCCATTTACGGAGGGGGATTTCATCAAAAACTGCATGATTAAAGTTTGTGACGAAGTTTGCCCAGAAAAAAGGCAACTCTTTTTAAATGTGAGTCTGAGCAGAAACACCATTGCCGAGAGAGTAGACCAGTTGTCCATCAATCTAAAAGAGCAGCTTGTGAAAAAGGGAAAAGATTTCATTGCATATTCCTTGGCTGTGGATGAGAGCACCGACATTTCTGACATTGCCCAGTTGTCAATTTTCATCCGCGGAGTGGACTCCAGCCTAAGCGTGACAGAGGAGTTTTTGGCTTTACGTCCTATGCATGGCACAACTACGGGGCATGATTTGTATGAAGAGGTGTCAAGATGTGTAAATGAGATGGAGCTGCCTTGGGAAAAACTCGTGGGTTTGACAACCGACGGAGCACCTGCGATGTGTGGACACAGGAGCGGACTGGTGGCGAAGATACGGGAAAAAATGCAAGAGGAAAACGCGACAGGTGAGCTGACAGCTTATCATTGTATCATACACCAGGAAGCGTTGTGCGGTAAAGCCTTGAAAATGGAGCATGTAATGAGCATCATCACGCGCACAGTTAACTTTATCAGAGCCAAAGGTTTGAATCACCGCCAGTTCAAGGCATTTCTGACGGAGTTAGAAACGGAGCATGGTGATTTGCCTTATCACACAGAGGTGCGATGGCTAAGCCAGGGAAAGGTGCTTCAAAGATGTTTCGAGCTTCGTGAGGAGATTTGTCTGTTCTTGGACAGCAAAGGGAAAGACACAACACAACTCCGAGACGAAATGTTTCTGTGTGAAATGGCTTTTCTGTGTGACATTACGAGTCATCTGAATGCAATGAACTTGCAGCTGCAGGGTCGGGATCATGTCATCTCTGATATGTACAGTACAGTGAAGGCATTTAAAACCAAACTGACTCTGTGGGAGACGCAGATGCGGAAAGAAAATTTGAGCCACTTTCCCAGCTGCCAGACCATGAAAGAGAAGCTCTCTACCAGTGCGTTCCCGAGCGCACAGTTGGCTGATAAAATAGGTATGTTTGCCGCTGACTTTCGACGCCGATTTGCTGACTTTGAAGCACAAAAAAGCAGGTTGGAACTGCTCGGTAACCCATTTGCTGTTGACGTGGAAAGCTCACCACCAAACCTCCAAATGGAGTTGATTGACCTCCAATGCAATGATGCACTGAGGGCAAAATATGCGGCAGTGGGTGCTGCGGAGTTCGCCCGTTTCCTCCCCGACACAATGCCCCAGCTGCGCATCCAGGCTGCTCAAACGTTGTCTATGTTTGGCAGCACATACCTGTGTGAACAACTGTTTTCTTTGATGAACCTGAACAAAACATCACACAGAAGTCGACTTACTGCTGAACACCTCCACTCAATTCTGAGGATTTCCTCAGCTCAGAGCCTTACCCCGAACATTGATGAACTTGTGGAAAAGATGGGACACCACCAAGTATCACCCTCAACCTCAAACAAGTGAACATTACTGTGCAATCACATATTTAGAGTTTTTACTCAGTTCAAGTTTAAAAGTTAAAGTTTAATATTTGTTTTCACTGCATGTTACTTCTCCTTAAACAAAGTGTTGTTTTTGATTAATAGATTTTTGCACTTTATTTTATTGTATTTCAATCCAATTATATTTTAAAAATATTTCAGTTGAGTGGATGATAGAAAATTGCTATTATTGTTTTTTTCTTTGAAGTAAATTTAGCCCACTTTTGCTAAAATAGAAAATATAGGCTACTGATGGTGCCTTGAATACCGGTTTCTTTCATTTAATGTTCATGTTATGGGGATTTTTATATAAAGGAAATTTGTCTTTTGTGTCTGTTGAAAATTAAAGATTACTGACAGAGCCATAAGAAAATATTGCTTTATTTATCTGATCATATTGGAATATATTTGTTAGGTTTTCAGTAGGTTCAATTAGGTTTACTAGACTATATGCGTCATTTAAAATTTTTTCAATGAACATTCGAACAGTCCGGCCCTCGGCTTGTAGCTAAATTTTTTATTTGGCCCTCCGTCCATTTGACTTTGACACCCCTGCTCTAGGGCAATTCAGACAGCTATTAGAGTTTGTTTCATATAATTGTGTTTTTGCTTTTCGTGCTTTGTTTTTGCTTTTCATGTATTCCATTATTGATGTGTATACAATATGTAGTGTAATTGTTGTTTAATGGTGTGTTCATCAAGGGCTCATCTGCTAAAGAGACCGTGGACTCAGCATGACTCCCTGCTTAAAAAAGGTACAAAAAAATAAAGAATAATAATAAGTCTCGGGCTCAAGACAGGCATTTTGCTGAGACCACAAATATATCATGCCCAGAGTGAGGCCATTCGGTGAAGGAGAACGGCATTTGTTTGAATGTTTGGATACAAATGATTCAGTAAAATAGAACTTTGTCGTGATGTTGGCTTAATGGGGGAGGTTTATGACCCCCCCATAAATAGCTTCCCCCCGTTTCTCTCTCTCTACTCTATAGAGTTGACTCTTGAAAAACCCCTTTGTTAACATAGAGATTCTGGTGACATCAAAAGATGGGAAACTGAACCATATTTCGGTAATCCAACCAGTTGAAAATATGCATTGGGATTTAATGAATATGATGTCAGTTCAGTTGGCGTCTGAGACATGATTACTGATGATAGGACGACATAAACTGTATCTTGGAAAGTCTACACATTATAGTTATCAGATTCATATGGAATTGTTGTGCAATTTAAATGTTTGAATATGTAAACTATTTGTAAAGATGAAATGTAATTTAGCTTCTTAATGAGAGAACGGTTTGTCATAGAGTAAACTCTGCCAACTCAGTGGCCCCGCCCATGTGAACAGACAGTGGTTGTAAACTATGAAACACGGCCATCTCTCCCAATCCTATATAAGCCCCTTGACCAAAATGTAACTTTCTGTTCCGAGGATGTTAGGGCGACGGTCCTACGTTAAAAGGGCTCGGATAATAACCTGTTCCAAGGACGTGAGGACTTACCATCCCCACGTTGAAAGGACAAAGACCACCTACAGAACTAAGCCAACCTCAGCAAGAACCTCACAAAATTGGCATCGAATTTCAATGTGAAGGTGACGACCTACACGCCGGAAGGATGAATTTCGACTATACCAGCCAGAATATAGCATGAGCTTGAAGTATGGCAATTTAGTATGAACTTTGAACTCTTATTCACTCCAGAAGTGATACCTCCTAGCTGTTGAGTTAGCAACAGTCGCTGTACACGTGGGCTAGGAAAAGACGGACAACGTATCCATTCTACCACGCTCCAGTTCACCACTAGACAGTCTTCAGAGGACCAGAGATCCATGCTGGACAACCCGGCCTCCCATCTACGACCAACCGATCGAAGTGCAGCTCAGAGTAAATATTTATTGCATTTTCCTTTTCCAAATGGCCGAATATTTAGAATGCATACGATTCTGTATTTACGATAGAGAAGCTGCCTATGGCCCAATAGAGACATAGCTTCTCCCTTTGTTCCTCAGTCTTCCCACTCTTTTATTCAAACCCAACCCCCTTTCCAGGGACATTTTCTTTATGACATAATTTGTAATCAATGTATGATCCATTCTGTGTGTATGTAATTCTGTGTGATTATTTAGGTATTTAGTAAATAAATAATTAAACCAAATGTTGTATTGCTGATTCAACTTGTTAGCCAGGATTCGTGAAAATAACCAAGAATTTACAACTTTCAGATGAGACTAAACAAGGTGACGATTAAATATTGACTGGTTTTGATGTAAAAGATTATTAGGTTTTTAAGAGTTTATTCGGCAGATAACAGCTCTATAAACATTATTTCATGGTGCCCCGACTTTCTAGTTAATTACATTCACCTGATTAGCTTAATCAGGTAATATGAATTACAGAGAAATTATTTTATAGAATAGCATGTCATATCACTTAATCCGGCATAGCCAAAGACACGACAACTTGGATGTGCACTACGAATAATGTAGTCTTAAACTCTGACCTGGCCCCAGCCCCTCTTTTCTCACTACCCCCCAAACTGCAAAGGAACATTGTTGAGACAGGGAGGCATAGTACGTTCATCCTCCTGTGGTCCAACAGGTGCTGGCCATGGGGAGAGGCTCATTGGGCTAATTGAAGCTAAAGACAGTGCTCTGGTAGTACATGTGAAACGCAGTGGTGTAAAGTACTTAAGTAAAAATACTTTAAAGTACTACTTAAGTAGTTTTTTTGTGTAACTGTACATTACTTTGCTATTTATACTTTTGACAACTTTTACTTTTACTCCAATACATTCCTAAAGAAAATAATATACCTTTTACTCCATACATTTTCCCTGACACTCGTTACATTTTGAATGCTTAGCAGGACATGAAAATCGTCCAATTCACGCACTTATCAAGAGAACATCCCTGGTCATCCCTACTGCCTCTGATCAGGCAGATGCACTAAACATAAATGCTTTGTTTGTAAATGATGTGTGAGTGTTGGAGTGGGCCCCTGAATATCGGTAAATTAAAAAAACAAGAAAGTGTGCAGTCTGGTTTGTTTAATATAAGGAATTTGAAATTATTTATACTTTTACTATTGATACTTAAGTATATTTTAGTACTTAAGTAGTTCACTTAAGTAGTATTTTACTGGGTGACTAACTTTTACTTGATTCATTTTTATGAAGGTTACCTTTACATTTACTCAATTATGACAATTAGGTACTTTTTACACCACTGGTGGCATGCCGCTCAAAATTTTGAGCGGAAAGCCGAGACTGGCTGCTGGGACTGGCCAGGCAGAGAAATTAATAGGCAGTTATAGTAGAGATGTGTTCACTGACAGATTGATGCTGTTTGGCAGTTCACAGGCCTGGTTTTGAAGCACTTTTCTTCCAAAGATGCATAAAAAATACCCACTGACATAGTTTACACTTATGAAGGCATTGCTGATCTGTCTGCGGCAAACTGCTTTTTCAAGACACGAGAACATCTCTGAGTCATTGATAGCACATGAGAACAAAATAGGACTAAGAACCATTTATATTTGCACGTCTCCAGCAATATTCCCTTCTGTCTCTAACACAGGTGGTTGAACTACATGTAGTTTGAGTTTAATGTACCAAAACTCCTGGTGTCTCAGATGTAAGTTAAAAAATAATACATTTGAACTCGGAAGTTAAAATACACTTAGGTTGGAGTCATTAAAACTCATTTTTCAACCAATCCACACATTTCTTGTTAACAAACTATAGTTTGGGCAAGTCGGTTAGGACATCTACTTTGTGCATGACACAAGTAATTTTTCCAACAATTGTTTACAGACAGAATATTTCACTTATAATTCACTGTATCACAATTCCAGTGGGTCAGAAGCTTACATACACTAAGTTGCCTGTGCCTTTAAACAGCTTGGGAAATTCCCAAAAATGATGTCATGGCTTTAGAAGCTTCTGATAGGCTAATTGACATAATGTGAGTCAATTGGAGGTGTACCTGTGGATGTACTTCAAGGCCCACGTTCAAACTCAGTGCATCTTTGCTTGACATCATGGGAAAATGTAATGAAATCAGCCAAGACCTCAGTAAAAAAAATGGTGGATCTCCACAAGTTTGGTTCATCCTTGGGAGCAATTTCAAAACACCTGAAGGTACCACGTTCATCTGTACAAACAATAGTACGCAAGTATAAACAGCGTGGGACCACGCTGCCGTCATACCGCTCAGGAAGGAAACACGTTCTGTCTCCTAGAGATGGACGTACTTTGGTACGAAAAGTGCAAATCATTCCCAGAACAAAAGCAAAGGACATTGTGAAGATCCTGGAGGCAACAGGTCAAAAGTATCTATATCCACAGTAAAACAAGTCCTATATCAACATAACCGGAAAGCCCACTCAGCAAGGAAGAAGCCACTGCTCCAAAACCGCCATAAAAAAGCCAGACTACGGTTCGCAACTGCACATGGGGACAAATATCGTACTTTTTGGAGAAATGTCGTCTGGTTTGATGAAACAAAAATAGAACTGTTTGGCCATAATGACCATCGTTATGTTTGGAGGAAAAAGTGTGAGGCTTGCAAGCTGAAGAACACTATCCCAACCGTGAAGCACTGGGGTGGCAGCATCATGTTGAGGGGTGTTTTGCTGCAGGAGAGACTGGTGCACTTCACAAAATAGATGGCATCACGAGGCAGGAAAATTATGGGTCTTCCAAATGGAAAATGACACCAAGCATACTTCCAAAGTTGTGGCAAAATGGCTTAAGGACAACAAAGTCAAGGTATTGGAGTGGCCATCACAAAGCCCTGACCTCAATCCTATTGAAAATGTGTGGGCAGAACTGAAAAAGTGTGTGCGAGCAAGGAGGCCTACAAACCTGATTCAGTTACACCAGCTCTGTCAGGAGGAATGGGCCAAAATTCACCCAACGTATTGTGGGAAGCTTGTGGAAGGCTAGCCAAAACGTTTGACCCAAGTTAAACAATATAAAGGCAATGCTACCAAATACTAGTGTATGAGTGTATGTAAACTTCTGACTCACTGGGAATGTGATGAAATAAATAAAAGCTGAAATAAATAATTATCTCTACTATTATTCTGACATTTCACATTCTTAAAATGAAGTGGTGATCCTAACAGGGACAGGGAATTTTTACTAGGATTAAATGTCAGGAATTGTGAAAAACTGAGTTGAAATATATTTGAGTAAGGTGTATGTAAACTTCCGACTTCAACTGTAAGAGGAGTTTTAAGGGAAGGGAGGGAGGTTTCTGAGTCAAAGGTGAACAAGGTGATTAGCTCATTAAAGAACTCTAAAGCCAAAGATGTGTTTGGGATGGATTCTACCTTTCTTAAAAACAACAGAGTCCCTCATTGGCCCCATTACTAAGTTCACCAACACACCTATTGACCTGGGGGTGTTTCCAAGGGTATGGAAGTCGGCCATATTTAAATCGGGTGAACCTGCTGACGTGAGTAGCTACAGCCCCATTAGTATACTACCTGTGGTGTCGAAGGTTGTTGAAAAGTGTGTAGCAGAACAACTGATTGCCCACCTCAACAAAAGCCCCTTCGCATTACACTCCACGCAGTTTGGCTTCAGAGCAAAACACTCCACAGAAACGGCCAACTGCTTTCTTCTGGAAAATGTGAAGTCCAAGATGGACAAAGTTGGCGTTGTTGGGGCTGTGTTTCTGGACCTAAAGAAGGCTTTTGATACAAAATTGTCCAAGTTCAACTTTTCCCCCGATGCCTTGAGATGGATGAAATCATACCTTGAAGGCAGTGTGTCAGAGTGAGCAATGAGCTGTCGCCCACTCTTAGCTATGATATGGGCGTGCCCCAAGGGTCAATACTGGGGCCCCTCCTGTTCAGCCTGTACATTAATGATCTGCCTTCTGTCTGTACTGGGTCTGATGTTCAAATGTATGCAGATGGTACAGTGATATATGTGCATGCAAAGAGCAAACAACAAGCTGCACAAGAACTCACTACTGTAATGGTCAAGGTTACAAAGTGGCTCAGTGACTCGTGTTTGCATCTCAATGTGAAAAAAACTGTTTGCATGTTCTTCACAAAGAGGGCAACAGGTGAAACTAAGTCAGATGTCTATGTGTCAGGGGAGAAGCTCCAGGTGGTATCTGATTTTAAGTACCATGGCATCATACTTGATTCCAACCTCTCCTTTAAAAAGCAGGTGAAAAAAGGTAATTCAAATAACCATATTCAACCTAGCTAATTTCCAATTTATACAAAATTGTTTGACTACAGGGTTAGCAAAACTGTACTTCAAATCTTTTCACGCCGCCAAACTTGCCCTAGTAAAACTGACTATCCTACCCGATCCTCGACTTCGGCGGTGTCATCTACAAAATAGCTTCCAATACTCTACTCAGCAAATTGGATGCAGTCTATCACAGTGCCATCCGTTTTGTTACCAAAGCGCCTTATACCACCCACCACTGCGACCTGTATGCTCTAGTCGGCTGGCCCTCACTACATATTCGTCGCCAGACCCACTGGCTCCAGGTCATCTATAAGTCTATGCTAGGTAAAGCTCCGCTTTATCTCAGCTCACTGGTCACAATAACAACACCCACCCGTAGCACACGCTCCAGCAGGTATATCTCCCTGGTCATCCCCAAAGCCAACACCTCCTTTGGCGGCCTTTCCTTCCAGTTCTCTGCTGCCAGTGACTGGAACGAGTTGCAAAAATCGCTGAAGCTGGAGACTTACATTTCCCTCACTAACTTGAAACATCAGCTATCTGAGCAGCTAACCGATCGCTGCAGCTGTACATAGTTCATCTGTAAATAGCCCACCCAATCTACCTACCTCATCCCCATATTGTTTTTATTTACTTTGCTGCTCTTTTGCACACCAGTATCACTACTTACACACCACCATCTGCTCGTCATCATCTGCTCATCTATCACTCCAGTGTTAATCTGCTAAATTGTAATTACTTTGCTACTATGGCCTATTTATTGCCCTACCTCCTCATGCCATTTGCACACACTGTATATAGACTTTCTTTTTTTCTATTGTGTTATTGACTGTACGCTTGTTTATTCCATGTGTAACTCCATGTTGTTGTTTCGGTCGCACTGCTTTGCTTTATCTTGGCCAGGTCGCAGTTGTAAATGAGAAGTTGTTCTCAACTAGCTTACCTGGTTAAATAAAGGTGAAATAAAAATAGATTTTTTGTTGAACAGAAAGCCCAAACATAAGGCAGCAGATCCACAAGGTCTGCAATGAAAGGTGACTGTATAGTTCCCTTAAGGAAAAGCAACTTTAGTAAATCCGCTTTCTCTGTGAGAGCTTCCCATGTCTGGAATACACTGCCATCAGACACACATAACTGCGCCACCTATCACACTTTAACAAAAAACATGAAGACATGGCTAAAAGTCAGATTTGTGAACATAATCCCTAGCTGTGTTTTTTGCCGCTTTCCATGTTGTCTGTTGTTGTCTGTAGCCTGTGAGTTGTGGAAACACTTTGTTGCTTTTATGGATTTTGTCTGTTGCTTTTTGTGCTATGTTGCTCTGTCTGTATGCTATGTCTTGCTTGTCCTATGTTGCTCTGCGTGTGCTCACTGCTCATTGATTGTCTGTATTGTAATTGTTTTTTATAACCTGCCCAAGGACTGCGGTTGTAAATTAGCCGGCTGGCTAAAACCGGCACTTTTACTGAAACGTTGATTAATGTGCACTGTCCCTGTAAAAATAAAATAAACTCAATGAGATGTGATGGCACCCAATCGAAACAGCTCCTGTTACACACTCCCCCATCTATATGAATCCCAAATGAGCTGCAGGCTTCGGGAATTATATCTGCTTCATACCCTCTGCATCATGCTTCATACCTTCCACTCTGTATCTACTCCTTGACTGCACATTGTAAACATGTATGCTGCAAAATTAATTGAAAAGAGAAAGATGAGGTGATGGCAATTAGAGAGAGACTGCTCAAATAAACACGCTTTCTCTTTGGTAAACAAAAAACTCCAGCCACTACGTATCTTATAATACACAAACGTATGCATACACTGTTAACCTTGGCCGCTCCCATGAGGAGTGCATCATGTCTGATTAAACACAAAAAATTCACTGGATGCATACCCGTCACGGTTCATTACATCGTAGAATTTGAAAACAAATTACTGGACTCACTGTACTCGAAAACAAGTTTCTCACCATGCATGCATGGTGTGCAATTAATATAATTATTGGACTGTCTCATTGCTCAAAGATCCACAACGTTTATACTCTGTACTCCTTTCCTAATTGCCATTTTATCTCGAAGAAAATGTGTCTGAACATGAGACGCAGGTGGCAAGCAACACTCTCACTTTAATGGATGACCTTCCTATTTACTCAGATTGTAATCAATGAAGTTCACCAAGGTGTAACTTACAATTACATTTGAGGCATGTTGAGAAATAAATGCAAGCAAAACAATTATCCCTACTGTTGCGCCAGAAAGACTTTAAAAATGCATGTACTTTCTTCTGCAAGTGCCTATTCTGACAGTGAAAAATAAACCCTCCACTCTTGTGTTTACCATTTCCATTTTGGAGGGTTGGAGTTTGAAGGGATGAATTTATGGTGGAGACCCGGAGGTGGTAGGAGATTTCTTTACTTTCTTTTTGAAGCTAATAGTGACAGAAACAAAACACTACTCGTGTGCAGGGCCTGAAATAGAAATGTGTACCTGTTCTTATTGAGCTGCGATAAGATAATGTTTACCAGAGAGTAGTTGGGAGGAGTACATATTTCTCCAAGGCTTGTGTGTTGAAGCTAAAACAGCGAGCCTCCATAAAACACACTGACACTAATGATGACCATGGACTACAGGTGCAGCCAACTATTTGGTTATATTTTCTGGTGTATTTTCCTATGTGTACATTGTGTGTAATTATAAGATGCAGGGCTCCCTTGCGAATGAGACCTTGGTTTCAATGGGTTACAAATCAAATACATTTTGATTGGTATAAGTGTGGAACACCACACATTGCTTTAATCCTGGCCTTAGTAATAGACCTATACACCAGTAGAACATATTTGACAAAAAAACTCAACTGAATAGTGACTAATAATTGTTGAGCAATTTAAAGTATAATAAAATTTAATAAATGGATAAAAAAGAGAATGTATCACAATGCTATGATGACAAACATACTGATAGCAGCTCTTGACTTTAGGATCAAGACTGGGGTATGTGACTGCTGGACTGACGTAAAAGATATTGATAGTCACAAATATTTCAACTGCACTTTATGCCACAGATGGCAGTGTCAAAGCTTGCCCCTGTGGCCCATCCTCTGTGTCGGAAGCCATCGCAAACCACCCAGTCATGTCCCTGACCTCCACGCGGCAGCCCATGGCCTCTTATCAAGGGAGTACACTGTTGGAACACAAGTCCATAACATCAGAAAGGGTGAAAAGAAACAGGGACCATCATCCACATTCCCTTCTCACATCTGTTTGTGCATTGCTGGGAATGTCGCTGCCAACGTTTTTTTTTTCATCTGCGGGATGGATTAATGTGAAGTGACAAGGCCCGGCAGCTCAGACATTTTCCTGTCTGCATGACTACCTCTGCCCGGCTAACTGTGTTCCTGCTAATGAGGCTGGGCAGGCTTGGAAAAAAACCAAAAAACATTCAAAGTCCAAGAATTCAAATGCTATTTAATCGCTTCCCATTAATTGCAGGACGACCCTTCGCTCACCGCATTACGTTATTATCAATAATGCTGATCCTCTTGAGGTCAATAACTGCAAGGTAGCAACCACAATGTATGATGCAGCACTGATTCTAAACAATTACGACTTTGAGAGAACATAACTACAAGCTAAATTATTGAATTACTTCTTCAGAATGAGATGATGCCTCTCACCCTGGCTCAGGTGGTTAATGCGTCATGATAGTCAAACCAGAGTTTGATTTACAAAACAAAACATAAATTAAAAAAAGAGTTGGGGCTGGTAGAGAAGGATATGATTAAATGGAGAGCAGGGAAGACAATGTTTGAGCTAATTCTCCTTCGAGCTGTCAGGCATACCTACCGTCTGCATGTTTGTAATGGGCAGGAAAAGGGTACCACTGACACTAAGACATGACTGCCTGTGAACAGAGTGGCAATGACCAGCACGGAAACCCACCAAACAGTCACCCTCTAACGCTCCAATAAGGGTATCATGGGGAAACGAGGGATCTGGGCAACATGAAGTGACAGCTAAGTTAATGTGTACCAGCACAGTGTTGGAGTCAGTGGGCGTCACTCGGGCTCAGTTTGCCTTTTCCATTTCCTCTCATCTATTTCCTGTTGCTGGTTTGCTCATCATTGGGGTGTTTGTTGTCATGTTTGTACAGTGCAGAGGCAGTCTCCAATATTGCAAGGCACAACAACACTCCTACAGACACAAGCTGTATTCCAGTAGTCTTAGGTAGCTTCCTTTCCCTGTCTCTTTACTGAAGTTAGTCCTTATAGACAAGGGAAAGGAACCGTGTACTGTACAGTATGTGAATCATGAGGTTCTTGCAGATCTGTGGTTATGAGGCAAAGGAGACCAGGAAAGGACGTTTTTCACGTCTACTGTTATAAAGCCACATACAAGCATTTCGGAACTGGCCTGCCCTCTGTCACTCTGTTCTTTGTCATAACCAATCATGAACATGCACAAATTCATAATTAATATGTTATTCCAGTGCCACTGTAAGAGCAATGATACAATCTGTAATGAAAATAATCCTGTTAATTCTTCCAGTGCCTGCAGGGGTCTTTCTAATTAAAACCCACATGAAAAAATACTATAGTATACTATCGTTTTTCCAATTTTCTGGACGCTTGCTTCGAGGTTCGGGAATTTTTTGTATACCAGGGTGTTCATTTCTTGTGACAAATGTTTTTTGTTTTTAGAGGTGCGACCGCATCTAGGGTATTACGCAAGGTTACATTTAGATCTTCGGTTAGGTGGTTAACAGATTTGTGTACTCCAACATCTTTGGGTAGGTTGGAGGGAGTCAGGAAGGGCATCTAGGAATCTTTGGGTTGTCCGAGAATTTTTAGCATGGCTTTTCATAATCCTTGGTTTTGGTCTGAGCATTTCAGGATTATGAGGAAAAACACTTAGATCCACAATATTTATTCTACGGGACAAAACTATATCCAGGGTATGACTGTGGCAATGCATAGATCTGGAGACGTACAAAACCCACTGAGTCAATGATGGCTCCGAAAACCTTCGAGTATTTTTATATGATCTTTGACATAAGACGGTGCTTTCTCCTTGAGTACATTTTCCATTACCCGTAGGTAGAACCGAGGTCTGAACAGATAGCTCAGAGCTTCTGCTCTTTTCTATAAACTGTAGGGAACACAATATACAGTGCAATCAGAAAGAAATCAGACCCCTTGACTTTTTCCACATTTTACATTACAGCCTTATTCTAAAATGGATTAAATTGCTTATTTCCCGTATCAATCTACACACAATACCCCATAATGACTGTCACGACTTCCGCCAAAGTTGATCCCCCTGCACATGTGTGGCCTGCTGGTGGTCATTTTGCAGGGCTCTGGCAGTGCTCCTCCTTGCACAAAGGCGGAGGTAGCGGTCCTGCTGCTGGGTTGTTGCCCTCCTACGGCCTCCTCCACGTCTCCTGATGTACTGGCCTGTCTCCTGGTAGCGCCTCCATGCTCTGGACACTACGCTGACAGATACAGCAAACCTTCTTGCCACAGCTCGCATTGATGTGCCATCCTGGATGAGCTGCACTACCTGAGCCACTTGTGTGGGTTGTAGACTCCGTCTCATGCTACCACTAGAGTGAAAGCACCGCCAGCATTCAAAAGTGACCAAAACATCAGCCAGGAAGCATAGGAACTGAGAAGTGGTCTGTGGTCACCACCTGCAGAACCACTCCTTTACTGGGGGTGTCTTGCTAATTGCCTATAATTTCCACCTTTTGTCTATTCCATTTGCACAACAGCATGTGCAATTTATTGTCAATCAGTGTTGCTTCCTAAGTGGACAGTTTGATTTCACAGAAGTGTGATTGACTTGGAGTTACATTGTGTTGTTTAAGTGTTCCCTTTATTTTTTTGAGCAGTGTATATATATTAGGGGTGAAACGGTACGTGTATTCGTATTGAATCGTTCGGTACGGTTCACGGTTCGGTACGCATTGTGAACCGAACAATACATTCATCATATATTATAGCTAGGGGAAATATATATATATATATATATATTTCATTGTAAAAAATAATATTATTGCATAAACCAATGCGTATAAATGAACGTGGGAAAAATATCCACATAGTAATAAAGTTGTCTTTAAAAAATAGAAAAAAGTTTTGTCTCGTAGCTGTATGCAGCTCAGCTCATTAGTTATTTCACTCCAGCAAGAATAGGGCTGAGAGATTAGCTAAATGCAAAGGAGCAACATGGCAAGCATTGGTGAGCCAGAACCAGAAGACGCCCCAGAATCATTCAGGTCTGCCGTCTGGGAACATTTCGGTTTCCTTGTAAACTATAACGGGGGTTGCCAACAAGTGGTGGATAAAACTTCTACAACATGTAGGCTCTGTTCATTGCCGATAGCCTATTCGAGTGGCAACACGAGTAACATAACTACTCATTTGCGCCGACATCACCCCAAAGTGCCAATCGGTGGGACTAGGCGAAAAAATGAAACGGCAACCACTTCTCCCCACAGCCTCCAGGCATCAATATGCGGCTGACTCCGGTAGGGCTAAAGAAATCAACGCAGTGATAGCAAAATTCATAGCGGCAGGATCTATGTGGTAGAGAATACAGGGTTCAGAAACTTGTTTAAAGTGGTCGAACCGTGCTTCACTATTCCTTCACGTACACATGTTGCCCAGACATTAATACCTGCCTTATACAAAAAAGCAAAAGAACAACTTGAGAGTGAGTTGTCAGAAATGCGGTCTGTTGCTCTAACAACAGAAAGTTGGACGTCTAGAGCTACAGAGAGCTACCGTACTGTAACGGCTCATTTCATTACGGCAGAGTGGGAGATAAAAAGTTTTTCAAACACGTCCCCTTAAGAGTAGTCAAATCAGTGTAAACTTGAGGGAAGAGCTAAGGGAAGTACTTGCAGTGTGGAAGTTGGAAAGGGATAATGTAACGATTCCTGTGACCACTGACAACGCTAGAAATATTGTAACTGCAGTTGCACTAGCTGGATTGGTGCCACAGATAGGATGCTTTGCTTTTTGAGATGCTGGATTAATAAAGCGAGCAATGTCAGTGAATCCAATCTCTCGCCTCCTAGCAAAGATCAGGAAGGTGGTATCCTGCTTTCATAAAAGCACAACTGCTGCACATGTTCCAAGACACACCAGGAGATGCTGGAGCTGCCAAACCACAAGCTAATCCAAGATGTCCCTACTAGATGGAATTCAAGCCATGACATAGTTGAGAGATACCTTGCGCAGAAAGTTGCGGTGTATTCTACACTGACTGATCAAGGTGTAAGGAAGAATGTCAAAGATATTGTGACTTTGTCTGAAAATGACATAAGCCTAGCAGAGGAAGTTATCATAGTGTGCAAACCTCTCAAAACAGTCACAATACTGATATGCACTGAGAGCATTCCATCAATTGCCATGGTCCTGCCTATGAAAACAATAATCCTGAAATCAATGGTGGCATCTGATGAAGATGTACCCGCAGTAAGGGATGTCAAGACTGCTATCAGAGTTAACCTGGAGCCTAGATATGCTGACCCTGGTGTCCAAGACTTCTTACACAAGAGCATCGCTTTGGACCCCCGGTTCAAGTCCCTGCTGCACCTGGATGCTGGAAATTGTGACCAATATACATCAGGTATTGTATTTATTTTGTTCATATGACACTTATTATTTTATTAATTAGTGATTTAACAATGAATTCTAAAGTAATAATTGTAATTGTCATAATAGCGTCTGATATATATTTCGAACAACAAATCATATTTTTAAAACCACTTCAGAGATAGTAATTTTCATCTAATTTAATTCTGCAGGGTCAAGCCACAGATACCACAGGAGCCAACCACTCTCCAGAGATGGCAGACATCTCCTCTAGAAAATAAGTCTGCCATGGCTGAGCTTTTTGGGGAGTTGTTCATGACCCAGGAGCAAGGAACCAAGTCAATGGTCAAGGTCATAGAGGAGGAGTTGACCTCATAGAGGGAAGTGGACTGTATTCCCCTGGATGCTGACCCACTTACATGGTGGAAGACCAAAGTGTTAATATACCCTTATGTTGTCATGTTAGCAAGGCGCTACCTGGCTGTGCCTGGGACCTCTGTTCCTAGCGAGAGGGTATTCTCCATAGCGGCTGACATTGTCACAGCAAGCCAATCTGTGCTCACTGCAGATAATGTGGATAGACTAATCTTCTTAAAGAAAAACTCTATTTTTTTCAAGTAACCAGTCTCAAGTTGTCCTATTCTTTTTAGGGTAATGAAATGTGACTTAATTTTTATATATGCTGCTGGACTATGTACTCTTGTTGAAGTTCTGTTTTAAATTACTATTTTATTTCATGTTATATAAAGGCAGGCACTGCTGTTTTTTGTTGTCCCTTTGTTTCTATATGCTCCTGGGAATTCAAGCTACCCATGTTTACTATTATAATAAATGGTAAATTTAAATACAAATTACATATTTCTCTGGCATTTCTTTTGTTGATGTATCGAAACCGTACCGAACCGTGAGTTTTGTGAACCATTTCACCCCTAATATATACCAATATTTTTATTTTTGGGTGATTGCAAATTATTTTGGCTTTAATACGTGTCACATATCAGTTTGAAAACAATTTAAAAAAAAATATATATATATATGATTGAGTTAATAAAGCCGCATACAACCATTCTCTTTTTTGTTTTCTTGAGTAAGGCAGCTCCAAAATGCAGGTGTTTCAGCCTAGCTCAGTGCTTTCTGTGGTGGTGGGGCAAGCCAGTAGAAAATAGCACCGATGCGCCGTGATTGGCTCAGTATTCTGTCACTCATGGGGGCATTGCGCAATCACCTAGCTTCAGTCCTTATGTAAGGGTAGACATCCAAAATTTCAGCCCTTTGGGTCCTACCATAGAGTTACAGTTGAAGTCGGAAGTTTACATACACCTTAGCCAAATACATTTAAACTCACTTTTTCACAATTCCTGACATTTAATCTAAGTAAAAATTCCCTGTCTTAGGTCAGTTAGGATCACCACTTTATTTTGAGAATGTAAAATGTCAGAATAACAGAAGAGAGAATGATTTTTCAGCTTTTATTTCTTTCATCACATTCCCAGTGGGTCAGAAGTTTACATGCACTCAATTAGTATTTGGTAGTATAGCCATTAAATTGTTTAACTTGTGTCAAACGTTTTGGGGAGCTTTCCACAAGCTTCCCACAATAAGTTGGATGAATTTTGGCCCATTCCTCCTGACAGAGCTGGTGTAACTGAGTCAGGTTTGTAGGTCTCCTTGCTCGCACAAGCTTTTTCAGTTCTGCACACAAACTTTTTATAGGATTGAGGTCAGGGCTTTGTGATGGCCACTCCAATTTCTTGACATTATGGTCCTTAAGCCATTTTGACACAACTTTGGAAGTATGCTTGGGGTCATTGTACATTTGGAAGACCCATTTGCGACCATATTTTGTGAAGTGCACCAGTCCCTCCTGCAGCAAAGCACCCGCACACCATGATGCTGCCACCCCCGTGCATCATGGTTTGGATGGTCTTCTTCAGCTTGCAAGCCTCCCTATTTTTCCTCCAAACATAACAATGGTCATTATGGTCAAACAGTTCTATTTTTGTTTCATCAGACCAGAGGACATTTCTCCAAAAAGTACGATCTTTGTCCCCATGTGCAG
Organism: Salvelinus fontinalis; assembly: GCF_029448725.1. Lineage (NCBI taxonomy): Eukaryota > Metazoa > Chordata > Actinopteri > Salmoniformes > Salmonidae > Salvelinus > Salvelinus fontinalis. The sequence goes on along the minus strand of NC_074700.1, from coordinate 187,980 downwards.
TTGCAAAACGTAGTCTGTCTTTTTTATGGCGGTTATGGAGCAGTGGCTTCTTCCTTGCTGAGTGTCCTTTTAGGTTATGTCGATATAGGACTCGTTTTACTGTGGATATAGATACTTTCGTACCTGTTTCCTCCAGAATCTTCACAAGGTCCTTTGCTGTTGTTCTTGGATTGATTTGCACTTTTCACACCAAAGTACGTTCATCTCTAGGAGACAGAACGCGTCTCCTTCCTGAGCGGTATGACGGCTGCATGGTCCCATGGTGTTTATACTTGCGTACTATTGTTTGTACAGATGAACGTGGTACCTTCAGGCGTTTGGAAATTGCTCCCAAGGATGAACCAGACTTGTGGAAGTATACAATTGTTTTTCTGAGGTCTTGGCTGATTTCTTTTGATTTTCCTATTGAAATATATCCACAGGTACACTACCAATTGGCTCAAATTATGTCAATTAGCCTATCAGAAGCTTCTAAAGCCATGACATAATTTTCTGGAATATTCCAAGCTTTTTAAAGGCACAGTCAATTTACTGTAAACTTCTGACCACTGGAATTGTGATACAGTGAATTATAAGTCAAATATTCTGTCTGTAAACAATTGTTGGCAAAATGACTTGTGTCATGCACAAAGTAGACGTCCTAACCGACTTGCCAAAACTATAGTTTGCTAACAAGACATTTGTGGAGTGGTTGAAAAACTAGTTTTAATGACTCCAGCCTAAGTGTATGTAAACTTCCGACTTCAACTGTACATTACAAGTGCCCATCCAAGAAGGCTCAAGGTCATTGGCCAAAGAAATGACGTCAAATCACGTTATACAGTGCGGCAAAAATGTATTTAGTCAGCCACCAATTGTGGAATTGATTTTCTATGGGGTTGAGATCTGGAGACTGGCTAGGCCACTCCAGGACCTTGAAATGCTTCTTACGAAGCCACTCCTTCGTTGCCCGGGCGGTGTGTTTGGGATCATTGTCATGCTGAAAGACCCACCCACGTTTCATCTTCAATGCCCTTGCTGATGGAAGGAGGTTTTCACTCAAAATCTCACGATACATGGTCCCATTCATTCTGTCCTTTACACGGATCAGTCGTCCTGGTCCCTTTGCAGAAAAACAGCCCCAAAGCATGATGTGTCCACCCCCATGCTTCACAGTAGGTATGGTGTTCTTTGGATGCAACTCAGCATTCTTTGTCCTCCAAACACGACGAGTTGAGTTTTTACCAAAAAGTTATATTTTGGTTTCATCTGACCATATGACATTCTCCCAATCTTCTTCTGGATCATCCAAATGCTCTCTAGCAAACTTCAGACGGGCCTGGACATGTACTGGCTTAAGCAGGGGGACACGTCTGCACTGCAGGATTTGAGTCCCTGGCGGCGTAGTGTGTTACTTATGGTAGGCTTTATTACTTTGGTCCCAGCTCTCTGCAGGTCATTCACTAGGTCCCCCCGTGTGGTTCTGGGATTTTTGCTCACCGTTCTTGTGATCATTTTTGACCCCACGGGGTGAGATCTTGCGTGGAGCCCCAGATCGAGGGAGATTATTATCATATGTATGTCTTCCATTTCCTAATAACTGCTCCCACAATTGATTTCTTCAAACCAAGCAGCTATTGCAGATTCAGTCTTCCCAGCCTGGTGCAGGTCTACAATTTTGTTTCTGGTGTCCTTTGACAGCTCTTTGGTCTTGGCCATAGTGGAGTTTGGAGTGACTGTTTGAGGTTGTGGATAGGTGTCTTTTATACTGATAACACGTTCAAACAGGTGCCATTAATACAGGTAACGAGTGGAGGACAGAGGAGCCTCTTAAAGAAGAAGTTACAGGTCTGTGAGAGCCAGAAATCTTGCTTGTTTGTGACCAAATACTTATTTTCCACCATAATTTGCAAATAAATTCATTTAAAATCCTACAATGTGATTTTCTGGATTTTTTTTCTCATTTTGTCTGTCATAGTGTAAGTGTACCTATGATGAAAATTACAGGCCTCTCCCATCTTTTTAAGTGGGAGAACTTGCACAATTGGTGGCTGACTAAATACTTTTTTGCCCCACTGTATGTACAGTAGCTTTGATTGGACTGATCATGTCAACATCTTACTTTCACAACCTTAGCTAGCAGTCATCATTGTGAATCAAGTCCACTTGCATATCCTTTTTTAATCCTTGTCATATGAAGAGAAATAATGAAGAGAAAATATAGATGAAATGTATCGGTGCTCATCGGCCATTGGACATAAACATTACACAACACGTTGGAAATCTCAAATTCAACAATGAGTTGATTGGAAGGAATCAGTGACAGTGGTTAACCGCAAGCATTGCAACTGGGAAGTCAGACTGGGAAAAATAGTTTTGACCAGTCATCCAACTTGGAATTGTAAATATTTTTCTTTGATGAGAAAATTTGCCAACGAAGGACGGCCGCGCACAACAAGGTAAGTCCAAAAATGTCTTGTATGCTGCTGCATAAACTATGTATTATTTACACTTTATTTATAGGAGGCATGCACACCGTAGAACTACAGTGGGGGAAAGTCACGTGGCATTAAAAGTAATTGCCATGAAACATTGATAGAGATAAAAGTAATTGTTTTATTACAGGGGATGACTAATTGACATGGTGTACCTTTGAAGGAAATGGGAACCACTCCTTGTTTCTTTATGGACTTAACAGAAAGAGTAATTGCACATAGGTGCCTTAAAGATTTTCAGTGCAGCTCTTGACATTATTGATCATAGTCTGCTGCTGGAAAAATGTGTTATCGCTTTACACCCCCTGCTATAATGTGGATAAAGAGTTACTTGTCTAACAGAACACAGAGGGTGTTCTTTAATGGAAACCTATCAAATATAATCCAGTTAGAATCAGGAATTCCCCAGAGTAGCTGTTTTAGGCCCCTTGCGCTTTTCAATTTTTACTAATGACATTCCAGTGACTTTGATTCTATTGATGCGGATGACTCAACACTATACACGTCAGCTACTACAGTGACTGAAATGACTGCAACACTCAACAAAGAGCTGCAGTTAGTTTCAGAGTGGTTGGCAAGAAAAAAGTTAACCCTAAATATTTCTAAAACTAAAAGCATTGTATTTGGAACAAAACACTCACTAAACCTGAAACCTCAACTAAATCTTGTAATGAATAATGTGGAAATTGAGCAAGTCGAGATTACTAAACTGCTTGGAGTAACACTAGATTGTAAATTGTCATGGTCAAATCATATTGATGCAATAGTAGCTAAGATGGGCAGAAGTCTGTCTACAGTAAAGCGATGCTCTGCCTTCTTAACAACACTATCAACAAGGCAGGTCCTACAGGACCTAATTTTGTCGCACCTTGACTACTGTTCAGTCGTGTGGTCAGGTGCCACAAAAAAGGACTTCGGAAAATTGCAATTGGCTCAGTAGCACGGCTGGCCCTTGGATGTACACAGAGAGCTAATATTAATAATATGCATGTCACTATGGGAGGCACACAGTAGTACATAGAGCCATGACTACATGAAACTCTATTCCACATCAAGTAACTGACGCAAGCAGTAAAATTAGATTTTAAAACAGATTAAAAAACACCTTATGGAACAGCGGGGACTGTGAAGCAGCACAGACACATGCATACACAGACACACACATACGATAACATACGCACTTTACATACACATGGGTTTAGTACTATAGATATGTGGTAGTGGTGGAGTAGGGGCCTGAGGGAACACAGTGTGTTTTGAAATCTGTGAATGTATTGTAATGCTTTAAAATTGTATAAACTGCCTTAATTTTCCTGGACCCCCAGGAAGAGTAGCTGCTGCTTTGGGAGCAGCTAATTGGGATCCATAATCAATACAAATACAAAAGATATGTTGGGTCAATTTATCTGTGAATTTCTGTGCATTTGTAATTTTTCTGTCTAGTAATCCAAGTGGTACTCCAGCCAGTGTGAATGGTGTGACAAACTGAAGGCCCTATTGAAATCAATATGGGTGAACTTCAGGAGAATGCCATTTATTTTTGGGCTTCACATTATCTAACTTGTTGGGTAAATGTATCCAAATGCACATTTGAGGGTATATGGGAGCTTTAGCATGCCTAACAAACTGCAGAACACACACAGACTTTTTATTTTTGCCCCCCAAGTTTTCTAAAGTTTTCTATATATTTATTTATTTTTATTTATTGTTGGACATAAAATAATGTAAAAAAACAACAACAGCAAATCAGAACCTAATGATTTAAATGTTGGCAATCTGTTCCAAAGTATACCCACGCATTAAATACAAACGTAAGCAAGGTTTGAAATTATTATGTTTTAGTCAAATATTATACATGTTTGGGTTTCTTGCTGTCAATTTGCACTCCACAAATTTTTTGTAATTTTGTTCCGGCCCTCTGACCATCCGCTCAAGACAAAATCATCCCAGGGCAGAATCGAGTTGATGATCCCTGCTGTACACCCACACATCTCCCCTTCCCCTCCTTAAAAATAACCTGTCCCACGGAAGCAACTGACGCGACAACTGTGTCTGATCAAAGGCTGTGACATATGGACAGAAGGCCCAGCATGCAAAAGCCGGCGGCCTGCATCCCATTTCAAAGCCAGCAGAGCCGAGGATGTTGTATTCCCCATGGCCATTCGACAGAGACTAGACCTATGATCTTGTCACCCACACCCGGATCACATCCACTGCCCACCGTGTTGCACCTTCTAACCCCCTACCATGTCCTCATCTTTCAACCGCAGACATGTATCACTTAGAGTTCCTCAACTGAGCTGGTTTACAACATGGGTAAGCAAACAGATGTCCTTCAGGAAATGACTGTGGCACTGGAGACAGTTTCTGCATCTCTGTGACAAGTTTTGTGCATGGTGGTCATATGAAGCAGGGTGAGTAAAGTATTAGTTATCATAGCATCATATAGTCTAACGTAAATTGGTCAATGAACTAGCTGAAGTTACGCTGAGATGGGGCGATATTGAAATTACACTGCAAAAGCTGAAAAGCAAAAACCCTAACCCAGAATTCACATTTGTCAATACTAAAGACCTAGCAACCAGCAACATGTAATTTTCATGCATCTCTCTCTTTTTTTGCCTTTTGTCAATCCCTCTCTCAGTGAAACGGAGGTTGTTCTAATCTTGGCCTCATCGCTCCTACTATTCCAGTCTGTCTCTGGCCCTCAGTGCTTAAGCATGGCCAGTGAGTGCAAGGCGTAGATACATGTGCTAGCTACATGCTAAGCTTGCATGCCCAGTTATGCCTCTCTCCTGATCATTGATTTACATCCCAGGGTGTAATGAGTGCCCCAGCCCAACAGGTGACATTCATTATAACATCGGGGGGGAATGAGGCCAGACAGCCACGGGTTATCTCCTGTCCGCAGCCCAGTCAGCTGTCTTTCTGACTGGGAGCTTTGTCATTAATTGTATTTGTGTACCCTATTAACTCACAAAACAACTCACAAAATGTCTTACTTTATGAGTTTGGAGTGAAACATTTAACCATATCGTTATAAAAGTTTTTTTCATCCTGAAACATTTTTTACCGGAATAGCACAAGGCCAACTCTCTGCTTATAGGGATCATATGCATTACGCCAATCCCCTCATAATTACCATATCAGGCAGATTGATTGAGATTAAGGTTCTGATTGCCCTGAGTTGGTGCAGTTAACTACTTGGATGGCTGGCAAAGCACTGAAATTAAGTGCCAGGGATTAAAAATATTTTAGTTTGATCCCTTAGTCATACACGTAAGCATTAAAGAAAGCCCTCCTCCTATTGCCACTGCACATTTCTATCCTGCTTGACATTTTAAACCACTTTATTATCTGTGGTGCTCAGTTAAAATACCATCCTGATATTGCATTCTAGGATGGAATACTTCAGGAGAAATACACAAGGTTGGTGTGGAGTCCAATATGCCAAGGCTGACTCCCTTCGCCATCCCTCGATTATTGCATAAAGCATGCTTATTATTGAATAAAAAAAACACTAGTACACCGCAGGAGAGAATGTGTTGCCGAGCCGCATCTTGTTTGTACTGTGAAAGGCACAGTGTAAATTGCAGGTTGTGTGAGTACCAAGATACATAAGGCACATGAGACTCTAGAACCCTTCCTCAAACCTTCACGTTCGGCAGGGTGTTCACTTTTTGCATGGAAAAGCTAACTAAGCCAGTGATGTTACAGCCACTTCAAAGCACTATGTAGCCTATCCACCAGGGATTTAGTGGCCTTTGATCTGAATTAATGTGTTTATTTTCATTACAATTTTTAATTTACATAAGGGACCTAAGCTGTACGCCACTTCCTTGGCACTTCACTTGGTATCACTTGTATAAACAACGCATTACAGTGCCTTCAGAAATTATTCATACCCATTGACTTTGTTGTGTTACAGCATGAAATCAAATTATTATTATTTTACCTCACCAATCTACACACAATACCCCATAACGACAAAATGAAAACATGTAAAAAAAAAAAAAAAAAAATGCAATTTTTTTGAAAATGAAACAGAAATATCTAATTTACATAAGTATTCACACCCCTGAGTCAATACATGTTAGAATCACCTTTGGCAGCGATTACGGCTGGGGGTCTTTCTGGTTAAGTGTTTAAGAGCTTTGCACACCTGGATTGCACAATATTTGCCCATTATGCTTATCAAAATTCTTCAAGATCTGTCAAATTGGTTGTTGATCATTGCTAGACAACCATTTTCAAATCTTACTATAGATTTTCCTGCAGATTTAAGTCAAAACTGCAACTCACAGCCACTCAGGAACATTCTGTGACTTCTTAGTATGCAACTCCAGTGTAGATTGTGTTTTACGTTATTGTCCTGCTAAAAGGTGAATTCATCACCCAGGGTCTGGTGGAAAGCAGACTGAACCAGATTTTCCTCTAGGATATTGCCTGTGCTTAGCTCCATTTCATTTTTTTTTTATCCTGAAAGAACTACCCAGACCTTTACAATTACAAGCATACATGATGCAGCCAACACCATGCTTGAAAATTTGACCCGTTTCAGGAAGCTAGGCTTATTCTCACAATGCATTTTTTTGGCAGAAATGCCATCTGGAAGATGTGAACGTTCATGTGCCTTAATAACTGTTAAGGCTGTCGCTCTCCTCATCCTCGGATGAGGTGAGGAGAGAAGGATCTTCAGACCAAAATGCGGTTTGCGGGAAATAAGCCATCTTTTATTTTATAACAACGATGAAGATGGCAACACGAAAACAAACACTTTAACAAACTTACAAAATAACAAAACGACGAGAACGAAACCTGAATATAAACTTACATAACTGAACGTAAACTCACGAACAGGAGACAGACGACATCGAAACGTAATGAACAGCCAAACAGTCCCATATGTGAAAATACATCGAACACGAGAGACATCACAGGAGACAATCACCCACAAACAAACAGTGAGAACGCCTTACCTAAATATGACTCTTAATTAGAGGAAAACGCAAACCACCTGCCTCTAATTAAGAGCCATACCAGGCAACCCATAACCAACATAGAAACAGATAACATAGACTGCCCACCCAAAACACATGCCCTGACCATAAACACATAAAAAAAAACATAAAACAGGTCAGGACTGTTACAGAACCCCCCCCCTCAAGGTGCGAACGCCGGGCGCACCAGCACAAAGTCCAGGGGAGGGTCTGGGTGGGCAGTTGACCACGGTGGTGGCTCCGGCTCTGGACGCTCTCCCCACACCACCATAGTCACTCCCCTCTTCTGTCTACCCCTTCCACTGACCACCCTAAAACTACCTTCCCCTAAATAAACGGCCAGCACCGGGACAAGGGGCAGCACCGGGACAAGGGGCAGCACCGGAACAAGGGGCAGCACCAGGATAAGGACCAGCACCAGAATAAGGGGCAGCACCGGGACAAGGGGCAGCACCGGGACAAGGGGCAGCACCGGGACAAGGGGCAGCACCGGGACAAGGGGCAGCACCGGGACAAGGGGCAGCACCGGGACAAGGGGCAGCACCGGGACAAGGGGCAGATCCCGGCTGAAGGACTCTGGCAGGTCCCGGCTGAGGGACTCTGGCAGGTCCTGTTTGGACGGCTCTGGCAGGTCCTGGCTGGACGGCTCTGGCAGGTCCTGGCTGGACGGCTCTGGCAGGTCCTGGCTGGACGGCTCTGGCAGGTCCTGGCTGGACGGCTCTGGCAGGTCCTGGCTGGACGGCTCTGGCAGGTCCTGGCTGGTTGGCGGCTCTGGCAGATCCTGTCTGGTTGGCGGCTCTGGCAGATCCTGTCTGGCGGGCGGCTCTAGCGGCTCCTGTCTGGCGGGCGGCTCTAGCGGCTCCTGTCTGGCGGACGGCTCTGTAGGCTCATGGCAGACGGGCGGCTTTGCAGGCTCATGACAGACGGGCGGCTTTGCAGGCTCATGGCAGACGGATCGCTCATACGGCGCTGGGGAGACGGATGGCTCAGATGGCGCTGGGGAGACGGATGGCTCAGATGGCGCTGGGGAGACGGATGGCTCAGATGGCGCTGGGGAGACGGATGGCTCAGATGGCGCTGGGGAGACGGATGGCTCTGTAGGAAGGAGAAGGAGAGACAGCCTGGTGCGTGGTCTAGGCACTGGCTGCGCTGGAAAGGAGGAAACAGCAGGAGAGAGAACCCGGAGAGACAGCCTGGTACGGGGGGCTGCCACCGGAGGACTGGTACATGGAGGTGGCACCGGGTCTACCGGACCGTGAAGGAGGACACGTGCTCTTGAGCACCGAGCCTCCCCAACCCTACCAGGTTGAATGATCCCCGTAGCCCTGCCAGTGCAGCGAGGTGGAATAGCCCGCACTGGCCTATGCAGGCGAACCGGGGACACCACCTGTAAGGCTGGTGCCATGTACGCCGGCCCGAGGAGACGTACTGGAGGCCAGATACGTTGGGCCGGCTTCATGACATCCGGCTCGATGCCCAACCTAGCCCTCCCAGTGCGGCAAGGTGGAATAGCCCGCACTGGGCTAAGCACGCGTACTGGGGACACCGTGCGCTTTACCGCATAACACGGTGTCTTACCAGTACGACGCCTTCTACCTCCACGGTAAGCACGGGGAGTTGGCTCGGGTATCCTACCCGGCTTTGCCACACTCCTTGTGTGCCCCCCCCCAAGAAATTTTTTGGTCTGACTCACGGGCTCCCAACCGCGTCGTCGCGCTGCCTCCTCATACCAGCGCCTCTCAGCCTTCGCTGCCTCCAACTCCTCCTTTGGACGGCGATATTCCCCTGGTTGAGCCCAAGGTCCTCTACCGTCCAGGATCTCCTCCCAAGTCCAGAAGTCCTTGTTGCTCCGTAGAGCATTCCCATACCGCTTGGTCTTAGCGTGGTGGGTGATTCTGTTAAGGCTGTCGCTCTCCTCATCCTCGGATGAGGTGAGGAGAGAAGGATCTTCAGACCAAAATGCGGTTTGCGGGAAATAAGCCATCTTTTATTTTATAACAACGATGAAGATGGCAACACGAAAACAAACACTTTAACAAACTTACAAAATAACAAAACGACGAGAACGAAACCTGAATATAAACTTACATAACTGAACGTAAACTCACGAACAGGAGACAGACGACATCGAAACGTAATGAACAGCCAAACAGTCCCATATGTGAAAATACATCGAACACGAGAGACATCACAGGAGACAATCACCCACAAACAGTGAGAACGCCTTAACCTAAATATGACTCTTAATTAGAGGAAAACGCAAACCACCTGCCTCTAATTAAGAGCCATACCAGGCAACCCATAACCAACATAGAAACAGATAACATAGACTGCCCACCCAAAACACATGCCCTGACCATAAACACATAAAAAAAAACATAAAACAGGTCAGGACTGTTACAATAACAAACTTTTATTCGTATTTACAGATGGACTACAACATTTAAATTGCGAGCCGAGTTGGTTTAGCCATGGAAAAGCCAGGAACCTTCCTGCTAGCCATGATTGGCTGAGATAATGGATGGGTTGGACATGCCGGAAGATGAGTTTGGATTGGTCTTCCATGTACAGTGGTTCTTCCTTTAAAAGTTACGAGTTTATGCCGTGACCGTTTGTGGTAGATGGTGGCATTCTGTCACTGCACCACATTATCACAAGGGGGAGTTAGAACGCTGATCTATCGGAGGTCTTATCTGTGGCAATTAATGGAGGTGTTTTCATTCTGAGAGTGTCTCCTCTGGCACTAGAGTCCTTCATCAGGCAACAACAACAAAAACTGTCTGTGGTCCTGGAGTTAAGCGAGAACTTAACAATGGGGGAATTTCACTTATCATGTGGACTGACGATTGGCCTTTTGCCCTTTATTCAGATTACAATCGCTCACTGTCGGTTATTTTAAACTAAATCATTTCCAAAATGTTGTTATTTTCTAAACAAAGCGATTATTATTATTATTATTATTAACCCTGCATTATAATTATATAAAAGTCCATTAGATATTCTCACAGATCAGACTTGCCCTAACGAAAAATGCCCCTTAGATATTAACTTTTTATGGCTGCAGGGGCAGTATTGAGTAGCTCTGATTAAAGGTGCCCATTTCAAACGGCCTCGTACTCAATTCTTGCTCAAACAATATGCATATTATTATTACTATTGGATAGAAAACACTCTCTAGTTTCTAAAACCGTTTGAATTATGTCTGTGAGTGAAACAGAACTCATTCTGCATCAAACTTCCTGACAGGAAGTGGAAAGTCTGAAATTGAGGCTCTGTTCCAGGGGCTGCCTATTAAATCCCTTGTTATTTATTAGTTTAGATGCACTTCATACATCTTCCACTAGATGTCGACAAGGAGTGAGAGAAGAAATGGACTGTGTAACTTGATCTGGACTCGAATTACAGCTCATGGAATGACGTGTCCTCCATTTCCTGTTTTCAGGAAGGCGCGAAGAGAGACATGGATTTGCCTTCTGTTTAGCTGTCGTTATAGGCGACTACTATCTCCGGCTTTGATTTTATTTGATACATGTGACCATATCATCGTAAAGTATGTTTTTTCAATATAGTTGAATCAGATTATTGAATTTTTTTGGGGAGTTTTGCCGTGTTCCGTTCTCTGACTTTGTTGACGATGGAGCGATTCGTGCCACTTGGCTAGTGCGCTTGCTAAATCGAGAGGGAAAGTGGCCGTTCTAAATCCAAACAACGATTGTTCTTGACAAAGGACACCTTGTACAACATTCTGATGAAAGATCAGCAAAAGTAAGAAACATTTTATGATGCTATTTCATATATCTGTCGTGCATGTGAACTAGTCGTCGGCGCCCAACGTTTGGGTACTCTATGTATACCGAAGTGTATGTCGTAATGAAGTTATTTTTTAGAATTCTAACACTGCGATTTCATTAAGAACTAATGGATCTATCATTTCCTATTCAACATTTATTTTTTAGTTATGTTTATGAATAGTATGTTTATGAATAGTCATTTGGTCAGAATATGTGTGTCATAAAAAGTGTCAGAAAAAAATCTGGACGTTGTGGGACAAAATAGCTACGTTAGCAGAATGTATAACCACTGATTTCAGCTCTAAATATGGACATTTTCGAACAAAACATAAGTGTATGTATAACCTGATGTTATAGGACTGTCATCTGATGAAGAATATCAAGGTTAGTCAAAAATTATATATCTTTTGCTTGTTTGTTACGATCGCTAACCTTTTGCTACTGGGAAATGGCATGTCTTTCTGGCTATTGTGGTAAGCTAATATAACCCTATATTGTGTTTTCGCTGTAAAACACTTAATAAATCGGAAATATTGGCTGGAATCACAAGATGCCTGTCTTTGATTTGCTGTACACTATGTATTTTTCAGAAATATTTTACGATGAGTAATTAGGTATTTGACGTTGGTGTCTGTAATTATTATGGCTGCTTTCGGTGCAATTTCTGATTGTAGCTGCAATGTAAACTATGATTTATACCTGAAATATGCACATTTTTCGAACAAAACATAGATTTATTGAATAACATGTTATAAGACTGTCATCTGATGAAGTTGTTTGTTGGTTAGTTTGGTTGGTTCTTGGTTAGTTAGGTTGGCTTTGTGCATGCTACCTGTGCTGTGAAAAATGTCTGTGCTTTTTTGTATTTGGTGGTGAGCTAACATAAATATACGTGCTGTTTTCGCTGTAAAACATTTTAAAAAATCGGACATGTTGGCTGGATTCACAAGATGTGTACCTTTCATTTGCTGTATTGGACTTGTTAATGTGTGAAAGTTAAATATTTAAAAAAAATATATTTTGAATTTCGCGCCCTGCACTTGAAGTGGCTGTTGTCATAAGTGTACCGACGCCGGGCTGCAGCCATAAGAAGTTAAATGTGCAACCACTGGGAAAAAAACTCTAAACCACCTTTACTCCACACACAGAGACACGTACAAAACTCTCTATGCTCCTGATTCCTGCTTACAAGAAAAAATTAAAGCAGGAAGCACCAGTGACTCGGTCAATAAAAAAGTGGTCAGATGAAGCAGATGCTAAGCTACAGGACTGTTTTGCTAGCACATACTGGAATATGTTCCGGGATTCTTCCGATGGCATTGAGGCGTACACCATATCAGTCACTGGTTTCATCAATAAGTGCATCGATGACGTCGTCCCCACTGTACGTACATACTCCAACCAGAAGCCATGGATTACAGGCAACATCCACACTGAGCTAAAGGGTAGAGCTGCCGCTTTCAAGGAGCGGGACTCTAACCCGGAAGCTTATAAGAAATTCCTGCTAAGCCCTCTGACGAATCATCAAACAAGCAAAGCATCAATACAGGACTAAGATGGAATCATACTATACTAGCTCCGACGAGGGTCGGATGTGGCAGGGCTTGCAAACTATTACAGACTACAAAGTAAGCACAGCCGAGAGCTGCCCAGTGACATGAGCCTACCAGACGAGCTAAATTACTTCTATGCTCACTTTGAGGCAAGTAACACTGAAACATGCATGAGAGCATCAGCTGTTCCGGACGACTGTGTGTTCACGCTCTCCACAGACGATGTGAGTAAGACCTTTAAACAGGTCAACATTCACAAGGCCATAGGGCCAGACGGATGCATGCGCCGACCAACTGGCAAGTGTCTCCACTGACATTTTCAACCTCTCTCTGTCTGAGTCTGTAATACCAACATGTTTCAAGCAGACCACCATAGTCCCTGTGCCCAAGAACACAAAGGTAATCGGCCTAAATGAGTACCAACCCGTAGCACTCACATCTGTAGCCATGAAGTGCTTTGAAAGGCTGGTCATGGCTCACATGAACACCATTATCCCAGAAACCGTAGACCCACTCCAATTTGCATACCACCCCAACAGATCTACAGATGATAAAACCTCTATTGCACTCCACACTTCCCTTTCACACCTTGACAAAAGGAACACCTATGTAAGAATGCTATTCATTGGTTACAGCTCAGCATTCAACACCATAGTGCCCTCAAAGCTCATCACTAAGCTAAGGACCCTGGAACTAAACACCTCCCTCTGCAACTGGATCCTGGAATTCTTAACGGGCCTCCCCCAGGTGGTAAGGGTTGGTAACATCACATCTGCCACGCTGATCCTCAACACAAGTGCCCCTTAGGGGAGTGTGCTCAGTCCACTCCTGTACTCCCTGTTCACTCATGCACGGCCAGGCATGACTCCCACACCATCATTAAGTTTGCCGATGACACAACAGTGGTAGGCCTGATCACCGACGATGACAAGACAGCCTAGAGAGAGGAGGTCAGAGACCTGACCTTGTGGTGCAAGGACAAAAACATCTCCCTCAATGTGTTTAAGACAAAGTTAATGATTGTGGACTACAGGAAAAGGAGGACCGAGCACGACCCCATTCTCATCAACGGGGCTGCAGTGGAACAGGTTGAGAGCTTCAAGTACCTTGGCGTCCACATCACCAACAAACTAACATGGTCCATGCACACCAAGACAGTCGTGAAGAGGGCACGACAAAACCTATTCCCCCTCAGGAGACTGAAAAGATTTGCCATGGGTCCTCAGATCCTAAAAATGTTCTACAGCTACACCATCGAGAGCATCCTGATAGGTTGCATCACTGCCTGGTATGGCAACTGCTCGGCCTCCCACCGCAAGGCACTACAGAGGGTAGTGCGTACGGTCCAGTATATCATTGGGGGCAAGCTTCCTGCCATCCAGGACCTCTATACCAGGCGGTGTCAGAGGAAGTCATAGGCTGTTCTCTCTGCTACCGCACGGCAAGCGGTACCCCGAGTGCCTAGGTCAAAGAGGTTTCTAAACAGCTTCTACCCCCAAGCCATAAGTCTCCTGAACATCTAATCAAATGGCTACCCAGACTATTTGCATTGCGTCCCCCCCCTTTTACGCTGCTGAAACTCTCTGTTATTATCTATGCATAGTCACTTTAATAACTACCTACATGTACATATTACCTCAATTACTTCAAATAACCGGTGCCCCCGCATATTGATTCTGTACCGCCATTTCACTGTAAGGTGATGTATTCGGCGCATGTGACAAATACATTTGTATTTGATTCATATTACAGCTATGACAATGTTTGTATTGGTAGTAGTATATGTTGGGATTATGCCAGTTCATTGTTTAGCTAGCTACATGTCTAAAGAAAATACTACTTTGCCAGATGATTGCATTACCCATCAAGTTAGCCAGGTGTGTCTGGGGGTGATTATGGTCATTCATGAACATGTGTACATGTCTTGACAATAGTGACCCAATTACTTAGCTAGATGTGGCTGGGGTGTGGTTATAGCATTTGTTTTACCCACGTCATCTAATAATTATAAAATATTCATACAATATTTTTCATCTGGACATTTTATTTTTCACTGCACCATTTGCACCTTCTGTATCCTGTGCACGTGACAAATAAACTTAAATTGTATTTGATTTAGTGTTTACCAGTGATGGCAATGTGAAGAACAACATGACCTGCACCAAAGCCAGATTAGGATATAGGCCAAGGATGAGATTTTAAAAAAAAAATCTATTTTTTTTCTACACTTTTAATCATGAAATCTTTGGTGGTTAACTAAACTACTCATTCTGTTTAGCACATGGCCTCACATGTCAACCCTTAAAGAGGTGAGTGGGTCTAAGGCTTAAGAGGGTGTGAACGAGGCTGAATGGGTTTAGACAAAGAAGCGCTCTCCAGTAGATGTACCAAAACATTCAAGGGCCATTTTCTCAAAAGTGGGGTTACAAGTTGATCAAGTTTTCAAAGCAGAATTACTTTCCCATTGTCTCCCAACTGCAGTGTATGATATACCATTTATAGTGCTTAGCTTAACTTTTATCCAATGTAAAAAAATTCAAATTTTGCTACATAGGACCGAATTCAGGTGGTGGGTCACACATATGGAGAGAACATAACACTTTGTATTCAGGATAAAAAGTGAATTGCCTTGCCACATGTTTTGCAGTATTATTTTAGTACCTTGTTGCAAATGTGATGCATGTTTTGGAATATTTTTATTCTGTATAGGCTTCCTTCTTTTCACTCTGTGAACTAGGTTAGTATATGTTGTTGATCCATCCTCAGTTTTCTCCAATCACAGCCATTAAAATCTGTAACTGTTTTAAAGTCACCATTGGCCTCATTGTGAAATCCCTGAGCAGTTTTCCTTCCTCTCCGGCAACTGGGTTAGGAAGGAAGCCTGTAGCTTTGTAGTGACTGGGTGTGTTGATACAACATCCAAAGTGTAATGTATAACTTTGCCATGCACAAAGTGATATTAAAAATCTGCTATGTTTTTACCCATCTACCAATTGGTGCACTTTGCAAATCATTTGAAAACCTCCCTGGTCTTTGTGGTTGTCACGTTCCTGACCTATTTCTGTTAGTTTGTTGTATGTGTTAGTTGGTCAGGACATGAGTTTGGGTGGGCATTCTATGTTTTCTGTTTCTATGTTGGTTAATGGGTTGCCTGGTATGGCTCTTAATTAGAGGCAGGTGTTTGGCGTTCCTCTAATTAAGAGTCATATTTAGGTAGGTGTTTTCACAGTGTTCGTTGTGGGTGGTTGTCTCCTGTGTCTGTGTATGTCGTTGCGCCACACGGGACTGTTTTCGGTTTGTTTGTTTTTTTTCGGTTTATGTAGTCTGTTCCTGTTTCATGCGTTCTTCGTTATATGTAAGTTCTTATGTTCAGGTGCGTCTACGTCGTTTGTTGTTTTGTTAGTGTATAATCGAGTTTGTGTTTTCTTTAATAAATATGTCTTCAAACTCCGCTGCATATTGGTTCAATCCCTGCTCCTCCTCTTCTGATGAAGAGGAAGAGGAAAGCCATTACAGTAGTTGACTCTGTTTTTGAAATGTACAGCTCGAATGAGGGACTTTACAGATAATTTTATTTGTGGGGTACAGAGATGTGGTAGTAATTCAAAAATCACGTAAAACACAATTTTTGCAGCTTATTATGTGACTTGTTAAGCACATTTCTACTCCTGAACTTATTTAGGCTTGCAATGTCAAAGGGATTGAATAATAACTGACTGAAGACATTTCAGCTTTTGATTTTTAATTCATTTAAAAAAAAATCTAAAAACATAATTCCACTTTGACATTATGGGGTATTCTGTGTAGACCAACGACAAACAAAATCTAACTTTTATCCATTTTAAATTCAGGATGTAACAGAACAAAATGTGGAAAAAGTGAAGGGCTGTGAATAGTTTTTAGATGTCATTCAATTGGTAACATAGATTTTTGTCTTCTAATGCCTCTTAAGGGGGAAAGTAATCTAAAAGTAACTGAATGTAATCCGATTACGTTACTGAGTTTGGGTAATCCAAAAGTTACGTTACTGATTACAATTTTGGACAGGTAACTAGTAACTGTAACAGATCACATTTAGAAAGTAACCTACCCAACCCTGGGTTGAGATTAGTTTTTATTTAAAAACAATTATTTAACCTTTATTTAAACAGGGAGTCACAATAAGATTAAAAAAATATTTTACAAGAGAGCCCTGTACACATTACAATAAAAACAAAATATTAAAACACACATAAAAACATTATAATTCAGCACACAATTAACAAAAATAAACATTTAATAAAAGCAATCACATTCAACTACATAGAGGTCCTCAATCAATAATGTAAACTGCCTGAGTGGCATCAGTACATCTAGCTTCAGTGAACTCTGCATATTGTTCCACAAATTAGGGGCAAAAAAACTAAACGTGGATTTTCCTAAATCTGTGGAGACTGAAGGGATCTCTAGTGTTATCCATTCCTGTGAATGGGTTTGGTAACTTATTATTCTTACCTTAATTAATGAAGTTACATATGGCGGGAGTCTGTTAGATTGTTTTGTAAATAAATAAAAGACAATGCAGCTCTCTTCTTACAGACAAAAAGGTCCATCCTACATTTTTATACAGACTACAATGATGAGTCCTAAAATTGTCCCCTGTGATAAAACGCATTGCAGAATGGTATACTGCGTCCAAGGGTTCTAAAACAGAGGGTGCCGCATGCATGTAAACAATTTCACCAAAATCCAATACAGGGAGAAGCATTGCTTGAACAAGCTTTCTCCTATTTTTAATACTAAGGCATGATTTATTTCGATATAAAAAAACAACCTTGGATCTTAGCTTCTTATTCAGATTTTTTTATATGCGTTGCGAAGGATATTTTGTCATCAATCCAGACACCCACATATAGTGCCTTGCAAAAGTATTCATCCCCCTTGGTGTTTTTCCTATTTTGTTCCATTACAACCTGAATTTAAATAGATTTTTATTTGGATATCATGTAACGGACATACACAAAATAGGGTGTTGTATGGTTTAGGGGGTTGAGTAGAATAGATGGGTTAGTGTTTAGTATAGGTGACTAGGAAAGTCTATGGTTGCCTGAATTGGTTCTCAATCAGAGACAGGTTATTGTTGTCTCTGATTGGGAGCCATATTTAAGGCAGCCATAGGCTTTAGCTGTTTGTGGGTAATTGTCTATGTGTAGTGTTTGTGTCAGCACTATCTGTCTGTATAGCTTCACGGTCGTCTATTTTGTTATTTTGTTAGTTTGTGTATAGTTGTTTGTTTCTTGTTTGTTTTTCTCTCTTCTTTAAATAAAGAAGATGTATTTTGCACACGCTGCGCCTTGGTCCAATCTCTCACAGTAAGACGATCGTGACAAAAGGTAACTTTACAAAGTATTGACTTTGAGGGGGTGAATACTTATGCACTCTCAAGTTCAGTTTTTGTCCTTATTTCTTGTTTGTTACACAATAAAAAATATGTTGCATCTTCAAAGTGGTAGGCATGTTGTGTAAATCAAATGATACAAACAACCCAAAAAAACATTTTCATTCCAGGTTGTAAGGCAACAAAATAGGAAAAATGCCAAGGGGGTGAATACTTTCGCAAGCCTGTATACCTATTAGGAAAAGAAAACAAAGTAGGAATAGCAAAGACATTTCTCCGGTTAACACCATTAGGCATGTCACCACTTTCTGATACAACATGTGGAACTCTCATAGTGACCAAAGAGGAGATGGTAAAAACGGACTTACATTTAATGCTAATATTGTCCTCTAGGAGATATAAGAAAGCTCAGGAAATATTTTTTACAAATATTTAACCCCTTATTTTTGTTGGCACAAAACTACCTCCATACTTCCATTCATTTGTATGGGTTACCATCAGATGAGTCCCGTGACACAGAGTCTCATCTTTCCATAGAGTGGGCACTTTAGTTTGTAGGTCAAACTGTTCAGACGCTAGACATTTTCGGGATGTTCATGGTCTGACAAACACCGCTGTAGCTTGGCCAGCTTCCACCGCAGATGCGCAAACTCTAGCTTAAATTGAGGGTGATTTTTTTATTATGTTACTTAGACTGATGCACGGGTGCATCAATATATTTTAAAAGCACCAACAGTCTGAGCAGCTGTGTTAGTCAATTTAAATTAAGGGAAATACCAGTGTGGGCAAAAGTATTAATCATATCACTTTAGTGAATCAGTTTTTAAAGGGTTGATGATATTAGATTTGAGCATTTGTGGCCTCCATTTCAGAAAATCTTAATTTACCTAAAATGTCTCATTGCCATACTCCTACTAGTGGCACAATGTCATCATAACGGTCAACATTTTTTAAAGTCATTATGCTACCATATTAGTTGATTTAGAATGGGAAGATGTACTACTACTACTATTTGGGTACATCACTTTATCTAACTCAAAGGTGACAAGTCTGAAATGAACCAAACTGATACATTTCCAGTCAGAATACTGGCTCCAAGATATAAAAATCAGACTGATCATGGTCTGCACATTTCACTTTATTTTCTATTCTAGTTACAAAATCACCACTTAAAGCTGGGTATGCTTCAGAATATTGTCACGAAGGGTTATTGGTACGAGCTGCACTAAAAGTCCTCCAAGAAAATATATGTGGTTCTCTCCCTACTGCATGTCAGCAAAACAGTCAGGAGAGAAGCTGACATGCTAACACTGATTTGCTCCTGATTTGTAATATATTCCCTGATATAAAAAAACCTTTCCAGCTGTCTTTCAGATACTTCTTTACACGATGGTAGGCCATATACTGTATCTTAGCTGTCGAAGGCATGCATAAATACACAGGATTAAATGCAATAGTTTCTGTTGTTAGATATACATTTTAGTTAATTAGCAGACACTCTTATCAAAAGGGATGAGCAGGGGGTGTGAGGGGGGTGCTGTGTAATTAATTAAGATACTCTTTGAAAATGTAGGGTTTCAGATGTTTTTTGTAAGATGGGCAAGGACTCTGCTATCCTAGATTCAGCGGGAAGCTGGATCCACCATTGGGGTGCCAGGACAGAGAAGAGTTTGGAATGGGGTAAGCGGAAGCTGCCCTCCCATAGGAGTGGGAGGGCCATGAGACCAGAGGTGGTTGAACGGAGTGCTCGGGTTGGGGTGTAGGGTTTGAGCATAGCCTGAAGATAGGGAGGGGCAGTTCCTCTTGCTCCTCCATAGGCAAATTGGTTGAACACCAGGTGGGTTGCAGCGTTCTGGAAAAGTTGTAGGGTGGCAGGGTGTTTGATTTCACAAACAGGGAGCCCAGCAACAGCAAGTTGCAGTAGTCCAGATGGGAAATGACAAGTGCCTGGATAAGGACCTGTGCCGCTTCCTTTGTGAGGAAGGGTCGTACTCTATGTTGTTGTAGAGCATGAACCTGAAGGATTGAGTCACTGCTTTGATGTTTGCAGAGAACGACAGAGTATTGTCCAGAGTCACACCAAGGTTCTTTGCACTCTAGGAGGGGGACACCGTGGAGTTGTCAACAGTGATGGAGAGGTCTTGGAGCGGATAGGCCTTCCTCGGGAGAAAGAGCAGCTCCGTCTTGTAGAGGTTGAGCTTTAGGTGGTGGGCTGACATCCAAGATATTTGCAAAGCACGCAAAGATGCGTGTCGCCACCTGGATGTCAGAAGGGGGAAGGTGAAAAGTAGTAGTGTGTCATCCGCATAGCAATGGTAGGAGAGACCATGTGAGGATATGATGGAGGAGAGTGACTTGTTGTATAGAGAGAAGAGGAGCGGACCTAGACCCGAGCAGTGTGGGTCACTAGTAGTGAGAGTACGTGGTGCAGACACAGATCCTCTCCACGTCACCTGGTATTTGTAGCTTGTCAGGTAGGATGCAAACCAAGAGTGTGCAGAGCCTGAAACACCCAGCACTGAGAGGGTTGAGATGAGGATCTAATGGTTCACAGTGTTGAAGGCAGCAGATAGATCTGGAAGAATGCTTTGGCAGTGTGGAGAGCCTCCCGACACAGAGAAGAGCAGTCTCTGTTGAGTGACCCGTCTTGAAGCCTGACTGATCAAAAATATAATTCTGAGAGAGATAGTGAGAGTTGTTCAGAGACAACACGCTCACATTTTCGGGGAAAAAAGAAAGCGCTACTGGTCTGTAGTTTTTGATTTCAGAGGAGTCAAGTGTTTCTTCCTACAGGAGGGAAGCAACTTGGGCCATTTTGATGTCAGAGGGATCGAGCCAGTGGTCAGGGATGAGTTGATGCGGGAGATGAGGAATGAGAGATGGTCTGGAGAAGGGAGGAGGGAATGGGGTCCAGCGGGCAGGCTGTCGGGTGGCCGGACCTCACTAGTCACAGGATTTTATCTGGAGAGAGCAGGAGATGAGGGTTGAGCTGGCCGGGAGGAAAAGGGACAATGCGAGTCATAGGATGCGGAAAGGGAGGAGAGTAGGGTCGAAGAGGCTGAAGGGAGAGATGATAGGATAGAAGAGGAGAGAGTAGTGGGAGAGAGAGAGCGAAGATTGTGACGGCTCATTACCATCTGGGTAGGGGCTGAGTGGCTAGGGTTGGAGGAGAGGGAGACAGAAAATGAAACAAGGTAACACTTTACTTGACACCCAGGGTCATAACACGGTCATAACCATGTCATAATGTGGTTGTGATATGGCACTCTACTGGAGATTCCAGGCTTCTCCTGCCATCATCAGAGTGCACAGCTGAAACTGTATATTGGAAACACTAATTTTGTTATTTTAACTAAAACATAACCAATCTTCATTAAACATAAATACCGATTGTTTTTGCATGGATTCCGCAATGTGGTTAGCTTTTAACAGCTAGGACCGCTATTTCTTGTCCCGGAATACCGCTTTACTGACAGGTTAAAGTCTGCTTGAAAGAGAAACTAGCTAAGCTGCTAATGTTAGCCATCAAGCAAACGAAGTTAGTCCCAGATAAATTTTCCAATGGAGCCCCTCGTCTGGAGAAGTAAACAAACGTTTCCAGCGCTGTAGGAGCTGTATCTACATTGCTTTGTTTCGGGACAAACGGGATCACTCAGAGTTCCAATGCAGCAATTCTTTGCTTGAGAATTATAGGCTTGAGGTGGCTTCCTTGATCACGCAGGTCGCCAGCCTACATAAAAAACTGAGGAAAACACAGGGTGGAATATTTACCTTTTCTACACCGGTGGCTGGACGGTGTTCTCGCATGTTGGATGCATCTCCGTCTTGCCGTTTGTAGTTATCTTACTAGACGGTGTTGCCTGGAGTTCGTTCACCAGGGTAGCCATCTCCTGCCTCTCCTCCCCCATCTGATAAGAGCAAGAGGAGCATGGAAGTCAATGATGGTTGCATGTCACAAGCCTTGGAAGCCGAAGACAGCCGCCTCCCGCAAAGCAGTCCACACTCCCAACGAGAGGCCCAGAGCAGAGCCAAACAACTATTTGTTTCGCCGCCCTGGAGCCTGACCTTTCTGCACCTTCATCGCTGGGGGCACCCGTCTGTGGCCACTGTGCCTACTCCTACTCCTTTCCCTACGATTTCGAAGAAGACGTCGGCAACCTTCCATCCCTGCTCTGGATTGAGCGGGGCTTCTACATCTGTCGGAGGCCTGCACCATCCTGTGAAGCGTGGGAGTGGGCGGATTTCCTCGTCCTTCTCGCCAGCCATGATTTTGGGCAGTTCCATGGTAAGAAATGTGTCTGTTCCTGTTGCAAAAACAATGTCCTATCCCGGAGCTCGAGTAACTTACATTACTAAGCTGCTCCCGAATGTACCAAACCAGGACATGCACATGAATTCTATTGTAATCCATGTGGGTTGTTATGACATTATGAAGGGCAGCCCTGCACAGTTGAAACTGGAATTTAAAGAGCTGATTGACTCTCTGCTAGACACTAATAAAATACCCATCATATGTGGCCCTGTGCCCTCTCTGAATCGTGGCATTGAACGCTTGAGCAGGATTATTTCTCTACACAACTGGCTACATGATTATTGCAGCTCAATGGGTATAACTTTTGTTGACAAATTCGATGCCTTTTGGAAACAAAACACGTAATCTAAGGTAAGTCCCTCTAACTGCCCTGAATGCTTCTGCTGATTCTACAGCTATTTTATGCAGCAATCATGTGGCTATGCACCAGATGTATTCTGTTAGCACTGGGGCTGTGTGTCCTGATAGGAACTCCACTGTGTGCAGCTCACCCTGCACTAACATAAATAAAATGAAAATATCAACTTTTGCTAAGCTTCCCAGTAAAGCAATGAAAACAAGCAAGCATCCCAGAAAAGTACTCAAAATAGCCCACGTTAACATATGTAGCTTAAGAAACAAGGTTCATGACATGAATAACTTGCTAGTAACAGATGACATTCATATCTCTGAAACTTACTTAGACAGTACCTTTGATGATACAGTGGTAACAATTGTCACGATCGTGTGGAGGATTGACGGACCAAAACGCAGCATTAGGAAAATAAGCCATCTCCTTTTATTGATGAAGAAGGCAAAACGAAACAAACACACTTACGAACTAACCAAAACAATAAACGATCGTGAAGCTAATAAACGATGTGCACACACAGGCTACAAACGTTTAACATAGACACGGAAGAAAATCACCCACAACGAACACTGTGAAAACGCCTACCTAAATATGACTCTTAATTAGAGGAACGCCAAACACCTGCCTCTAATTAAGAGCCATACCAGGCAACCCATAAACCAACATAGAAACAGAAAACATAGAATGCCCACCCAACCTCACGTCCTGACCAACTAACACACATAACAAACTAACAGAAATAGGTCAGGAACGTGACATAACCCCCCCCATAAGGTGCGAACTCCGGGCGCACCAGCACAAAGTCTAGGGGAGGGTCTGGGTGGGCATCTGACCACGGTGGTGGCTCAGGCTCCGGGCGAGGTCCCCACCCCACCATAATCAATCCTAGCCTCCATCTCCCCCTAAGAATGTCCACCCTCCTTTTACCCCCACAAAATCCTCTTAGTAACATCAATGACAGGGACAGCACCGGGACAGAGAGATAGATCAAGACAGAGGGATAGCACAAGACAGAGGGATAGATCAGAATATAGAGGTAGCTCAGGATAGAGAGGGAGATCAGGATAGAGGGGCAACTCCGGACTGAAAGGCAGCTCCGGACAGAGAGACAGCTCTGGACTGAGGGGCAGTTCTGGGTATATAGCCGTTTCTGGCTGAAGGGCAGCTCATGGCTGACTGACGGATCTGGACGCTCATGGCAGGCTGACGGCTCTCGACGCTCATGGCTGGCTGACGGCTCTCGACGCTCATGGCCGGCTGAAGACTCTGGACGCTCATGGCTCACCGACGGCTCTCGACGCTCATGGCTGGCTGACGGCTCTCGACGCTCATGGCTGGCTGACGGCTCTCGACGCTCATGGCTGGCTGACGGCTCTCGACGCTCATGGCTGGCTGACGGCTCTCGACGCTCATGGCTGGCTGACGGCTCTCGACGCTCATGGCTGGCTGACGGCTCTCGACGCTCATGGCTGGCTGACGGCTCTCGACGCTCATGGCTGGCCGAAGGCTCTGGACGCTCATGGCTCACTGACGGCTCTGGCAGATCCTGTCTGGTTGGCGGCTCTGGCAGATTCTGTCTGGTTGGCGGCTCTGGCAGATCCTGTCTGGTTGGCGGCTCTGGCAGATCCTGTCTGACGGACGGCTCTAGCGGCTCCTGTCTGGCGGGCGGCTCTAGCGGCTCCTGTCTGGCGGACGGCTCTAGAGGAAACTACACTAGAGGAAACTACACTATGAAACAAAGATAAATGACAAAGAAGTATAGTAAAAAGCTTTGGAGCATCTTCAATGACATTGTGGGATAAAAGGCAAACTCAGCTACATCATTCATTGAATCAGATGGCTCATTCGTCACAAAACCCAACTACTTTAAGAATGTTTTCATTGGCAAGATTAGCAAATTTAGGCATGACATGCCAGCAAAAAACGCTGACACTACACATACAAGTATACTTGACCAAATTATGAAAGACAAGAATTGTAATTTTGAACTCCGTAAAGTGAGTGTGGAAAAGGTGAAAAAATTATTGTTGTCTATCAACAATGGCAAGCCACCGGAGTATGATAACTTGGATGCTTGATGATAAAAGCGGACGATATTGCCTCTCCCATTTGAAATATCTTCCAATTAAGCCTAATACAAAGTGTGCCCTCAGGCCTGGACGGAAGCAAAAGCCATTCCGCTACTTAAGAATAGTAAAGCCCCCTTTTACTGGCTCAAATAGCTGACCAATCAGCCTGTTACCAACCCTTAGTAAAGTTTTGGATATTTTATTTTGACCTCATACAATGCTAATTTACAGTACAAAAATTGACAACAGACTTTCAGCACACTTATAGGGAAGGACATTCAACAAGCACAGCACCTACACATTATTCATGATTGGCTGAGAGAAATTGATGATAAAAATATTGTCTAGGCCCTTTACTTTTTAAAATCTTTACTAACGACATGCCACTGGCTTTGAGTAAATGTATGTATGATTCAACACTATAAACGTCAGCTACTACAGTGACTGAAATGACTGCAACACTTAAAGAGCTGCAGTTAGTTTCAGAATGTGTGGCAAGCAATAAGTTAGTCTTAAATATTTCAAAAACTAAAAGCATTGTATTTGGGACAAATCCTTCACTAAACCCTAAACAATTTAAAATCTTGTAATAAATAAATGTGGAAATTCAGCAACTTCAGTTGACTAAACCTCTTGGAATAACCCTGGATTGTAAGCTGTTATGGTCAAAACATATTGATAGAACAGTAGCTAAGATGGGGAGAAGTCTGTCTATAACACACACCTAACCCAATGTTCTTTTGCGGATGACTGGAATAAATGCTGGAGCAGATTTCAGGAGCAGGACGAGATACCCTCTTTTTGACTGATGAAAGGGCATGTACGTGATAGGCCTATCTAGCATTATTATGGTCATAATGCTTCTTAACAGTTTCATAAAGTGTAGTTTCTTGGTCCAAGTAAAGTGACGCAGGATGGTCATAATGCTTCTTGATAGTATGATGAAAAAAATCAGTTTTGTCAATTGTTATGACATATTATTACATAATTATGACCGTGTGATAATGTGTTATGACACTGGGTGTCAAGTGAAGTGTTACCGGAAACAAAGTAGTGATCAGAGACCTGGAGGGTGGTTGAAGTGAGATAGTAGGCGAACAGCCTCTAGTAAAGATGAGGTCAAGCGTATTGTTTGCCTTGTGAGTGGGAGGGGACTGGGAAAGCGTGAGGTCAAAAGAGGCAAGGAGGGGAAAGAAAGATTTGGAAAGAAATTAATCAAAGGCAAACGTCGGGAAGTTGAAGTCACCAAGTATGAAGAGCGATGAGCTATCGTCAGGAAATGAACTTGTCAAGCTCATTGAGGAACTCCCTAAGGGCACCTGGTGGGTGAGAAATGACAACAATGTTAAGCTTGAGTGACAGTGACAGCATGGAATTCAAATGAAGAGATGGACAGGGGAGTGAGGGAGAAGAGAAAATCTGCAAAATCACTTCAGTAACTACTACAGTATACTACAATCCTCAAAAACACTACATGAATTACTGTAGTATATTCGACAGTTTTCTTTTACTACAATATTTAAACTATAGTTAACTATACTACAGTATACTACAGTAGTTCGCAAAACACTACAGTGAATACTATAGTATTTATACTATAGTACACTGTAGTGTTTTGTCATGTAGGTAGGCTGGTCAGCCATGAATACATGGCCTTGGATGGATCCCAGCTGTCTACAAGTTGATATACATGTTTTTGTGTGAAGTTTTTGTGTGAAGCACCAGCAGTGGGTCACAACAAATCTCTCCATAATCATGTGAATGGTCAGTGAAGGCTTAGAACTGCCTTGGAAGTCCTGCCAGAAAGTGATGATGAAAGGTACCTTACTGGAGCATCAGAACTAATGTTTTTTCAGACAACCACTCCAGCTCCACTCCAGCTCCACCACACCTTTTTTGGTGGCCATATTTGATGATTTAGGTGAGTTGAGAAATGAACTGTGTTTAGTGTTGGATAGACTTGAGGTCCCTCATAAATAGTGTCAGGAAAACCCAAAGAAACTCTTAATTCAACTCTTACAAGTGTAAATAGAGGGTCTGAGTACAATGGATTAATTTCTGTAGGAGCAAGGACTGAATGGAGACAGCAGCTTAAATTGTCAAACCACATTGAACGCCGGCATTCACAACCTAAGAGCTGTCTGTCACATCCTGTTTCAATAAAGCTATTACTGCACAATCAATGTATTAACCAATGAAAAAACAGATAATTAGTTTCCAGGTAAATTAGTCATTTATCTATAACTGGTGGTTCCACACGTTAAGCAGCTTTATTAATTTGCCTTGGGAAACGGGTTAGTTCAGCTTTACAAAATATAAATACTCATAAAATAACTTTACACAAGATTTCCTGAATGGAATTCTACTGGTTTCGTAATGGTTTCCATTTTAAGAGAGGATCAACTCTTTTGATCACCAGGCCCTAGTATCCATTTGAAAGAGTGCCTCAGGATTAACCTGGGCTTGTTGTTAATGTGTACATAACAACTGGATCAAAATCCATACACTTTAAATTGAGGGCGAACCAAGACTGTGTGGGTAACCTTTTGTATGTGTTTACACAACTGACTAATGCACCGCCGTGCCAGATGCCTTTGAGCACTACCATAAATCCCAAGTGGCTCCTAAATCGTTTCACGTTTATGACAACTAAACCTGCTGTGCTCTGGATTTGCTGAGGCCAACATCTTTCCAAGCTCCAGGGTGCAAGTCGCTCTGCACTGTGTCTCCATTTAGTCAGATGGTTGTTAGTGGTAGTCTGCAGAGTGGTGCATGACTTGGTCTAGGTTCTCCTGCCTCTTTCCTTCTTATTTCTCTATTGCAGGGGTGTCAAACTCATTTTGCCCCGGGGGCCCGAATTCGGTCTTTAACGAGTTCCGAGGCCAAAGGGCCTCTCCATCGTTTTGGAATTGCTAATGCTCCCTGACTGTCTAGCTTTAATTTTGGTGATTATTAGCGAGCTGGATGTAGGGGCATTATCATTTATACACAGTTTCAATTTGGTTTTAGTCATTTTAAAGTATATTGAGTTCATCCGTCTCCAACCCAAAAACGAATATTTCGATTTATTTTATAAATGTTTTACTCAAACCACCCGCAGGCCAGATTGGACCCCCTTGTGGGCGAGATTCAGCCCCAGTGCCGTATGTTAAAAACCCCTGCATGGGAACTGAGTAAACATTAACTAAATACACTGATAAAACAGGCTGTTGGACAGGTTGAGTTCAAATCTAATGTAGTCATAGTGTAAGGCTCGTTAGTGAAAATGTTCTTGATGCATGTATTATAACCCTGGATTAGGTCAGATTTCTTTGGTATTCACTGGTGGCCCTTAATTTGTATATGTGTTGATTCTATCACATCAGTTAACCTATATAAGTATCAATCAAACAATTGACAATAGGAAAGGTTTAAACGATACATTTAGGTTGTACAGAAGCACATCAAGGGTTTCTAGGCACGTACATTCTTAATTTTCCTATTTTGTTTGGCAAGGTATAGTCTTTCCTCAAGAGATGCAATTTGTTGTTTCAACAATCTGTTTAAAAAACACAGACCATTCTCTGGTTTAAGTTGATTATGAGATACTTCAATACAGCTCTGAACTTAAAGTGAACCTCTGTAATTTAATATGTAGTGTATGAGCCAACTAATAGTTTGTGGTTCATTATAGGAATGAAATATCATCAACTGTTCACATTGTGTAAGATGCAAATGTTGAACAATGGGTCCTACAGAAATAAATCATAAGGATATGATTCATGTCTTTACAGATTCCAGATGATTGTGGTTGAGCTATTGGGCTGCAGAGGGGGACATTGAGAATATACACATCCCATTGAGAGTGTTCTACCTCTTTTAAATGTAATTAAACATAAATCATTTCATTTGACAGTTAAAAAAGTATATTGGCAAACAAAATAATGGTTTCTCTATGGGCTTCATTGAAATACATTACCAAGTACATTGTGAACTGTGTGTAACTATTTTCTCCACCAAAAGGTGTAAACATTGTCACAATTCACAGAAGTAATTCCTATAGGACAATTTGCCATCTTCCCACCTCTTCCACTTCCCTCTCCTTCCAGCTAACTTCAGAGTTCTCTCCCAGATCTGAGTGTGGCATCTGTTAATTCAGGGCCTGACTGGGAGTCTTGAGTCTCCACATCCGGCTCTCCCAGTCAACACTCTTCTGAGCGAGGCAGTAATTGGCCAGTAATTTGAATGCCTTCTGCCCTTAGTCCCAAACCCACAGAGTTAATGTTCCAATAAATATACACAGCTTTGATTTACATCCCAGTTTTCCTACATTCCCCAAATACACACCTTCCATTGACTGACGCTCTGGAGAGGGATTGTAAAGTCATCCCTCCTGGCCAGGGTGGGAACCAATCAAGAGACATCCTCCTGGTGGTCAGATAGCAGCCCTCCATTACTGGAGAATCGAGTTATCTGAACTAGGTGACAAATCCCAACAGCTGAAAGTCTAAATTGTGTTGGTGATTAGTTGTGTCAACACTAGGGCTGTTGCGGCGACCGTTTTACCGCCACACCAGCAGTCATGTGTCATGACCACAGTAGAATTCCACGTGACTGTTGAGTCACGGTAAACCTACTCGTATGCACGCTGGACATGCGTTGGTAGTACCCAACTCACTAACGACCACCTGGTACTCAGGGCTCCGTTGTCTCTCGAACCACTCTGACATCCACGCAAATCACATCAAACACATCATCAAAACAGTATCATGCTTTTAAAACTCACCTCACTGTGATCGATCAATTTAAAGAAAAAAGTTCAACAGGTTGAAACTGAGTGGAAAACATGGTCGTTGTGGTGTTGTTTCAACGCCTAACACAACGAATGTTCAGCACTTTCTAGGGTGATGATTAATGCAAAACACCCATACACATATGCCTAGATATGTGAACCAAAAAAAACACTGAATTAAAATAATGAGTGTGCCATTATACAATACACCATTATACAATACAGTGCCATTATACCATTATACAATAAAGTGCCATTATACAATACACAGCCTACCGCATATTACGCACCGCAGAAAAAAAGAAAAAAAATATTTAAGATGGCTTTGGTGCATAATTGGTCTAGCCTATACTCCTTTTGGTGTGGACTGTATTATTATGCATACTGGATGGACCCTCTGCTATGCTCCAAATGTTCTACCTCTGGAAGAGGCCTAGACGATGCTGGTGGTTCATTGATTGTGCAGGTCGGCTTGCAGAGTTATCTTACAAATATAGTGAATTGGTATTTGATTTTGAATAGCCTAGCAATATAGCATTTTTTACATTTTCATAATGAATAGGCTTACACATTACCTTTAGCTACTAGAATATCTCACCACCATGTGTTTCCATCTCCTCCTCTCGCTCGTTCAGTGAGAGGGGCTGTTAACAGTTTAATTAAATAGGTTTCATTGTGAAAACATGTTACTATCGATGTTCCAAACCGATTTCACTTGGTTTCCCAAATTAAGTAGCTGCGGGAGCAGGGTTGGAGAGCCCATGGCATACAGAGTTTGGCTGCATGCTCTTCAAACAAACAGTGGTTGATGCGTGAAGTAATTGTTCTTATAAGGCCAAAAATGTCTATATGTAATCCCATGTGAAAGCAGAGTTTTGATGGTTGCTCACATTAAGCACATGTGCCACTATAAAACCTGGAGTAGACTAGCTGGTATGATTGAAAACAAACTGTCGGGAAACTGGCCCTTGTTCCTGCCATTCTAAATTTAAACAGATTTGACATATTAGCAAAGACAAGATTAAATTGAGAATGGTCTGATGGGTGAAAAAATGATAACTTGATGAGAGAACGGTATGTAAAGCCTGAGAAGGAGTGCAAGTTTTTTTTTTTACTTTCTCAAATCATCAATAGCCTATAATCGCATCATGCACACATGTTTTGATTTCTAAGACATTCTAAGGTTTGTATCATTCACTACTGAAGTTGCCAAATAACTCTAAAGCTAGCATATAGGACCTGTTTCAAATGATCACTTTTACGCTCAACATTGCCACTTCCTTTGCGCACTGACTCCAGAATGGGAAATATATTCTTTCTATTTTATTCAGCTAAGTTGAATTATATTCTTCTTACAATAAAATCCTACAATGTAAAATAATGGCACAGGACTTAAGCATATCTTGTTTGTTAAATGAATAAGGCTACAGCCTATGGAATAGCGCATAGCCAGATAGCATACAGTAGGCCAACTTATGTTCTGTTCTTCTGAAATAAATGTTATTCATATCATAATGTTTCTTAAGACCTACCTAAAATAAATAATGGATATATTGTGATGGTGTATATTAAATTGTTTTATTCAACTTTTTTAAATGTAGATGTTACAAAGGTGCGTTACAAAGGCGCGCGGAGGCCTGGAGATGCTATATGTGTTTATGTTAATTGTCAATTACCGTGAAACAGGTAGTCTCTTAGATGACAATAACCGGGTGAGAAAATGTCATGACCACCACAGCCCTAGTCCACCTTCACTTCTAATATTTCTGTAAATCAGTCCCAAAATATGTAGAGGAGGGCAGAATCGAGAGAGAGCTAGTGGGGACACCCAGGAGAGGAACAGCTGTCTGAGAGATTGCTCCAATGTGTGAACACAGGGGAAAGAATCCTTTTGTTCCCTGTGGTTTGTAGATTCACCATGGACCTTTCATCTAAGGACCTCGGACAAAGGTCCCATGCATGTCGAATGGGGCAGAAACCACAGGAAGCACATGCGGGACTACTAATGAGGAGGAGGGAGAGCGTAAAGAGAAGAGCATTAATCAATTAAACTGTATGTACTGACTGTAACCGGATTCTTAGTTAGTTGGTTCGTGGAGATGGGACCTGGAGAACATGGAATGGGCATAGTGGCTTATGATAGAGCAAACATGTGACCCTCCGCCTCAATTCAGTCTTATGTAGCAACATTTGAAATTGTGTTTTTTACATTGGATAAAAGTAGAGACTCAAAGTTGCAAAATGGTATATCATACACTGCAGTTGAGGAACAATGGGAAAGTATTTCTGCTTTGAACGTTGATAAACTTGTAACCCCACTTTTGAGATGAAGTTGTTGAGGAATGGTATGAGATAGAGGAGGGCGACATCTCAAGTACTTGGGTTTGAGGGGACAGCTTGGGTGCCGTCCTTGGCTATCTACCTGGAGAGCTTATTAAACAGAGATAAGAGTCAAAGCAACATAACATAAGAACCAATGCAATAACAACCAATGCAAAGCAATTCATACATTTATTTTATAAGATTATAAGACAAAACAATTAGACCTAGATCTAACTAGCTAATTGGTTTCTAAGCTAGATTCACCTTCAATATAAATTTGACATTTTAGTAATTTAGCAGACGCTCTTATCCAGAGCGATTTACAGGAGCAACTAGGGTTAGGTACCTTCCTCAAGGTTAATGGCGCATTCATGACCTGATTTTCCACTCTGATGTCCTGCACAAACAGTGTCTGTAATAAAAAGTTAAAGATTATTAGCAAATCTCATGAAGTGGCTAAGAGACATGGCTAAGACATGGCTATGAGATATACTGTAGTAAAGTATCTAGGAGGATTTCCATTTAGCTGAGACTGCTAGCTGGGTACATTTTGAATTGGTATAGCTAGCCAACGTTAGCCATCTATCAGTTGCTGTGAAGTCACTGAAATAATGAAATAATTACCATTAATAAAAGTAAATGTACCAGTTTTTCACTGTACAATGGTACCACAAGTGACCATTTGATTTGGAAACTCCATCACACGTGTGCTACAGAAACACTGTTAACCAAGCATGTGCACTTGAATTACACTTCTTAGATTTTTCCCAGATCTCAAAAGTGGTTCCCTGATGAGCATTGTTGTGATCATTGAAAATCAAATTGTTCCGTTTTTTATAAAAACAAAAATGATTTTGAGAGCAAAAATCTGGAAAAAAATGGGGGAAATCCAAAACCTGTCAAAACAAAACAGAATTTGGAAAAAACTGAATTAGGCAAAAAATATAAATATATTTTAAAGGGTCTACCAAAGTTTTTTGCTGTGCATGACAGCACTTTAGAGCGCATGTCATCCTGCAGCACAGTATTTTGGGGGAAGTTGAGGTCAGATCCAATATTGGCTATGCACCCAACAGGGAAAGAGGTTGGGCCATCCTAGAAATGTTTTAGAGTAATATAATATATGCCATTTAGAAGATGCTTTTATTCAAAGCTAGTTAGCAGTGCATGCTAGTAGCGTTTCAATCGGTGATGTCACTCGCTCTGAAACCGTTGCTTTTGTGGAGCGAACGGTAACGATGCTTCGTGGGTGACTGTTGTCGATGTGTTCAGAGGGTCCCTGGTTCGAGCCCAGGTTGGGACGAGGGACGGAAGCAATACGTTTACGCATACATCTTTACGTATGTGTTGTCCCGGGAATCAAACCCACCATCCTGGCATAGCAATGCTCTACCAACAATGCATGACAAAGTTATAGATGCTTTGTGAAGCCTCAAATTAATCTTATGTATAAAGCCTTTATTATGTCACCCTTTATAAAGTACAGGTTTATGTCATATTTGACATAGGTGGTTAAGTCACACAGTTTTGAACATGACATAAACACTAATTTTATGTGTCACAAATCATTTATGAAGGCTTTATAAGCTGCACTTAATTTAAAGCTGGACCGTGTTTTCCAATCAAAAGGCATACAGTGTGGTTGGTTGAATAAGAGACAAAAGGCAATAAGTCTTATTATGAACCGGGTATTTTGGTCCTGGGTACTGATTGCTGAAACAGCATTTCAGCTGTGCATATATCAGACAATATACCACAGGTATGACACAAAAACATACTTGTTTATTTTGGTAACCAGTTTATAAGGCACCTCTCGGAGTTTTTGGTACATGGCCAATATACCACGGCTAAAGGCTGTATCCAGGCACTCCGCTTTGCATCATGCATAAGAAAAGCCCTTATTGGTATATTGGCCATATAAGCAAAAAACACTGAGGTGCCTTATTGCTATTGCTATTATAAACTGGTTAGCAACGTAAGTAGAACAGTAAAAAGCAATGTTTTGTCATACCCATGGTATGCCATCTGATATACAGTACCACGGCTTTCAGCCAATCAGCATTCAGGGCTCGAACCACCCAGTTTGGTCAATATATCACACCCCCTCAGGCTTTAATGCCTAATTGTACCATTATTTTGATTATTATTAACCTTTATTGAAACAGAGGAAACAAGTTGAGACAGTCTATTTTACAGCTGTGCCCTCTGATACAACAATAAAAACAACACAGCAAGTAATAAGAATTTAAAACCAAAGTACAAGATGGAGATTAACTTCTTGTCAATATATCACCATTGGAAAAAATAGTGCCCAAATTAAACTGCCTCGTACTCAATTCTTGCTCGTACAATATGCATATTATTATTACTATTGGATAGAAAACACTCTCTAGTTTCTAAAACTGTTTGAATTATGTCTGTGAGTGAAACAGAACTGGACTTAGAGCAATTTCCCTATGTGTATGTGAGAATGCAGAATTTTCCAACCTGCTCTCAGACCTGTGTATAAATCTGCCTGTCTTCTATTGGTTGAGATGCACTGCATACGCCTTCCCCTGGGTGTCAGCGAATAGAGGGTCTTGAAATGGAGTCTCTAGGCAGATCTGAAAGTCTATAAATTAATTGGAATCCAGGTGTCCCCTCTTTTGACTCTTCGCTCTGACGCAGGGAGGATCTTGGCATGTCGTTTTAGAAGCTCCTGTTTTAGCTCCTAGATATATACGGCTCTGTTTTTATTCGATATAGGCTTTAAAGTCATCATAATCTTGTTATTTTAAATCGAGTTATATCAGTTTATGTCAGTATATTGTGATTTTCGGGTATTTCATTTTCTGGCGTTGTAGGAAGTTGTGTATCTCTCTCTCGCATGCTATTGTTTACTGCTAATTGCAACGTGGAAGACGACTTTCTCCAACCCAGCAACGATTATTTTGGACAAAGGACACCTATCCCAAGATTCTGATGAGAGGTCATCAAAAAGTAAGAACTATTTATGCTGATAATTCATTGTTCTGTTGAAAAAAGTCAAATGCATAAGACGCCATTACTTGCAGTGTAGCCTTGCTTTATCACACGCTGTATTGCGCAGTAACGTTAATTTTAAAAATGTAACCCAGCGATTGCATTAAGAACTAATTTGTCTTTCAATTGCTGTCCAACCTGTATTTTTTTAGTCAAGTTTATGAATAGTTTTCGATAAGAATAGGTGCCTTTCCAAGATGGCGCCGGACAGATTGCTTGAGGTTTTGGACACTATTCTCATTGTATAAGCACGATTTGTGCCGCTAAATATGCACATTTTCGAACAAACTCTATATGCATTGTGTAATATGATGTTATAGGACTGTCATCTGAAGAATTCTGAGAAGGTTAGTGAAAAAATTAATATATTTTGGTGGTTTATACGTTATCGCTATTTTTTGCCTTGAATCAATGCTGGTGTGATGTTTGCTTTGTGGTAAGCTAATATAACGCTATATTGTGTTTTCGCTGTAAAACACTTAGAAAATCTGAAATATTGTCTGGATTCACAAGATCTGTGTCTTTCATCTGCTGTACGCTGTGTATTTTTAAGAAATGTTTTATGATGAGTAATTAGCTAATACACGATGGTCTCTGTAGTTATTCTAGTCGCTTTGGTGAGAGTTGTGATGGTGGCTGCAATGGTAAACTCTGATTTATACCTGAAATATGCTAATTTTTCTAACAAAACATATGCTATACAATAAATTTGTTATCAGACTGTCATCTGATGAGGTTGTTTCTTAGTTAGTGGC
The DNA here is from genome assembly GCF_029448725.1 of Salvelinus fontinalis. NCBI lineage: Eukaryota > Metazoa > Chordata > Actinopteri > Salmoniformes > Salmonidae > Salvelinus > Salvelinus fontinalis. The sequence goes on along the minus strand of NC_074700.1, from coordinate 152,183 downwards.
TATTTATATCTTTATTTGGTCGAATTTGTGATAGCTACTGATGGAGTAAAAAAATGGTGGAGTAAAGAAGTGGTGTCTTTTGCTAACGTGGTTAGCTAATAGATTTACATATTGTGTCTTCCCTGTAAAACATTTTAAAAATCAGAAATGATGGCTTGATTCACAAGATGTGTATCTTTCATTTGGTGTCTTGGACTTGTGATTTCATGAACATTTTATTATATGATATCCCTGTGGCTTTAGGCTAGGCTATGCTAGTCAGCTTTTTTGATGGGGGTGCTCCCGGATCCGGGTTTGTGAGGCGTTAGAGATTAAAAAGATTAAAACAAATAAACTTCTATAAGAAAAACACACATTACAAAAAGCAATGACAGTTTATAATAAAACGTTAACGTAATGTGCGTTTAAACTGTCTTACAGGCACCAAAACATCTAACTGGAGTTCTCTCTGCAATTCGTTCCATGAGTGTGGAGCATGATATTCAAATGCTGTTTAGCCTAACTCAGAGTGAATCTGGGGTATCTCTAGCACTAGCATGTCCTGTGACCGAGTCTGATAAATACTGTTTGACCACTGGATTTTTGAGTTAAGATAATTAGGAAGTTTCTGTAAGTCAGGGAGTCCCAGCCAACCGAAGTGTACAAAAGGCAATGATGTGTACAAAAGTTTGCATTAGAAACAAAGTGCAACGCTGCATGATACACTGCATCCAATTTCTTCAGTACTGATGCTGATCCATGCATATATAAAACATAATAAAGCACTGACATAAAAGTGGTCTGTACAATTCCCTTTCTGTGCTGTGATAAGACCATATTTATTTCTATAAAAAAATCGAATTCTCAATTTCAGCTTCTTTACCAGCTCAGGTATATGCGTTTTAAAAGAGAGATTATCATCTAACCAATTTCCAAGGTACTTATAGGTGGGGGCACGTTCCAAAAGAGAGCCATCATGGGTAGCAATGTTCAGGTTTTCCAATTGTATACTTTTGGATCGTGAAAATACCATATACTTAGTTTTACTTGAATTTAGCACCAGCCTAATATCTACAAGTGCATCTTGAAGCAATTGAAAGTCAGATTGCAGGAATGTAAATGCTTGAGCGAGTGATGGGGTGCGGCATATAGTACTGTGTTATTAGCATAGAAATGAAAGTTGCATTTTTTCACTGAGTTACAGATATCATTTATGTATATAGTGAATAATAAAGTACCTAAAATCGAACATTGTGGGACACCTTTGTGAACAGTGACAATATCTGATTTTACCCCATCTGCAATAATAGCCTGAGATCTATCGCTGAGATAATTCTGAAACCATAAACATGTATCTGAGGCCAACCCCAATGAGGTCAGTCTATTCAGCAGAAGAGAATGATCAACTGTATCGAAAGCCTTTGACAGGTCAACAAACAAAGCATCACAGTTCAACATCTTATCCAAGGCTCTTACAATATAATTTACAACCATTGTGGTGGCTGTGATAGTGCTGTTCTCCGGTATAAAACCGGACTGACATTTGTTCAGTATGCAGTTGTCAGACAAGAAAGAGCGCAGCTGTACATTTACCAATGACTCTAACATTTTTGCAAGACAAGACAGCTTAGAGATTGGTCGATAATTATCAAGGTCACTGGTATCCCCACCTTTGTGCAGAGGCAGCACATAGGCAGTTTTCCAAATCTTAGGTATGACAGGTTAAAAAATACGAGTAAGAGCACCAGAGACAAGTTGTGCAGCTGTAGCCAGCAACCCTGGGACAAGTTTGTCAGCCCCTGTTGCTTTCTTAATGTCTATGGCTAGCATCAATAACTTTCTCCTCTGTGAAGAAGCTTAGTGAGAAAAATGTAATGTTAAATGGTTAGGTTAAGTCATTTAGCAGACGCTCTTATCCAGAGCGACTTACAAATTGGTGCATTCACCTTATGACATCCAGTGGAACAGCCACTTTACAATAGTGCATCTAAATCTACCATCAGCATACTCATGCATGATCCCTTCATATGTTACTTTTCAACCTTCATTTGTGGTCGACATTTTCTCAAAAAGATTGCCTGCTGCAATTGAAGTCATTGTTGAAGGCAATAGCAATGGCGTTCTTATCAGTAATGAGTCAGTAATGATTTATTTCCTTTCATCACATTACCAGTGGGTCAGAAGTTTACATACACTCAATTAGTATTTGGTCGCCTTCCACAAGCTTCCCACAATAAGTTGGGGAATTTTGGCCCATTCCTCCTGACAGAGGTGGTGTAACTGAGTCAGGTTTGTAGGACTCCTTGCTCGCACATGCTTTTTCAGTTCTGCCCACACAATTTCTATAGGGCGTTTGGAAATAGGCGTTTGGAAATAGCTCCCAAGGATGAACCAGACTTGTGGATGTCTACAATTGTTTTTCTGAGGTCTTGGCTGATTTCTTTTGATTGTCCCATGATGTCACGCAAAGAGGCACTGAGTTTGAAGGTAGGCCTTGAAATACATCCACAGGTACACCTCAAATTAACTAAATTAATGTCAATTAGCCTATCAGAAGCTTCTACGGTCATGACATCATTTTCTGAAAATGTCCAAGCTGTTTAAAGGCACAGTCAACATAGTGTATGTAAAATTCTGACTGTAAACAATTGTTGGCAAAATTACTTGTGTCACGCACAAAGTGGATGTCCTAACCGACTTGCCAAAACTATAGTTTGCTAACAACAAAATTGTGGAGTGGTTGAAAAACGAGTTTTAATGACTCCAACCTAAGTGTATGTAAACCTCCGACTTCAACTGTATATTCAAATGTAAAAACCCAAGTCCCTCCGTTGAAAAAAAAAGTGGATTGTTGATATCGACCGGGGTACTTGAGGTGTTTACACAAGTATAATCACAAGTGTGAACCAAGTGAATGAGGACAAGATTAAGTACATTACCCCTACATTTATGAAAACATGTGGTTAAACAGTAGTCTGATACAGTACTTGCTATAGCAATACTGGGACTAGCCCTATATCCTTTTGATTGTTTAAGTACCTTTTCAATGTTGGATGATATCAGGCGGACGCCATTTTCACCCAGATGAATTCTATCATTGCCGAAGTACCTCTCCTTTTTCCAAAAACAATCGAAATTGTCAACAAATGACATGCCCATGTCTTCAGAAAGACACATTAGCCTTAGATGAAAAGACCACATACGACTAAAACTTTCAGTCCCACAACGGCGAGGAGATGGGATTGATCCTGCGATAACGATTCTTCCCACAAGGCTTCGAGCTGTTTCCAAGAGCAACAAGAAGTTGTTTCTGAGTCTCTCAGACTTCACTCCTATAATGTCATTCGAACCAACGTGCAACACAACTGTTGTCAGGTCGGGAATCTGCTTCTTGACTACTGGTAAAATTCCAATAAAGTCAGTGACTTTAGCACCTGGAAAACAAAGTGTGCGTGTATCTTGGATTGACACTCGCTTTACCATTGAGCTCCCGATTAAAACGGTAGCTAGCCGTTTACCATTATTGTTTTTTCCTGAAGCCTTTTGCACATCTCCATTTTTATTTATGGTTTTCCAACTCGGCCACCACAGATCACGGGGATCAATGCTCCAGGCGCAAACGCAGCGCGGGCAGAAGAAGAATCATCCGGATCAGACGATCGCGGACCTGAAGGCGCTGGAACGTCAGGATCCAAAGCAACAAAGCTGTTTGACGTCTGGAGAACACTTATCATTTCCGTCGCTGTAGAGTGTCGAGATAGAGGTCCTCGCTGGCATCGAGTCCCACGCCGTAATGTGATGTGTCTCCATGGTTGGATGTCCTGGTCAACAAAGGCGCCACTAACTGCAGCCTCTGGAGAAGAACCAGGCATCCCCCGCAGCCAATCCAACGATGACAGTCTGCCTGATGGCGAGACTCCCTCAGCTTGGTGTTGTTTGCTGCCAATGGAGTGGAGAACGAGAAGGTAGGAGCACGTGGCTTCCCCAATAGCTGGTGCAAATTAGCGATTTTTTTACTCAAAGTAGCAACTACTTCTCCATAGCCTTCGGCTAGCAGAACATTTCTACATATTGGAAGTTCAGGTGTTTTTCTTTATCTCGGAACTGGCCAAAATAGACACAGCTCCTGCATCTTATATATTGCTTGTGCAATCCAACGTCCTTCGCTGCTTATCATCATTTAAACGGATATGCTTTTTTTCTACTTACGGATACCATTTTTATGTCTCTGCGTGCAATTTTAACTTCTTATGGCTGCAGGGGGCGTATTGAAAAACTGGAAAATATGTGCACATTTTCAAACGGCCTCTTAATCAATTTTTGCTCTTACAATATGCATATATTTACTACTATTGGATAGAAAACAGTCTCTAGTTTCTAAAAACGTTTGAATTATTTCTCTAAGTGGAACAGAACTATTTTTACAGCCCATTTCCTATCCGGAATTGAGATTTCCAAATGCGAGGTCTCTCTTTAAGAGCTTGTCTATAAAAGGGCATTTCACTTAGGACTGTAGAAACACGTCATACGCCTTCCTCTGGGTGTCATGCGGAAGTGAGAGCAGAAAGGACTTGAATATCTCGTCCAGGGACTGAACACAACATCTTGGAGTGAGACCTGCGCACTTTATATTTTTTTTGGGGCACGAAGTAGAACATGGACTCGGCTCCTGGACAACGCTCGTTAAAGGTGAATATGAGCTCTGGCTTCGATATTATTTGATACATGTCACAATCATCCTAAAGTATGTTTTTTCAATATAGTTTAATTATATTATTGAAATTTATTCTGGACTTTAGACGTGATGCGACGCAAGAATTGTTTGAAGAAAGAGAGGTTAGCGCCGCACGGCCAGTGTGCTTGCTAATTCAAGAGGGAAATAGTTCGTTCTGGATGCCAAACAAAGACTGTACTGGACAATGGACCCCTTTACAACATTCTGATGGAAAATCAACAAAGATAAGGACCCAATTTGGGATGCTTTTTCATATATCTGTCGAACTGTGCTATGCTACCGTTTGACTAGAATCAATGCTGCCGTGTGCTAGCTAATGTAGTAAGCTAATATAACGATATATTGTGTTTTCGCTGTAAAACGCTTCAAAAATCGGAAATATTGGCTCTATTCACACGATCTTTGTCTTTCATTAGCTATCCACCATATATTTTTCTGAAATGTTTTATGATGTATAATTAGTAGTTGACGTTGGTGTCTGTATTTTCTCTGGCTAGTCCCGTGCGATTTCAGACTGTAGCTATGATGGGAGCAGTAATGTAAAACTGATTTATAACTAAAATATGCACATTTTTTGAACAAAACATAGATTTATTGTGTAACATGTTATAGGACTGTCATCTGAGGTAGTTTTTTCTAGGTTATTTAGGTTGGTTCTAGGTTAGTTAGGTTGGCTTGTGCATGCTACTTGCATCCTACTTGTGCTGTGAAAAATGTCTGTCCTCTTTTTTATTTGGTGGTGAGCTAACATAAATATATGTGGTGTTTTCTCTGTAAAACATTTTAAAAAATCGGACATGTTGGCTGGATTGACAAGATGTTTATCTTTCAAATGCTGTATTGGACTTGTTAATGTGTGAAAGTTAAATATTTAAAAAAAATAGATTTTGAATTTCGCGCCCTGCACCTGAGCTGGATGTTGTCATAAGTGTACCGGCGTCGGGATGCAGCCATAACAGGTTTTAAGGTTGTTGCCGCCTACAAATGTCTGTACAGAATTAAATATTACCACTACCTTTTTAAAACAGAATCACAATCACTTTTTCGTCTTTTAATAGTTTTAAGCATATTTTAACACAACACTTTGTACTTCAAAAAACATTGAACATAGGCTAGGCCCTGTTGTTATTTCAGATCCCAGCAATAATGCCTTGCATTACGCCTGGGAAGAAAACATTTATATTTGCTCAACTTGGAATTGGTTCAACTTACCACTTGGCCAACATTTTCAATATATTAGCCCACACAGCTACAAGGATGCACATTCCTGCTAGGTTTAAGACCTCATACTGAAGCTTAAAGAGGCCGCAACTGATGTATAGAACAATCTTACAATTATTTACTTTGATTCAGATACAAGCATCATGAAACCTTTAACAAAACTAAATAATTTTACTTGGTGAAAATCAGTTTTTTGGAGCTATGTTGCGTTTGAATTTTGCCAAGTGGTTTCTACCTTTACAGACTCCATGAAATGATGACCTCTTCCTAAATATTTGTTCAAATTATGAATTTTGTGTATGATTTCCTCAAAATAAGGGTGGCTCAACTTACCCCTTTGGCTCAACTTCACCCACTCTCCCATATATATTAATTTATAGCATTTTGTTTATAGTTGTTTTTAAAGCAGTTATTTTTGGAACAATTTTCTCCGAACCATGCAGGGATAGGCTGTGCTCGACCTCTCATGTAAACACAGATGATGTTCAGGGAAACAAACCATACTTTTAAAATCGGTCCAGGTCGCTCAATGGAAGTGGGTGAAATAATACAGATAACCCAGTCCTTTGTCTGTTATTGCAAGTTTTCACAGCACACTCACACACCATATTGGACAAGCAATTGTAGTACTCGTTATCTAGCTCAAAACTGAAGCTCTATCACGCTGTCTCCGCGTGTTGTCTCAGTGTTGACTTGAGGTGATGCACACAGCCTATCCTTGCACCCACCGTCACGGCAGATGAATGGAATGTATAGGTCAAAGAATGGTTTCCTATAAATGTTTTTCTATAAATAGTTTCTGCTTTTAAAACCACATATACACTTATAAGAAATACATAGAGTACAAAGTGCTTAGATAACGATAAGCTTTGTCTATGTGCTAAGCTAACATCAACTATCTTCAAATTGCACGCAGAGACATGAAAATGGTATCCATGAGTTCATCTGACTCTGGGCACGTAAAAAAAAAAACTTAATTGACAAACTCCCGAACTATCCCTTTAACACTATCATAAGCCTTATTATCATTAAACAGTATAATAACTGATCAGCCCAAAGAAGTCCCCAATCAACAATTTGAACTGCTCGAGAGCTACCAGTAATAGCTGTTGTGAACTCTGTAGATTGTTCTTTGCATTGCCTGCAAAGAAACTAAAGGGAGATTTATCTTACTCTGTGGAGACCAAAGGGGTCTCCAGAGTTGGCCATCATTGAGACTGGGTGTGATAACTCGTGCGTCTAAAGATGATCAATGATAAGTACTGTGGAAGTTTTGTAATTTTGTAATTTGATTTGTAATTTGATTTCACCTTTATTTAACTAGGCAAGTAATGAACCACACCAAAAATCGAACCCTGTGGGACACATTTTGTTATATCCAGAAAACCTGATGTAACACCATCAGAACTTACACATTGCATTCTGTCTGTTAAATTATTTTAAGACAGTTACATGCAGCCTGGTTCAGGACAATTGTTGAAAGCCTCTGAATTAGCAATGAGTGATCAACAGTATCAAACTCCTTATACATATGAGACCGACCGCCTCGATCCAGTCTTATGTAGCAAAAGTTGATAAAATTGTAACCCCCCTTTTGAGAAAATGCCCCTTGAATGTTTTGGTGCACATACTGGGGAGCTCTTCTTTGTCTACACCCATTCAGAATCTTTCACACCATCTTAAACCTTAGCCCCACCCATCTATTTAAGGATTCACATTTCCATTTTGATAGAAATACATGTTTACTATCAAATGCCTCTCTTGTGAAGTAGTGACGTGCGATATACGCATAGTTTCCTGAAACGAGTCACGTATCAATGAAGAGGGCAGCACAATGTTTCCTTTATTCTATACAATTAAGCACATCATGTAAAACCAGGTATGCAGCAGAGATGCAGAAATGGTGCTAGGACCTGGTATTAAACCCGACTGATTTAGAATACATTTCGTAGATAATAAAGATCTTAGCTGAGAATTAATCAAGGATTGTAATATTTAGCTAAAGTAGGCAAGACGTTTTAAAAGTCCTGTATAAATCATTAATCTAACGGTCTTGGCACATTTGGAATTAATCTCTAATATGATGCTGCTCTTGGTTACCAGCAACACATGATTGAAAGTTCCACATTTGAAAGTCAAAAGAGAGCATGCCACCAGATATTTGTTTATGTCTGTCGAGGATGAGCCTTTTAAGTCTAAAATGTACCTGTGCCCTGCTCCTGAACTGATGAAAATCCACATAGACTCATGCCTTTTTAAGAGGAAACAATCTAGTCAAAAGGGGAAAGTGGGATGATGGCAGCATCATGGTAAATACCATCTGGTATTAAGGAGCCTAATCAATGTGACAATTGATGATGACACCATACCTTCCTATAAGCAAGCCGTTCACGCCGATGTCAATTCTGTCAGTGTCTCTTAGTTGAGCTAGTAGTGTATTAAGTGGCCGCTAGAACAATGTCAGAAATGCTTTGAAAGCCTGGTCATGGCTCACATCATCCCAGACACCCAGGACCCGTTCCAATTCTCATACCGCCCCCAACAGATCCACAGATGACGCAATCTCTATTGCACTTGACTCCACACTTCCCTTTCCCACCTGGACAAGAGGAACACCTATGTGAGAATGCAGTTCATTGACTACAGCTCAGCGTTCAACACCATAGTGCTCTCCAAGCTCATCACTAAGCTAAGAACCCTGGGACTGAACATCTCCTTCTGCAACTGGATCCTGGACTTCCTGATGGGCTGCCACTAGGTGGTGAGGGTAGGCAACAACCAGTTGTGTTCACCTGCCCAGATTCATCTCTGCATGCATGAATGTGCCTCAGAACAAAAAGGGCACAGTAGGGAGACGTCGTTGTGCCCTTTGTCACAGGAAATGCCCCATCACCTGCACCCCCTATTCAGTAAGCCTCTGCTTTACAGCAGAAAGAGACTGCTATGGGCCATGGCACCAGCAGCACAATATTGTGTAGAGGACTGAGGGTCTTCACAATGTTGTAAATAGAAAATGTGTAAATAGTTACACTTGTTATTTGTTTGTTTATTATTACTTTTTATATTTATTTTGTTGGGGGGGGGGGTGTTAGAATAGCATTTATGTATTTAGTATATAGTTATTTCCTTCAAAATGTATCACTCTACCAATTCGACCACTTGGGTACATTTTGGTGGGACACCTGGGTGACTTCATGCTCAATGTCATGTAGCTCGCTCATTTTTGAAGTTATCTGTCTAAAACTTTGCTCAGCTATTGTTGCCATCTTATGTTCTTCATTCAAGTCATCTACAGCATCCTATCTGTATGTTTGGCTGTTCTTGGTCATTTGAAAGATGATGCAGCAACAATAAAAAACACATGTTTATTTCCTTGTATTTTCTTCTACCAGATCTATTGTTATATTCTCCTACATTCAATTCACATTTCCACAAAATTCAGAGTGTTTCCTTTCAAATGATACCAAGAATATGCATATTCTTGCTTCTGGGCCTGAGCTACAGGCAGTTAGATTAGGGTATGTCTTTAGGCGGAAATTGAGCTGCAGTTAGTTTTGGAATGGTTAGCAAAGAGTAAGTTAGTCCGAAATATTTCCAAAACTAAAAGCATTGTATTTGGGACAAATCATTCACTAAATCCTAAACCTCAACTACATATCGTAATGAATAATGGATTGTAAATTGTTATGGTCAAAACATATTGATACAACAGTAGCTAAGATGGGGAGAAGTCTGTCCATAATAAATCCCTGCTCTGCCTTCTTAACAACACTATCAATAAGGCAGGTCCTACAGGCCCTGGACTACTGTTCAGTCGTGTGGTAAGGTGCTACAAAGAGGGACTTGGGAAAATTGCAGTTGTCTCGGAACAGGCAGCACTGCTGGCCCTTAAAAGTACACAGAAAGCTAACATTAATGACATGCATGTCAATCTCTCATTGCTCAAAGAGAGATTGACTTCCTCATTACTTGTTTTGTAAGAGGTTTCGTAAGAAGCTGAAGGTACCGAGCTGTCTGTTTAAAATACTAGCACACAGCTCGGACACCCATGCATACCACACAAGACATGCCAACAGAAGTCTCTTCACAGTCCCCAAGTACAGAACAGACTATGGGAGGCGCACAGTGTTTGCTCAATTAAAAGTTTTGAGATTATGCTGCGGGACCTGTTGGTAATTTGTGGTTTATTACGGTACCCTACGTCACTGCTTCCATTGCTCCAAACCACCGCAACGGGGAGTTAGAGCACTGATTATGCTTTTGGGCCCAAGGCTCTAATGTGTCTCTAAGTGACAATGAATGGGCGATATAAACCAAACAGAAACTGATAATTGCGCACGACTTTCAAATTGAATTTCAATTAACTGAATGATGAGGATGAAGAAGATTATTGAATTGTGCGCCTCCTATTCCTCTATCCTGTACGCACACCTGGAAGAATACACATATTTTTTGGTTTCTACCTGTCAGTATTACTTACTAAAACTGTTGTTACACTAAAGTTTTTCTTCTAAGAGAAACAAAAAATTTCAATTATATTCCATGATATATGTGTTGACTGAATATAAGCAAGTGATGTCTGCTAAATAATCAAGTTGATGGTGCAGTCATAAAGCCTCGGCACCTACATAAAGCTGGGTGGTAGTTTTTAATAAAGACATTTTTTGGTTATCCTGATCTGGATACCATGTATTATAGTCTCTAAAAGGAAAAATATTACCACCGTCTCTTGCGCATGTCGTTTTCCAGATTAGCCCTAATGAAAAATGCCCCTTAGATATTCATTTATAATCCTCCAATCCTCTAAATGTAATTATTGGCGGTTTATGAATTGACACAAAACTTTTTGTTCCTCCTGAAAGTGCTAACAGTCAAATGCATTCTCTGCGTCGCCCACACAGACTTTAAACATTTGGATAATTGTCAGGCTGGGGGTAACTGATGCATGGAATCAGGAGCAGGAGAGCAGAGATGAGCGTAGAAGGTAATTTATTCCACGAACAGCACTAGAATAAAACAAATAGTAAAGGTGTGTGAAATAACCGGTCACTTGTAAATAACGGGCGTAATAACGAACCAAACAATACCAGCCAACAAGTAACGACCTGAACATTATGTACAGTGGGGAGAACAAGTATTTGAAACACAGACGTGACAGAGTCTGGAGACGGCGTGAAGAACGTTCTGCTGCCTGCAACATCCTCCAGCATGACCGGTTTGGCGATGGGTCAGTCATGGTGTGGGGTGGCATTTCTTTGTGGGGCCGCACAGCCCTCCATGTGCTCGCCAGAGATAGCCTGACTGCCATTAGGTACCGAGATGAGATCCTCAGACCCCTTGTGAGACCATATACTGACACATGCACATTTGTGGCCTGCTGGAGGTCATTTTGCAGGGCGCTGGCAGTGCACCTCCTTGCACAAAGGCGGAGGTAGCGGACCTGCTGCTGGGTTGTTGGCCTCCTCCACGTCTCCTGATGTACTGGCCTGTCTCCTGGTAGCGCCTCCATGCTCTGGACACTACGCTGACAGACACAGCAAACCTTTTTGCCACAGCTCGCATTGATGTGCCATCCTGGATGAACTGCACTACCTGAGCCACTTGTGTGGGTTGTAGACTCCGTCTCATGCTACCACTAGAGTGAGAGCACCGCCAGCATTCAAAAGTGACCAAAACATCAGCCAGGAAGCATAGGAACTGAGAAGTGGTCTGTGGTCACCACCTGCAGAATCACTCCTTTTTTGGGGGTGTCTTGCTAATTGCCTATAATTTCCACCTTTTGTCTATTCCATTTGCACAACAGCATGTGAAATGTATTGTCAATCAGTGTTGCTTCCTAAGTGGACAGTTTGATTTCACAGAAGTGTGATTGACTTGGAGTTACATTGTGTTGTTTAAGTGTTCCCTTTATTTTTTTGAGCAGTGTGTATATATATATATATGTGTGTGTATATATATATGTGTGTGTATATATATATGTGTATATATATATATATATATATGTGTATATATATATATGTGTATATATATATATATATATATGTGTATATATATATATATATATATATGTGTATATATATATATATATATATATGTGTATATATATATATATAAATATATATATATATATATATAAATATATATATATATATATATATAAATATATATATATATATATATATATATATATATGTGTATATATATATATATATAAATATATATATATATATATATGTATATATATATATATATATATATATATATACACACACACACTACAGAGCCTTTCCATAAGCCCACTCAAGTTTCTTAAACTGTCTTCTGACTGTGATTAGAGCGATGTTGCGTTGTACAGCGACATATTTTCCCAACGCAAAGCCTGAGGGTTTCGTTTTTCTTGGAATAGAAATACCATAATATTCATCAAATTAATTAGGCTACATTTCTTAAAATCAATCCCATATACCATGTTCTTACAAAAAGGTTTTAAATTCTCTAGTACAGCCAATATTACAAAAAGTCAAATGCTTCTCAAAGATGCCCTCTGGTGGTCAAACTAACACTAACTTGCATTAATGGCAACACTGGCTGCCACTTAAATATCGTGCCATAGAATTCAGCGGCAGCCCGCAAGGTGTATGACGCAACTTTTACAGGAAGAACCACTGTACATAGAGCCATGACTACATGGAACTCGATCCCACATCAGGTAACTGATGCAAGAAGTAGAATCAGATTTAAAAAGCAGGTAAAAATACACCTTATGGAACAGTGGGACTGTGAAGTAACACAAACATAGTCACAGACACATGCATTCAAACACATGATAACATGCGCACTATACACACACGTACACATGGATTTTCCGTTGTAAATATGTGGTAGTGGACTATGGGCCTGAGGGCACACACTTAGTGTGTTGTGAATTCTGTAATGCATGTTTTGTAATGTTTATAATGTGTGGTTTAAGCTTAAGCTAGTTTATGAATGGAACAAACAGATGTCGAGGCATTAACAGCACACATTACTTGATTTGATCCAATAAGACCATGTCAACTACAAGGCAAATATGTTTCTTTCCTGTCAACATCCATTTCAATATAATTATGTGAATGATATCAGTCATGTAAGAGCTGTGAAAGGCTCTATTTTAAACAAACCCAATACCCCAACACGCGTCTGCTAAATGACTTAAATGTAAATGTAAATGTGTTGGACTGTATACACATGCATTGGGTTCGTATGGGAGACTATGGTCATATATTTGATGTAATAAGAGTCATTTCAGAAGGTGTTTTCATCAGTTTGTAATGGCAGTTTGGTCACATATTGTAAATGACTTAACCTAGCAAAAGTACAGTATATATTCTGGATACAAAAGGTACTGTATGTTGTTGAGTAGGCATGCAACAATTTTGGGCTTCATTCAAGAGTGCAGGGTTACAAAGCCAAACAGAATATAAGTAGAACACCCACCAAGATGGAACCAAGAGCACACTTCAACCTACCAAGCCATTCGTGACACGACCTTGTGTGAACGAACATGTCTCATACATGTCAGAAGTTGAGAAATTGCTAACAGGGTAACATAGCAAGATAGGAAGGGTGACCACATGCGAGAGAGTGCTGTTTTTGAATTATTAATCACTTCACTGAGAGTGGAAGGAAGAATGCATGAGGCTGCTGTCCACTTCACTTAACCTGTTGGGGATGGGGGCGCTGTTTAGACTATTTATGCTAATGTGGCTAATTTTTTAAACGGCTTCCCACAAAATCCTTGATCGTACAATATGCATATTATTATTATTATTGGATAGAAAACAGTCTATAGTTTCTATAGGAGTTGAAATTTTGTCTCTAAGTGGAACAGAGCCCATTCTACAGCAATTTCCCTGACATGGAGTCAGATTTGAGAAACGTTGGCCACTTTTCTGAAGTCATTTAAACGGGCACTGTCGTTGCTATGACTATACGGACACTTCTTACGTCTTCCCCTGGATGCCTTTACGTGATGACGATTCCAACGGGCTCGATTGCTCGTTCACAGGCCCTACAAATGAAAAAAACCTTTAGCTAGCAAGTCTTTTCTTGCTGCGTAACGCGCGTGGAAGACACCGACCCTCTCCTGTTCCAAGCATTAGTTTAGCCTGTTATATTTCTCCGGTCATCTTTTCACTCGTTATAGGAGTTACAAACATCACAAAGTAGTTAATTTAAAGCGTTTTATAGCAATTTATATCCGTTTAGTGCGATTTTGGGACATTTATTTTTGCAACGATGTGAAAAGTTGGTCACGCTTTTCAGTTCATCCCGAACGTAGTTGACATTTCCACATGGCAAGAGGACAGCTTTCCACCAAAAGACGATTTCTCCCAAGAAAGGATCCTTTGCCCAAGATACTGATGGAAGAACAGCTCAAGGTAGGACATTTTTATTATGATAAATCGTGTTTCTGTCGAAACATTTTAGTGGCTTAGGACGCCATGTTTTTTGACGTAGCTTCGCTTGGCGCAAACTGTATTGAAAAGTAAGGATAAATTAAAAAATGTAATAACGCAATTGTATTAAGAATTAAATTGTCTATCAATCCCTGTCCACCCTATATTTTTTAGTCACGTTTATGAGTATTTATGTATAAGAGTAGATCACTGTCTAAGTGGCGCAAGGACGTTTTCTTTACCAGCTTGTCTACATTTCACATTGTCTAACCATGATTTTGGTGGCTAAATATAAACATTTTCGATCAAACTGTATATGCATGTTGTAATGTGATGTTACAGGAGTGTCATCGGAAGAATTCTGAGAAGGTTAGTGAAAAAATTAATATCTTTTGGCGATGTTGACTTTTATCGCTCACTTTGGCTAGAATCAATGCTGGGCTGCTAATTGCTATGTGCTAAGCTAATATAACGATTTATTGTGTTTTCGCTGTAAGACACTTAGAAAATCTGAAATATTGTCTGTATTCACAGGATCTGTGTCTTTCGATTCGTGTATGCTGTGTATTTTTACGAAATGTTTGATGATTAGTAGTTAGGTAAACACGTTGCTCATTGTAATTATTCTAGTCCATTTGTGATGGTGGGTGCAATTGTAAACTATGCCATCTACCTGAAATATGCACTTTTTTCTAACAAAACCTATCCCATACCATAAATATGTTATCAGACTGTCATCTAATGAGTTTTTTTGTTGGTTAGGGGCTATAAATATCTTAGTTTAGCCGAATTGGTGATGGCTACTGGTGTTGGTGGACAAATAAAAGATGGTGGAATATGCTAATGTGTTTTTAGGTAATAGATGTACATCTTTACATATTGTGTCTTCCCTGTAAAACATTTTAAAAATCGGAAATGTTGACTGGATTCATAAGATCTGTGTCTTTCATTAGCTGTATTGGACTTTAATGTGTGAAAGTTAAATATTTTAAAAAAATATTTTTTTTGAATTTCGCGGCACTGGTTTTTCAGTGGGGGGGGGGGGGGAGTGCCGCTAGCGGCACGCTGATCCTAGACAGGTTAAATATGATTTATTTTTTGTTGACCTCTTCACTGACCTTCTGATAGACTGATCTCAGCAGGCTTAAATGTTGTTAGACAGTGGACCACATTCCCACACAAAATATCTAAGGGAAGTGTGTGTGTGTGTGTGTGTGTGTGTGTGTGTGTGTGTGTGTGTGTGTGTGTGTGTGTGTGTGTGTGTGTGTGTGTGTGTGTGTGTGTGTGTGTGTGTGTGTGTGTGTGTGGTTTGTGAATGTGGGTGTGTGTGTGTGTGGTTTGTGAATGTGGGTGTTTGGCCTTTGCATTTGTCCTTTGGACAGCAGGATCAGTAAGCTATGCAGGAGCTTATTTTGGAGTGTTGTGTAATGATGTCACATAAGATTGTAAATGTAATACCCTGCTAAATAACAGGTGTCATTCACCTCAATGGGCAGACCAAGAAAGCCAGGGATAAGTTTTCCTCTCCGGCTTTCAGTCTGCACATTCTACTAGATACTTCAGTAACACATGAAGATCTTCCAACTCAATGAAAGACAATCAC
Source organism: Salvelinus fontinalis (assembly GCF_029448725.1). Lineage (NCBI taxonomy): Eukaryota > Metazoa > Chordata > Actinopteri > Salmoniformes > Salmonidae > Salvelinus > Salvelinus fontinalis. The sequence goes on along the minus strand of NC_074700.1, from coordinate 136,207 downwards.
ACAAATATATCCAAGACGCCAACTGATTTCAGGCCATAGATATCAGTTGGTGACAGTGTGTGGTAGAATGAACAGGGAAGCTGCGGTAACCAGACAGTGTGTGTCAAGCTCAGTTGGTTTTGAGATGTAATGTGGCCACAGTAAGTAACAGTTAGAGACCTGTCCACATACATGGCTACCCAGTCTGGGTATAAGTGCACAGTCTCACAGGGGAGATATTACTGGTTTGATGGCATTTTCAGCGCAATGGCACTAGCTGTAAAACATTTTTTCAGGCGCCCGGCTGCCAAGTGAAACACCTGTTGCTGTTTCGAATCCAAAACATTCTGGGCCATGAGGTGGTGATTTGGGGAAAGGGGGGTCAGGCAGGGGAGAAGACATGGTCAGAGAGAGAGCTATGTCCGTGCACTTCAAATGGAGGCCGAGTGGTAATCGACTGACCGATGAGGCCCAATGCTGACAACTTTGAGGGGTCTGACCCTAAAAACTCTGTCAGTCAATCCCAAACTTGGTTCTAGTGAAGAGAAGGGAAGCAAAGGTCATTTGTATTTTTATTTTATTTTCAAAATGAGCTTATTCCTGGAGGAGTTGATTGAGGCAGGAGTGGAGACCTGTAGCCTACCCCTGCACAGACATTCCAGGGCCAAGCAAAAAAAACATACAAAATGCATTGTAAGATACTGAGACGTATTTCCCACCACTATAGTATAAAAAGGCTGCAGTGAATGTTACTAATTGGAAATTGAGCCTAGTTAACTACATTTTACAAGTTTATTGGATACATTTGGGAAGAGAAATGACATGAGGAGCGTGAATTAACTTACATTTAGCTAGTTTTTTGCATAAAATAGATTAAATTAGACAAAGTGAGTCGCTCTTTTATAATTACCTCATAATACATCTGTCATTTGGGTAAAAGGAAAGACTAGAAAAAGACCTTCTGTGCTGCTACTAGTAAATTTTGCTATCTCAGTGAGCTCAGTCAAACTGGGGGGTAATTTCCTTGCCATCAACCAAGTAGCCCAAAGCCCAGCACTCTCACTTCTCAACACTAACCTGTCTAGGATCAGCGTGGCGCTAGCGGCACACCCCCCCCCCCCCCACTGAAAAACCAGTGCCGCGAAATTCAAAAAAAATATTTTTTTAAAATATTTAACTTTCACACATTAAAGTCCAATACAGCTAATGAAAGACACAGATCTTATGAATCCAGTCAACATTTCCGATTTTTAAAATGTTTTACAGGGAAGACACAATATGTAAAGATGTACATCTATTACCTAAAAACACATTAGCATATTCCACCATCTTTTATTTGTCCACCAACACCAGTAGCCATCACCAATTCGGCTAAACTAAGATATTTATAGCCCCTAACCAACAAAAAAACTCATTAGATGACAGTCTGATAACATATTTATGGTATGGGATAGGTTTTGTTAGAAAAAAGTGCATATTTCAGGTAGACTTCATAGTTTACAATTGCACCCACCATCACAAATGGACTAGAATAATTACAATGAGCAACGTGTTTACCTAACTACTAATCATCAAACATTTCGTAAAAATACACAGCATACACGAATCGAAAGACACAGATCCTGTGAATACAGACAATATTTCAGATTTTCTAAGTGTCTTACAGCGAAAACACAATAAATCGTTATATTAGCTTAGCACATAGCAATTAGCAGCCCAGCATTGATTCTAGCCAAAGTGAGCGATAAAAGTCAACATCGCCAAAAGATATTAATTTTTTCACTAACCTTCTCAGAATTCTTCCGATGACACTCCTGTAACATCACATTACAACATGCATATACAGTTTGATCGAAAATGTTTATATTTAGCCACCAAAATCATGGTTAGACAATGTGAAATGTAGACAAGCTGGTAAAGAAAACGTCCTTGCGCCACTTAGACAGTGATCTACTCTTATACATAAATACTCATAAACGTGACTAAAAAATATAGGGTGGACAGGGATTGATAGACAATTTAATTCTTAATACAATTGCGTTATTACATTTTTTAATTTATCCTTACTTTTCAATACAGTTTGCGCCAAGCGAAGCTACGTCAAAAAACATGGCGTCCTAAGCCACTAAAATGTTTCGACAGAAACACGATTTATCATAATAAAAATGTCCTACCTTGAGCTGTTCTTCCATCAGTATCTTGGGCAAAGGATCCTTTCTTGGGAGAAATCGTCTTTTGGTGGAAAGCTGTCCTCTTGCCATGTGGAAATGTCAACTACGTTCGGGATGAACTGAAAAGCGCACCCAACTTTTCACATCGTTGCAAAAATAAATGTCCCAAAATCGCACTAAACGGATATAAATTGCTATAAAACGCTTTAAATTAACTACTTTGTGATGTTTGTAACTCCTATAACGAGTGAAAAGATGACCGGAGAAATATAACAGGCTAAACTAACGCTTGGAACAGGAGAGGGTCGGTGTCTTCCACGCGCGTTACGCAGCAAGAAAAGACTTGCTAGCTAAAGGTTTTTTTCATTTGTAGGGCCTGTGAACGAGCAATCGAGCCCGTTGGAATCGTCATCACGTAAAGGCATCCAGGGGAAGACGTAAGAAGTGTCCGTATAGTCATAGCAACGACAGAGCCCTTTTAAATGACTTCAGAAAAGTGGCCAACGTTTCTCAAATCTGACTCCATGTCAGGGAAATTGCTGTAGAATGGGCTCTGTTCCACTTAGAGACAAAATTTCAACTCCTATAGAAACTATAGACTGTTTTCTATCCAATAATAATAATAATATGCATATTGTACGATCAAGGATTTTGTGGGAAGCCGTTTAAAAAATTAGCCACATTAGCATAAATAGTCTAAACAGCGCCCCCATCCCCAACAGGCTAAGGTGAAGACAAATACTGTTCTCTGTTTAAGTCAAACGTTTATCCTTTTTCCTGATCAGGATATGCCAATCTACGAAAAATGAGTCGATGCCTCTATCTTCTTCCTGAAATACATCCTCCTCTGTCACGTCCTATCCATCTCCAAAAAAGGAGATGTGGCAAAATCTGCATCTCCATAAAGGCTGTTGTGGCCGTGACCTTGGACACCAACCTAGCCCTACGTTAATGCCCTGTTTACTCTCAGGGGATGAATGGCTAGATTCCTGGCTCTGGGTACAGTGCCAGACATTTAAAACGCTCAAGGGTTGGAGTTGCCAGCTGCTCTAGCGCCTCAACAATCTCCAATCTCAACCCCCTTCACCCCATCCCCTAATCCCCCATCCACACACAGACTCCCACCTCCTTGAATTCCTGACCCCGTGTCACACTTGATACCATGAGCTGCAAGTTCTGTGGATCAGGGAGTAGACACACACAATCCAGTAAAGTTTGAATGATTTGGTAGACTCCTGCTCAGTCCCGGCTACTTCCTTCCCCACAGCAGTATCTGCAGTTGACAGGATTTCAGATGGTCTGCCACCTCAAGGATTTGACACCTCTTTAGAGTCTGACTACCGCAAGCTAAGGATGTGCTTACACAGACTTTTATTCTAAATATCAATTTTAAAGCTAATTATTACTCATGGCTCTCCTGGTATTTGGATTGGTTAATTTATCATGGGCAGCATAAGCCTTAATGAAACTAAATGGTGTATTATAGTGAACCAAAGCACAATACTGTACTATGCTGGCGTACCCTCAGTGAAGCTGACTAGTAAATCACTGTCTAACCCTAGTCGAATGTAAACATGCTGTAGTCTGTATTTGACTGTTACAGTGCCTTGAAAAAGTATTCCTCCCACTTGGCGTTTTCCCTTTCTTGTTGCATTACAACCTGTAATTTAAATTGATTTTATTTGGATTGCATGTAATGGACATACACAAAATAGTCCAAATTGTTTCAAAAAATTCTACAAAATAAACTATGGAAAAGTGGTGCATGAATATGTATTCACCCCCTTTGCTATGAAGCCCCTAAATAAGATCTGGTGCAACCGATTACCTTCAGAAGTCACATACTTATTAGTTCAATGAAGTGCACCTGTTTCAAATCTAAGTGTCACATGATCTGTCACATGATCTCAGTATATATACACCTGTTCTGAAAGGCCCCAGAGTCTGTAACACCACTAAGCAAGGGGCACCACCAAGCAAGCGGCACCATGAAGACCAAGGAGCTCTCCAAACAGGTCAGGGACAAAGTTGTGGAGAAGTACAGATCGTTGGGTTATAAAAAATTATCTGAAACTTTTAACATCCCACACAGCACCATTAAATCCATTATTAAAAAATGGAAAGAATATGGCACCACAATAAACCTGCCAAGAGAGGGCTGCCCACCAAAACTCACAGACCAGACAAGGAGGGAATTATTCAGAGAGGCAAAAAAGAGACTAAAGATAACCCGGAAGGAGCTGCAAAACTCCACAGTGGAGATTGGAGTATCTGTCCATAGGACCACTTTAAGTCATACACTCTACAGAGCTGGGCTTTACGGAAGAGTGGCCAGAAAAAAAGCCATTGCTTAAAGAAAAAAAAAAAAAGTTTGCCAAAAGGCATGTGTGAGACACCCCAAACATATGGAAGAAGGTATTCTGGTCAGATTTTGCTTTTTGGCAATCAAGGAAACCGCTTTGTCTGGCGCAAACCCAACAGCTCTCATCACCCAGAGAACACTATCATGTTTTTCATTGGCAGGGGCTTTGAAACTGGTCAGAATTGAAGGAATGATGGATGGCGCTAAATACAGGGAAATTCTTGAGGGAAACCTGCTTCAGTCTTTGAGAGATTTGAGACTGGGACGGAGGTTCACCTTCCAGCAGGACAATGACCCTAAGCATACTGCTAAAGCAACACTCGAGTGGTTTAATTGAGAATCTGTGGTATGACTTAGATTGTTGTACAGCAGTGGAACCCATCCGACTTGAAAGAGCTGGAGCAGTTTTGCCTTGAAGAATGGAAAAAAATCCCTGTGGCTAGATGTGCCAAGCTTATAGAGACATACCCCAAGAGACTTGTAGCTGTAATTGCTGCAAAAGGTGACTCTACAAAGTATTGACCTTGGGGGGTGAATAGTTATGCACGCTCAAGTTTTACATTTTATTGTCTTATTTCTTGTCTCACAGGAAAAAATATATTTTGCATCTTCAAAGTGGTAGGCATGTTGTTTAAATCAAATGATACAAACCCCCCAAAATCGAAAGTGAATACTTTCACAAGCCACTGTATAGAGATCTCACACATGGCCTGTACAATTCTGAACACAAGGAGATAAATCAATGAATTGGCCACCTAAGAGGACAGAGTCACAGAACATGTATCTGTGCAAAACTGAAAATGGTAGTCTTTCTGTGCTGCTGTCGGTTTGAGTGCTTCTTGCATTTGAGCGACTCGTGTTTGTAATGCCAAGCCCTCACAAAGGCCTCCCACTGTGCGTCAACAAACATACCGTCTCAAGAAGATGACAAGGCCCCATCAAACACATCCACACACAAAGAGATCTTTTGGATGCTGACAATGTTGGCCTTTCATCGAATGGAACCAGCTTCAAAAGCCACCCAACAGAACACTTATCCCTTCAGTTGCTATGATACCAAACATGCTGTACAAACCCAGCAATGTGCAACCGAGTGCCATTATAAAGCCATAAGGTCAGAGGTCCAGAAATCAAATGAGAATGTGCTTGATTAACTTCTATGATTAAAAGGTTTAAGTGACCACAAAGGCAAGACAGGAGAAAGGGTGTTAGAGAGAAATAAAATGTGAATATATGTATACAGATTAGCAAGTGAAAAAAGAAGAAACCATCACTTATGATAAAATACAACCCATTAATTTACTTAATTTGCGTGTGGCTTCGTTTGCAGTGTTTAATTTATACTGAACAAAAATATAAAGTTACAGTTCATATAAGGAAATCGGTCAATTGAAATATATTCATTAGGTCCTAATCTATGGAATGGCTGGTCTCAGACGATCCTGCAGGTGAAGAAGTCGGAATGTGGAGGTCCTGGGCTGGCGTGGTTACACTTGTTTTGCGGTTGTATGGCCGGTTGGACATACTGCCAAATTCTCTAAAACAACGTTGAAGGCCTATGGTAGAAAAATGAACATTAAATTCTCTGGCAACAGCTCTGGTGGACATTCCTGCAGTCAGCATGCCAACTGACTTGAGACATCTGTGGCATTGTGTTGTGTGACAAAACTGCCCATTTTAGAGTGGCCTTTTATTGTCCCCAGTACAAGGTGTACCTGTGTTAAGATCACACTGTTTAATCAGCTTTTCGATATGCCACACCTGTCAGGTGGATGGATTATCTTGGCAAAGGAGAAATGCACAACATTTTTGAGAAATACCGTTTTTGTGCATATGGATTTCTAATTTTTTCAGCTCATGAAATATGGGTGTCCAACACTTTACACGTTGTGTTATTATTTAGGATTCTGACGCTAAAATTCTGATCTTGTCAAGGTTTCTCAAGTCCTCTCATTTGACTATCTTCCTTTATAACGCTGTTGGTGTTTCATTTACGCCTACAGATCTTAAATACACTGGATCAATATGACAGTGTGAAACTCCGGTCATGATAATTAAAATGGGCAGACTCTGTCAAGGGAATACATTGATACATTAAAGTACTCCTCTTCTATTAGGGCAGGGGTTCCCAAACCTTTTTGGCCTGCGACCCCATTTTGATATTTAAAAAATATTTTTTTTCACCATGTGAAAAAAGTGATTAATCAATGACCAATGTTAACTTTTTGAATTTGTGCTATGCCAGTCTATTACAAATCATTCTGAGAGTACTATTGACAGTATTTCAATCTGATGGAAGTATGGCTTGAAGTGACTGTAATCATCAGAAAGGTTTTGGGTAGCTCAGAAGATCATTAGGCAATTTTGTATAATATTCTATGTAGAAAAGAACATCATGATTGATGAAGTTCTTTTCCCCCCAGTCTGATTTAGTGCCTTGTCAACTCTGTCCTAATGAGTCCTGTGCGGCATGTGGGCATTGTAGAGGGAAACTTGTTGCTGAAAATCTTATCTTTCAATGATAGGGTCATAATATGTTGTATCTTAAACGGTTCAAAAGATAAAGCCACATTTGTAGTTAGAAAACAGAAACCCTCTGTTTATTACAATCACATCTAGCGGCTACCTATTTGTATTTATTTAACCTTTACTTAACTAGGCAAGTCAGCTAAGAACACATTATTATTTACAATGATGGCCTACCCCAGCCAAACCCTAACTCGGACAACACTGGGCCAATAGTGCACCGCCCTATGGGACTCCCAATTATGGCTGGTTGTGATACAGCCTGGAACCGTACCAGGGTCTGTAGTGACACCTCTAGCACTGAGATGCAGTGCCTTAGACCGCTGTGCCACTCGGGAGCTGATGACCCAAGCACAATTGCATTTATTTTAATTCAAATCAGGTGATTCCACATGGGGCTGCGACCCAAAGTTTAGGAAAATCTATTTGGATAAAAGATTGCTGGCACCACACTATGGGGAAATGCGGACCTGAGTTATGTGCATGTAAATGGAATTTAATTCTCTTTTTATGCACTTTTCTCTCTATGCGTATTCGGACATTGAACATGCTATTCGTTAGGGGTATGGTGGTCATAAAATTTTCTCAGCTGGTGATTGTCAAGAAAATAACTGCCGGTCTCACGGTAATTTACCGTTAATTAACATAAACAAATTTAGCATCTCCTGGCTTCCATGCACAGCCTACAAGCCACTGACGCAGACCTTTGGAACATCTACATTTTTAAAGGTCTAAAGAAACATGATAGAAATAAAATGTAGTCTATTTCAGATTAACAGAATAGCATACTCTGAGTTGTTATCCCTGATCTGGCTTCGCCATATGGCTGTGGGCTACACTAGTTAATATAGCAGACAAGATCTGCTTAGAATTCTGTGGCAGTATTTTATATATTTTTTTAAGTATGAAGAATACAATTGAACATTGGTGAATAAAAAGGATATTTTCTCCAAATGATTTGAGGGAGTGAGCACATGCGGCTAAGCTGTGTTGAGTGGTTAACTTCTCTAGGATAGGGGGCAGCATTTTCACGTTTGGATGAAAAGCGTCCTCAGAGTAAACTGCCTCCTACTCAGTCCCAGATGCTAATACATGCATGTTATTATTAGTATTGGATAGAAAACACTCTGGAGTTTCTAAAACTGTTTGAATCCTGTCTGTGATTTTTTTGTTGTTGAGGTCACTCTCTTCTCAATGGAATTTCATTGGGAATTCAGATTTCTAAGGGACCTTCCTGCAGTTCCTATCGCTTCCACTTGATATCAACCGTCTTTAGAAATTGGTTGAGGTTTTTCCTTTGAGAAATGAAGAAGTAGCCATGTTCAGAATGAGGCTCCAGTGAAGTGTACTGTTTGTTAGAGGCGCATGACCAGAAAGCGTGCTACACATTGTTTTCCTCCGGTATTGAACACAGATCATTCCGTCTTCAATTTTATCGATTATTTACGTTAAAAATACCTATAGTTGTATTAAAAAAGTCGTTTGAAATGTTTGGACAAAGCTTACAGGTAACTTTTGAGATATTTTGTAGTCACGTTGTGCAAGTTGGTATCGGTGTTTTTCTGCATCAAACACGCCAAATAAATGGACATTTTGGATATATATCGACGGAATTAATCGAACAAAAGGACCATTTGTGATGTTTACGGGACATATTGGAGTGCCAACAGAAGAAGCTCGTCAAAGGTAAGGCATTACTTATATCTTTATTTCTGAATTTTGTGTCGTGCCGGGATGGTGAAATATGATGGTCTGTGATTGTTAGCTGGGATGCTATCCTCAGATAATAGCATTGTCTTGGCACCAGGGAAAGCAAGGTGTCTTATTTGTGATAGATGTAAGCATGGGGTCAGCAACGGCTAAATCAAAAGATACCACCAACCTGTGTAATCACCTTAAGAACACCCATCCAAAAGCCCATAAGGAAGCAATGATGAAAAAAGCAAACGCAAATTCTACACAAGGAAAAAGTGATACAGACACATCGCAGGCTACAATCTTACAACTTTTTAATAAGCAAGCAAAATGGCAGGACAAAAACCCAAGGGCCAAGACACAGCTCTGAACTGACAATGATACTGAAGAGTCTGCTTAGGAGACAAATACTCTCAACAGTTTGAATAAAAATAGAGTTTAAGTTACCTGTGATGAATGTTGAAAACAAAAACTGTAATTTCTATATGCAGGAAATCCTATTTTAATAATGGGCATGGTAAGAATTGACTACCAAAGTGCGAGTCATAATTCCCATGACACCTTCTAGCAAAATCTGAAAAGTGGTTCCTTCATTCATTTATTCCATAGGATATTTTTAGATTCACTTAAAATAAGGTCTGTGTTTTCGTGTAGGCTTACCCCATTAAATTTTTTAAAAAATTCACACCACTGTGAATGGCTGGTTGTCAGTGGCAATCATCTCAATAATTGCTACATCTATCTATGTAGCAATTATTGAGATGATTGCCACTGACTACCAGCTATTCACAGTGGTGTCTGACATTGGTTTTCAGCGGCTGATTACTCTTGCTGAACCCGGTACAGGATCAAAGATGAAAAGTTATTTTGCACAGAAATAATAGATAAAAAACATGAAAGAGTTGATGAAAGTGAAGAATCTGGTGGCTCCAGTCAACGCTCCACACATGGCATTCACAACTGACTGCTGGTCAGGCACTACAGAGTCCCTGATGAGCCTTACTGGACATTTCATTGACAATGTTTGAACAAGAAAGCAGGTTGTGCTGAATGTCAAGACTAATAATGGATCACACACAGGAAACTACATCAGAGAGGTTTTTGACCATGTTGGAATACTGGCAAATCCACACAGAACGTGTAGTGCTGGTCCTCAGGGACAGTGGGGCAAACATGGTGAAAGGTATGAGACTGGCAGAGCTTCCAGACTTCAGCTGCAGTGCACACACCCTACAGCTTGTAATCAATGATGGCCTATCCAGTCAGAGAGCTGTGCTAGACATTATTGCAATGTTAAAGAGCTGTGCAACTCACTTTGACCACTCTGTACTGGCCAAACAGAGGCTGAGGGCCATTCAGGAAGAGCTTGGCCTTCCCAAACACAGCATCATCCAAGCAGATCAAACTCGCTGGAACTCAAAACTACACATGTTGCACAGGATGTTTGAACAGAGGCATGCACTGAATGTGTATGCAGGTGAATACGGACACATCAGCAGTAAGTCTGCTGCACAGTGGGACATTGTCTCTAACACCTATGGAGGAGGTGACACTGGAGATGAGCCACTCCAACTCTACAGCAGCATGCATCATCCCCAGTGTGTCGGTGCTGAAGTTGATGCTACCGCAGGAGGGTTCTTCTACTCAAGGCATCAAAACTTTATGGAAGACCATGTTGGACAGTCTGACAAGGAGGTTCTCCAAGGCCGAAGAGACAAAGTGCCTGGTGCTGGCAACTGTCCTTGATCCACGTTACAAGAGCTATGCCTTCACCTCAGGGACAACACTAGAGAAAGCAAAAGAGTGGCTGAAGAAGGAGTCTGACCTACTAAGGAAACCAAATCCCAGAGCCACAGCAGATGGGACGAGTGAAGAGGAGGACCCAGATCCAGGTGCAAAAAAGCAAAGAGTCCAGGTAGATCACTCACCCAGTCTGGTGGACAGCCTCTATGCTAGAATCCTTGGAAGCCAAGAGGGCAGGGCTGAAGTCCAGTGCAGTTTTGAAATTGAGTTTGAGCGTTACCTCACAGAGCCTGTCATTGACAGAACTACTGGGAATATTGAAGACCCATGAAAGATGGTGGTTCGTTTTAACATATGTTCTCATGTTATTTGAGACTAAATTTATTTTATTTATGTATTATATTAAGTTAAAATAAAAGTGTTCATTGTTCATTCAGTATTGTTACAATTGTCATTATTACAAAAATGTGTGTGTGTGTATATATATATATATATATATATATATATTTAAAAAAACATATTATTATTATTTTTTTTTTTAAATCGGCCGATTAATCGGTATCGGTATCAGCTTTTTTGGTCCTCCAATAATCGGTATCGGTGTTGAAAAATCATAATCGGTCGATCTCTAGTACACACTTCATCAGTCTCTTATTCACAATTTGACAAGTACTTGATAATGCCTCGAGTTTCCTGGCTGCATCCCCTTTGTGTGGCCGTAATACCCCCTAAAAAAAATCCATGCCTTTTGCGGCCAGTGGCCATTGTGTCCTTGGGCTGAATTTTATAATTCCCTTCTCCTTGCTGCATGCAGAAGCACCTCTCACACACATGGTTCTCCGTCACGTGATCGGGTCTTTCCACAGGCTACAAGTGACAGACACATCGAGGACGCAACTGTGCTCTTCCTTATCCAATTCTGAGGCGCATATTGAAGATATTGAAAGAACTATCCACATTCAGCCAACAAGATGAGGAGACCTAATAAACAGCAAAAGCAATAGCCTATGTCAATCTACACTGCTCAAAAAAATAAAGGGAACACTAAAATAACACATACTAGATCTGAATGAATGAAATATTCTTATTAAATACTTTTTTCTTTACATAGTTGAAAGTGCTGACAACAAAATCACACAAAAATTATCAATGTAAATCAAATTGATCAACCCATGGAGGTCTGGATTTGGAGTCACACTCAAAATTAAAGTGGAAAACCACACTACAGGCTGATCCAACTTTGATGTAATGTCCTTAAAACAAGTCAAAATGAGGCTCAGTAGTGTGTGTGGCCTCCACGTGCCTGTATGACCTCCCTACAACGCCTGGGCATGCTCCTGATGAGGTGGCGGATGGTCTCCTGAGGGATCTCCTCCCAGACCTGGACTAAAGCATCCGCCAACTCCTGGACAGTCTGTGGTGCAACGTGGCGTTGGTGGATGGAGCGAGACATGATGTCCCAGATGTGCTCAATTGGATTCAGGTCTGGGGAACGGGCGGGCCAGTCCATAGCATCAATGCCTTCCTCTTGCAGGAGCTGCTGACACACTCCAGCCACATGAGGTCTAGCATTGTCTTGCATTAGGAGGAACCCAGGGCCAACCGCACCAGCATATGGTCTCACAAGGGGTCTGAGGATCTCATCTCGGTACCTAATGGCAGTCAGGCTACCTCTGGCGAGCACATGGAGGGCTGTGCGGCCCCCCAAAGAAATGCCACCCCACACCATGACTGACCCACCGCCAAACCGGTCATGCTGGAGGATGTTGCAGGCAGCAGAACGTTCTCCACGGTGTCTCCAGACTCTGTCACGTCTGTCACATGTGCTCATGTGCTCAGTGTGAACCTGCTTTCATCTGTGAAGAGCACAGGGTGCCAGTGGCGAATTTGCCAATCTTGGTGTTCTCTGGCAAATGCCAAACGTCCTGCACGGTGTTGGGCTGTAAGCACAACCCCCACCTGTGGACGTCGGGCTCTCATACCACCCTCATGGAGTCTGTTTCTGACCGTTTGAGCAGACACATGCACATTTGTGGCCTGCTGAAGGTCATTTTGCAGGTCTCTGGCAGTGCTCCACCTGCTCTTTCTTGCACAAAGGCGGAGGTAGCGGTCCTGCTGCTGGGTTGTTGCCCTCCTACGGCCTCCTCCACGTCTCCTGATGTACTGGCCTATCTCCTGGTAGCGCATCCATGCTCTGGACACTACGCTGACAGACACAGCAAACCTTCTTGCCACAGCTCGCATTGATGTGCCATCCTGGATGAGCTGCACTACCTGAGCCACTTGTGTGGGTTGTAGACTCCGTCTCATGCTACCACTAGAGTGAAAGCACCGCCAGCATTCAAAAGTGACCAAAACATCAGCCAGGAAGCATAGGAACTGAGAAGTGGTCTGTGGTCACCACCTGCAGAACCACTCCTTTATTTGGGGTGTCTTGCTAATTGCCTATAATTTCCACCTGTTGTCTATTCCATTTGCACAACAGCATGTGAAATTTATTGTCAATCAGTGTTGCTTCCTAAGTGGACAGTTTGATTTCACAGAAGTGTGATTGACTTGGAGTTACATTGTGTTGTTTAAGTGTTCCCTTTATTTTTTTGAGCAGTGTATATCTCTTGACACAATTATGAAAATAATCATAACCTCTAAAACTTCAAGCTGCATACTGAACCCTATTCCAACTAAACTACTGAAAAAACTCCTTCCTGTGCTTGGCCCTCCTATGTTGAACATAATAAACGTCTCTCTATCCACCAGATGTGTACCAAACTCACTAAAAGTGCCAGTAATAAAGCCTCTCTTGAAAAAGCCAAACCTTGACCCAGAAAATATAAGAAACGATCGGCTTATATCGAATCTCCCATTCCTCTCCAAAAAAAATGTAAAAGCTGTTGCACAGCAACTCACTGCTTTCCTGAAGACAAACAATTTATACGAAATTCTTCGGTCTGGTTTTAGATCCCATCATAGTACTGAGGCTACACTTGTGAAGGTGGTAAAATGACCTTTTAATGGTGTCAGACCGAGGCTCTGCATCTGTCCTCGTGCCCCTAGACCTTAGTGCTGCTTTTGATATCATTGATCACCACATTCTTTTGGAGAGATTGGAAACCCAAATTGGTTATCTGTCGGAAAGATATCAGTTTGTCTCTGTGGATGGTTTGTCCTCTGACAAATCAACTGTAAATTTCGGTGTTCCTCAAGGTTCCGTTTTAGGACCACTATTGTTGCCACTATATATTTACCTCTTGGGGATGTCATTCGAAAACATAATGTTAACTTTCACTGCTATGCGGATGACACACAGCTCTACATTTCAATGAAACATGGTGAAGACCCAAAATTGCCCTCGCTGGAAGTCTGTGTTTCAGACATAAGTGGATGGCTGCAAACGTTCTACTTTTAAACTCGGACAAAACAGAGATGCTTGTTCTAGGTCCCAAGAAACAAAGAGATCTTCTGTTGAATCTGACAATTAATCTTGGTGGTTGTACAGTCGTCTCAAATAAAACTGTGAAGGACCTCGGCGTTACTCTTGACCCCGATCTCTATTTTGATGAACATATCAAGACTGTTTCAAGGACAGCCTTTTTCCATCTACGTAACATTGCAAAAATCAGAACATTTGTCCAAAAATGTGGCAGAAAAATGTATCCGTGCTTTTGTTCCTTCTAGGTTAGACTACTGCAATGCTCTACTTTCCGGCTATCCGGATAAAGCACTAAATAAACTTCAGTTAGTGCTAAATACGGCTGCTAGAATCCTGACTAGAACCCCAAACATTGATCATATTACTCCAGTGCTAGCCTCCCTACACTGGCTTCCTGTTATGGCAAGGGCTGATTTCAAGGTTTTACTGTTAACCTACAAAGCATTACATGGGCTTGCTCCTGCCCATCTTTCCGATTTGGTCCTGCCGTACATACCTACACGTACGCTACGGTCACAAAATGCAGGCCTCCTAATTGTCCGTAGAATTTCTAAGCAAACAGCTGGAGGCAAGGCTTTCTCCTATAGAGCTCAATTTTTATGGAATGTCTGCCTACCCATGTGAGAGATGCAGACTTGGTCTCAACCTTTAAGTCTTTATTGAAGACTTATCTCTTCAGTAGGTCCAATGATTGAGTGTAGTCTGGCCCAGGAGTGTGACGGTGAACAGAAAGGCAATGGAGCAACGAAACGCCCTTGCTGTCTCTGCCTGGCCGGTTCCCCTCTCTCCACTGAGATTCTCTGCCTCTAACCCTATTACAGGGGCTGAGTCACTGGCTTACTGGTGCCCTTCCATGCCGTCCCTAGGAGGGGTGCGTCACTTGAGTGGGTTGAGTCACTGATGTGGTCTTCCTGTTTGGGTTGGCGCCCCACCCTTGGGTTGTGCCGTGGCAGAGATCTTTGTGGGCTATACTCGGCCTTGTCTCAGGATGGTAAGTTGGTGGTTGAAGTTATCCCTCTAGTGGTGTGAGGACTGTGCTTTGGCAAAGTGGGTGGGGTTATATCCTGCCTGTTTGGCCCTGTCTGGGGGTATCATTGGATGGGGCCACAGTGTCTCCTGACCCCTCCTGCCTCCAGTATTTATGCTGCAGTAGTTTATGTGTCGGGGGGCTAATGTCAGTCTGTTATATCTGGAGTATTTCTCCTATCTTATCCGGTGTCCTGTGTGAATTTAAGTATGCTCTCTCTAATTCTCTCTTTCTTTCTTTTTTTCTTTCTCTCTCTCTCTCTCTCGGAGGACATGAGCCCTAAGTCCATTCCTCGGGACTATCTGGCATGATGACTCCTTGCTATCCCCCAGTCCACCTGGCCGTGCTGCTGCTCCAGTTTCAACTGTTCTGCCTGCGGCTATGGGACACTGACCTGTTCACCGGACGTGCTACCTGTCCCAGACCTGCTGTTTTCAACTCTCTAGAGACAGCAGGAGCGGTAGAGATACTCTCAATGATCGGCTATGAAAAGCCAACTGACATTTACTCCTGAGGTGCTGACCTGTTGCACCCTCGACAACTACTGTGATTATTATTTGACCATGCTGGTCATTTATGAACATGTTCTGTTATAATCTCCACCCGGCACATCCAGAAGAGGACTGACCACCCCTCATAGCCTGGTTCCTCTCTAGGTTTCTTCCTAGGTTTTGGCCTTTCTAGGGAGTTTTTCCAAGCCACCATGCTTCTACCCCTGCATTGCTTGCTGTTTGGGGTTTTAGGCTGGGTTTCTGTACAGCACTGAGTTATCAGCTGATCTAAGAAGGGCTATATAAATAAATTTGATTTGATTATTGACACATCTTTTTCAAATTGAGAGATGGGCTTAAAGTTTTCTTTACTGACCATCATTTTCACTTATCTGACTGCTCTATCTGACTGTACGAATAGAGCCGTGTGGTATGTGTGTTGCTCATATAGTTGTCCCGGTATCGCGTATCAGATGACGCCAGAGTGTCTTATGAGTTGTTAAATTCCAGATTTAGTCCGTTAGGCCAAATAGTACTTATTCTGTCGGTCAATATTAATTTCTAGAGCAAGGGCATAGATCCAGTCATGTTAGAAATTTGAGGATGGATCTGTTCGGTGACAAAGCCGAAGTGTTATCTGTCCGCCTATCGCGCTGAGCCAGCGTGAGTAGGCCCCAGGTGTATCTGATTTTATGTACCGCGCGGTAATATAATGCTTGCAAAGATTATGCCGAATGGGTTAATGTGAGACGTCACTAGTAAAAACCCTTTCCATGTTGTTTGGAATCCTTTGTGCTGTGGGAACAGTATAAGAATAGCAAGCTGGCACAAGATGCTACAGCTAACAAAGGAATAGCAGTCATTTTGTTTTCCTGTGTCACTGCTAAAATTCTAACGTCTTGAGCGAAGGAAGAGTTCCGCCATTGTACTTCCGTTTGAGTTCAGCTTTGTGCGATCAGTGAACTCAAATGGTGAACCGCAAGTAATATTTTTTTTTAATATTCCATTTGAAAGCAAAACGTGTGCTCATATAGGTTAACTACGGACACACTTATGATAATCCTGCCAATCACAATTGACTGGAAAATTGTCCCATTCAATTAAATAAGTTAAATTGTTGAACATGCCTTTTTCAAGTTCTTCCAATTAAATGACATTTTAAACTTTCTAATATTAACCTAGATGAACTTATCAGGTTAATTAGACTTTAATTCCCAAATAGCCTATACAGGTTTGATTTATCATTAACATTGATTAAGTCATAAAATTTGCTTTTGCAAATCTCATTCAGTACTACCCTGTACTGAATGAAGTCCCGACTCCAGCGGGAATCCCATGTGGCTTCGGTTTTCGGGATAAGTGAACCTAGTGGTGAATGTACCATAACATTTGCTCTACTGGTTACACTCATTGATTACTCAATTCAATTTGCTTTTGCAAATTCATTCACGTCCAACTCTCACATTACTGGTACAGTACTGATGGTTCATAAACGCCTATAAATAGATCAAAATCGTCTTTGCAACATCCAACGTATTCCAAAACCAAACTTTGGAAAAATAGGAAGAATAGTTTTTTCTCTCCTCTCAAATGTTCTAATAATGTGCAAGCTATCAGAGGGAGTTATTAATGAAACCTCACCCATAAAAGGTTTTATCTCTGACCTCGGCAGCGATACCAACCCTAACTATGCCATTAGCGGAAAAACCGAAGAAATCGCGACAAACGCTCTCCAAAATCAACCTTCGGGCGCAGGCCTTGTAAAGGTTCTCTCCAGTTCAGCTCTGATGTCTTGTCATCAGTCCAATACCACAGTGCACAGCTGAAGCACGATCAGGACACGGTAGACATAAAGGAACAGGTGGCGAGAACTGGGAAACTGATGGCAAACGCAGAAAATAAAAATGATGCTAGCTAAGGAACTGCGTTTGAAAACTGAACAATTAAATGTAATTGCAAAAACTTATGACAACGAACGAGCACAAACTCTTCAACAAAATCGCCTTCTACAGGAACAACTCGATTGAGCCAAGACTAAACACGATGATGTCCACGCCAAACTAGATAAATCTGACGAGTTATCTACAAACAGGAGCGCACAACTTGATAACATGCATGCAGTTTTGTAGAACGTTACTCAAAGTAACAATGTTCAACTCCAAATGCTGCAGACCAAAGACGATCAGTTAATGAACACAATGACTTAGTTGGATGACAAATCAGCAGAACTCATTGAAATCACTGACCAAATGAATGACGAGAGAACTCAGCTGATGAAGATGGAAATACTGATTTCTAAGCAAAGGGATGAAATCTCATCACCGAATCTCTTGCGCCGTACTCAAGACTTCTATCTGCAGATATGACAGATAAGTTTGAGACCGAAAGGAGCAAGTGCGACACTCACATGTCCAAAATCAGTATTGTAAGCGCTCATGTGGACTCTACAATGCAGCAGAATACCACCCTTAGGTACAATCTGGTGGAATTCCAGAACGGTCACGCGCTACAGTGTGACTACCCAACCAAGCAACCGGAGCCCGGTACTCAAAGGAGTGAAGACAATAAAAGGTTTCAGACTTTGCCTCCCTCATGTGTCCCTCAGTCTTCTCCTCTTGGCCATTCGGCACTGTGTAATATGGCGCCTCATCGCCAGCAAAGCCAAAGCTTGGCTTCTCCTCTTGGCCTTTCGGACCAAATTTCCCCACAGGATGAATCCAACCCTCACTGCCCACTTGACGCGGAATGCCTTGACAAACTCGTCAAGAATTTCCCCACCTTTGACCCCGTTCCAGGTCAGCCAAATGATACTGAGACGTTCCTAGCTGACATGGAGGGTGGATGGCTACCTGAACGCTATGGGTTCTGACAGGGTTTACCTGTTGAAGCGAACGTCGACGAGGTTCATTCGTCTACAACAGCAACATGTGCTTAACGACTACGCTAAACTTGTCACAGCTTTGAAATTAGAATTCAGTGGTTATGCGACTCAAAAACACGATAGCTCACTGGCAAACAGGCTCGGAATGAACACCCACAAGCTTCCTATCAAAGGCTTTGTTCAGCTTACTTTGGCCAACTCACTGAAACAGGAATGGAAGAGCTGTTACCATTCAAAGAAAGGTTTCTGTCAAACATGTATCCCACCTTCATTACCTACTTGGGCCCTACAACCCACGTCGGCTTGCCTATCTTACAACTAAAAGAGCTTTCAAGCAAAAGCTTGCAACACTAAGAGCCCTGACCACTCGGTTTTGAAGTTTGACCAGGAGCACTCACTCCAGATAGACGGTGCATTATCAGGTATTGGAGCTTTGAAAGGTGATGCACAACAACGGTTTCTACCACAAAACCATGACTCCAATAACCTCCGTGGTTGAAATAACTGTAAAGTTTGTCGCCATCAAAACAACTACTGCTACAATCGACCTGTTCGCTACGTTCCTGCACCAAACCCGCACAAAGTGTCAGAGCACAAGGGTGACAAAGTGGTAAAGGATGATCAAACGTAGACCAATGTTCTCTAGAAATTCCACTATGTGAAGAACTAAAACAAGAAAAATTTGAGAAAAGGGTAAAAGATTTAGTCCTTGTGACTTTAGGGGGATTACCGGACACCAGGTCCGCAGGAACTAACACCCTTAGCAAGAACGTTAAAATTCAAATTTCTCCAGCTCTCACTCGAGACCCTATTCAGGGCCCGCTTGATCAAGAAACAAGCCCACAGGCTTTGTCTATAGACTCTGATACAAAGGTTGCGAAGAAAAAGGTCAAAAGCTTCGCTAAAGCCAAGCCCACTCAAAATCCGAAAAGTCAATCTGCTTTCACCTTGAACAGAAATGGCACATCACGTTGTTGCGAACGAACACTCCACTTTGTGGGGAATTATGTCCACTAAACGCGAATCTAAACGGCCATACCTGGAAACAGTCCTGGAGGACTGCTTAACTTGTCATGCACTAATTGAGTCAGGCGCAACAATATTGCTCATCTCTCAAACATTGATAATAGCGACAGAGGAGTTAGTAGTCACTCAGATTGCAACACGTGTAAGGGAATCTTTACGTCAAAAGCAAACCATGCGATTATCTGAGGAGAGCACCTAGCTAACAAAAGTATTACTAGCATTTTCCAACCAAGCATTAGAGTCACAAAAGTCAGAAATACCAATAAAATAAATCACTTACCTTTGAAAATATTCCTCTGGTGGCAATGCCAATTGTCCTAGCTCCACAGTGAATGTTAGTTTTGTTTGATAAAATCAATTTTTATAGCCTGTAAACCGCTTGCGTCGTGATTTCCGTCTCATTCAACTTTGGACAAAACATTTGTGGTAAATACACACACTAAACACACGTTTATCCAGTCATGGTTGGTTTCATTGCAATCCTGTTTGTTAGTAACACAATCACACTTGATGGCTCTTTTCCCGGGATGTATTGACCGAAACAAACCGATCACCAATCAATGCCCTCATTGCGCACCAATGGTAGGAGCAGTCTATCGTTGATTGACTGTATTTTGGCCCAATGACCACTGATCATCTTGAAATCTAGCTTGGAAGATAGCCAATGAGCTGAAGTAAACGGCAATATCTAATGGTTATACGTTCGAAGACCAGCCTTGTCGTAAACTCTGGCGTAAAAGAGGTTCATTCGCCATTGAAAATCCTACTTGACGGAGCCAAGAGTGTTACGCATAGCAGTACATAGTGAAGAGCATTTTCAGCAATTTTATATATTTAAATTATGGCGAATAAATCAGGAAAAGCTAAAACAAAGTCTAGATATACAGATGTAGCCCAAATTATAGAAGAAATTGATAGAGTAAGCGAGACCGAGTTGCTTCAGGAAGATGAATCTTTCAGCGAGGCAAGTTTTGACTCCCAGGCAGAAGACATGTTTCTGTACGGAGACGATGCCACGCTGGACTGGTAAAATCTTCTCATGCTAATGTCGTTGTTTGAAATTAATATAACATTTAATTTTTATTATTATAATTTTTTTTCGATTTTCTTATTTTATTTGCAATATATATTATCAGAAATGAAATGTGTAAGGTACACATTGGCTATACATTGTGTGTGTGTGTGTGTGTGATATTTTTGAAATTTATTTTATATAAACATGGAATGGAACAGCACTTCACCATAGTGATTATGTTCCCTGAACTCTATATAATACATTTGTTTATTTTACGTCAGTGACAAAGAAGTGGAGGTGGGGAAGACAGAAACCTGCAGACAGAGGGCCAGAGGGTCGTTGGCACTCTGTGTTGGAAGATGATGTGAAACCAATTCCACCAGTTTTTAGACCAAAACGGCAGCCAGGACTTCAACTAGACATGACTGCAAAGTACAGCCCCCTTCAACTTTTTCAACCGTTTTTCACCTCATCAGTTGTTGATTCCCTGGTGGTGAACACCAATAAGTATGGGGCTAAGAAGCAGACAGGAAAGAAAGAGGCATGAAGAGGTCCTTTACATGGGGCTGGTGAAGTTGAAAACTCTGAGGGACTACTGGAAAACACCAGCTCTCTATCAACTGCCTTTCCCCACCACTGTCATGTCTTCTAAAAGGTTTCTGACCATCTCACGGGCGCTTCACATCAGTGACCCAGAAGTTGATGGGGAGAATGACAAGAAGAGAGGCACAGCCAGGTTTGATAGGCTCTGCAAAATCAAACCTCTCTACCCCAGCATCGTTGAGGCCTGCAAGACTTATTTTCAGCCTGCCCAGAACCTGTCCATCGATGAGAGGATGGTAGACTCAAAGGCCAGAATCAGCATCAAACAATACATAAGTAACAAACCAACAAAATGGGGTTAGAAACTGTTTGTTTTGGCTGATTCTGTGTGTGCCTACACTTGCAATTGTTTTGTTTATGAGGGGAAAAACAGTTTTGCTACTGGTAATGGACTGGCTTATGATTCCGTTATGGAGTTATTGGATTTTCAACTGCTGGGGAAGGGCTACAAACTGTTTGTGCACAACTTCTACACAAGCCCTACCCTGTTTACAGAGCTGAGGAAGCGGGATGTGTGGGCTTGTGGCACCATTCGGACCAACAGAGTGGGCTTTCCAAAAACAAAGGTGAACGACATGCCTAAGCGGCCTGAGCGGGGTACCATGCGATGGATTTGTGAAGATGGTCTGCTCTTTGTAATGTGGATGGATAACAGAGAGATGGTCATGTGCACAACTATCCACAAGTCCTTCAGTGGCGATCATGTCGTCAGGACGGTAGCGGGGCATGGAACACAAAAAATGTTCCCATTCCAGCTGCTGTGAAGGACTACAACAAGGGCATGGGAGGTGTGTACCTGTCAGATGCACTAATAGGATACTACAATGTTCTCCACAAGACCATGAAATGGTACAAGACATGTTTCTATAATTTCATTGACATTGCTGTGGTGAATGCCTTCATCCTCCAGAAGGAAATGGCCAAGAGCTGTGTACAGCCCCCCATCTCACAGCTAGCCTTCAAGGAGCTGCTCATCCAGGAGTTTGCTAGCTACAGCAAGTCCACTGTAGCACCTTCTGTCCCCTCTACCTTTGTCCCTTCTGCTCCAACCAGTGGTGTTCACCTGCCCAGATTCATCTCTGCAGACATGAATGTGCCTCAGGGCAAAAAGGGCAGAGTATGTTTGGCTGTTCTTGGTCATTTGAAAGATGAAGAAACAATAAAAAACTGAAAACGTATGTTTATTTCCTTGTATTTTCTTCTACTAGATCTATTGTGTTATATTCTCCTACATTCAATTCACATTTCCACAAAATTCAGAGTGTTTCCTTTCAAATGATACCAAGAATATGCATATCCTTGCTTCTGGGCCTGAGCTACAGGCAGTTAGATTAGGGTATGTCTTTAGGCGGAAATTGAGAAGAAGTAGTCCCTCTACCACGAAGAAGTTAATAAATAGAACCCTCCATTCAGGAGGAAAGTTATTAGAAGTCATGAACCATGATCACACCGCGTACGACTAGTTTAGTGCTTAGAGAGTACTTCCGTCGTGAGGTTAGCTCCTCCGTGGGTAACATAGCTATGAAATAGACTCCTTCATACCCATCAACGCTACAATGGTGTAAGACAGTGATGTGTAGTAAAACTACTACAGGTCCCCTTAACACGTCTTGATGTCAACATCAATTCTTACTGACCTCCAGGTATCGACCTGGAAATTATCTGATGACGTCAGACTAATTCTGAACAAGTTGTAACCTACCAGGATACTTGGTTCTTTCCCTTGGCATGTGCACTTATGCACTCATGTACAACAGAACATTTAATGAGGATTTATGCTCGGATCACTAAGGGTCCGAACAAAATACCAGCTGTAGTAAAGTTGAAAATGTACTCTTAGGCCTTTTTGACTCTACAGCTACAGTACTCACCAGTTTCTCCACAGAGGTCCATAGGTCATCCTTATAGACTGCCTGAAGCTGGTGCCTTGCAGCTGTAGACTTATCATGTAGTATCAACTTAGGATAGTGACCTAAGCAACACACCGCAAATTAGGAACACCCTAGATATGACATTAGACAATGTCGTGATAGGGTCATTTTGTCAGGACCTTGGACATATATAGAAAACAATCCAGTTAGATGATGTTGGTGTGAGAACTGTATTTTGTATATCTTTTGTTTATGTTTTCATTCCTTTTCGGTTCAGTTCCTTTGACACTTAGTCACAAAGTCCCCATACAACCACACTTTTGGGAAGAAAAGTAATTATATATTTTGTGAATGTGTGTGCGCTGTTAACTTCACTAGGGTAGGGGCAGCATTCGGAATTTTGGATGAAAAGCATGCCCAAATTAAACTGCCTGCTACTCATGCCCAGAAGATAGGATATGCATATAATTGGTAGATTTGGATAGAAAACACTCTACAGTTTCCAGAACTGTTAAAATAATGTCTGTGAGTATAACAGAACTGATATGGCAGGCGAAAGCCCGAGGAAAATCCAACCAGGAAGTACTATTATTTTGAAAGGCTGTTTTTCCATTGTAAGCCTATCCACCATACAAAGACTAGGACCCAGTTCACGAGCTCTGTGGCTTCCTCAACATGTGACCAGTCTTTAGGCATTGTTTCAGGCTTTTACTCTGAAAAAAGAGGAAGATACAGCACTTTCAATCAGTGGCCAGTGGAAATTTCCATTCATCAGCCATGCGTCTGATCGTGAATGCGCCTTTCTTGTTTCTCCTTTCCTATTGACGAAGCTTTTGTCAGGTTGAAATATTATTGATTATTTATGACAAAATCAACCGGAGGATTGATTTTAAACATCGTTTGGCATGTTTCTACTAACTTTTATTGTACTTTTTTAAAAACTTTTCGTCTGGAATTAGTGCACGCGCCTTCAGCATTCGGATTACTGGACAAAACGCGTGAACAAAAAGCAGGTTTTTGGTCATAAAGAGGGACATTATCGAACAAAACAAACATTTATTGTCTAACATGGAGACCTGGGAGTGCCACCAGATGAAGATCATCAAAGGTAAGTGATTAATTGTAATGCTCTTTCTGACTTGTGAGACACCTCTTCTTGTTTGGAAAATGGCCGTATGGGTTTCTGTGGCTAGGAGCTGACCTGAAATAATCGCAAAGTGTGCTTCGCCTTAAAGCATTTTTTAAATCTGACTCAGCGGTTGCATTAAGGAGAAGTTTATCTATAATTCCATGCTTAACACTTGTATTGTGTTTTTCTGTTATTTGATGTGACTCTCTGCACTTTCACCGGATGTTTGTTTGAGACAATGCATGTCTGACCATAACGCGCCAATGTCAACTGAGATTTTTGGATATAAATATGAACTTTATCGAACAAAAGTGCGCCCTGCAATTTCACTGGCTGTTGTCGAGGTGGAACGCTAGCACTTGTACCAGAGAGGTTAACATCTGCCTAAGTTACTGCCCAGATCTTCCAGTCTGGATGACCAGACGACGCGTCCGGAACGGCGATCCCAATCCGGACATCCGCTGCCCATCCTTGTGGCGGCCTGTTCCGTTTGCAGCGTTTGCAGACATCCTACCCGGGTCGACCACCAGAGGGGGACTGCAACGGCGATTACCAACCGGATATCCACTGCCCATCCTTGTGTTGGATTGCTCCTTGTGTTGGACTACCAAGGTAAACCACCAGAGGGGGACCGCAACAATGATCTAAAACTAGGACATCACGTGGTCATTATTTTTATGTCGGTTTGCTACTTGCAGGATAATCTCAAGATTTAAACTAACGGACAGGTCCGGAGCCAATGATCAGCCAATGTGGTTAACCACTCCTCAAACATCTTGTAGCACTACCTGGGTGATGCCAGGCACCACTAGGGCGCCAGAAGCTCACTGCACATCAGTAACAGGAAAAATCCACCTTGGAATAACCACTTGAGAGAGAAGCTCCTCAACTTCAACAAGCCTCTACCATCTCCTCTGCCATGTCCAATCCTCTACAACCTAATCTTATTTCAAATAAAAACAATAGTAGCTTGCTTTTCAGTTGTTTTAGTGAACTGTCTAGCTGGTCTTGTAACTCTGTGGATTGATATATATACACTACTGTTCAAAGGTTTGACCATTTTAGACCATTAAAATAACATCAAATTGATATAAGGAAATCAGTCAATTTCAATAAATTCATTAGGCCTTAATGTATAGATTTCACATGACTGGGCAGGGAGGGCACAGGCCCACCCACTTGGGAGCCAGGCCCAGCCAATCAGAATGAGTTTTTCCCCACAAAAGGGCCTTATTACAGACAGAAATACTCCTCAGTTTAATCAACTGCCCGGGTGGCTGGTCTCAGATGATCCCGCAGGTGAAGAAGCCGGATGTGGAGGTCCTTCGGCTAGTGCTGGTTTGGTTACATGTGGTCTGCTGTTGTGAGGCCGGTTGGACGTACTGCCAAATTCTCCGAAACAACGTTGGAGGTGGCTTATGGTAGAGCAATTAACATTACATTCTCTAGCAACAGCTCTGGTGGATGTTCCTGCAGACAGCATGCCAATTGCATGCACCCTCAAAATTTAAGACATCTGTGGCATTGTGTTGTGTGACAAAACTGCACACTTTAGAGTGGCCTTTTATTGTCCCCAGCACAAGGTGCACCTGTTTGATGATTATGCTGTTTAATCAGCTTCTTCATATGCCACACCTGTCAGGTGGTTGGAGTAACGTATGGAACATTTGGGGGAACTTTTATTTCAGCTAATGAAAAATGGGACCTTGCATTTTATATTTTTGTTCAGTACATTTATTCAACTGCGTGACAAAGACACTATCCACTTTATATTGTAAATAGTCATACTTGACCTGCACATTCATAATTTATTATATTGTGTAAATATCAGTTGTATTACTATGCATACAACTTTATTCCTCTTACTCGTTATTTTTGATTGACTTTTGATTATTATTGATATTGGTACTACATTTGAGGGAGCGTGCAAGTAAGCATTTCGCTGCACCGTTGTGCCTGTTGTAAACTGTGTACGTGATGAATAAAAGTTTGATTTGAAGTGTGTTTCACGAAAAAAATACATTTATTTTCATTCAAATTAAAGAGGAGCTGACGGAAAAAAAAACTGATATGGTTAAAAATAGTCAAACATTAATTTATTTAAGGAATCAAGGATATTACTGTTTTCATAGGGTTGGGTTTAGATTTAAATCCTGCCCACATGCCACTAACACGGGACCGCTGCCTGGCAGCACCAAAATTATCAGAGCACACCAGCAAGCGTTCCAATCGTAGCGGCAGAATCAACATACAGCCCATCCATTTCTTTACAGACAGCAAAACTACCCAATTGAGTCATCATTAGCATACACCGCCTCAGGTTTTGTTTGGTTGACATAAGACAATGAACGAGACATAGCTACAATACATTGTCGCCAATATTCTGTTGAAAGAACGAGACTTATTCATTATAAACAGCTTGTTTTTTCCCCCAAATCAAACATCCACACATTCATGAAATAACTTTAGCATTACAAACACAACTGACATTCCTTTACCCTAAGTCATAGCACGGTGGCTCAGGCTATTTGGGGTTTGGGATAACTCAACTACGGTGAGTGAAGAGGATCAAACATCAATACCTGCCAGGTTACGATATAGTGAATCTCGTTTTTCTTAATGAGGAGAAAAACCCAGGCGGAATCAGTGAATTCAGCCCCCTTAAAAATATTGAAGACTTTGTTGCTGCTTGCAGCTATATTAGGTTTTGTTAGATTCTCCTTGCATGGGGCCACTATCTCATGCCCAGATTGTCAAAAAGTTATACAAATGGGCATACAAGTAGAGCACCCAAGGAGAAATTTTCTGTGCCAAACCCTGAACTGAATGGCCCATATGTGCCAAAATTGAGATTTTCAGAGAAAACACCATTTATTTTAATGAAAACACACTGCTATTGGAATTTGTAACATGGTTTCATTTAGTTAAACCATAGATGTATGTGATCTAACTGTTAAATGTAATGTTTATTCAAAACCCACTGGGCAAAAACTGGTTGAATCAACGTTGTTTCCACATCATTTCAACCCAAAAAATTCAATCAAATCAATGTGGAAAACTGATTGGATTTGTAAAAAGTTATCAACGTGAGGAAATTTTGTCTTTTTTTCACCCAACTTTTAACCTAAATCCAATAACAGGGTGACGTTTTCTGGTTGATGTCACATTGGATTCACGTTAGCTGACAACTCAACCAAATGTAAATCCAAACTTAAAATGTCTGAGGGACATAAAAGCCACTCTATTCGTGGAATAACCCAATATTATAGTGTGCCTAAATTGCTAAGGGTCAAATTATTTTCAGTAGAACAGCCCAAATGAACCAGGTCAATTGTAAGGATTAGAAACTTTTATTCTACACCTGTGCAATTAATTTAAATTAGTGAAATGAGAATCTCTGCTCTGAAGGGAAATTTCACTGGATGATGCTTTATCTTGAGAGTAATGCGGTCAATCGGTACTATTTATGTCGACTCAAAGAGCGAACATTCATGCTATATGTATGTAATTGGGATTAATAAACCCAGGGTAGAGCATAGAGGACACGCTTCCACGGGAAAAAACTAGATACTGCAATTTCAGCGCTTTGGCCTGGGACTTTTTTTGTGAAGTAGAATATTCTCAACGATGCAGATAGAAAATGCCAGATAGAATACCAGATAGAATAGATGGAACTCTCCATTATCTGTAATACAATAATGCCAGGTCTATACCTAATATTCCTATCTGCAATAGTGTGAATGTTCCTCCCAACTGAAAAAGCACTTGCTACCCGACCTTCCGCTACACCCTTAGATACGATAGGACAAATTTAATGACGTGCTGACCTCAGCCCCCCTTTAACCATGTGACGTTTAATGAAATGCGATTGGCTGTAATTTATACCGTACGATAAAAAATGAGTCTTCCCTAAAAGGGGAAGTGCACTTACAGCATGTTGTCTGGGGTGGGCACAGCTGTCCTCGCCTTGTTGGCCACCAACCACATGTACACTCCCCTATCTGAAGAACTCAATAACACAATTCCAAACGACGAAGTCAATTTTTTTATTTGGTTGTGTTTTAGTACATGGGAGAGTCTTACAGGCACTGCCTTACCTACTTTTGAAGACATGGCCAAACCTTTCTCACATTGAATTATAAGCCCTATTCCCTTTGTACAAAACATTAATCTCAAACCCTTGAAGAGTCCTTTTTCTTACTATACCTTCAGGCATTAAGACTAGTTTTCAATGAAACGTTGAAAACTATCGAGACAAAGTCCTTGCATTTTTCAGATACGTTGCCAGAGGCTATTTGAGATGCAAAACAGAGGGGTTCGGAAGATCCGGTGACAGACATGGCTGAGCTCCTCTCAGCCCCACTGGTTTTGACTTTGAGCCAGTTGTCATGTACTTTGGGGAGAGCCAAGGGAGTAACAGGTGCACGGCTGTTTTGAACAGTGCATGGCTTATCATGCCAGTAGGAATACTGGGTGCATCAGAGCTTGAAGCAAGCACCCTACTTAACGTGACGGTACATTAGATGGTATGTGGACACCTGCTCGTTGAACATCTCATTCCAAAATCATTGACATTAATATGGAGTTGGTCCCCCCTTTGCTGCTGGGAAGGCTTTGTATTAGATGTTGGAACATTGCTGCAGGGACTATCTTCCATTCAGCCACAAGAGCATTAAGTGAGGTTGGGAAATGTTGGGCGATTAGGTCTGGCTAGCAGTCGGCATTCCAATTCATCCCAAAGGTGTTCGATGGGGTTGAGGTCTGGGCTCTGTGCAGGCCAGTCAAGTTCTACCCCCACCAATCTCGACAACCCGTTTCTGTATGGACCTTGCTTTGTGCACGGGGGTATTGTAAAACTGAAACAAGAAAGGGCCTTCCCCAAACTGTTGCCACAAAGTTGGAAGCACAGAATCGTCCAGAATGTCATTGTATGCTGTAGCGTTAAAATGTCCCTTTACTGGAACTAAGGGGCCTAGCCCGAACCAAGAAAAACAGCCCCAGATATTATTCTTCCTCCACCAAACTTTACAGTTGGCACTCATTCGGGCAGGTTGCGTTCTCCTGGCATCTGCCAAACCAAGATTTGTCAGCTTTACATCACTCCAGCTTGGCATGGTGCTCCGCCATGGAAACTCATTTCGCGAAGATCCCGACGAACAGTTCTTGTGCTGATGTTGCTTCCAGAGACAGATTGGAACTCGGTAGTAGTGTTGCAACCGAGGACAGAGAATTTTTACGCGCTTCAGCACTCGGCGATCCAGCTCTTTGAGCTTGTGTGGCCTACTACTTCGAGACTGAGCCATTGTTGCTCCTAGACGTTTCCACTTCACAATAACAGCACTTACAGTTGACTGGGGCAGCTCTAGCAGGACAGAAATTTGACAAACTGACTTGTTGGAAAGGTGGCATCCTATGACGGTGCCATGTTGAAAGTCACTGAGCTCTTCAGTATGGGCCATTCCACTGCCAATGTTTGTCTTTGTAGATTGTATGGTTGTGTGCTCGATTTTATACACCTGTCAGCAAAGGGTGTGGCTGAAATAGCCAAATCCACTAATTTGAAGGGGTCTCCACATACTTTTGGCCATGTCGTGTATACCATTGACCTCTGGAAGATGAAGAAAGTGATAATGAGTGGAGCAAGAGATGTCCAGTTGATCTACATCTGTTCAGAGGTAAAGCAAAATGAGTACATCGGGGATTTAAAGATGAGTGACTACATGAGGGAGAATGGGGCATGATCTGGTATGTTAGGAGTTTGTTAGGAGCTTTATTTAACCAGGTAGGCAAGTTGAGAACAAGTTCTCATTTACAATTGCGACCTGGCCAAGATAAAACAAAGCAGTTCGACACATACAACAACACAGAGTTAGCTCTGATCGTCAAATTGATCATCACATTGTGTCTGGCTGACCCAGTTCCTTGTGTAGTTCAGGGTTGGGGGTCCTCATTACTTGACTAATGGCCCACATGCCCCACACAGAAATGAGTGTGTAGGATATTGTTACAGCTGTTATGAATAGGGATGATGATTGCTAACGTAATACTAACACGCTATTTACTATGTCAATAATGACAGGATTTTTTGTGTATTTGTGTACAAATACCAAGGCAGCAGCTACTCTTCCTGGGGTCTGGAAATATTAAGGCAGTTATACAATTTTAAAACATTCATAACAGAGTTCACAACACACTAAGTGTGTGCCGTCAGGCCCATACTCCACTACCACATATCTACAACGCAAAATCAATGTGTACGTGTGTGTATAGTGCGTATGTTATCATGCGTTTGTTTGCATGTGTCTGTGCCTATGTTTGTGTTACTTCACAGTCCCCTCTGTTCCATAAGGTGTATTTTTACCTGCTTTTTAAATCTGATTCTACTGCTTGCATCAGCACCCTGATGTGGAATCAAGTTCCATGTAGTCATGGCTCTATGTAGTACTGTGCACCTCCCATAGTCTGTTCTGGACTTGGGGACAGTGAAGAGACCTCTGGTGGTATGTCTTGTGGGGTATGCTTGGGTGTCAGAGCTGTGTGCTAGTATTTTAAACAAACAGCTCGGTACCTTCAGCTTGTCAACACCTCTTACAATAACAAGTAATGAGGAAGTCAGTCTCTCTTCCACTTTGAGCCATGAGAGATTGACATGCATGTCATTAATGTTAGCTCTCTGTGTACTGTTATCGGCCAGCCGTGCTGCCCTGTTCTGAGCCAAATGTAATTTTCCCAAGTCCCTCTTTGTGGCACTTGACCACACGACTGAACAGTAGTCCAGGTGCGATAAAACCAGGGCCTGTAGGACCTGCCTTGTTGATCGTGCTGTTAAGAAGGCAGAGCAGCAATTTATTATGGACAGACTTCTCCCCATCTTAGCTACTGTTGTATCAATATGTTTTGACCATGATCCAGGGTTACTCCAAGCAGTTAGGTCACCTCAACTTGCTCAATTTCCACATTATTCATTACGAGATGTAGTTGAGGTTTAGGGTTTAGTGAATGATTTATCCCAAATACAATGCTTTTAGTTTGGGAAATATTTAGGACTAACTTATTCCTTGCTACCCATTCCGAAACTAACTGCAGCTCTTTGTTAAGTGTTTCAGTCATTTCAGTTGCTGTAGTAGCTGACATCTATAGCGTTGAGTATTCCGCATACATAGACACACTGGCCTTACTCAAAGCATGTCGTTAGTGAAGATTGAAAAAAGGGGCCTAGACAGCTACCCTGGGGCATTCCTGTTTCTGCCTGGATTATGTTTAAGAGGCTTCCATTAAAGCACCGCCTGTGTTCTGTTAGACAATTAACTTTTTATCCACATTATAGCAGGGGGTGTAAAGCCATAACACATATGTTTTTCCAGCAGCAGACTATGATCGATTATGTCAAAAGCAGCATTGAAGTGCTATCACCACATACATTCCATAATGGCATCTATGACCAGAGGATAGTTTGGTGAGTCAGCAGCAATGGTCATCAGACAACGTCTCTGGAAATTAGATAACTACCAATAGGAGCTCATATAGTCTATCAACTGGGAAATTATGGATTTTGACAGAGTGATAAGCACTATCTTTCAGGCAATCCAAGTGTGAGTCCCACTGTGATATTAATGTGAAACTGGGCAGGGGTTATCAGTGCTGAGGTTCTATGTTTGTGCTAAGCCAGTCGCCATCAGTAAGGACCATTTAGATGTCCATAAGACTCTGGCATTACCCCTGCTCAAACCAGATCCACAAGGCAGGTTCTTGACTGCAGATCCTAACATGGACCATATAGCGGGAAGTTATGGAGTCAGAGGCTATGTGTTCGGCAAACAAAGGTCATATTGATTAAAACAGGCTGGTTGGTTTCTACCCGAAGATTGCCTATAGTTCCCACATTATAAACTTTCACCACAGTCTCTCATTCTGAGGAGCATTTCCCAGAACAATGGCCGCCCATGCACTCTTAGAAATAAGGGTACAGTTAGACTACAGTATTGTTCCCTGGGGTACAAAAATATCAAAATATACATTCATAGGTAAACATACAGTTGAAGTTTACATACACTTAGAATGGAGTCATTAAAACTCCTTTTTAAGCCATAATGACCATCGTTATGTTTGGAGGAGAAAGGGGGAAGCTTGCAAGCCGAAGAACACCATCCCAACCGTGAAGAACGGGGGTGGCAGCATCATGTTGTGGGGGTGCTTTGCTGCAGGAGGGACTGGTGCACTTCACAAAATAGATGGCATCATGAGGCAGGAAAATTATGTGGATATATTGAAGCAACAACTCAAGACATCAATCAGGAAGGTAAAGCTTGGTCTAAAATGGTCTTCCAAATTGACAATGACCCCAAGCATACTTCCAAAGTTGTGGCAAAATTACTTAAGGACAACAAAGTCATGGTATTGGAGTGGCCATAACAAAGCCCTGACCTAAATCCTGTAGAAAATGTGTGGGCAGAACTGAAAAAGCGTGTGCGAGCGAGGAGGTCTACAAACTTGCAAACATTTCTAACCAATTCCAAACCTGTTTTCACTTTGTCATTATGTTGTATTGGATGTAGATTGATGAGGAAAAAAACATAGTTAACACATTTTTAGAATAAGGCTGTAATGAAACAAAATGTGGAAAAAGGGAATGGGTCTCAATACTTTCCGAATGCACTCTGTCATACCTTTTTCATTGAATACCACTCCTGAAATTCACTTTGCCAAAATTATGTTGTTTTACTCGATTCTAAAAGTATCTTTTGTCTCTAGTGTTTAAATGTGCTTTTGAAGTGACCTGGTATAGTGAGATTCAGGGTTCCGGGCAAAGTACTTCAAGTAATCTGAAGCGTAATCTCTCCACCCACGCTGTCACCTCGCCAACACCTCCAGGGATCTGAGGACTGCACCATGGGGCATGCATCTCATTCTCCAAACTTGTTTTTGACCCTGGCATCTGGGCTTTATTTACTATAACGACTTTGAAGTGTCTTTCACTGCATAATGAGTAGGCGTATAATGCAGTTTACTTTGATTCAGTTTCCAAACTTTCTATACACTTTCATTCCAAACTGCACAACATAATGTACATGAACATTTGTTTAATTCTATGGTATAAAAAGGAGCAGAGATGTAAAACAGTTATGATTGATACATCTACATTGCTGTATTTCACAAGTAATGTATGAACATCATGATATTCCAAATATGTATTGCTGAAATGTACTTCTTTCTTATAAAAAAAATATTGATTTAAAATATTTGGAGCATATGTATCTCCTGTCTCAACATACCGTATGTTAGGATATAATTTTTAATATGAGCTCGGAGGGACTCATTTCAACAGATGGCCAGAAAACCTCATGATGTCTCATTTTCTACTTCTGACTAAATGTTGACATGTTGTTCAACTGCCTGGCTTGCTATTATAAAAGGCCTTGTCCACTCTGAGTGCACCCAACCATAAAGAGTAGCCTCCATATCCCAGCTCCGCACTTGTTGTCATTATTGACTTTTGGGTGGTATCTGTGGCATCTCCCAGCAGCCTCCCTGGCTCAGAAAGGTGACGATTGATGGATGGGCTCAGGGAGACCTTTTCAAAGATGGCCGTCCATCTGTCTCCTGTCCCTGTACCAGACGGCTGGGGGCGATTCTGCCTGTCTCAACATGAGTGACTAGCCTGGTGGCGTAGTGCCGCTTATAACCATATGCAGTGATCTCGGCTCAGTTGAATCTGGAGCTGACACAGTGCCTTCTAACCCTCACTCTCAAACCACAAAACTATGACACTGACCAAAGACTCGCAGAGGCTTTTGTTTGACCATTTAGGCATTAAATGCATCAGCTTTTCGTTTAGCAAGAGCTGGCAACAAGTGCTGGTGAGTAACATGATCATAATTTATCATAAAATAATTATATATTTATATATTATTAAAGAATGATACACTCATATTCAGTATTCAGTACATACTAGGTGCCAGGGCATTCTCCATATGAAGCCTTCCGTTGTGTGATGGTAAACACTTGATTTATTAGGCACAGTCACATTCTGGCCTCATTTTGACTTGATGCATTTGACGTCATGATGGTCAGCACTGGTTTAACAAACCTGCCATCCAAGAAAAGCTTCCTGTGCACATCACAGAATATCATATCACTACAGGAGTATTGAGATGCCTTTTGTTCTCTAATGGAACCTCCAGTAGCTGCAATCACTCACAAGCTGCCTAAAAGAGCCTAGATTAATGGCACCACCACATTAACTATGAAAATACGATATCTTGGGGACGACTAATCAGATTTCTGTGGCTATATAGCCAAAGCAGTGGCTCCATTCAATCTAGAAAAAGGCAACTGCCTTTAGTCAATCAAAAAAAAAGCAGATTATGGAAAACGAAAAAAAATTATTCAAATGTTCTTAAGAGTGGAATATAATAGTCTAACAAAAATATGCTCCTTTCCATATCAGACAGGATAGTAGATATCAGTTTAGGCTACACCATCTCACCTCAACAATATAAAAAAGGTCAGCCAGCTGAAACACACTTTTCCATTCAACTAGACTCCTTCAAGCCTTTAGCCACCTCGACATGTGGCGTTATGCTGGATATCAATCTCCTATTCACCCCATCTCAAGGCATGGGTGTTAATCCACCATCTTGGCTGAGGCCCAGATACATCAGACAAGTGCCATGTTAATCCTTCATTAAATTATTGCTAAATGTTGTTAAGTCCTTCAGATTGTCTAGCATATCAGCTCAAGTATACCAGGAGATACTTGATACTTGGTAGAGATATGTGGTCAATAGCTGGTACATTATTTTTGAAGCTGAGGTGGCATATGAAATGAACTGGGCCTTTACCTCAGCAGATCTAGCAGCAGAAGTCCTTAGCCAGAAAAAAAAAAAATCTGTGAACCACAGCTGGAGGCCTTGTTACCACTGGTCGTTCCAGACAGTCGCTGGCTTGGTATTATTTTTAAGTGTCAATTTTTCAAACAGACTCTCTGTTGTGCTCAATGACATGGGTGGTGTGCCACATCCACTTAATAAACCATGCTGACTTCCTCACTCCCCAGTGTGCCTGGGCACTCAGAATAATGTGGAGTGTAAGGAGGAAGGAAGGAGGCTATAAAAGGATACTAAAACAGTGTGACACAGTAAAGATGGGCACGAGCCCCCCACTGGGATTATTTACCACTAGGTCCTGAGCTCTGCTGCAACAGAGTGGTGGGCCCATAAGATCATTTTTGCTTGGTCTTTGTTTTGCTTCCCTAAGGGTTATCAGATACTCTTATATACACCTTTGTGCATCTTCCTCATCTTTGATTAGGTTCTTTATGTTGCGAATTAGTTCCTAGCAATATTTATTTATCATAACCCTTTATCCCGTATGTATTTTTCTTACTTTTCAATCTGCCCTCCTCTTTGCCCTCGAAGAGAGGTTGAGTCTGTCCATTCTTTAATATCCACAGAAAATGTACCCCAAATAATCCTGTTTAGACTCGTGTTGTTTGGACTTAAAATTCACTATGACTAAATCCAGACGTTTTCATGTTTTGGAGGCCCGTTCTGAGGACGGCTTTGGGGATAGACGATAGCAGGGCTGGAGTACCACATGCGAGACGATGTTGATGGAAATCTTGGACCATCCGCGCACAACTCTATTCAAAACCAAAGTGTTTTTCCACACATTCTTGAGAGACAGGGAGACATGCCAAACGCCAATGCAATGTAATTATACTTCAGTATTCCATAGTAACATCTGACAAAAATATCTAAAGACACTGAGGCAGCAAACTTTGTGGAAATTAATATTTGTGACATTCTCAAAACTTTTGGCCACGACTGTACTAAGGGTTGGTAACAAGCTGATTGAAAGGCTATTTGAGCCAGTAAGGGGGGCTTTACTATTCTTGGGTAGCGGAATGACTTTTGCTACCCTCCAGGTCTGAGTGCACACACTTTCTAGTAGGCTTAGATGAAATATATGGCAATATCATCTGCTATTATCCTCTGTAATTTTCCAAATGTTACTTTGTACCCTGACTAGCAGACTAAAGTAGAGCCTGTATTTTGCAGCATTAGCATACTGTCACTATGGGCGTTAAAGAAGGGAAAGGCTCCCTTCATCAGCCTTCCAGCCCTGCCCCCGGCCAGCACCTTGCCGTGGTAGCTTCATATCTGGGCCACTGATATCGCCTCGCTGTCTTTCCTGCCTGTAAAAACATAGCCTTGGGGGCTACCGACCACATACGTCACCAAGCCCAACACCTCAGTGTAATGAACACGGTGGGAGACAAAGAGCTGGTTTCAAGCGCAGGGTGCAGCAGGTGTTTATTTGTAAAGGACCACGGGAGGAGGCAGGTAGCTGGGTCCAGGGGCAGGCAGGTCATACACCGGGGGTCCAAGAAGGCAACAGTACAGGCAGGGACAAAGCTAGTAATGTCATCCGGGAGATCAGGCAATAGGTTGATAACAGGAAATACGATAGGGTAAAGTACAGGCAGGGAAAAGGCAAAAGGCGTCGTTAGTGAGGTAGGCAAAAACTATCATACACGGGAGGATTCAATTACGGGAAAACACAGAGCTCCTAATAAAAGTGTCACAAAACAAACAATACCTCAAAATGATTGGGTGCAAAGAACTGAACTAAATAGTGTGTGATAATGACATACAGGTGTGTGAATAGGTGATCAGAAATCAGGTGATTGGGATCTGGAGAGTGAGCTGCGTTCAGGGCATCTACGTGTTTGAGAGTGTGAGTTGGAAGCAGACTCGGGGGAATGGAGATTTAGAAGTTGCCAGTAATATCCAGTCAACTTTGACTCATATAAAATGTCCTAATATGGCCAGATATCCTAAACAATTAAAACAAGTTATTGAAATGATCACATTTCCATTTAATGCATTCACAGCTTTAATGTGGAAATTGGTACACAAATGTTCTAAATTATTTGTCTAAAAGATAACAATCACACCTTTACATTGGTATGTAGAACAACAATATCTTTATACATTAAATAAAAAAGCATCAAACACTTACAATAGCAACTCAATCCATGACTGACAAACTTAGATTTATGGGTAAGAACTTCACACGTAAAAGTGCCTTGGAATGACTACATTCCTCCAGGAGTTCATATGGCCCAGAGCATCTTTGCATCATTGAGATATTGTTGTGTTATTCCCTAGTCCCCTAGTCCCCCTGAGTGGAGAGATAGAGGAAACACACACTAACCCCATAGTCTTATTGGGTCTGACATTTGGAGCAATACAGACATTATGTTTATTCCCTCTGTTTGAACTCAGCAGCTTACAAATGAGAGAGTATCTGAAATCAAAGGACTGATAGTCAGAAAATGCAAACATCAAGTGAAAGCAGGGAGTGCAGTTTCACTTTTGTTTGACCATTGTCAGACGATATGGAGAACACAAATTCATTAACGAATAAGATGAGTTATTCAATAAATATCTTTATTATCCTCAACTGTATTGTACTGTTTTGTTTTTTAATGTTGCAATTAATTCATAAACAATAATGACACCTTGATTTTGACTATTTTCGTAAAAATAATGTATTCTTTTTTTTCTGATTGGTGTGCCCACCCATGCCTACACCCCTTATTCATTATCTTGACGAATAGAAAAGGGAAGGTTGGCCCTATACAACTGTCACGCTAATCATCAGGCTTCAGGAGACATGCCCGCTCCACTCTGACAGCTTTAAACCATGTGTCAAAGAGCAGATAAGCTGATATCCAGCTGCCCTTGAGTTCTGTTGGCCGCCATCTGCATATGGACAGCAGGAAATAACTGCCTTAACTCATGATCGCCTCTAAAAGCATTGAGGTACCCACTCCCATGGCCTAGGGTGGTCTAGCGGTCAGTGCCACCGCCTACAGCACATATGCTGTATCTCTCAGTGTCGACCTGGGTTCGAATCCGCCCCACTGCCCATTTGACACACTTTCCCACTAGCTCTACTCTAACAACGAATGTTGCTCCCCTCTCCCAATGTATATTTTGTTCTCATTATAATCCAACGGCTCAATCGGCTTTATTGATCCTCCAGCTCACAATTCTTGGTGTGCTAATCTGTGTTCTCTCATGATTTACACTACATTTTAAGGCATTCTGGCGAGTATCTTTAAAAACCCAAAGATTGCAACGAGCAGTCCAGTAATGCCAGGGATTAAAGGAAGTATTAGAAGTATACCTTTATTATACCTTTGAAGTGTCACAATTCTAATTAATTACAGTATAATCATTGATAATGTATGTTCTATGAGGATAATTGGTAACAGCTGTACATACAGGTATGTGGAACAGCATATGAGATTAATCCCCTACAACCTGTTCACCTCTCGCAAAACATGTGACAGTAGCTTGTAAACTGGAAAAAACTGTGTGCTTAATGCCACAAAAGCATGAATAATGCATACTGGATTAATACATTTTACTGTGTGGTGGGCGTGTCCTATTCTGTCCTTCACTGCTTTTATAACTTAAAGGCCCAATGTAGCCTTTTTTAATCTCAATATAAAATAATTTGCGGGTAACAACTGCTTAATTACCTTACTGTAATAGTTTTACATTAAAACGATAAAAATGTAACAAAAATAGATTTTTTTGTAAAAAAACACTTTCTCAAGCCAAAATTTTGCTAGGACTCTTTGGGAGTGGTCTGAGTGAGGGGCCTAATTGGAGGGGCCTAATAGGATGGATATGTAACCTGAAAACTAGCTGTTATTGGCAGAGAGGTTTGGGAACTTATTGGTCTATAAAACGTATACCGCCTGGTGATGTCACCATGCAAGCCAACTCCACCTATGCAAAACCTGCTGATTAGAAGGTCCTATGTAAATTGTATTTTCAACCTGCAACTATCAGAAAATAACACTGATCACAATTGATCACACTTTTATTATGTTAGTCTTATCAGCTGTTATACAATATGACACCAAACACAGGAAAAAAATATGTTTGACTGCACTGGGGCTTGAAAGAGGAACTGAACCTGGAAACCAACTTTTGCGGTTGAAAATTGCCTAAAATAAAAGGTAAAACTAAAATAAATACCCATAAAAAAATGATTTTCATGTTGGATATCTCTATGGGGCTAGTAAGGGACCGTCCAAAAATTACACAATGTACCTTGGGACAATATTTTCATATTTCAATAGCTGCAAATTTCAATGACTGAAAAACCTCAAATCAACTGTAAATTCTAAATATTCATATCAAATATTGAAAGCATTTAATGAGACAAGTAAAAGGTGTGCAACATGAAAATATTGGGTGTGTCCTGTTGTACATTGTGTAATTTATTTACAAACTAGCCCAATGGACATTTCCAACATTGAACTAAATTTCCATGGTCGCACACCAGCTGAAGCTAATTGGCTAAAGTTAGCTACTTCCAGACACAAATGACGGAACACCTCACTCTGACCATTTACTCACCCTAACAGAGCTGGTTAGACCAATTTCGAGGTATCTAGACAGGTGAGTGACTGTGTTACTGTTATGCCAGAGTGCATGTAAAAATGCTTCACAGTGTGTTTAGACAACAAAAAAAAGAAACACCCACATCAAAGCGCGCCTCCAAGACACAAATCTCATCTTTTCAGTCGCATTTCTTAATGAGGAGGAAAATCGAGGTGGAATCAGCAAGTTCAGCCTCTCTTTAAGGCCTGTCGAGAAAGTTGATTTCTTTCTGTGGTGAGATAAGAATCCATTGCAAATAGGGCACTGCTCGAGAAAGTGGTGTAGCTCTGGAGAGATGATGCACAATAATCAGCTCCCAGGGACCACTGGAAGTGTGTAGTTGTGATGGAGTGACAGGTCAAAGATCGAGAGATAGATCTGCTTTGATAGATCCATGCCTCAAAAGAACACCTCCCTAGCTGTTAGCATGTTTCCACCAGTTGGCTACGAGATAGGGGTAATGATCTGTTCTTGTCTGAGTTTGGAGAATGATAAAGTATAGGCTACTCAAAGCTGGCACACTCCTTCTGAGATACTTCCCCGTTCATGGTATCTAAAATATAGCCTAGCCTACAAACGTGTTTCCAGATGGATTGCTTCATTAACTGATTGACTGCCCCGGTCTGCTAACTGCTAGCTTGCCTCCCCCGGGCTGCTAACTGCTAGCTTGCAAGTCCCTGCTAACTGCTTGCTTGCTAACCCGGTCTGCTAACTGCTAGCTTGCCAGAATTGGTCTGCTAACTGCTTGCTTGTTTAGCCCCGGCCTACTAACTGTTAGCTTGTTAGCATCGGCCTGCTAACTGTCTGAATCGTTGTCCCCAGTCAGCCCAACCACTCACTGGACCCATATGGTCACTTGGCTACGCATGCCTCTCTATAATATCAATATGCCTCGTCCATTACTGTCCTGGTTAGTGATTACTGTCTTATTTCACTGTAGAGCCTCTAGCCCTGCTCAATATGCCTTAACCAACCATGTTGTTCCACCTTCTAAATATGCGATAACATCACCTTGTTTAAACGTCTCGAGAGACTATATCTCTCTCATCATTACTCAATGCCTAGGTTACCTCCAATGTACTCACATTATACCTTACCTTTGTCTGTACACTATGCCTTGAATCTATGCTATCGTGCCCAGAAACCTGCTCCTTTTACTCTCTGTTCCGAACGTGCTAAACAGCCAGTTCGTACAGCATTTAGCCGTACCCTTATCCTACTTCTCCTCTGTTCCTCTGGTGATGTAGAGGTTAATCCAGGTCCTGCAGTGCCTAGCTCCACTCCCACTCCCCATGTGCTCTCAATTGTTGACTTCTGTAACCGTAAAAGCCTTGGTTTCATTCATGTTAACATTAGACGCCTACTCCCCAAGTTTGTTTTACTCACTGCTTTAGCACACTCTGCCAACCCGGATGTCTTAGCCGTGTCTGAATCCTGGCTTAGGAAAACCACCAAAAACCCTGGAATCTCCATCGCTAACTATAACATTTTCCGCCAAGATACAACTGCCAAAGGGGGCAGTATTGCAATCTACTGCAAAGATAGCCTGCAGAGTTCTGTATTACTATCCAAGTCTGTACTCAAACAATTCGAGCTTCTACTTCTAAAAATTCACCTTTCCAGAAACAAGTCTCTGACTGTTGCCGCTTGCTATAGACCTCCCTCTGCCCCCAGCTGTGCCCTCGATACCACATGTGAATTGATTGCCCCCCATCTATCGACTGAGCTTGTGCTACCAGGTGACCTAAACTGGGACATGCTTAACACCCCGGCCATCCTACAATCTAAGCTTGATGCCCTCAATCTCACACAAATTATCAATGAACCTACCAGGTACAACTCCAAATCCGTAAACACGGGCACCCTCATAGATGTCATCCTAACTAACTCGCCCTCCAAATCCACCTCTGCTGTTTTCAATCAAGATCTCAGCGATCACTGCCTCATTGCCTGCATCCGTAATGTGTCTGCGACCAAACGACACCCCTTATCACTGTCAAACGCTCCCTAAAACACCTCTGAGAGCAGGCCTTTCTAATCGACCTGGCATCCTGGAATGACATTGACCTCATCCCGTCAGTAGATGATACCTGGCTATTCTTTAAAAGTGCTTTCCTCACCATCTTAAATAAGCATGCCCCATTCAAAAAATGTTGAACTAGAAATAAATATAGTCCTTGGTTCACTCCAGACCTGTCTGCCCTTGACCAGCACAAAAACATCCTGTGGCGTTCTGCATTAGCATCGAACAGCCCCCGTGATATGAAACTTTTCAGGGAAGTTAGGAACAAATATACACAGGCAGTTAGGAAAGCTAAGGCTAGCTTGTTTCAAACAGAAATGTGCATCCTGTAGTACTAACTCAAAAAAGTTCTGGGATACTGTAAAGTCCATGGAGAATAAGAGCACCTCCTCCCAGCTGCCCACTGCTCTGAGGCTAGGAAACACTGTCACCACTGATAAATCCACTATAATTGAGAATTTCAATAAGCAGTTCCTCTACAGCTGGCCATGCTTTCCACCTGGTTACCCCTACCCAGGTCAACTGCCCGGCACCCTCCACAGCAACCCACTAAAGCCCCCACCATTTCTCCTTCACCCAAATCTAGATAGCTGATGTTCTGAAAGAGCTGCAAAATCTGGACCGCTACAAATCAGTCGGGCTAGACAATCTGGAACCTCTCTTTCTAAAATTATCTGCCAAAATTGTTGCAACCCCTATTACTAGCCTGTTCAACCTCTCTTTCGTATCGTCTGAGATTTCCAAAGATTGGAAAGCTGCCGCGGTCATCCCCCTCTTCAAGGGGGTGACACTCTAGACTCAAGCTGCTACAGACCTATATCTATCCTACCCTGCCTTTCTAAGGTCTTCGAAAGCCAAGTTAACAAACAGATTACCGACCATTTTGAATCCCACCGTACCTTCTCCGCTATGCAATCTGGTTTCAGAGCTGGTCATGGGTGCACCTCAGCCACGCTCAAGGTCCTAAACGACATCATAACCGCCATCGATAAGAGACATTACTGTGCAGCCTTATTCCTCGACCTGGCCAAGGCTTTTGACTCTGTCAATCACCACATTCTTATTGGCAGACTCGACAGCCCTGGTTTCTCAAATGATTACCTCGCCTGGTTTACCAACTACTTCTCTGATAGAGTTCAGTGTGTCAAATC
Organism: Salvelinus fontinalis; assembly: GCF_029448725.1. Classification (NCBI taxonomy): domain Eukaryota; kingdom Metazoa; phylum Chordata; class Actinopteri; order Salmoniformes; family Salmonidae; genus Salvelinus; species Salvelinus fontinalis. The sequence continues at coordinate 93,617 of NC_074700.1, read as the reverse complement.
GGAGGGCCTGTTGTGCGGACCTCTGGCAGTCTCTATGGGGGTGCCACAGGGTTCAATCCTCGGACCGACTCTCTTCTCTGTATACATCAATGATGTTGCTCTTGCTGCTGGTGATTCTCTGATACACCTCTACGCAGACGACACCATTCTGGATACTTCTGGCCCCTCTTTGGACACTGTGTTAACAACCCACCAGACGAGCTTCAATGCCATACAACTCTCCTTCCGTGGCCTCCAACTGCTCTTAAACGAAAGTAAAACAAAATGCATGCTATTCAACCGATCACTGCCCGCACCTGCTCACCCGTCCAGCATCACTACTCTGGATGGCTCTCACTTAGAATACGTGGACAACTACAAATACCTAGGTGTCTGGTTAGACTGTAAACTCCTTCCAGACTCACATTAAGCATCTCCAATCCAAAATTAAATCTAGAATCGGCTTCCTATATCGCAACAAAGCGTCCTTCACTCATGCTGCCAAACATACCCTCGTAAAGCTGACCTTTCTACCGATTCTCGACTTCGGTGATGTCATCTGTAAAATAGCCTCCAACACTCTACTCAACAAACTGGATGCAGTCTATCACAGTGCCATCCGTTTTGTCACCAAAGCCCCATACACTACCCACCATTGCGACCTGTACGCTCTCGTTGGTTGGCCCTCGCTTCATGCTCGTCGCCAAACCCACTGGCTACAGGTCATCTACAAGTCTCTGCTAGGTAAAGCCCCGCCTTATCTCAGCTCACTGGTCACCATAGCAGCACCCACTCGTAGCACGCGCTCCAGCAGGTATATCTCACAGGTCACCCCCAAAGCCAATTCCTCCTTTGGTCGTCTTTCCTTCCAGTTCTCTGCTGCCAATGACTGGAACGAACTGCAAACATCTCTGAAGCTGGAGACTCATATCTCCCTCACTAGCTTTAAGCACCAGCTGTCAGAGCAGCTCACAGATCCATGCACCTGTACATAGCCCATCTGTAAACAGCCCATCTATCTACCTACCTCATCCCCATACTGTATTTATTTATTTATCTTGCTCCTTTGCACCCCAGTATCTCTACTTGCACATTCATCTTCTGCACATCTACCATTCCAGTGTTTAATTGCTATATTGTAATTACTTCGCCACCATGGCCTATTTATCACCTAAACTCTTACCTCATTTGCACTCACTGTATATAGACTTTTTTTGTTTTCTTTTGTTCTACTCTATTATTGACTGTATGTTTTGTTTATTCCATGTGCAACTCTGTGTTGTTGTATGGGTCGAATTGCTATGCTTTATCTTGGCCAGGTCGCAGTTGCAAATGAGAACTTGTTCTCAACTAGCCTACCTGGTTAAATAAAGGTAAAAATAAATATCATTTTCTATGTCTGTCCTCTTTTATACCAATCACTACCACAATAATATACCACACACTGATATTCCAAGCATGCATGTATATAAAAAGCCACAAGGACTTGCTAGAGCAGCATTATTCATGCTATACGAGATTGGAAATTGGAACATTTATCAAGCCCTCGAAATTTGAATTTACCAGCCGTTTTGCCAGCTCAGACCATATCAAATTACTGTTCAAGCCACTCTTGCCGTGGGTTTTCATGACCTAGCTGCAGCTTACACAGTTTACTCTATCAGATACATTTGCAGGGGCCATCAGCAGGTCTCATGCTACCATGGACCAATGATGTATACTTATCTGACACTGACACAGGAAGGTTGCAGGCAGACACTTTGCATTAGGCTGAGTAATTTGCCACCTGGCAACCCAATGCTAGACATCTTCGAGGTAACCATGGAGACTAGTGATAGTATCTTTACATCTCTTATAGGCCTACTCAAAAATAACAAAGTCCCTGTGTTCGCATATTACATATGGTGATACTCTGAAGCATTCAATTAACATTGATCAATGAAAGATTGAGAGCACATTCACGATTTGGAGAGCACATTCACGATGTAATTCTGCACAGTGCACAAACAAGAATACATGTTAACTCAAACTTCCTAGAATTTCTGAAAATTGTACCCTCCATGACTTCAGGTCACATGAGTAACAGCTTGATTTCTTTAGGTTGAAGACTATTTCAAAACAATCAATAGGCATGTCCACATTTTTCTGTTTCTCATGAAAACAAGTGAACCTAAAAGAGGACCTGAACCATTCCCACAATCTATCGGTCGAGTTAAAACCAGGGATTTTTGAATAAAGAAAAATTAAAGAGCCTTTTTGTGAACTAACAATCGCACTTGACTTTTTTTGCCCTTACTTGCTCTGAATTTGTTGAAAGATGCTTTATTGAGGACAAATGTACTTACTACGACTGTGATATGTGGTTGTCCCACCTAGCTATCTTAACATGAATGCACTAAGTTGCTCTCGATGAGAGCGTCTGCTAAATGGCTCAAATGTAAATGTAATATCTAGAAGCTATAGGAATAGCATGAGTATATATATGCATAGATCTGAGCATGCATGTGTGCTTTTGAGTGTGTATGTTAGAGATTGTGAGCCCTTTACATGAGTTTATTAGTCTTTTCCATACACCGCATGATTTCACATCTCATTTAGCAGAGCTTGGTAGAGGAAGAGCTGATTGGGAGAGTGCAGCCTCGGTTGGGCTTAGCCAAGACACAGAACCTCACAGTCTAGCCACAAGGCATCGATGGCAGGAAAGGCCAACGGTCTGATTCAATATCTTCCATTTGAGGTCGACGTCTCACAGCCCGAGGGGAGTCTGGGAGCACACATCCCTAGGCCAATAGCTGAGCAAAACTAATTTGTTCTCTTCACTTTTTCATTTTGAAACATCGTCCGCTCCATGTTGTACTTGGCTGAGTCGGAGATCCTTTGTTTTTATTGAGACGAATGGTTTTAAATTGAAAATGGACTGTCAGATTCGTCACCACTGATTGTTCTACTTCCACTACCCAATGTAAACAAATTGAAAATGTATGATAAAAATGTTGTCTTACACAGGTGTGTCTTGGATGACTTCAGTCAACGTTCCAAACAACAGCAACAAAGAGGTTCCTGAAAGGTTATGAAAAGTACCTCTATGTTCACGTAGCTCGACCTCTGTCTACTTCATATGTTATGAAACATCAGGCTCCAACTCATCCCTGACCTTACACTCTTGCTATGTAGAACCTAAAAAGGGTTCTTCGGCTGTCCCCATAGAAGAACCCTTTGAAGAACACTTTTTGGATGCAGGTAGAACACTTTCCGTACCAGATAGAACCCTTCATGAACCAAAAATGATTATCCTATGGGTATAGCCGAAGAATCATTTTGGAACCCTTTTTTTCTGGGTGTACAAGCACAATTCCCAGATGCTAAGGGTTCTCTCTACACACCGCAAGTTAAAACAAATTGCTTTATGGTGTCATTGCAGGTTTGTATCTATCAAATCAGGCTATACTCTGCTCTTGTCCACAATAAAGGGAGAACCTGGCATTAAATGGACTACACATCATAACTGCCACAATCAAGTCAAAGACTCCAGCGACCATGGAAAGACTGTTCTCGCTGCTACCGTACGGCAAGCGGTACCGGAGCTCCAAGTCTGGATCCAAGAGGCTTCTTAACAGCTTCTACCCCCAAGCCATAAGACTCCTGAACATCTAATCAAATGGCCACCCAGACTATTTGCACCCCCCCCCCCCCTTTTACACCACTGCTACTCTCTGTTGTTATCATCTATGCATAGTCACTTTAATAACTCTACCTACATGTACATATTACCTTAACTAACCGGGGGCCCCGCACATTGACTGTGTACCGGTACCCCCCTGCATATAGTCTCGCTATTGTTATTTTTACTGCATTGTTGGTTAGGGGCTCATAAGTATTTCACTGTAAGGTCTACACCTGTATTAGGCAGATGTGACTAATAAAATTTGATTTGAAGTCACATCTAAACTACGGTGTGAGCATACACGGTTTAGTTTTGCTTTGCTTTGGGAGCTTCAATACGTTGTGTGACGTGTCGACAACAGATTGCGTGTGAGATACATGCCTGCAACAGTTTAACTTCCTACCATGGCACATATATATTATTTTACTCACCAGTCCATTTTATTTCTAGTGACTGTTCTTATTAGGCTGACAGATAGAGTGCAGATCTGCAGCATCTGTGCCCACCTGTGTCTGCAAGGACAAAAAGTCCTGGGGCGCTATTTTTTTACCTTTATTTAACTAGGCAAGTCAGTTAAGAACAAATTCTTATTTTCAATGACGGCCTAGGAACAGTGGGTTAACTGCCTTGTTCAGGGGCAGAACAACAGATTTGTACATTGTCAGCTCGGGGATTCGAACTTGCAACCTTTTGGTTACTAGTCCAATACTCTAACCACAAGGCTACCCTGCCGCCCCATTACTGGGCTCTGCATTGACGTGATGTGAAAAAACTGGCACTATGCAGCTCACATGCATCAGAAATGGATAACAGATACTGGAAAAGCAGTCTGTGTATTTGTAAAGACAGAAAATGTGAATTGCATTCTGTTGAAGGTGTTGAACTTCTAAGATCAGACAAAGTCGTAGTACCTCAAGTAGTATTTCTTCCATATTGTCCGAGTCGTGCCAATGTAGCTTGATAGGCAGCAAATCCAGAAAGTACATGACATTCCGTAAACTGACATTTACAGAGATGGTTCTACAGTGGAAGAGCACTGGCTCATTTTAGTTTGAATACAGGTCATTATGCAAAATAAATAATTCAATTCCATTCAAGCAAGCAGGAGGGACACTTAAAATTGTGCTAATGAGGACCAGATTTGGAACCAAACAGATTACATGTTCATAAATGAATACTTAAAAAAGAAATAATTTCAATGAGTGGGGAGGGGAAGGCCATGGGCAAAACATTTGGCTATAGCGTTAATGGGTAAAGACAAACTTAACAGAACAGGAGTAAGACGGTACCAACAGACATGGCAGCTCTGCTTCTAGCTCCTAAGCAACTTTGCAGTACATATTTTTTTTGTGTGTTATTTCATTATTAGCCCAGAATGTTTTTTTGTGTTATTACATACAACTTGAAATAACTTTTGGATATCAGAGAGCCGGTAACTCACCAGCATTACAACCAGGAATACGACTTTCCCGAATTGGATCCTCTGTTTGTACCCCCCAGGGCAATTAAATTTATCCAAGAGCCTGCTCCAAGATGCCGCCGAAGGAGAAGAGGTATTTGGAGTGGACTTCTAGTCCGACTCAGGAGTCGTGCACATCATCCACCGCTTCTGAGTATATTACTCGCTAAAGCTCAGTCTCTGGACAATAAAGAAGACGAGCTCAGGGCAGGAATCTCCTTCCAGAAAAACATCAGGGAATGTAACATACTGTTACTGAATCATGGCTCTCTCGGGATATACTGTCACCGTCCTTACAGCGAGCTGGGTTCTCAGTACCTTGTGCAGGCAGGAAAAAATAGCTCCCGGGGAAGAAGAAAGGAGGTGGTGTTTCATGATTAACTACTAATGGTGTGATTGTAATAAAATACAGAAACTCAAGTCCATTTGTTCACCCGACCTAGAATACCTCACAATCAAATGCCGACCATATTACCTCCCAAGAGAATTCACTTCGGTTATAGTCACAGCAGCTCCACCGCACTCCCTTCAGCAAATCAGATCACTCCTCCATTTTGCTCCTCCCTTCCTATAGGCAGAAACTCAAAGAGGAAGTACCCGTGCTAAGGTTTATTCAACGCTGGTCTGACCAATCGGAATCCATGCTTCAAGATTGTTTTCATCATGCGGACTGGGATATGTTCCGGGTAGCCTCTGAGAATAACATTGATGTATACATGGACATGGTGACTGAGTTCATCAGGAAGTGTGTAGGGGATGTTGTTCCCACTGTGACTATTAAAACCTACACAAACCATAACAGCATTTGTGCAAAACTGAAATCACGAACCCCCAGGTAGTGAAGGTAGGAAACAACACCTCCACTACGCTGATCCTCAACACAAGGGTGCATGCTCAGCCCCCTTCTTTACTCCCTGTTCACCCATGACTGTGTGGCCACGCACACCTCGAACTCTATAATCAAGTTTGCAGATGACACAACAGTAGTAGGCCTGATTACCAACAATGACGAGACAGCTTACAGGGGGAGGTGAGGGCCCTGTCGGAGTGGTGCCAGGAAAATAACCTCTCCCTCAACATCAACAAAACAAAGGTGCTGATCGTGGACTGCAGGAGACAGTAGAGGGAGCACACCCCTATCCACACCAACGGGACCACAGTGGAGAAGGTGAAGCTTCAACTTTCTCAGTGTACACATCACTGACAATCTGAAATGGTTCACCCACACAAATAGTGTGGTGAAGAAGGCACAATAGCGCCTTTTCAACCTCAGGAGGCTGAATGAAGAAATTAGGCTTGGCCCCTGAGACCCTCACAAACTTTTACAGATGCACAATTGAGAACATCCTGTCGGGCTATATCACCACCTGGTACGCAACTGCACTGCCCGCAACCGCAGGGCTCTCCAGAGGGTTGTGCGGTCTGCCCAACGCATCACCAGGGGTACACTGCCTGCCCTCCAAGCAGTTACGTTTTTTGCACTATAACGGTGACATACAGTGGACACAAACTATTTGGGCCTACATAAAGCTGTCCCAACAGCAGAGACCCAACAGCTGTCCCAACAACTTACCACTGCTACACCTGCTATCAGCAAAGTATATAAGCAGACAATAAAAGCTCTTACAATATTCAATAATGACATTTCTCTAAAACAGGCTATAGGCTACGAACAGCTCACTACACAACATACACTTAGTATTACTTTCTTGGCTACAGTATAAATACCTCCCGGGCATATTACATCATTTATGCATCAGCTTACAAGACATTTCTGGTCTCAGGTTGTTGTGCTATGCTCACTTAAACAGGAAGGTGGCATGGCAGTCCTTCATGGCAAATTTTGTCATCAAACTTTGTAATCAGTCTGGCATTCTCTGGATTTATGGTGCTTTCAAGATAACTGGGAACTATGAAAAAAAACAAGGTTGAATCATGACGTCATTGATCTTCAGGTTCCCGACTTGGAATTCAGTGTTGAATTCAGAGTTGAATGTATTTTCCCAGTTGTCTTGACTCTCACTGAAGTCAGATGTCCCAGTTCAGAGTTCGAGTTGTTTTGAGAGCCACAGAAGTCATGCTGCATTGACAGCATGGCAAATGTTGAATGTTTATCCTTTTCAGCTTGGAAAAGAGACCCTTAAACACAGACTTGGGACCACACACCCAATCCACTGAACATCTAGTGATTGCTTTGCAATGCTTGCAGTTAGCCACTGATTCCTTCCAAACCACTCATTGTTGAATTTGCGATTTCCAACTTGTTGTGTAATATTTCTGTCCAATGGCAGATGAGCATCGATACGTTTTATCTATAATTTCTCTTCATATGACAAGGATTTGTCAGTAGATTGTCGACTTGATTCATGATGATGACTGCTAGCTAAGATTTTGACAAGATCAGTCCAATCAAAGCTACGGTACATATAACGTGATTTGATGTCATTTTATCTATGGCCAATGACCTTGAGCCTTCTTGTATGGGCACTTCTAATGTAACTCTATGGCAGCACCCAAGGGGCTTGAATTTTCGGTGACGTAATGTCCCAATGAGTGACAGAACACTGAGCCAATCACGGCGCAACTAGAGAACATTACGAACCCTTACAATAATAGCTATATTCAAATTATCCGTTTCAGACACCAACCTCACTCAAAATGTTACATACAGTATTGTCATTTTAAACTTTTATACTTATAACCGGGCCTCCCGGGTGGCGCAGTGGTCTAAGGCACTGCATCACAGTGCTAGCTGTGCCACCAGAGACTCTGGGTTCGAGCCCAGGCTCTGTTGCAGCCGGCCGCGACCGGGAGGCCCATGGGGCGGCACACAATTAGCCCAGCGTCGTCCGGGTTAGGAAGGCAGGGATATACTTGTCTTGTCGTGCACTAGCGACTCCTGTGGCAGGCCCATTCTTAAGTTTTGTTTTTGCGTCTTTTACTTTCGGTTTTGTACACCAGCTTCAAACAGCTGAAACAACACTATTTTTGGTTATGGAAAATATTTCACAGCGGTTTAGATAAATTATTTTCTACACTATACTAGCTATTTTATTTTTAAATAAACTGAAACTAGGCAAACTATTAGAGTTTTAGCAACCAGGAAATGGCAAAGTCTTCATAAATGTCTTACAAATTGTCTATAACGCTTTATTAAGGGTTCATAAAGGTGGCATAACTGTGTGACATAATCACCAATGTCAAATGTGACATAACCCACTATGTCCAAAATGACTTAAACCTGTGCTTTAGAAAAGGGTGGCATAAGCACCGTTTAATAAATATTAAATTGAGGCTTCACAAAGCTGCCCTGTCATTCATCTTGGTAGAGCATTACAATGCCAGAATACTGGGTTTGATTCCCAGTACCACATCCATGACCAAGTCGCTCTGGATAAAAGCGTCTGCTTATATTCAGTTTTCTTGGTTTTGTTTTTCCAGGATTCGGATTTTCACATTTTTTTTCTGGTTTCCCCCAGTTTGTTCACACTTTTTTAATTAAAAAAAGATCAAAATGTGATTTTCTGTATTCACAACAATGCTTAAACCACATCAGGGGATGACATTTGAGGTCTGGGAAAAATCTAAGAAAATTAAAAGAAATTGTGTAGTTGCCCTTTAATCAGTGAGCATGCCCTGCAATTTTGTTTGGTTAGCGGATTTTCTGTAGTGCAGTAAGCGCACATGTAATGTGATTCGGCCACCAATGGAATGGATAGTAGTTAAGTGTTGCGTTACATTACATACTGTAGCTACCTCAATTGTTTTTTCAAATCATTTCGGTAACTTCACAGCCTAAATGTAGCTAGCAGGCTCAGTTAAATACAAATCCCCCAAGATACAGCCACGTCTCAGTCACGTCATGAGATTTGAAAATGAAAGAGGAATATAATAATACGAATTGAATCGAGTTTCCAATATTCCCATTCAGAGTTTCTGCCGGAGCACAGAAATGTCCTTATCCAGAGGGTGTGATAAAGGCATTTCCTAACAGCTAACTTTCTTTGTTGTTACTTTTAAGGTAACCACCATGGTTAACATGCAGTATCTCCAGCAGGGAGAGAGGCATGAACCATTCGTCCACCAGCTCAGGGACAAGCTAATCTATTCACAGCCCTGTGTACTGTTCAATTTAATTGCATTTCTGGACTTTTTGAAACCTTATGTATTTGTATTTTTTAAAAAATGTACAAATAAAAGGAAATGTATGGTTTAAACATGTCTTTAATGTTTATTTGATTTAGATGTTAGTGATAATTCCCTATGTGTTTACATCATTAAGCATTTATGTATGTGTTATGAATGACCGAAGGGGTCTGACTTTAAAATAAATACAGCGTCATGCGATATAGTCTTTATGGATGTGTTATGAATGACTTCAAACAAAGTCTTATAGAACACCACATAAAGTGTCATTAAATAGGTTATCAACATTTTGTTAATTTATGAAAATTCTCTCATGATCCACAGGTTACTGTAGGGTGTGAGGTATTTAAATGGGCTGATGGACCTGCAAAGCTTGCGTGTGTGTGTGTGTGTGTGTGTGTGTGTGTGTGTGTGTGTGTGTGTGTGTGTGTGTGTGTGTGTGTGTGTGTGTGTGTGTGTGTGTGTGTGTGTGTGTGTGTGTGTGTGTGTGTGTGTGTGTGTGTGTGTGTGTGTGTGTGTGTGTGTGTGTGTGTCAGAACCAAGAGGATTTGGAGTGGTCCAAACTGAGACTACGGCACCAGGTATTCTTCTGTTCCCATGCTGGAGACCTGGGCTTGATTACAACCGGTTATAATGGTGACAACATTTTGTGGTTGATCTTTTATTGGGGGAGTGGGTTAACGTGTCAAAGACCTGACTTGGCCCAGCACCGCACGGTATGACTCCCTTTTGCTGTGTGCGTGTTTGTGTACTGCGGAACATGTAACTTGGTTCCAGAAGGAAGACACTTTCAATTTCTTTAGGTTTGGGGCTTTCATCATGTTTCTTGGTGTAAAATCGTCTCCAGGCTATTGCACATACAGCACATATAAGCCTGAGATATCAACCATTCAAAGTTGGCCTTGGTGTGAGTGAACATAGAATTCAATAGGAGTGACCTTACAGAGTAAAGTATTTGTCATCTTCACTACTTAACAGTCAAAAAGTCAAAACTATTGCTAAACCCTGCCCAATTCTAAAATGTCTCTTCTTCAAATTTGATTTTAAACCTAATCCTAACTAATGAAAGACAATTTTGATGTTTAGGTCCATCAGACCTTCTGTGCATTTGGGCGGAAGTGTCTAGGAACGAGATCAGGTGTAATGTGACTAATATGACATCAATTTAGAGCACATGTTTATATCATATTCGACATAGTAGGTTATCTCACGTTTGACATGCGTGATTATGTCACACAGTTATGCCACATTTATGAACCCTTTATAAAGCATGACATACAGTTATAGATTCTTTGTAAGACATTCATGTAGTGCTTATGAAGGCTTTATGAAGCCTTTACAAGCTGAACATCATTTAAAGCGGGACCATCACTTTTATACATTTTTACAAAAAAAAAAAAATGAAAAGCTGAAATGTCTTGAGTCAACAAGTATTCAACACCTTTGTTATGGCAAGCCTAAATAAGTTGCTTAACAAGTCCCGTAATGAGTTGCATGGAGTCTGTTGTAATAGTGTTTAGTTTAACTTGACTACCTCCTCTCTGTACACCACACATACAATTATCTGTAAGGTCCCTCAGTCGATTAGTTAATTTCAAAACACAGATTCAACCACAAAGATCAGGGAGGTTTTCCAATGACTCCCAAAGAAGGGCACCAGACATTGAATATCCTTTTGAGCATGGTGAAGATAATAATTACACTTTGGATGGTGTATCAATACACCCAGTCACTATAAAGATACAGTCAGTCCTTCCAAACTCACTTACCGGAGAGAAAGGAAAACAACCGCTCAGGGATTTTTTTCACCATGAGGCAGATGGTGACTTTAAAACAGTTACAGAGTTTAATGTTTGTAATAGGATAAAACTAAGGATGGATCAACAACATTGTAGTTACTCCACAATACTAACCTATTTGAGAGTGAAAAGGAATCCAGTACAGAATATTCCAAAACATGCATCCTGTTTGCAACAAGGCACTAAAGTAATACTGCAAAAAATGTGGCAAAGCTATTCACTTTTTGTCCTGAATACAAAGTGTTGTGTTCTTTTAGATTTGCCCCAAACATATTACTGAGTACCACTCTCCATATTGTCAAGCATAGTGGTAGCTGAATCATGTTATGGGTATGCTTATAATCATTAAGGACTAGGGAGTTTTTTTTTTATAAAAAGGAAACAGAATGGAGCTAAGCACAGGCAAAATCATAGAGGAAAACTGATGTGCTGTGATGAGATGCAGGTTAGCGCCAGGGCTGCTACAGACGACATAGCCACCTGCCGAGATGCAGTGAAGCAACTGCGGGTGAAAATGACATCGCTTGAAGACAGAGAGCGGAGACTGAACATACGTCTGGTGGGCCTGGAAGAAGCCGCAGAGGGTTCTCACGCAAAAGGCTTTCTTCAGGAGAATCTACCAAAATGGATACCATCGCTACAAGGGAGGAAGATTGAAATTCAACGGGCACACCGGATCTACAGTGGCAATAATAACCGTGCCCAGTCATTGCCCTCATATTCTGCCTGATAAGATATGAGGACCGAGTGGATATTCTGTGGTGAACCAGAGCCCTCGAGAACCCACCGAGACACGAGGGATCCAATCTGGCATTCTACCCAGACTACAGCAATGAAACCAAACTGAAGAGGAAATCCTTCGACCATGTCAAACGACAGACGACAGCAAGAGGACGTCGCCCGTTCCTGATATACCCAGCCATCCTGAAGATCAGGAAAAATGGAACACTCCAAGAATTCCATACTGTGGAGGAAGCAAAGGCATGCCTTACAGCTCAGGACTACAAGAGAAGGTGCCCAGTCATTGCCCCCCATTCCTCCAGATTCTCCCCACTGCAGACGGAAGAAACAGACAACTACGGCCCCCCTCCTTCCTTGAATACCCCTTCGCATGAAGGCCCATCTTAACTAGTAAGATGGACACAACTAATGCTAAACTAACTAGCTGACGTCATCCATGTTTATATGTTATTCAGCGACATAATGTAGTTAATTTGGTACGAGGGGCATGGTGGATTTGTTAACTTGGCGGTGTGAAATACTTTCTGAAAGCACTGTATGTGTTAACTGTTGTTACTTCTATTGTCAATGCTGTGGTTAATTTGTTGTTAATGTTGTTACTAATTTGATTTTAATGTGTTTTATGTACAAATGTATTGTTTTAATTACAGGGAGAACTTCACTGTAAAACATACAGTTTACAGTATAATCCTGTACATTTACAGGGAACAGTTGTACAGTGCACAGTGCTTACAGTTTCAGTGCAGCCTGGCATTGTGACATTGCTCATAAGTCATGCTATCAGCCTTTTCTTCCTCTCTAACCCGAGGGAATGCGCTTAATGTTTATTTTATCTCTCATTGTGTCTGTCCCTTCATTTTGCATGTGCGCATGCACATCCACATACACACAGACAGACCACACTATAAAAAGAGGGCACCACTATAGACTGCAGTCCAGGATGGCCCCCCCACTGTGGTCCCAGACTCCAGCACATGTCTCCAGGCCCTACTGCTAATGAGAAGCAGCTGTCTCTGGTGGCTAGCTGGGAGTCTGCTAAGCTTTACCTTGCACTCTGTAATTACTCAGCCAATGCATGCATGCATGCACCTCCCAGCGCCAAACCACACAGATGGCTCAATCTGACCTGCCACTTATTAATGACCTGTTTTAGTAGTTGCTGCCGATGTCTAAGATGATTGCGTTTTACCAAACGATCAGGCCATCTGGTTGTGAGAGTCTGGAGGGAAAAACACTAGCTTGTAACCCAATACCATCACAGAGAGTTGAGAGGGAGCGATTCCTCTGGCTGTTTGACATGTTGGGCATGTGTCTGTGTAGCCTTGTGTGTTGCTACTGCAAAATACACCAGGCTTTACTGTGCGATAACAGATGACAAAAACACGCAGAGTCAGAACAAATATCTGTAATGATCAATTAGAGTTACGCTAAAGCAGCAATATGCCCTTTCATTGACCCCTTTCATTGACAAGCAAGACTGAAAAAACAGTCATGCACTACATATTCATATTATATGCTGTTGTTCTTTTCCCTAAGGCCTTAGGCATGCGTTTGGCTGCCAAGGTTTCTGAAGCGTAACTTAAAGGGGGTGTCGAGGGGGGATTGAGAGAGGTGGGGTGTGAATATACATCGCAAGACCGAAGCAAATCGAGACCGAGTCAAGTACAAAACCAGAAAAATGCGAGTCCAAGACCATGATTGTAGAAATTTTGCCAAATCATCAAAATGTCCAATATATCCAGAGTTCAAAATGTCCAGTATTTGTGTGTTCATATTTCAGAACAACATATGGATTTTTTAGACATTCAAAATAGTGTGCTACAAATTATTACTAACCCAAACACAGTGGGGAAAAATGGGCCTTCTATGCCTTCAGAGGTGTTATCAAAGACGATGTTGTTGCTCATTTGTTAGCTCCCCTTTCAAGAATAACTTTCAACAAGAAGTTTCAAATGATCATCATCTGGTGAGTGTAACTGTGTCTTTTATTGCAGCGCACTTGCTGTTGTTAGCAATCTCTTTGAAAATAACTTCTGTGTGAAACATTGTTGCATTTACAGTGAAACTGACAGCATTTTAGCAACATGAAATCTGTTCATATACACCACCAGGAAGAACGACACACACAAAAAAAAATCTGACAAGCGACCACTTAGATATAGTCATTTTCACATTTTCATAAATCTTTAGTATACGTAATTCCCTAAGGTAATTCTAAGGCATTTGTGAAAATTCTATAGCAATATAGAGTGGGAAAACGGCCATGTGTTTGGACAATTAGTAGACACTGCAGTAAATAAACCATCTACACAGACCGGTTGCTATAGCCAATCAACAGTAGGCATGTATACAAACAAGCCATTTGCCGTCAAAATTCCACTGATAAACAATGGGGAATTGTAGCCTCCTCATCCATCTGCAGCCTGCCTGCCAATGCTAATTTGTCCCAACGAAGCACCCAAGCTAACTGGTTAAAGTTGGCTAGCTTGCTAGCTAGCTACTTCCAGACACAAATGAGAGAACACCTCACTCTGATCATTTTACTCGCCGTAGCAGAGCTGGTTAGGCTGTTTAAATGTTATCTAGAGCGTTCTTGACTAATTATTACATTTGTTTGTCTAAGTTTACTGACACCAGTCATATTCAGAGGGTGTTGCGCATTTGTAAATTCATCAGTTGTTCTGAATTTGCAAATGCAAGAGATATGCTAACAATTACAATCGTTCAAGTTCTTGCTAGCTAACCAAATCACAGCTGCATCTCTAGCTGTGTATAGCCACCGAAAAACGATATGAGGGGGAAAAGTCAGTCACTCACCCACTGCTCTAATGGCATGAAATTACATCCTCCTAGCAGCTAGCTAGCTAACGTTAGGCTCCGTGTTTTTAGCTTGCTATATAAAGAGATACGCTAGCCTATTAGCCACGTTATGAATGACTTGTGATAATTTCCCTTGCGAGTTTGATTGTATTGACATTCCCAGCCTTAGATACATTCGTCCATTTTTGTCCAGAATATTGAGTCACTGAAACAGTGCATCCCGAATGGAGGGAGCAAATGATGTACCAAGCCAGCTGTGATTTACAACCTGATAGCAATACTTTTTTAACTAACCAGAAATGTATTGGTGAATTATATTAATCATGCATTGAACTGCATCCATCTATTCTGCCAACAATGCCTTAGTGTACATCATGGATTCATTGAGTCAAATATAGAACCTATTTTTAAAACCTCTTATAAAGTTGGTTTTGTAGCATAAACTAGGAATTTCATATTTTTTACTGAAATTATGATTGCCTGTTGTTTCATATCTGGAAAGTAGTTAAAACGCTATCAGTTCCACTTTAAACACAGATTACTCTTTGTGTGCTAAACCTGAAATGTTTTGCAATGGGAAGTGCCAACCTGGAGAATATCCTGAAGCTATGGCCCATCTCTCTGTCTGAGGTTCAGCTCCATCAACTCTGGCAGACTGTGAAAAAGACATTACGGTTCTGTGCCTGAGCCACAGGCTGTGACCACAGCAAGGATTACGTTGAGTGAATCCATTCAGATAGAGAAAGGAGGCACTTGGTTTAAAAATGAGGCTTTCCAAGCAAGCATTGGCAATAGTATGGTGAAAGCTGGACTTGCTATAGAATGTGCAACACTGCACCATACCATACTCTTACAACCCATTGAAATATTTCCAATGATGTCTTCATATGATAATGACGGTGAAATCCTTGTGTACAGGCTTTTGTTCTAGCCTAGTGTAGCACATGGGGATGTGTCCACACTTCCCCTGCCAAATAGCTAGCTTTTCGATGGTGCGACTGGGTAAGGTGGTCACGTGCGTTTGCGTGGCAGAGGTTCTGGGTTCGAGCCTTGGTATGAGCCGAATCAGGAGGAAGTGGTAATCACTAGCCAGCGTGTGACGTTATTTACACTAAAATACTTCCAATTCAACTAATCATCGAACCCTTCATTAATTGAATAGGTGTATGAGTACATGGTTGGAACAAAAGCATGTACACCATGTGGGTTTCTAGGAGCAAAGCTCAACAATGAATAGTCAGACTACCTCATCTAATATATCCTCCTGGTTGAGTTTCTTGATCATGAACATGTGTAAGATATGACTGATGGACAAAAGTGCACTTAATAATAACATGACCCATGTTGCAGAGCCATCCGTCATTCATGTTCCTCATTAGCTCTAACGGCACAGCAAACAATAGCCTAATACAACATTGTTCAATGTCTAGTACAATGTTATTATTTATTGAGAAATGTTCAAGAAAAAAACAATTGCATAGATAAAGTACTAGTGTGACAAATGCCTGTTTTATACTAGAAATGTATGTCATTCAGTGTGCAGTGTGCCTCTATTGATTCTATAAAAGCAAGAGGACAGTGTATCAAAAACGCCCCAACATAATCTCCTCAAAAGCACATAACCACATATGATACCTTATTATTGTGATCTTGATCAGTATTCCAAGAATAAGTGTTTCCATTTGCTGTTGAAAACTGGTTATTTCAGTGGATTATCAAGGTTATACAGTGTAATAAATACCTTGAAAAATGAATCCTTATAACAGACCGTGTGGTATACCAGACAGTAGGGTAGGTTATTTTGAGGAACATGTGTAGGTTTTATTTATTTTACAATCATATGCCTGCCCTTAGCCTGTATCGATGTTACAGAAAAATATCAAATCACTTATGAGCTTTTTATGGCTAAAGAATAGTTATGGTCTACATGAACACAATTAGTCTACTGTTGTCTGCATCCTTGCTCTGTGTGTGACTAATATCAGCACATGTGCATGACTGTAGGCTATGTAACCTATCAGAGGGTAAAATATGCAAGAGTACTGAGCAGGCTTTGAGACACTGCCCCACTCTTCACACAACTTCTCAGCGCCTCCATGTATAGCTGTTAAACACTGCTCTTTCTGTTTGCTGTAGCAGTGATTCAGCTGTCTGCATCCTTCATACTCCCCTCAACTATCAACACACCAGGAAAGACAAGAATAGTGTCACATCATGCTCTTAAGTGACCCGTAGTCTATACTGCATACTGACTTAACTTCTACCCATTTTGTGCCTCCCATAATTGAAATGCATAGAAAAAAGCAATTGTAGCCTATCATAAAATAACACATTTGGGAGCTTCATATTAGGCTAACTATATTTTCTGGTATTTGCTCCAGGAATTAAATGGTTTGAAAATAGACCGCTCAGTATTTATACATCATTGCCCCATGCAGGTTAATAAATGTAAAGGCTATGTAAACCACCATGGTTATCTCATGTCTCATATGCAATGTGACTGTGATGTTTTTGATCAATGTAGTTGAAAGCATTCTAGTGCGCACACTGTTCTAAACACAAGGTAGATAGGTCTACAGGATAGCATTCTTACAATAGGATAGCTTCCTTATGATAGGCTACTTTATCACTATTGTTTAACAAACTCAATAACACATTGTGATGGTAAAGGTGTATTAATAAACGTGCTCTTACCTGGGGGACAGTTGCAATCAGGAGTATGGCTAACTTGTCGGGCAATCCGTATCTTCGATAAATTTTCATAGGAGCGCTGTAAATTAAAAAAAAAACATCAGGCTAAATTACATAAACTTGAAGAGCAGAGGGTAGATTAAATATTGAAACCGATTAGAAAATACACTCATATTGTTAAATAAATAATCATAGCCTACAAGCGTTCAGTCATTTGCCAACCTGGCCATATTGCTAGCAAGTGCACGTGAGAGGCTTGCTTACCTGTGACAGGAGCTCATCCACTCTCTCTTGAATCAATGAATTAAACTGATCCACAGAAAAGCTGGGGACCCTGTGAAAGATTTGCTCGCCATGTCCAGTTTCCAAATCCAGGACCCTGTCCGTAATCGCTGATGTTTGTACACTTAATAATATGCAAAAGGCAAGGGACGCTACAGAGAATAAAGACGAGATAACGTTCATAACAGTTGTGCAGCAATATTGCTGCTTCAAAGATGTCGTTTCTCTCTCCATTTTTTCTCCGCGCACTTTGGTCTCTACAACCTTTATAACAATTTCTTGACCATGCTAAACTAAGTGCAATCTGCATGTACAGTCGGCCAAGAATGATTTAAATTCAGGCACTCAAGCTCTATTATGTCTAGCCTATGTGTCTGACGACGCAATGTCAACGCACAATGAGGTACACTGGTCCTACAGCGACAGTGAACCGCTCTCACCAAAGACCCTCGCTCTGAGACGCTGCAAAACAGTGCAACTTGTGACTGATTTCACGGCTTGAAGCAACTCCTACAAAGTAATTGCACTGCTGGAGAAAATAATAATCGACACCTTAACACGGAACCCAAACCGGCTGCGCGCGTGCGCCATCGTGCGCTATCGTGCATACATTTATTTTGCCCCCCCACACCAAACGCGATCACAACACGCAGGTTAAAATATCAAAACAAACTCTGAACCAATTACATTAATTTGGGGACAGGTCGAAAAGCATTAAACATGTATGGCAATTTAGCTAGTTAGCTTGCACTTGCTAGATAATGTTAATTTTTCCTATTTAGCTAGCTTGCTGTTGCTAGCTAATTTGTCCTGGGATATAAACATTGAGTTGTTATTTTACCTGAACTGCACAAGGTCCTCTACTCTGACAAATTAATCCACACATAAAACGGCCAACCGAATCGTTTCTAGTCATCTCTCCTCCTTTCAGGCTTTTTCATTGTTGAACTTATATGGTGATCGCATCTAAACTTTCATTGTATTACCACGACTACCGGCAAAACAGTTCGTCTTTCAATCACCCACGTGGGTATAACCAATGAGGAGATGGCACGTGGGTACCTGCATCTATAAACCAATGAGGAGATGGGAGAGGCAGGACTTGCAGCACGATCTGCGTCAGAAATAGGAATGAGTTCTATTTTAGCCCTTGGCGTCGCAGAAGCTCGTTGGCGCGCGCGAGCAGTGTGGGTGCAATAATTGAATAACATGGATTTCTAAATTTATTTTGCGAAGCTCGCGCAGGTCCGGTCATGTGTGTCCGGTCCGGTCTGGTCAGCTGCCTATGCGTGTGTCTGTACCTGTGTGTGTGTCTCTTCACAGTCCCCGCTGTTCCATAAGGTGTATTTTTAGCTGACCAGACCAGACACTTCGCGTGCGTGAGCGTCGCAAAATAAATTTAGAAATCCATGTTATTCAATTATTGCACCATTAGTAAAAGTGATGTACTGGGCCGTACGCACTACCCTCTGTAGTACGTACAACCCTCTGTAGTACCCTCAATCATTACTTGTATTTGTGAGAGGTATTGACATGTTGAAAGCACAGAGCTGTCTGTTTAAACAACTAGCACAAAGCTCGGACACCCATGCATACCCCACAAGACATGCCACCAGAGGTCTCTTCACAGTCCCCAAGTCCAGAACAGACTATGGGAGACGCACAGTACTACATAGAGCCATGACAACATGGAATTCTATTCCACATCAGGTAACTGATACAAGCAGTAGAATCAGATTTTAAAAAACAGGTAAAAATACACCTTATGGAACAGCAGGGACTGTGAAGCAACACAAACATAGGTCCAGACACATGCATACACACACATGATAACATACGTCCTATACACACATGTACACATTCATTTTGTGTCTGTGGTAGTGGAGTTGGAGCCTGAGGGCACACACTTAGTGTGTTGTGAAATCTGTTATGAATGTATTATAATGTTTTTAAAATAGCATAACTGCCTTAATTTTGCTGGACCCCAGGAAGAGTAGCTGATGCCTTGGCAGCAGCTAATGGGGATCCATAATAAATACAAATACAAATACCCTCTGTAGCACTTTGCGTTCAAGGGCAGTGCATTTGCCATACCAAGCGGTCATGCAGTCTGTTAAGATGCTCTTGTTGGTGCAGCTGTATGACTTTTTGAGGATCTGAGGGCCCATTCCAAAACTTTTCAGTCTCCTGAGGTGTGGAAGAGGCACTGTCGTAACCTTTTCACGAATGTACAGGTTAAGGTACTATTTAAGTCCTTAGTGATGTTTACGCCAAGGAACTTGAACCTCTCGATCGGCACCACTATAGCCCCGTCGATGTGGGTGGGTGCTTTTCCCTCTTTCTCCTGTAGTCCACGATCAGCTACTTGGTCTTTCTGACATTGAAGGAGAGGTTGTTGTCCTGGCACAACACTGCCAAGTCTCTGACCTCCACCCTGTAGGCTGTCTCATCGCGTCTGCAATCAGGCCTACCATCGTCGTGTCGTCAGAAAACTTGTTGATGGTGTTGGAGTCATGGGTGAACACAAAGTATAAGAGGGGACTAAGCACACACGTGTGAGGGGCCCCTGTGTTGAGGGTCAGTGTGGCTGCCTACCCTCAACAACTGGGACTGTCCCGTCAGGAAGTCCAGGATTCAGTTGCAGAGGGAGGTGTTCAGTCCCAGGGTCCCCAGCTTGATGATGAGGTTGGAAGGGTCTATGGTGTTAAATGCTGAGCTGTAGTCTTCATTAAATAGTACCAGTCTCAATGTCAACAGTGAAGAGGCGACTACGGGATGCTGGCCTTCTGTACATGTACATATTACCTCTATTCATGTACATATTACCTCAATCACCGGTGCCCCCACACATTGACTTTGTACCAGTACTCCCTGTATATTTTTCTACCTTTATTTAACTAGGCAAGTCAGTTAAAGAACAAATTCTTATTTTCAATGGCAGCCTAGGAACAGTGGGTTAACTGCCTTGTTCAGGGGCAGAACAACATATTTTTACCTTGTCAGCTCAGGGATTTGAACTTACAACCTTTCGGTTTCTAGTCCAACGCTCTAACCACTAGGCTACCTGCCTCCCCACAAAAGCCTCGCTATTTTTATTTTACTGCTGCTGTGTAAATATTAGTTATTTTACATTTTTTTCTTATCTATCTTTTACTTAACACTTATTTTTCTTAAAACTGCATTGTTGTTTAAGAGCTTGTATAAAAGCATTCTGTCACGCCCTGACTTTAGTTATATTTGTTTGCTTTATTTTTTGGTTAGGTCAGGGTGTGACAAGGGTGGTTTGTTTTAGTTTTTGTATTGTCTAGGTTTTTGTCTTGTCTAGGGTTTTTGTTTATCTATGGGGATTTTGTATGGTCTAGGGGTATGTAGGTTTGTGGTGGCCTGAATTGGTTGCCAATCAGAGACAGCTGTTTCTCGTTGTCTCTGATTGGGGAGCCTATTTAGGTTGCCATTTTCCATGTTGGTTTTGTGGGTAGTTGTTTTCTGTTTTGTGTTGCTGCACCTTACAGGACTGTTTCGTTTTCGTTTCACTCTTTTTGTTTAGTGATTCTGTTCTAATAAAAATAACATGAACACTTACCACGCTGCACATTGGTCCGACGACGAAAATCGTTACACATTAACTGTAATGTCTACAGCTGTTGTATTCGGCCATGTGTCAAATAAAATGTAATTTGGTTTGATTTGATTTCACTGCACTTATCCAGTGTATGTGATGATAAAAAATGCAACAAACAAGTAATGATTTATTAAATGTGTACCCAGTACATAGAAATAAAACAGCATTTATTGTCCCTATTTCAACAGAAATGTATCATTTTGCTGTCATAATACCCAACCACACACAAACACAGAACAAAAGCACAACAGCGCTGCTGGAGGATTACAGCGGTTAAGATCCTTGTTCAAGGATACAATGACAGTAAATGGCACCTGGGACCAGAGACCAGCAGCCCTTCGGTTGACAGTTCAGTTGACACTTTCATTGCCTGGCCTGGGGCTTGTACCAGCACCCTTTCGGCCACTGGTCCGTCTCTTACATCACATACATACATTTAGCAGAACAACTTTGAACAATATTGGTTAATCAATTGCTTTTCTGTCAATACAAAAAATGTCGGATGAGGTTTTTCAGAGTTAACCTGGTTATAGAACCCCCCGGTTTATGCAATCTGTTACATAATGCTGTATCAAGGTATAGCTCTCTAATGCTTATACTGCAATTTTCTTTTTCTGTCTCTCTGCCAGTCTATATCTCTTCTAATAATATATACTTTGTGACAAGGTGAGGACAGTCACTCACTGCATATATCCAGTGGATTTTCCAGTCATCTCGGAGCTGACACTTATCTTAAGTCTTGTGCCTTACCAGTGCATTTTGCAATAGGCCTACTGATCTTCAATCCTTATGCGACAGTGTCATCTAGTGGCTAAGTATTCTCCATAGTATTCAACTGGTATGTTTCTTCAGTAATCTATCACCCTGTTCTTTTGCAGGAGGACAAAGTATTATATGCTGCTATGTATGTATGTGGATGACTCAACAATATACACATCAGCTACTACAGCGACTGAAAATGCCTGGTACACTTAATAACAAAGAGCTGCAGTTTGTTTCAGAATGGGTGGTAAGGAATAAGTTTGTCCTTCATTTTTCAAAAACTAAAAGCATTGATATTTGGCACAAATCATTCACTAAACCCTAAACCTCAACTAAATCTTGTAATGAATAATGTGGAAATTGAGCAAGTTGAGGTGACTAAACTGCTTGGAGTAACCCTGGATTGTAAACTGCCATGGTCAAAACATGTTGATACAACAGTAGCTACAATAGGGAGAAGTCTGTTCATAATAAAGCTTTGCTCTGCCTTCTTAACACTATCAACAAGGCAGGTCCTACTGTTCAGTCGAGTGGTCAGGTGCCACAAAGGGACTTTGGAAAATTACAATTGGCTCAGAACAGGGCAGCACATCTGGCACTTAAATGTACACGGAGAGCTAACATTAATGGTATGCATGTGAATCTCTCATGGCTCAAAGTGGAGGAGAGATTGACTTCATCAGTACTTGTTTTTGTAAGAAGTAGTGACAAGCTGAATGCACTGTTAAGTTGCTGGTTGTTACTTAGAAATATTTGTTCAGATTTAGCAGCATATTACCTTGGATTTTTATTTGCAAATGCCAGTCTTTTTCAACACATATAAATGAAGTACTATATTCAAAAATGCAAGTAAAACCAGAAACCTATTATTGTCAATAAAAATCATATTTTTTTTTGTTGCAATATTTACTAAGCACGTGGGTCGTTTTTTACAGTGTGGGCTGAGCAGAAATTTAACAGAAAACAAAAATATAACATAAAGTACTTCTATGTACGTTGAGGCTATATTTAAGAAACTGTGTCACGCCCTGGCCTTAGTATTCTTTGTTTTCTTTATTATTTTAGTTAGGTCAGGGTGTGACATGGGGAATGTTTGTGTTTTGTTGGTTTTGGGTGTTTTTTATGGTAAAGGGGTTGTTGTATAGTATATGGGTTTGTGTGGAGTACATGTGTCTAGTGTTGTCTATGTATGTTTAGTGGTCTAGGAGAGTCTATGGTTACCTGAATGAGTTCCCAATTAGAGACAGCTGATTTCGGTTGTCTCTGATTGGGAGCCTTATTTAGGGTAGCCATAGGCTCTCATTGGTTGTGGGTAATTGTCTATGTAGAACGTTTGTAGCCTGTGTGTGTATGTGCACAACGTTATTTAGCTTCACGGTCGTTTGTTGTTTTGTATAGTTTGTTAAAGTGTGTCGTGTTTATTTTCGTCATCTTTTAAAAAATAAAAGAAGATGGCATATTTTCCTAAAGCTGCGTTTTGGTCCATCAATCCTCCACACGATCGTGACAGAATTACCCACCATCGGACCAAGCAGCGGAAAACAAAGCAACAGCAGCAATGTCAAGACTCCTGGACGTGGGAGGAAATTCTAGACGGGAGAGGACCCTGGTCACAGCCAGGGGAATATCACTGCCCCAAGGCAGAGATGGAGGCAGCACGGCGACACGGGAGGAAGCCCAAGAGACAGCACAAAAAAAATTTTGGAGGGGGGCACTTGGAGCAGTCGGCGAAGTTGAGGGGTGAGTCTGAGTGGGTCGAGGAGTTATTGGACAGATTGGAGGAGAGTGAACGAAGGGGAGATTATGAGACATTCGAAGAGTTGTTGACGAAATTGGAGGAGAGTGAAGAGAGAGAGCTGTTGGTTTGGCAGAGTATGCAATGCATTCTCCCTGAGGAGCGTATTAGCTGTCCGTTGCCACCTGTGTCAGTTCCTCGTACTCAGCCTGAAACTTGTGTTAAAGTTCCGGAACATTTGATGCCGGCTATACACACCAGGTCTCCAGTACACCTTCACAACCCGGTGTGTCCTGTTCCTACTTTTTGCACTCATCCTGAGATGCATGTCCCCAGCCCTGTACCACTAGTTCCGGCACCAAGCACTAGGTCTAAGGTGCGTCTCCAGAGCCCTTTACGCACTGTTCCTGCTCCCCGCACTAGCTTTGAGGTGCGTGTTTCCAGCCCATTACCACCAGTGCCTACACCACGCATCAAGCTTCCTGGGTGTCTCCAGAGCCCTGTTCTTCCTCCACGTACTAGCCCTGTGGTGCGTGTCTCCAGCACATTACCACCAGTGCCTACACCACGCACCAAGCCCTCTGTGTGTCTCCAGAGTCCTGTACGCACTGTTCCTTCTCCCCGTACTCGCCCTGATGTGCGGGTCCTCAGCCCGGTACCACCAGTACCGGTACCACGCACAAGGCCTATAGTACGCCTTGAGACTCCAGTGTGCCCTGTTGTTGCTCCCCGCACTAGCCTTGAGATGCGTGTCCCTAGCCCGGTACCACCAGTTCCGGCACCACGCACTAGGCCTAATGTGCGTCTCCAGGGTCCAGTATGCCCTGTTCCTTCTCCCCGCACTAGCCCTAAGATGCGTGTTCCCAGCCCGATACCACCAGTGCCGGCACCACGCACTAGGCCTAATGTGCGTCTCCAGGGTCCAGTATGCCCTGTTCCTTCTCCCCGCACTAGCCCTGAGATGCGTGTCCCCAGCCCGGTGCTACCAGTCCAGGCACCACGCACCAGGCCTACAGTGCGCCTCAGCCGGCAGGAGTCTGCCGTCTGCACAGCGATGACTGAACTGCCCGTCTGCCAAGCGCCATCTGAGCCATCCGTCTCCCCAGCGCCATCTGAGCCATCCGTCTCCCCAGCGCCATCTGAGCCATCCGTCTGCCATGAGCCTGCAAAGCCGCCCGTCTGCCATGAGCCTGCAAAGCCGCCCGTCTGCCATGAGCCTGCAAAGCCGCCCGTCTGCCATGAGCCTGCAAAGCCGCCCGTCTGCCATGAGCCCACTGAGCCGTCCGCCAGACAGGAGCCGCTAGAGCCGCCAGCCAGACAGGAGCCGCTAGAGCCGTCCGTCAGACAGGATCTGCCAGAGCCGTCCGTCAGACAGGCTCTGCCAGAGCCGCCAACCAGACAGGATCTGCCAGAGCCGCCAACCAGACAGGATCTGCCAGAGCCGCCAATCAGACAGGAGCAGCCAGATCCGTCAGCCAGCCATGAGCAGCCAGATCCGTCAGCTAGCCATGAGCAGCCAGATCCGTCAGCTAGCCATGAGCAGCCAGATCCGTCAGCTAGCCATGAGCAGCCAGATCCGTCAGCTAGCCATGAGCAGCCAGATCCGTCAGTTAGCCATGAGCAGCCAGATCCGTCAGCTAGCCATGAGCAGCCAGATCCGTCAGCTAGCCATGAGCAGCCAGATCCGTCAGCTAGCCATGAGCAGCCAGATCCGTCAGCTAGCCATGAGCAGCCAGATCCGTCAGCCAGCCATGAGCAGCCAGATCCGTCAGCCAGCCATGAGCAGCCAGATCCGTCAGCTAGCCATGAGCAGCCAGATCCGTCAGCTAGCCATGAGCAGCCAGATCCGTCAGCTAGCCATGAGCAGCCAGATCCGTCAGCTAGTCTTGAGCAGCCAGATCCGTCAGCCAGCCATGAGCAGCCAGATCCGTCAGCTAGCCATGAGCAGCCAGATCCGTCAGCTAGCCATGAGCAGCCAGATCCGTCAGCCAGCCATCGGCCGTCCCTCAGTCCGGAGCTGCAGTCCCTCAGTCCGGAGCTGCAGTCCCTCAGTCCGGAGCTGCAGTCCCTCAGTCCGGAGCTGCAGTCCCTCAGTCCGGAGCTGCAGTCCCTCAGTCCGGAGCTGCCGTTCCTCAGTCCGGAGCTGCCCCTTATCCTGGTGCTGCCCCTTATCCTGGGGCTGTCCCTTACCCTGGTACTGCCCCTTAGTTCGGAACTGCCCCTTACCCTGGTACTGCCCCTTACCCTGGTACTGCCCCTTACCCTGGTACTGCCCCTTAGTCCGGAGCTGCCCCTTAGTCCGGAACTGCCCCTTAATGCAATGGGGTTAATGTGGAGAGGGGTCATTTTGAGGAAGCTAAGGAGGTGGTTAGGGACTGTGGTGACGTGGGGACCACGACCAGAGCCGGAGCCGCCACCGTGGATGGAAGCCCACCCAGACCCTCCCCTAGACTGTGTAATGGTGCGCCCGGAGTTCGCACCTTAAGGGGGGGGTTATGTCACGCCCTGGCCTTAGTATTCTTTGTTTTCTTTATTATTTTAGTTAGGTCAGGGTGTGACATGGGGAATGTTTGTGTTTTGTTGGTTTTGGGTGTTTTTTATGGTAAAGGGGTTGTTGTATAGTATATGGGTTTGTGTGGAGTACATGTGTCT
The DNA here is from genome assembly GCF_029448725.1 of Salvelinus fontinalis. Lineage (NCBI taxonomy): Eukaryota > Metazoa > Chordata > Actinopteri > Salmoniformes > Salmonidae > Salvelinus > Salvelinus fontinalis. The sequence continues at coordinate 67,265 of NC_074700.1, read as the reverse complement.
AGTGTTGTCTATGTATGTTTAGTGGTCTAGGAGAGTCTATGGTTACCTGAATGAGTTCCCAATTAGAGACAGCTGATTTCGGTTGTCTCTGATTGGGAGCCTTATTTAGGGTAGCCATAGGCTCTCATTGGTTGTGGGTAATTGTCTATGTAGAACGTTTGTAGCCTGTGTGTGTATGTGCACAACGTTATTTAGCTTCACGGTCGTTTGTTGTTTTGTATAGTTTGTTAAAGTGTGTCGTGTTTATTTTCGTCATCTTTTAAAAAATAAAAGAAGATGGCATATTTTCCTAAAGCTGCGTTTTGGTCCATCAATCCTCCACACGATCGTGACAAACTGTCACGTTCCTGACCTGTTTTTCCTTTGTTTAGCTTTGTTTAGTTGGTCAGGACGTGAGCTGGGTGGGCAGTCTATGTTATTTGTTTCTTGTTTAGGTTCATTGGTTAATTAGCCTTATATGGTTCTCAATCAGGGGCAGGTGTTTGACGTTTCCTCTGATTGAGAACCATATTAAGGTAGGCTGTTCACACCGTTTGTTTGTGGGTGATTGTTTTCCGTGTCTGTGTATGTACCACATGGGACTGTTTCGTTTGTTTAGTCTGTTCCTGTTCGTGCGTTCTTCGTGTTATGTAAGTTCTCATGTCCAGGTCGGTCTACGTCGTTTTTGTTATTTTGTAATTTATCAAGTGTGCTTCGTGTTCGTCTTGTTTAAATAAATTCATTATGTATTCCACAAAAGCTGCGTTTTGGTCCGATCCATGCTCCTCCACAGACGAGGAGGAGAACAATCGTTACAGAAACTTGGAGTGTAGGACCACCTAGAGACTGAAGTGAGATGAGTGGAGGCCCCACACTCACCTCAGAGAAATGTCTGATTTATTTATTTCACCTTTATTTAACCAGGTAGGCTAGTTGAGAACAAGTTCTCATTTACAATTGCGACCTGGCCAAGATAAAGCATAGCAGTGTGAACATACAACAACACAGAGTTACACATGGAGTAAACAATAAACAAGTCAATAACACAGTAGGAAAAAAAATATATATATATAAATAAATTAGTCTATATACATTGTGTGCAAAAGGCATGAGGAGGTAGGCAATAAATAGGCCATAGGAGCGAATAATTACAATTTAGCAGATTAACACTGGAGTGATAAATGAGCAGATGATGATGTGCAAGTAGAGATACTGGTGTGCAAAAGAGCAGAAAAGTAAATAAATAAAAACAGTATGGGGATGAGGTAGGTAAATTGGGTGGGCTGCTTACAGATGGACTATGTACAGCTGCAGCGATCAGTTAGCTGCTCAGATAGCAGATGTTTAAAGTTGGTGAGGGAAATAAAAGTCTCCAACTTCAGCGATTTTTGCAATTCGTTCCAGTCACAGGTGTAACGGATGTGAAATGGCTAGCTAGTTAACGGGTACGCGCTAATAGCGTTTCAATCGGTTACGTCACTTGCGCTGAGACTTGAAGTAGGGTTTCCCCTTGCTCTGCAAGGGCCGCGGCTTTTGTGGAGTGATGGTTAACGACGCTTCGTGGGTGACTGTTGTTGATGTGTGCAGAGGGTCCCTGGTTCGCGTCGGGGCGAGGGGGCGTACTAAAGTTATACTGTTACATTGGCACACAGCTCGGACACCTATGCATACCCACAATACATGCCACCAGAGGTCTCTTCACAATTCCCAAGTCCAGAACAGAGTATGGGAGGTGCACAGTACTACATAGAGCCATGACTACATGGAAGTCTATTGAAACTGATGCAAGCAGTAGAATCAGATTTAAAAAACAGATAAAAATACACCTTATGGAACAGCGGGGACTGTGAAGAGACACACACACAGGTACAGACCCTCGCACAGGTACAGACACACGCATAGGCACACAAACGCTTGCACACGCACCTTACACATACATACATTGTAATATTGTTGTATGGTTGTATTATCAATTTTGTATTGTAGATATGTAGTGGTGTAATAATGTTATATGATGTACCGTTATATATTTTGTCTTATGTGAAATGTAAGTGCCTTAACTTCTTGGAACTATAGGGGGTGCTGTTCCGCATTAGCATATTTGTGTCTCCAAATTAAACTGCCTCGTGCTAAATTCTTGATCGTACAATATGCATATTATTGTTATTATTGGATAGAAAACACCTTCTAGTTTCTATAGAAGTTGAAATTTTGTCTCTGAGTGGTACAGAACAATTTCTACAGCACTTTTCATGACAGGGTTCAGATTTCAGAAATTTTTACCTCTGATCTGGGGTCTGTTTTTAAGGCGACAGTGAATGCTATGAAGAAACCGACACTGCCTACGTCTTCCTCTGGGTGTCTGTACGTCATCACGTTTTCAATGGAATCGATGGGACATTCACAGCCATTATAAAAGACCAAAATGTATAGAGACCGCCCTTTCTCGTCGTGCGCCTGAAGCGTGAAGGACATCGGACCTGCCTCGTTCCAAATCGTTTTCTAACCAGCAATATTTCTCCGGTCATGTTTTTACTCGTTATAGGTGTTAAAAACATCATAATGTAGTTAATTTGAACCGTTTTATAGCAATTTATATCCGTTTAGTGCGATTTTGAGGAATTTATTTGTTGTGCACTCTGAAACTTTGGACACGTTTTGGGGTGTCGGTCGTTGGTGGTGGACATTTCGAAGGACAGAGGACATCTATCGACCAAAAGACGTTTATAACATAGAAAGGATACATTGCCCAAGAATCCGATGGAAGAACAGCTCAAAGTAAGCAATATTTAATATGATAAATCGTGTTTCTGTCGAAATATTTTAAACGCATATTTCGCCATTTTGTTTGGTATAGCTTCACTTGGCGAACCCTGTATTGAAAAGTAAGGATAATTTTAAAAATGTAAATAAGCGGTTGCATTAAGAACTAATTTGTCTTTCGATTCCTGTAAACCCTGTATTTTTTAGTCAAGTATATGATTAGCTTTCAATTAAACTAGATCACTCTGATAGATGACGTCAGACATATTGAGGCTTGATTTCCTAGTATTTTTATTGTGTAACCACGGTTTTGTATGGCTAAATATGCACCTTTTCGAACAAACTGTATATGTATATTGTAAAATGATGTTACAGGAGTGTCATCGGAAGAATTCTGAGAAGGTTAGTGAAAAAATTAATATATTTTGGCGATGTTGACTTTTATCGCTCACTTTGGCTAGAATCAATGCTGGGCTGCTATGTGCTATGTGCTATGCTAATATAACGATTTATTGTGTTTTCGCTGTAAGACACTTAGAAAATCTGAAATATTGTCTGTATTCACAGGATCTGTGTCTTTCGATTAGTGTATGCTGTGTATTTTTACGAAATGTTTGATGATTAGTAGTTAGGTAAACACGTTGCTCATTGTAATTATTCTAGTCCATTTGTGACGGTGGGTGCAATTGTAAACTATGTCAGCTACCTGAAATATGCACATTTTTCTAACAAAACCTATCCCATACCATAAATATGTTATCAGACTGTCATCTGATGAGTTTTTTTCTTGGTTAGGGGCTATAAATATCTTAGTTTAGCCGAATTGGTGATAGCTACTGGTGTTGGTGGACAAATAAAAGATGGTGGATTATGCTAATGTGTTTTTAGCTAATAGATTTACATCTTTACATATTGTGTCTTCCCTGTAAAACATTTTAAAAATCTGAAATGGTGGCTTTATTCACAAGATCTGTATCTTTCATCTGGTGTCTTGGACTTGTGATTTAATGATATTTAGATGCTACTATCTACTTGTGAAGCTATGCTAGCTATGCTAAACAGTGTGTGGGGGGTGGGGGGTGCTCCCGGATCCGGGTTTCTGAGGCAGTAGAGGTTAATGTGTTTGGACCCTAGAAAGAGTAGCTATTTATCAATGGGGATTCTTAATAAATACAAATACATGCATACCCATAACATGATGCAGCCACCACTATGCTTGAAAATATGTAGAGTGGTATTCAGTAATGTGTTGTATTTGCCGCAAACATAACACTTTGTATTCAGAACAAAAAGTTCATTGCTTTTCCCCATTTTTTTCAAACAGGATGCATGTTTTGGAATATATATTTTATTATGTACAGGCTTCCTTCTTTTCACTATGTCAATTAGGTTAGTACTGTGGAGTAACTACAATGTTGTTGATCCATCCTCAGTTTTCTCCTATCGCAGCCTCTGTAACTGTTTTAAAGTCACCATTGGCCTGATAGTGAAATTCCTGAGCTGTTTCCTTCCTTTCCGACAACTGATTTAGGAAGGACGCCTTTATCTTTGTAGTGACTGGGTGTATGATTACATCATCCTAAGTGTAGTTAATAACTTCACCATGCTCAAAGGAATATTCAATGTCTGCTTTTTAATTTTTACCCATCTACCTTCTTTGTGAGGCATTGGAAAACCTCCCTGTTCTTTTTGGTTGCATCTGTTAGAAATTCACTGCTGTTTCAGACAATTGTATGTGTGAGGTACAGAGATTAGGTAGTCATTCAAAAATCATGTTAAATACTATTATTGCACACAGAGTGAGTCCATGCAACTTATTATGTGACTTTTTAAGCACATTTTTACTCCTGAACTTATTTAGGCATGCGTATCTGTCGCGCCCTGACCATAGAGAGCCCTCGGGGCTCTCTATGGTGTTTTAGGTCAGGGCGTGACTAGGGGGGTTTCTAGGTATTTTATTTCTATGTTGGTGTGTGTGTATGGTTCTCAATTAGAGGCAGCTGATAATCGTTACCTCTAATTGGGGATCATACTTAGTGTGTCCTTTCTCCCACTTGCGTTGTGGGATATTGTTTTGTGTGAGTGCCTATGTGCTCTACGTGTTTCACGATCATTATATTTTTGTTGTTTTTGAAGTTTCACTATCATTAAAATGTGGAACTGTACTCATGCTGCGCCTTGGTCCAATTATTTATATGACGGATACAGAATATCCCACCATTATAGGACCAAGCAGCGTGCCCAGGAGGTGAAGGAGAGTTGGGCATGGGAAGAACTTCTGACATGTTTTACCAAAGCCAAAAAAACAGGCGATGGGTTATGAAAATAGCTCTAGTTACAGATTGGTAGCCCCGATTTGAAATCCGACTTCGTGCTTGAAAAGCAGACAACTGGGGGAATATTTTATATATCAGACATTTTTTTCTGTAAAATGTTGGGAAAGGGGTCAAAACTGCAGTTGTTTGGGAAAGTTTAAAAAACACATGGTAGTGCATTTAGTAAAACTGCTGTAACGTAAGTTCCATACTGAATAAACCTTCTCCGCATTTGACAAGCAGAGAAGTAGAGGGAAGTTTTAATCCAATATATTTTTGGCAAGCTCTTTGGTTTAGTGCTTAAAATGATATGTGTTTTGAAAATGAATTATTCTGCTAACTTCTGACATGTTTAACCAAAGCCAGAAAAACAGGAGATGGGTTATGAAAAAAGCTCTAGTTACAGATTGGTAGCCCCGATTTGAAATCCGACTTTGTTGCTGAAAAGCAGACAAGTAGGGGAATATGTTATATATATATCAGACATTTTTTCTGTAAAATGTTGGGAAAGGGGTCAAAACGGCAGTTGTTTGGGAAAGTTTAAAAAACACATGGTAGTGCATTTAGTAAAACTGCTGTAACGTAAGTTCCATAGTGAATAAACCTTCTCCTCATTTCAATGGCAGAGAAGTAGAGGAAGTTTTAATCCAATATATTTTTGTCAAACTCTTTGTATTAGTGGTCAAAATGGTAGTTGTTTTGAATTGAATGAATCTGCGAACTTCTGACATGTGTTAACCAAAGCCAGAAAAACAGGCGATGGGTTATGAAAATAGCTCTAGTTACAGATTGGTAGCCCCGATTTGAAATCCGACTTCGTGCTTGAAAAGCAGACAACTAGGGGAATATTTTATATATCAGACATTATTTTCTGTAAAATGTTGGGAAAGGGGTCAAAACTGCAGTTGCTTGGGAAAGTTTAAAAAACACATGGTAGTGCATTTAGTAAAACTGCTGTAACATAGGTTCCATACTGAATAATCCTCCGCATTTCAATGGCAGAGAAGTAGAGGAAGTTTTAATCCAATATATTTTTGTCAAACTCTTTGGTTTAGTGGTCAAAATGATAGTTGTTTTGAATTGAATGAATCTGCGAACTTCTGACATGTTTAACCAAAGCCAGAAAAACAGGCGATGGGTTATGAAAATAGCTTTAGTTCCAGATTGGTAGCCCCAATTTGAAATCCGACTTCGTGCTTGAAAAGCAGACAACTAGGGGAATATTTTATATATCAGACATTTTTTTCTGTAAAATGTTGGAAAAGGGGTCAAAACTGCAGTTGTTTGGGAAAGTTTAAAAAACACATGGTAGTGCATTTAGTAAAACTGCTGTAACGTAAGTTCCATAGTGAATAAACCTTCTCCGCATTTCAATGGCAGAGAAGTAGAGGAAGTTTTAATCCAATATATTTTTGTCAAACTCTTTGTATTAGTGGTCAAAATGGTAGTTGTTTTGAATTGAATGAATCTGCGAACTTCTGACATGTGTTAACCAAAGCCAGAAAAACAGGCGAAGGGTTACAAAAATAGCTCTAGTTACAGATTGGTAGACCCGATTTGAAATCCGACTTGTTGCTTGAAAAGCAGAAGAGTAGGGGTAGATTTTATATAGAAAACATTATTTTCTGTAAAATGTTGGGAAAGGGGTCAAAACGGCAGTTGTTTGTGGAACTTGTTTTGAATTTAATGAATCTGCTAACTTCTGACATTTTTTACCGAAGCCAGAAAAACAGGCGAAGGGTTAGAAAAATAGCTCTAGTACAGATTGGTAGACCCGATTTGAAATCCGACTTGTTGCTTGAAAAGCAGAAGAGTAGGGGTAGATTTTATATATCTGTAAAATGTTTGGAAAGGGGTCAAAACGGCAGTTGTTTGTGAAAGTTGTTTTGAATTGAATGAATCTGCGAACTTCTGACATGTTTAACCAAAGCCAGAAAAACAGGCGATGGGTTATGAAAATAGCTTTAGTTCCAGATTGGTAGCCCCAATTTGAAATCCGACTTCGTGCTTGAAAAGCAGACAACTAGGGGAATATTTTATATATCAGACATTTTTTTCTGTAAAATGTTGGAAAAGGGGTCAAAACTGCAGTTGTTTGGGAAAGTTTAAAAAACACATGGTAGTGCATTTAGTAAAACTGCTGTAACGTAAGTTCCATAGTGAATAAACCTTCTCCGCATTTCAATGGCAGAGAAGTAGAGGAAGTTTTAATCCAATATATTTTTGTCAAACTCTTTGTATTAGTGGTCAAAATGGTAGTTGTTTTGAATTGAATGAATCTGCGAACTTCTGACATGTGTTAACCAAAGCCAGAAAAACAGGCGAAGGGTTACAAAAATAGCTCTAGTTACAGATTGGTAGACCCGATTTGAAATCCGACTTGTTGCTTGAAAAGCAGAAGAGTAGGGGTAGATTTTATATAGAAAACATTATTTTCTGTAAAATGTTGGGAAAGGGGTCAAAACGGCAGTTGTTTGTGAAAGTTGTTTTGAATTTAATGAATCTGCTAACTTCTGACATTTTTTACCGAAGCCAGAAAAACAGGCGAAGGGTTAGAAAAATAGCTCTAGTACAGATTGGTAGACCCGATTTGAAATCCGACTTGTTGCTTGAAAAGCAGAAGAGTAGGGGTAGATTTTATATATCTGTAAAATGTTTGGAAAGGGGTCAAAACGGCAGTTGTTTGTGAAAGTTGTTTTGAATTTAATGAATCTGCTAACTTCTGACATTTTTTACCGAAGCCAGAAAAACAGGCGATGGGTTACAAAAATAGCTCTAGTTACAGATTGGTAGACCCGATTTGAAATCCGACCTGTTGCTTGAAAAGCAGAAGAGTAGGGGTAGATTTTATATAGAAAACATTGTTTTCTGTAAAATGTTGGGAAAGGGGTCAAAACGGCAGTTGTTTGTGAAGGTTGTTTTGAATTTAATGAATCTGCTAACTTCTGACATTTTTTACCGAAGCCAGAAAAACAGGCGATGGGTTACGAAAATAGCTCTAGTTACAGATTGGTAGACCCGATTTGAAATCCGACTTGTTGCTTGAAAAGCAGAAGAGTAGGGGTAGATTTTATATAGAAAACATTGTTTTCTGTAAAATGTTGGGAAAGGGGTCAAAACGGCAGTTGTTTGTGAAAGTTGTTTTGAATTTAATGAATCTGCTAACTTCTGACATTTTTTACCGAAGCCAGAAAAACAGGCGATGGGTTACAAGAATAGCTCTAGTTACAGATTGGTAGACCCGATTTGAAATCCGACTTGTTGCTTGAAAAGCAGAAGAGTAGGGGTAGATTTTATTTAGAAAACATTGTTTTCTGTAAAATGTTGGGAAAGGGGTCAAAACTGCAGTTGTTTGGGAAAGTTTAAAAAACACATGGTAGTGCATTTAGTAAAACTGCTGTAACGTAAGTTTCATACTGAATAAACCTTCTCCGCATTTGACAAGCAGAGAAGTAGAGGGAAGTTTTAATCCAATATATTTTTGTCAAACTCTTTGGTTTAGTGGTCAAAATGATAGTTGTTTTGAATTGAATGAATCTACGAACTTCTGACATGTTTTACCAAAGCCAGAAAAACAGGCGATGGGTTATGAAAATAGCTCTAGTTCCAGATTGGTAGCCCCGATTTGAAATCCGACTTCGTGCTTGAAAAGCAGACAACTAGGGGAATATTTTATATAGCAAACATTTTTTTCTGTAAAATGTTGAGAAAGGGGTCAAAACGGCAGTTGTTTGGGAAAGTTAAAAAACACATGGTAGTGCATTTAGTAAAACTGCTGTAACGTAAGTTCCATACTGAATAAACCTTCTCTTTTGACAAGCAGAGAAGTAGAGGAAGTTTTAATCCAATATATTTTTGTCAAACTCTTTGGTTTAGTGCTTAAAATGATATGTGTTTTGAAAATGAATGAATCTACGAACTTCTGACATGTTTTACCAAAGCCAGAAAAACAGGCGATGGTATATGAAAATAGCTCTAGTTACAGATTGGTAGCCCCGATTTGAAATCCGACTTCGTGCTTGAAAAGCAGACAACTAGGGGAATATTTTATATAGCAAACATTTTTTTCTGTAAAATGTTCAGAAAGGGGTCGAAACGGCAGTTGTTTGGGAAAGTTAAAAAACACATGGTAGTGCATTTAGTAAAACTGCTGTAACGTAAATTCCATAGTGAATAAACCTTCTCCGCATTTCAATGGCAGAGAAGTAGAGGGAAGTTTTAATCCAATATATTTTTGTCAAACACTTTGGTTTAGTGGTCAAAATGATAGTTGTTTTGAATTGAATGAATCTGCGAACTTCTGACATGTTTAACCAAAGCCAGAAAAACAGGCGATTGGTTATGAAAATAGCTTTAGTTCCAGATTGGTGGCCCCAATTTGAAATCCGACTTCGTGCTTGAAAAGCAGACAACTAGGGGAATATTTTATATATCAGACATTTTTTTCTGTAAAATGTTGGAAAAGGGGTCAAAACTGCAGTTGTTTGGGAAAGTTTAAAAAACACATGGTAGTGCATTTAGTAAAACTGCTGTAACGTAAGTTCCATACTGAATAAACCTTCTCTTTTGACATGCAGAGAAGTAGAGGGAGGTTTTAATCCAATATATTTTTGTCAAACTCTTTGGTTTAGTGCTTAAAATGATATGTGTGTTGAAAATGAATTATTCTGCGAACTTCTGACATGTTTAACCAAAGCCAGAAAAACAGGAGATGGGTTATGAAAATAGCTATAGTTACAGATTGGTAGCCCCGATTTGAAATCCAATTTCGTGCTTGAAAAGCACACAACTAGGGGAATATTTTATATATCAGACATTATTTTCTGTAAAATGTTGGGAAAGGGGTCAAAACTGCAGTTGTTTGGGAAAGTTTAAAAAACACATGGTAGTGCATTTAGTAAAACTGCTGTAACGTAAGTTTCATACTGAATAAACCTTCTCCGCATTTGACAAGCAGAGAAGTAGAGGGAAGTTTTAATCCAATATATTTTTGTCAAACTCTTTGGTTTAGTGGTCAAAATGATAGTTGTTTTGAATTGAATGAATCTACGAACTTCTGACATGTTTTACCAAAGCCAGAAAAACAGGCGATGGGTTATGAAAATAGCTCTAGTTCCAGATTGGTAGCCCCGATTTGAAATCCGACTTCGTGCTTGAAAAGCAGACAACTAGGGGAATATTTTATATAGCAAACATTTTTTTCTGTAAAATGTTGAGAAAGGGGTCAAAACGGCAGTTGTTTGGGAAAGTTAAAAAACACATGGTAGTGCATTTAGTAAAACTGCTGTAACGTAAGTTCCATACTGAATAAACCTTCTCTTTTGACAAGCAGAGAAGTAGAGGAAGTTTTAATCCAATATATTTTTGTCAAACTCTTTGGTTTAGTGCTTAAAATGATATGTGTTTTGAAAATGAATGAATCTACGAACTTCTGACATGTTTTACCAAAGCCAGAAAAACAGGCGATGGTATATGAAAATAGCTCTAGTTACAGATTGGTAGCCCCGATTTGAAATCCGACTTCGTGCTTGAAAAGCAGACAACTAGGGGAATATTTTATATAGCAAACATTTTTTTCTGTAAAATGTTCAGAAAGGGGTCAAAACGGCAGTTGTTTGGGAAAGTTAAAAAACACATGGTAGTGCATTTAGTAAAACTGCTGTAACGTAAATTCCATAGTGAATAAACCTTCTCCGCATTTCAATGGCAGAGAAGTAGAGGGAAGTTTTAATCCAATGTATTTTTGTCAAACACTTTGGTTTAGTGGTCAAAATGATAGTTGTTTTGAAATGAATGAATCTGCGAACTTCTGACATGTTTAACCAAAGCCAGAAAAACAGGCGATTGGTAGCCCCGATTTGAAATCCAATTTCGTGCTTGAAAAGCACACAACTAGGGGAATATTTTATATATCAGACATTATTTTCTGTAAAATGTTGGGAAAGGGGTCAAAACGGCAGTTGTTTGGGAAAGTTTAAAAAACACATGGTAGTGCATTTAGTAAAACTGCTGTAACGTAAGTTCCATAGTGAATAAACCTTCTCCGCATTTCAATGGCAGAGAAGTAGAGGAAGTTTTAATCCAATATATTTTTGTCAAACTCTTTGTATTAGTGGTCAAAATGGTAGTTGTTTTGAATTGAATGAACCTGCGAACTTCTGACATGTGTTAACCAAAGCCAGAAAAACAGGCGATGGGTTATGAAAATAGCTCTAGTTACAGATTAGTAGCCCCAATTTGAAATCCGACTTCGTGCTTGAAAAGCAGACCTATGGGAATATTTTATATATCAGACATTTTTTTCTGTAAAATGTTGGGAAAGGGGTCAAAACTGCAGTTGTTTGGGAAAGTTTAAAAAACACATGGTAGTGCATTTAGTAAAACTGCTGTGACGTAAGTTCCATACTGAATAAACCTCCGCATTTCAATGGCAGAGAAGTAGAGGAAGTTTTAATCCAATATATTTTTGTCAAACTCTTTGGTTTAGTGGTAAAAATGATAGTTTTTTTGAATTTAATGAATCTGCTAACTTCTGACATTTTTTACCGAAGCCAGAAAAACAGGCGAAGGGTTACAAAAATAGCTCTAGTTACAGATTGGTAGACCCGATTTGAAATCCGACTTGTTGCTTGAAAAGCAGAAGAGTAGGGGTAGATTTTATATAGTTTTCTGTAAAATGTTGGGAAAGGGGTCAAAACGGCAGTTGTTTGTGAAAGTTGTTTTGAATTTAATGAATCTGCTAACTTCTGACATTTTTTACCGAAGCTAGAAAAACAGGCGAAGGGTTACAAAAATAGGTCTAGTTACAGATTGGTAGACCCGATTTGAAATCCGACTTGTTGCTTGAAAAGCAGAAGAGTAGGGGTAGATTTTATATAGAAAACATTGTTTTCTGTAAAATGTTGGGAAAGGGGTCAAAACGGCAGTTGTTTTGAATTTAATGAATCTGCTAACTTCTGACATTTTTTACCGAAGCCAGAAAAACAGGCGAAGGGTTACAAAAATAGCTCTAGTTACAGATTGGTTGACCCGATTTGAAATCCGACTTGTTGCTTGAAAAGCAGAAGAGTAGGGGTAGATTTTATATAGAAAACATTGTTTTCTGTAAAATGTTGGGAAAGGGGTCAAAACGGCAGTTGTTTGTGAAAGTTGTTTTGAATTTAATGAATCCGCTAACTTCTGACATTTTTTACCGAAGCCAGAAAAACAGGCGAAGGGTTACAAAAATAACTCTAGTTACTGATTGGTAGACCCGATTTGAAATCCGACTTGTTGCTTGAAAAGCAGAAGAGTAGGGGCAGATTTTATATAGAAAACATTGTTTTCTGTAAAATGTTGGGAAAGGAGTCAAAACGGCAGTTGTTTGTGAAAGTTTAAAAAACACATGGTAGTGCATTTAGTAAAACTGCTGGAACGTAAGTTCCATACTGAATAAACCTTCTCCGCATTTGACAAGCAGAGAAGTAGAGGGAAGTTTTAATCCAATATATTTTTGTCAAACTCTTTGGTTTAGTGGTCAAAATGATAGTTGTTTTGAATTGAATGAATCTACGAACTTCTGACACGTTTTACCAAAGCCAGAAAAACAGGCGATGGGATATGAAAATAGCTCTAGTTCCAGATTGGTAGCCCCGATTTGAAATCCGACTTCGTGCTTGAAAAGCAGACAACTAGGGGAATATTTTATATAGCAAACATTTTTTTCTGTAAAATGTTGAGAAAGGGGTCAAAACGGCAGTTGTTTGGGAAAGTTAAAAAACACATGGTAGTGCATTTGGTAAAACTGCTGTAACGTAAGTTCTATAGTGAATAAACCTTCTCCGCATTTCAATAGCAGAGAAGTAGAGGGAAGTTTTAATACAATATATTTTTGTCAAACACTTTGGTTTAGTGGGCAAAATGATAGTTGTTTTGAATTGAATGAATCTACGAACTTCTGACATGTTTAACCAAAGCCAGAAAAACAGGCGATGGGTTATGAAAATAGCTTTAGTTCCAGATTGGTAGCCCCAATTTGAAATCCGACTTCGTGCTTGAAAAGCAGACAACTAGGGGAATATTTTATATATCAGACATTTTTTTCTGTAAAATGTTGGAAAAGGGGTCAAAACTGCAGTTGTTTGGGAAAGTTTAAAAAACACATGGTAGTGCATTTAGTAAAACTGCTGTAACGTAAGTTCCATACTGAATAAACCTTCTCTTTTGACAAGCAGAGAAGTAGAGGAAGATTTAATCCAATATATTTTTGTCAAACTCTTTGGTTTAGTGCTTAAAATGATATGTGTGTTGAAAATGAATGAATCTGCGAACTTCTGACATGTGTTAACCAAGCCAGAAAAACAGGCGAAGGGTTAAAAAAATAGCTCTAGTTACAGATTGGTAGACCCGATTTGAAATCCGACTTGTTGCTTGAAAAGCAGAAGAGTAGGGGTAGATTTTATATAGAAAACATTGTTTTCTGTAAAATGTTGGGAAAGGGGTCAAAACGGCAGTTGTTTGTGAAAGTTGTTTTGAATTTAATGAATCTGCTAACTTCTGACATTTTTTACCGAAGCTAGAAAAACAGGCGAAGGGTTACAAAAATAGGTCTAGTTACAGATTGGTAGACCCGATTTGAAATCCGACTTGTTGCTTGAAAAGCAGAAGAGTAGGGGTAGATTTTATATAGAAAACATTGTTTTCTGTAAAATGTTGGGAAAGGGGTCAAAACGGCAGTTGTTTTGAATTTAATGAATCTGCTAACTTCTGACATTTTTTACCGAAGCCAGAAAAACAGGCGAAGGGTTACAAAAATAGCTCTAGTTACAGATTGGTTGACCCGATTTGAAATCCGACTTGTTGCTTGAAAAGCAGAAGAGTAGGGGTAGATTTTATATAGAAAACATTGTTTTCTGTAAAATGTTGGGAAAGGGGTCAAAACGGCAGTTGTTTGTGAAAGTTGTTTTGAATTTAATGAATCCGCTAACTTCTGACATTTTTTACCGAAGCCAGAAAAACAGGCGAAGGGTTACAAAAATAGCTCTAGTTACTGATTGGTAGACCCGATTTGAAATCCGAATTGTTGCTTGAAAAGCAGAAGAGTAGGGGCAGATTTTATATAGAAAACATTGTTTTCTGTAAAATGTTGGGAAAGGGGTCAAAACGGCAGTTGTTTGTGAAAGTTTAAAAAACACATGGTAGTGCATTTAGTAAAACTGCTGTAACGTAAGTTCCATGCTGAATAAACCTTCTCCGCATTTGACAAGCAGAGAAGTAGAGGGAAGTTTTAATCCAATATATTTTTGTCAAACTCTTTGGTTTAGTGGTCAAAATGATAGTTGTTTTGAATTGAATGAATCTACGAACTTCTGACATGTTTTACCAAAGCCAGAAAAACAGGCGATGGTATATGAAAATAGCTCTAGTTACAGATTGGTAGCCCCGATTTGAAATCCGACTTCGTGCTTGAAAAGCAGACAACTAGGGGAATATTTTATATAGCAAACATTTTTTTCTGTAAAATGTTCAGAAAGGGGTCAAAACGGCAGTTGTTTGGGAAAGTTAAAAAACACATGGTAGTGCATTTAGTAAAACTGCTGTAACGTAAATTCCATAGTGAATAAACCTTCTCCTCATTTCAATGGCAGAGAAGTAGAGGGAAGTTTTAATCCAATATATTTTTGTCAAACACTTTGGTTTAGTGGTCAAAATGATAGTTGTTTTGAATTGAATGAATCTGCGAACTTCTGACATGTTTAACCAAAGCCAGAAAAACAGGCGATTGGTTATGAAAATAGCTTTAGTTCCAGATTGGTAGCCCCAATTTGAAATCCGACTTCGTGCTTGAAAAGCAGACAACTAGGGGAATATTTTATATATCAGACATTTTTTTCTGTAAAATGTTGGAAAAGGGGTCAAAACTGCAGTTGTTTGGGAAAGTTTAAAAAACACATGGTAGTGCATTTAGTAAAACTGCTGTAACGTAAGTTCCATACTGAATAAACCTTCTCTTTTGACAAGCAGAGAAGTAGAGGAAGATTTAATCCAATATATTTTTGTCAAACTCTTTGGTTTAGTGCTTAAAATGATATGTGTGTTGAAATTGAATTATTCTGCGAACTTCTGACATGTTTAACCAAAGCCAGAAAAACAGGAGATGGGTTATGAAAATAGCTATAGTTACAGATTGGTAGCCCCGATTTGAAATCCAATTTCGTGCTTGAAAAGCACACAACTAGGGGAATATTTTATATATCAGACATTATTTTCTGTAAAATGTTGGGAAAGGGGTCAAAACGGCAGTTGTTTGGGAAAGTTTAAAAAACACATGGTAGTGCATTTAGTAAAACTGCTGTAACGTAAGTTCCATAGTGAATAAACCTTCTCCGCATTTCAATGGCAGAGAAGTAGAGGAAGTTTTAATCCAATATATTTTTGTCAAACTCTTTGTATTAGTGGTCAAAATGGTAGTTGTTTTGAATTGAATGAATCTGCGAACTTCTGACATGTGTTAACCAAAGCCAGAAAAACAGGCGATGGGTTATGAAAATAGCTCTAGTTACAGATTAGTAGCCCCAATTTGAAATCCGACTTCGTGCTTGAAAAGCAGACCTATGGGAATATTTTATATATCGGACATTTTTTTCTGTAAAATGTTGGGAAAGGGGTCAAAACTGCAGTTGTTTGGGAAAGTTTAAAAAACACATGGTAGTGCATTTAGTAAAACTGCTGTGACGTAAGTTCCATACTGAATAAACCTCCGCATTTCAATGGCAGAGAAGTAGAGGAAGTTTTAATCCAATATATTTTTGTCAAACTCTTTGGTTTAGTGGTAAAAATGATAGTTTTTTTGAATTTAATGAATCTGCTAACTTCTGACATTTTTTACCGAAGCCAGAAAAACAGGCGAAGGGTTACAAAAATAGCTCTAGTTACAGATTGGTAGACCCGATTTGAAATCCGACTTGTTGCTTGAAAAGCAGAAGAGTAGGGGTAGATTTTATATAGAAAACATTGTTTTCTGTAAAATGTTGGGAAAGGGGTCAAAACGGCAGTTGTTTGTGAAAGTTGTTTTGAATTTAATGAATCTGCTAACTTCTGACATTTTTTACCGAAGCCAGAAAAACAGGCGAAGGGTTACAAAAATAGCTCTAGTTACAGATTGGTAGACCCGATTTGAAATCCGACTTGTTGCTTGAAAAGCAGAAGAGTAGGGGTAGATTTTATATAGTTTTCTGTAAAATGTTGGGAAAGGGGTCAAAACGGCAGTTGTTTGTGAAAGTTGTTTTGAATTTAATGAATCTGCTAACTTCTGACATTTTTTACCGAAGCTAGAAAAACAGGCGAAGGGTTACAAAAATAGGTCTAGTTACAGATTGGTAGACCCGATTTGAAATCCGACTTGTTGCTTGAAAAGCAGAAGAGTAGGGGTAGATTTTATATAGAAAACATTGTTTTCTGTAAAATGTTGGGAAAGGGGTCAAAACGGCAGTTGTTTGTGAAAGTTGTTTTGAATTTAATGAATCTGCTAACTTCTGACATTTTTTACCGAAGCTAGAAAAACAGGCGAAGGGTTACAAAAATAGGTCTAGTTACAGATTGGTAGACCCGATTTGAAATCCGACTTGTTGCTTGAAAAGCAGAAGAGTAGGGGAATATTTTATATATCAGACATTTTTTTCTGTAAAATGTTGGAAAAGGGGTCAAAACTGCAGTTGTTTGGGAAAGTTTAAAAAACACATGGTAGTGCATTTAGTAAAACTGCTGTAACGTAAGTTCCATACTGAATAAACCTTCTCTTTTGACAAGCAGAGAAGTAGAGGAAGATTTAATCCAATATATTTTTGTCAAACTCTTTGGTTTAGTGCTTAAAATGATATGTGTGTTGAAAATGAATGAATCTGCGAACTTCTGACATGTGTTAACCAAGCCAGAAAAACAGGCGAAGGGTTACAAAAATAGCTCTAGTTACTGATTGGTAGACCCGATTTGAAATCCGACTTGTTGCTTGAAAAGCAGAAGAGTAGGGGTAGATTTTATATAGAAAACATTGTTTTCTGTAAAATGTTGGGAAAGGGGTCAAAACGGCAGTTGTTTGTGAAAGTTTAAAAAACACATGGTAGTGCATTTAGTAAAACTGCTGTAACGTAAGTTCCATAGTGAATAAATCTTCTCCGCATTTCAATGGCAGAGAAGTAGAGGAAGTTTTAATCCAATATATTTTTGTCAAACTTTTTGTATTAGTGGTCAAAATGGTAGTTGTTTTGAATTGAATGAATCTGCGAACTTCTGACGTGTTAACCAAAGCCAGAAAAACAGGCGATGGGTTATGAAAATAGCTCTAGTTACAGATTGGTAGCCCCGATTTGAAATCCGACTTCGTGCTTGGAAAGCAGACAACTAGGGGAATATTTTATATATCAGACATTTTTTTCTGTAAAATGTTGGGAAAGGGTTCAAAACTGCAGTTGTTTGGGAAAGTTTAAAAAACACATGGTAGTGCATTTAGTAAAACTGCTGTGACGTAAGTTCCATACTGAGTAAACCTCCGCATTTCAATGGCAGAGAAGTAGAGGAAGTTTTAATCCAATATATTTTTGTCAAACTCTTTGGTTTAGTGGTAAAAATTATAGTTTTTTTGAATTTAATGAATCTGCTAACTTCTGACATTTTTTACCGAAGCCAGAAAAACAGGCGAAGGGTTACAAAAATAGCTCTAGTTACTGATTGGTAGACCCGATTTGAAATCCGAATTGTTGCTTGAAAAGCAGAAGAGTAGGGGCAGATTTTATATAGAAAACATTGTTTTCTGTAAAATGTTGGGAAAGGGGTCAAAACGGCAGTTGTTTGTGAAAGTTTAAAAAACACATGGTAGTGCATTTAGTAAAACTGCTGTAACGTAAGTTCCATACTGAATAAACCTTCTCCGCATTTGACAAGCAGAGAAGTAGAGGGAAGTTTTAATCCAATATATTTTTGTCAAACTCTTTGGTTTAGTGGTCAAAATGATAGTTGTTTTGAATTGAATGAATCTACGAACTTCTGACATGTTTTACCAAAGCCAGAAAAACAGGCGATGGGATATGAAAATAGCTCTAGTTCCAGATTGGTAGCCCCGATTTGAAATCCGACTTCGTGCTTGAAAAGCAGACAACTAGGGGAATATTTTATATAGCAAACATTTTTTTCTGTAAAATGTTGAGAAAGGGGTCAAAACGGCAGTTGTTTGGGAAAGTTAAAAAACACATGGTAGTGCATTTAGTAAAACTGCTGTAACGTAAGTTCCATAGTGAATAAACCTTCTCCGCATTTCAATAGCAGAGAAGTAGAGGGAAGTTTTAATCCAATATATTTTTGTCAAACACTTTGGTTTAGTGGGCAAAATGATAGTTGTTTTGAATTGAATGAATCTACGAACTTCTGACATGTTTAACCAAAGCCAGAAAAACAGGCGATGGGTTATGAAAATAGCTTTAGTTCCAGATTGGTAGCCCCAATTTGAAATCCGACTTCGTGCTTGAAAAGCAGACAACTAGGGGAATATTTTATATATCAGACATTTTTTTCTGTAAAATGTTGGAAAAGGGGTCAAAACTGCAGTTGTTTGGGAAAGTTTAAAAAACACATGGTAGTGCATTTAGTAAAACTGCTGTAACGTAAGTTCCATACTGAATAAACCTTCTCTTTTGACAAGCAGAGAAGTAGAGGAAGATTTAATCCAATATATTTTTGTCAAACTCTTTGGTTTAGTGGTCAAAATGATATGTTGTGTTGAAATTGAATTATTCTGCGAACTTCTGACATGTTTAACCAAAGCCAGAAAAACAGGAGATGGGTTATGAAAATGGCTATAGTTACAGATTGGTAGCCCCGATTTGAAATCCGACTTTGTTGCTTGAAAAGCAGAAGAGTAGGGGCAGATTTTATATAGAAAACATTGTTTTCTGTAAAATGTTGGGAAAGGGGTCAAAACGGCAGTTGTTTGTGAAAGTTGTTTTGAATTTAATGAATCTGCTAACTTCTGACATTTTTTACCGAAGCCAGAAAAACAGGCGAAGGGTTACAAAAATAGCTCTAGTTACTGATTGGTAGACCCGATTTGAAATCCGACTTGTTGCTTGAAAAGCAGAAGAGTAGGGGCAGATTTTATATAGAAAACATTGTTTTCTGTAAAATGTTGGGAAAGGGGTCAAAACGGCAGTTGTTTGTGAAAGTTTAAAAAACACATGGTAGTGCATTTAGTAAAACTGCTGTAACGTAAGTTCCATACTGAATAAACCTTCTCCGCATTTGACAAGCAGAGAAGTAGAGGGAAGTTTTAATCCAATATATTTTTGTCAAACTCTTTGGTTTAGTGGTCAAAATGATAGTTGTTTTGAATTGAATGAATCTACGAACTTCTGACATGTTTTACCAAAGCCAGAAAAACAGGCGATGGGTTATGAAAATAGCTCTAGTTCCAGATTGGTAGCCCCGATTTGAAATCCGACTTCGTGCTTGAAAAGCAGACAACTAGGGGAATATTTTATATAGCAAACATTTTTTTCTGTAAAATGTTGAGAAAGGGGTCAAAACGGCAGTTGTTTGGGAAAGTTTAAAAAACCCTTGTTAGTGCATTTAGTAAAACTGCTGTAACGTAAGTTCCATACTGAATGAACCTTCTCCGCATTTGACAAGCAGAGAAAAAGAGGAAGTTTTAGTCCAATATATTTTTGTCAAACTCTTTGGTTTAGTGGTCAAAATGATAGTTGTTTTGAATTTAATGAATCTGCTAACTTCTGACATTTTTTACCGAAGCCAGAAAAACAGGCGAAGGGTTACAAAAATAGCTCTAGTTACAGATTGGTAGACCCGATTTGAAATCCGACTTGTTGCTTGAAAAGCAGAAGAGTAGGGGTAGATTTTATATAGAAAACATTGTTTTCTGTAAAATGTTGGGAAAGGGGTCAAAACGGCAGTTGTTTGTGAAAGTTGTTTTGAATTTAATGAATCAGCTAACTTAGTGACATTTTTTACCGAAGCCAGAAAAACAGGCGAAGGGTTACAAAAATAGCTCTAGTTACTGATTGGTAGACCCGATTTGAAATCCGACTTGTTGCTTGAAAAGCAGAAGAGTAGGGGTAGATTTTATATAGAAAACATTGTTTTCTGTCAAAATCGTTGGGAAAGGGGTCAAAACGGCAGTTTTTGTGAAAGTTGTTTTGAATTTAATGAATCTGCTAACTTCTGACATGTTTTACCAGAAGCCAGAAAAACAGGCGATGGGTTATGAAAATAGCTCTAGTTACAGATTGGTAGACCCCGATTTGAAATCCGACTTTGTTGCTTGAAAAGCAGACAACTAGGGGAATATTTTATATATCAGACATTTTTTTCTGTAAAATGTTGGGAAAGGGGTCAAAACTGCAGTTGTTTGGGAAAGTTTAAAAAACACATGGTAGTGCTTTTAGTAAAACTGCTTTAACATAAGTTCCATAGTGAATAAACCTTTTCCGCATTTCAATGGCAGAGAAGTAGAGGAAGTTTTAATCCAATATATTTTTGTCAAACTTTTTGTATTAGTGGTCAAAATGGTAGTTGTTTTGAATTGAATGAATCTGCGAACTTCTGACGTGTTAACCAAAGCCAGAAAAACAGGCGATGGGTTATGAAAATAGCTCTAGTTACAGATTGGTAGCCCCGATTTGAAATCCGACTTCGTGCTTGGAAAGCAGACAACTAGGGGAATATTTTATATATCAGACATTTTTTTCTGTAAAATGTTGGGAAAGGGTTCAAAACTGCAGTTGTTTGGGAAAGTTTAAAAAACACATGGTAGTGCATTTAGTAAAACTGCTGTGACGTAAGTTCCATACTGAGTAAACCTCCGCATTTCAATGGCAGAGAAGTAGACGAAGTTTTAATCCAATATATTTTTGTCAAACTCTTTGGTTTAGTGGTAAAAATTATTGTTTTTTTAATTTAATGAATCTGCTAACTCCTGACATTTTTTGCCGAAGCCAGAAAAACAGGCGAAGGGTTACAAAAATAGCTCTAGTTACAGATTGGTAGACCCGATTTGAAATCCGACTTGTTGCTTGAAAAGCAGAAGAGTAGGGGTAGATTTTATATAGAAAACATTGTTTTCTGTAAAATGTTGGGAAAGTGGTCAAAACGGCAGTTGTTTGTGAAAGTTGTTTTGAATTTAATGAATCTGCTAACTTCTGACATTTTTTACCGAAGCCAGAAAAACAGGCGAAGGGTTACAAAAATAGCTCTAGTTACAGATTGGTAGACCCGATTTGAAATCCGACTTGTTGCTTGAAAAGCAGAAGAGTAGGGGTAGATTTTATATAGAAAACATTGTTTTCTGTAAAATGTTGGGAAAGGGGTCAAAACGGCAGTTGTCTGTGAAAGTTGTTTTGAATTTAATGAATCTGCTAACTTCTGACATTTTTTACCGAAGCCAGAAAAACAGGCGAAGGGTTACAAAAATAGCTCTAGTTACTGATTGGTAGACCCGATTTGAAATCCGACTTGTTGCTTGAAAAGCAGAAGAGTAGGGGTAGATTTTATATAGAAAACATTGTTTTCTGTAAAATGTTGGGAAAGGGGTCAAAACGGCAGTTGTTTGTGAAAGTTTAAAAAACACATGGTAGTGCATTTAGTAAAACTGCTGTAACGTAAGTTCCATACTGAATAAACCTTCTCCGCATTTGACAAGCAGAGAAGTAGAGGGAAGTTTTAATCCAATATATTTTTGTCAAACTCTTTGGTTTAGTGGTCAAAATGATAGTTGTTTTGAATTGAATGAATCTACGAACTTCTGACATGTTTTACAGAAGCCAGAAAAACAGGCGATGGTTTATGAAAATAGCTCTAGTTACAGATTGGTAACCCCGATTTGAAATCCGACTTTGTGCTTGAAAAGCAGACAACTAGGGGAATATTTTATATATCAGACATTTTTTTCTGTAAAATGTTGGGAAAGGGGTCAAAACTGCAGTTGTTTGGGAAAGTTTAAAAAACACATGGTAGTGCATTTTAGTAAAACTGCTGTTAACATAAGTTCCATAGTGAATAAACCTTTTCCGCATTTCAATGGCAGAGAAGTAGAGGAAGTTTTAATCCAATATATTTTTGTCAAACTTTTTGTATTAGTGGTCAAAATGGTAGTTGTTTTGAATTGAATGAATCTGCGAACTTCTGACGTGTTAACCAAAGCCAGAAAAACAGGCGATGGGTTATGAAAATAGCTCTAGTTACAGATTGGTAGCCCCGATTTGAAATCCGACTTCGTGCTTGGAAAGCAGACAACTAGGGGAATATTTTATATATCAGACATTTTTTTCTGTAAAATGTTGGGAAAGGGGTCAAAACTGCAGTTGTTTGGGAAAGTTTAAAAACACATGGTAGTGCATTTAGTAAAACTGCTGTGACGTAAGTTCCATACTGAGTAAACCTCCGCATTTCAATGGCAGAGAAGTAGACGAAGTTTTAATCCAATATATTTTTGTCAAACTCTTTGGTTTAGTGGTAAAAATTATTGTTTTTTTTAATTTAATGAATCTGCTAACTCCTGACATTTTTTGCCGAAGCCAGAAAAACAGGCGAAGGGTTACAAAAATAGCTCTAGTTACAGATTGGTAGACCCGAATTGAAATCCGACTTGTTGCTTGAAAAGCAGAAGAGTAGGGGTAGATTTTATATAGAAAACATTGTTTTCTGTAAAATGTTGGGAAAGTGGTCAAAACGGCAGTTGTTTGTGAAAGTTGTTTTGAATTTAATGAATCTGCTAACTTCTGACATTTTTTACCGAAGCCAGAAAAACAGGCGAAGGGTTACAAAAATAGCTCTAGTTACTGATTGGTAGACCCGATTTGAAATCCGACTTGTTGCTTGAAAAGCAGAAGAGTAGGGGTAGATTTTATATAGAAAACATTGTTTTCTGTAAAATGTTGGGAAAGGGGTCAAAACGGCAGTTGTTTGTGAAAGTTTAAAAAACACATGGTAGTGCATTTAGTAAAACTGCTGTAACGTAAGTTCCATACTGAATAAACCTTCTCCGCATTTGACAAGCAGAGAAGTAGAGGGAAGTTTTAATCCAATATATTTTTGTCAAACTCTTTGGTTTAGTGGTCAAAATGATAGTTGTTTTGAATTTAATGAATCTGCTAACTTCTGACATTTTTACCGAAGCCAGAAAAACAGGCGAAGGGTTACAAAAATAGCTCTAGTTACAGATTGGTAGACCCGATTTGAAATCCGACTTGTTGCTTGAAAAGCAGAAGAGTAGGGGTAGATTTTATATAGAAAACATTGTTTTCTGTAAAATGTTGGGAAAGGGGTCAAAACGGCAGTTGTTTGTGAAAGTTTAAAAAACACTGGTAGTGCATTTAGTAAAACTGCTGTAACGTAAGTTCCATACTGAATAGAACCTTCTCCGCATTTCGACAAGCAGAGAATAGAGGGAAGTTTTAATCCAATATATTTTTGTCAAACTCTTGGTTTAGTGGTCAAAATGATAGTTGTTTTGAATTTAATGAATCTGCTAACTTCTGACATTTTTTACCGAAGCCAGAAAAACAGGCGAAGGGTTACAAAAATAGCTCTAGTTACAGATTGGTAGACCCGATTTGAAATCCGACTTGTTGCTTGAAAAGCAGAAGAGTAGGGGTAGATTTTATATAGAAAACATTGTTTTCTGTAAAATGTTGGGAAAGGGGTCAAAACTGCAGTTGTTTGGGAAAGTTTAAAAAACACATGGTAGTGCATTTAGTAAAACTGCTGTAACGTAAGTTCCATACTGAATGAACCCTTCTCCGCATTTGACAAGCAGAGAAGTAGAGGAAGTTTTAATCCAATATATTTTTGTCAAACTTTTGGTTTAGTGGTCAAAATGGATAGTTGTTTTGAATTGAATGAATCTGCGAACTTCTGACATTTTTTACCGAAGCCAGAAAAACAGGCGATGGGTTACAAAAATAGCTCTAGTTACAGATTGGTAGACCCGATTTGAAATCCGACTTGTTGCTTGAAAAGCAGACAGAGTAGGGGTAGATTTTATATAGAAAACATTGTTTTCTGTAAAATGTTGGGAAAGGGGTCAAAACGGCAGTTGTTTGTGAAAGTTGTTTTGAATTTAATGACATCTGCTAACTTGTGACATTTTTTACCGAAGCCAGAAAAACAGGCGAAGGGTTACAAAAATAGCTCTAGTTACAGATTAGTAGACCCGATTTGAAATCCGACTTGCTGCTTGAAAAGCAGAGAGAGTAGGGGTAGATTTTATATAGCAAATATTGTTTTCTGTAAAACTGTTGGGATAGGGGTCAAAACGGCAGTTGTTTGTGAAAGTTGTTTTGAATTTAATGAATCTGCTAACTTCTGACATTTTTTACCGAAGCCAGAAAAACAGGCGAAGGGTTACAAAAATAGCTCTAGTTACAGATTGGTAGACCCGATTTGAAATCCGACTTGTTGCTTGAAAAGCAGAAGAGTAGGGGTAGATTTTATATAGAAAACATTGTTTTCTGTAAAATGTTGGGAAAGGGGTCAAAACGGCAGTTGTTTGTGAAAGTTTAAAAAACACATGGTAGTGCATTTAGTAAAACTGCTGTAACGTAAGTTCCATACTGAATAAACCTTCTCCGCATTTGACAAGCAGAGAAGTAGAGGGAAGTTTTAATCCAATATATTTTTGTCAAACTCTTTGGTTTAGTGGTCAAAATGATAGTTGTTTTGAATTTAATGAATCTGCTAACTTCTGACATTTTTTACCGAAGCCAGAAAAACAGGCGAAGGGTTACAAAAATAGCTCTAGTTACAGATTGGTAGACCCGATTTGAAATCCGACTTGTTGCTTGAAAAGCAGAAGAGTAGGGGTAGATTTTATATAGAAAACATTGTTTTCTGTAAAATGTTGGGAAAGGGGTCAAAACGGCAGTTGTTTGTGAAAGTTTAAAAAACACATGGTAGTGCATTTAGTAAAACTGCTGTAACGTAAGTTCCATAGCTGAATAAACCTTCTCCGCATTTGCAAAGCAGAGAAGTAGAGGGAAGTTTTAATACAATATATTTTTGTCAAAACTTTGGTTTAGTGGTCAAAATGATAGTTGTTTTGAATTTAATGAATCTGCTAACTTCTGACATTTTTACCGAAGCCAGAAAAACAGGCGATGGGTTACAAAAATAGCTCTAGTTACAGATTGGTAGACCCGATTTGAAATCCGACTTGTTGCTTGAAAAGCAGAAGAGTAGGGGTAGATTTTATATAGAAAACATTGTTTTCTGTAAAATGTTGGGAAAGGGGTCAAAACGGCAGTTGTTTGTGAAAGTTGTTTTGAATTTAATGAATCTGCTAACTTGTGACATTTTTTACCGAAGCCAGAAAAACAGGCGAAGGGTTACAAAAATAGCTCTAGTTACAGATTGGTAGACCCGATTTGAAATCCGACTTGTTGCTTGAAAAGCAGAAGAGTAGGGGTAGATTTTATATAGAAAACATTGTTTTCTGTAAAATGTTGG
Source organism: Salvelinus fontinalis (assembly GCF_029448725.1). Lineage (NCBI taxonomy): Eukaryota > Metazoa > Chordata > Actinopteri > Salmoniformes > Salmonidae > Salvelinus > Salvelinus fontinalis. The sequence continues at coordinate 41,724 of NC_074700.1, read as the reverse complement.
GAAAGGGGTCAAAACTGCAGTTGTTTGGGAAAGTTTAAAAAACACATGGTAGTGCATTTTAGTAAAACTGCTGTTAACATAAGTTCCATAGTGAATAAACCTTTTCCGCATTTCAATGGCAGAGAAGTAGAGGAAGTTTTAATCCAATATATTTTTGTCAAACTTTTTGTATTAGTGGTCAAAATGGTAGTTGTTTTGAATTGAATGAATCTGCGAACTTCTGACGTGTTAACCAAAGCCAGAAAAACAGGCGATGGGTTATGAAAATAGCTCTAGTTACAGATTGGTAGCCCCGATTTGAAATCCGACTTCGTGCTTGGAAAGCAGACAACTAGGGGAATATTTTATATATCAGACATTTTTTTCTGTAAAATGTTGGGAAAGGGTTCAAAACTGCAGTTGTTTGGGAAAGTTTAAAAAACACATGGTAGTGCATTTAGTAAAACTGCTGTGACGTAAGTTCCATACTGAGTAAACCTCCGCATTTCAATGGCAGAGAAGTAGAGGAAGTTTTAATCCAATATATTTTTGTCAAACTCTTTGGTTTAGTGGTAAAAATTATAGTTTTTTTTAATTTAATGAATCTGCTAACTTCTGACATTTTTTGCCGAAGCCAGAAAAACAGGCGAAGGGTTACAAAAATAGCTCTAGTTACAGATTGGTAGACCCGATTTGAAATCCGACTTGTTGCTTGAAAAGCAGAAGAGTAGGGGTAGATTTTATATAGAAAACATTGTTTTCTGTAAAATGTTGGGAAAGTGGTCAAAACGGCAGTTGTTTGTGAAAGTTGTTTTGAATTTAATGAATCTGCTAACTTCTGACATTTTTTACCGAAGCCAGAAAAACAGGCGAAGGGTTACAAAAATAGCTCTAGTTACAGATTGGTAGACCCGATTTGAAATCCGACTTGTTGCTTGAAAAGCAGAAGAGTAGGGGTAGATTTTATATAGAAAACATTGTTTTCTGTAAAATGTTGGGAAAGGGGTCAAAACGGCAGTTTTTGTGAAAGTTGTTTTGAATTTAATGAATCTGCTAACTTCTGACATTTTTTACCGAAGCCAGAAAAACAGGCGATGGGTTACAAAAATAGCTCTAGTTACAGATTGGTAGACCCGATTTGAAATCCGACTTGTTGCTTGAAAAGCAGAAGAGTAGGGGTAGATTTTATATAGAAAACATTGTTTTCTGTAAAATGTTGGGAAAGGGGTCAAAACGGCAGTTGTTTGGGAAAGTTTAAAAAACACATGGTAGTGCATTTAGTAAAACTGCTGTAACGTAAGTTCCATACTGAATGAACCTTCTCCGCATTTGACAAGCAGAGAAAAAGAGGAAGTTTTAGTCCAATATATTTTTGTCAAACTCTTTGGTTTAGTGGTCAAAATGATAGTTGTTTTGAATTGACTGAATCTGCGAACTTCTGACATTTTTTACCGAAGCCAGAAAAACAGGCGAAGGGTTACAAAAATAGCTCTAGTTACAGATTGGTAGACCCGATTTGAAATCCGACTTGTTGCTTGAAAAGCAGAAGAGTAGGGGTAGATTTTATATAGAAAACATTGTTTTCTGTAAAATGTTGGGAAAGGGGTCAAAACTTCAGTTGTTTGGGAAAGTTTAAAAAACACATGGTAGTGCATTTTAGTAAAACTGCTGTTAACATAAGTTCCATAGTGAATAAACCTTTTCCGCATTTCAATGGCAGAGAAGTAGAGGAAGTTTTAATCCAATATATTTTTGTCAAACTTTTTGTATTAGTGGTCAAAATGGTAGTTGTTTTGAATTGAATGAATCTGCGAACTTCTGACGTGTTAACCAAAGCCAGAAAAACAGGCGATGGGTTATGAAAATAGCTCTAGTTACAGATTGGTAGCCCCGATTTGAAATCCGACTTCGTGCTTGGAAAGCAGACAACTAGGGGAATATTTTATATATCAGACATTTTTTTCTGTAAAATGTTGGAAAAGGGTTCAAAACTGCAGTTGTTTGGGAAAGTTTAAAAACACATGGTAGTGCATTTAGTAAAACTGCTGTGACGTAAGTTCCATACTGAGTAAACCTCCGCATTGTCAATGGCAGAGAAGTAGAGGAAGTTTTAATCCAATATATTTTTGTCAAACTCTTTGGTTTAGTGGTCAAAAATTATAGTTTTTTTTAATTTAATGAATCTGCTAACTTCTGACATTTTTTACCGAAGCCAGAAAAACAGGCGAAGGGTTACAAAAATAGCTCTAGTTACTGATTGGTAGACCCGATTTGAAATCCGACTTGTTGCTTGAAAAGCAGAAGAGTAGGGGTAGATTTTATATAGAAAACATTGTTTTCTGTAAAATGTTGGGAAAGGGGTCAAAACGGCAGTTGTTTGTGAAAGTTTAAAAAACACATGGTAGTGCATTTAGTAAAACTGCTGTAACGTAAGTTCCATACTGAATAAACCTTCTCCGCATTTGACAAGCAGAGAAGTAGAGGGAAGTTTTAATCCAATATATTTTTGTCAAACTCTTTGGTTTAGTGGTCAAAATGATAGTTGTTTTGAATTTAATGAATCTGCTAACTTCTGACATTTTTACCGAAGCCAGAAAAACAGGCGAAGGGTTACAAAAATAGCTCTAGTTACAGATTGGTAGACCCGATTTGAAATCCGACTTGTTGCTTGAAAAGCAGAAGAGTAGGGGTAGATTTTATATAGAAAACATTGTTTTCTGTAAAATGTTGGGAAAGGGGTCAAAACGGCAGTTGTTTGTGAAAGTTTAAAAAACACATGGTACGTGCATTTAGTACAAACTGCCTGTAACGCTAAGTTCCATAGCCTGCAATAAACCCTTCTCCGCATTTGCAAAAGCAGAGAAGTAGAGGGAAGTTTTAATCCAATATATTTTTGTCAAAACTTTGGTTTAGTGGGTCAAAACTGCATAGTTGTTTTGAATTTAATGAATCTGCTAACTTCTGACATTTTTTACCGAAGCCAGAAAAACAGGCGAAGGGTTACAAAAATAGCTCTAGTTACAGATTGGTAGACCCGATTTGAAATCCGACTTGTTGCTTGAAAAGCAGAAGAGTAGGGGTAGATTTTATATAGAAAACATTGTTTTCTGTAAAATGTTGGGAAAGGGGTCAAAACGGCAGTTGTTTGTGAAAGTTGTTTTGAATTTAATGAATCTGCTAACTTGTGACATTTTTTACCGCAGCCAGAAAAACAGGCGAAGGGTTACAAAAATAGCTCTAGTTACAGATTGGTAGACCCGATTTGAAATCCGACTTGTTGCTTGAAAAGCAGAAGAGTAGGGGTAGATTTTATATAGAAAACATTGTTTTCTGTAAAATGTTGGGAAAGGGGTCAAACGGCAGTTTTTGTGAAAGTTGTTTTGAATTTAATGAATCTGCTAACTTCTGACATTTTTTACCGAAGCCAGAAAAACAGGCGATGGGTTACAAAAATAGCTCTAGTTACAGATTGGTAGACCCGATTTGAAATCCGACTTGTTGCTTGAAAAGCAGAAGAGTAGGGGTAGATTTTATATAGAAAACATTGTTTTCTGTAAAATGTTGGGAAAGGGGTCAAAACGGCAGTTGTTTGTGAAAGTTGTTTTGAATTTAATGAATCTGCTAACTTGTGACATTTTTTACCGAAGCCAGAAAAACAGGCGAAGGGTTACAAAAATAGCTCTAGTTACAGATTAGTAGACCCGATTTGAAATCCGACTTGCTGCTTGAAAAGCTGAAGATTAGGGGTAGATTTTATATAGAAAACATTGTTTTCTGTAAAATGTTGGGAAAGGGGTCAAAACGGCAGTTGTTTGTGAAAGTTGTTTTGAATTTAATGAATCTGCTAACTTGTGACATTTTTTACCGAAGCCAGAAAAACAGGCGAAGGGTTACAAAAATAGCTCTAGTTACAGATTGGTAGACCCGATTTGAAATCCGACTTGTTGCTTGAAAAGCAGAAGAGTAGGGGTAGATTTTATATAGAAAACATTGTTTTCTGTAAAATGTTGGGAAAGGGGTCAAAACGGCAGTTGTTTGTGAAAGTTTAAAAAACACATGGTAGTGCATTTAGTAAAACTGCTGTAACGTAAGTTCCATACTGAATAAACCTTCTCCGCATTTGACAAGCAGAGAAGTAGAGGGAAGTTTTAATCCAATATATTTTTGTCAAACTCTTTGGTTTAGTGCTTAAACCTGTCTAGGATCAGCGTGGCGCTAGCGGCACACCCCCCCCCCCCCCCCCCACTGAAAAACCAGTGCCGCGAAATTCAAAAAAAATATTTTTTTAAAATATTTAACTTTCACAAATTAAAGTCCAATACAGCTAATGAAAGACACAGATCTTGTGAATCCAGTCAACATGTCCGATTTTTAAAATGTTTTACAGGGAAGACAAAATATGTAAAGATGTACATCTATTACCTAAAAACACATTAGCATAATCCACCATCTTTTATTTGTCCACCAACACCAGTAGCCATCACCAATTCGGCTAAACTAAGATATTTATAGCCCCTAACCAACAAAAAAACTCTTTAGATGACAGTCAGATAACATATTTATGGTATGGGATAGGTTTTGTTAGAAAAAAGTGCATATTTCAGGTAGATGGCATAGGTTACAATTGCACCCACCGTCACAAATGGAATAGAAAAACTACTTAGAGCAACGTGTTTACCTACTTACTAATCATCAAACATTTCGTAAAAATACACAGCATACACGAATCGAAAGACACAGATCCTGTGAATACAGACAATATTTCAGATTTTCTAAGTGTCTTACAGCGAAAACACAATAAATCGTTATATTAGCGTAGCACATAGCACATAGCAGCCCAGCATTGATTCTAGCCAAAGTGAGCGATAAAAGTCAACATCGCCAAAAGATATTAATTTTTTCACTAACCTTCTCAGAATTCTTCCGATGACACTCCTGTAACATCATATTACACATTCCATATAGAGTTTGATCGCAAATGTTTATATTTAGCCACCAAAATCATGGTTAGACAATGTGAAATGTAGACAAGCTGGTAAAGAAAAAGTCCTTGCGCCACTTAGACAGTGATCTACTCTTATACATAAATACTCATAAACGTGACTAAAAAATATAGGGTGGACAGGGATTGATAGACAATTTAATTCTTAATACAATTGCGGAATAACATTTTTTAATTTATCCTTACTTTTCAATACAGTTTGCGCCTAGCGAAGCTACGTCATAAAACATGGCGTCCTAAGCCACTAAAATGTTTCGACAGAAACACGATTTATCATAATAAAAATGTCCTACCTTGAGCTGTTCTTCCATCAGTATCTTGGGCAAAGGATCCTTTCTTGAGAGCAATCGTCTTTTGGTGGAAAGCTGTCCTCTTGCCATGTGGAAATGCCTACTGTGTTCGGGATGAACTGAAAAGCGTGCCCAACTATTCACATCGTTGCAAAAATAAATGTCCCAAAATCGCACTAAACGGATATAAATTGCTATAAAACGCTTTAAATTAACTACCTTATGATGTTTTTAACTCCCATAACGAGTAGAAACATGACCCGAGTAATATTACCCCCTTCACTAATGCTTGGAACAGGAGCGGGCCGGTGTCCTCTAGGCGCATGACGCAGCTCCAAAAGAATGACTAGCTTCACGTTTTTTTCATTTGTGGGGCCTGTGAACGCGCAATCGACCCCATTGGAATCGTCATCACGTAAAGGCATCCAGGGGAAGACGTAAGAAGTGTCCGTATAGTCATAGCAATATCAGTGCCGTTTTAACTGACTTCAGAACAGTGGCCAACATTTCTGAAATCTGAATCCATGTCAGGGAAATTGCTGTAGAATGGGCTCTGTTCCACTTAGAGACAAAATTTCAACTCCTATAGAAACTATAGACTGTTTTCTATCCAATAATAATAATAATATGCATATTGTACGATCAAGGATTTTGTGGGAAGCCGTTTCAAAAATGACCAAATTAGCATAAATAGTCTAAACAGCGCCCCCATCCCCAACAGGTTAAAATGATATGTGTGTTGAAATTGAATTATTCTGCGAACTTCTGACATGTTTAACCAAAGCCAGAAAAACAGGAGATGGGTTATGAAAATAGCTATAGTTACAGATTGGTAGCCCCGATTTGAAATCCGACTTTGTTGCTGAAAAGCAGACAACTAGGGGAATATTTTATATATCAGACATTTTTTTCTGTAAAATGTTGGGAAAGGGGTCAAAACTGCAGTTGTTTGGGAAAGTTTAAAAAACACATGGTAGTGCATTTAGTAAAACTGCTGTAACGTAAGTTCCATAGTGAATAAACCTTTTCCGCATTTCAATGGCAGAGAAGTAGAGGAAGTTTTAATCCAATATATTTTTGTCAAACTTTTTGTATTAGTGGTCAAAATGATAGTTGTTTTGAATTGAATGAATCTGCGAACTTCTGACGTGTTCACCAAAGCCAGAAAAACAGGCGATGGGTTACAAAAATAGCTCTAGTTACTGATTGGTAGACCCGATTGGAAATCCGAATTGTTGCTTGAAAAGCAGAAGAGTAGGGGCATATTTTATATAGAAAACATTGTTTTCTGTAAAATGTTGGGAAAGGGGTCAAAACGGCAGTTGTTTGTGAAAGTTGTTTTGAATTTAATGAATCTGCTAACTTCTGACATTTTTTACCGAAGCCAGAAAAACAGGCGAAGGGTTACAAAAATAGCTCTAGTTACTGATTGGTAGACCCGATTTGAAATCCGAATTGTTGCTTGAAAAGCAGAAGAGTAGGGGCAGATTTTATATAGAAAACATTGTTTTCTGTAAAATGTTGGGAAAGGGGTCAAAACGGCAGTTGTTTGTGAAAGTTTAAAAAACACATGGTAGTGCATTTAGTAAAACTGCTGTAACGTAAGTTCCATACTGAATGAACCTTCTCCGCATTTGACAAGCAGAGAAGTAGAGGAAGTTTTAGTCCAATATATTTTTGTCAAACTCTTTGGTTTAGTGGTCAAAATGATAGTTGTTTTGAATTGACTGAATCTGCGAACTTCTGACATGTTTTACAGAAGCCAGAAAAACAGGCGATGGTTTATGAAAATAGCTCTAGTTACAGATTGGTAACCCCGATTTGAAATCCGACTTTGTGCTTGAAAAGCAGACAACTAGGGGAATATTTTATATATCAGACATTTTTTTCTGTAAAATGTTGGGAAAGGGGTCAAAACTGCAGTTGTTTGGGAAAGTTTAAAAAACACATGGTAGTGCATTTAGTAAAACTGCTGTAACGTAAGTTCCATACTGAATGAACCTTCTCCGCATTTGACAAGCAGAGAAGTAGAGGAAGTTTTAGTCCAATATATTTTTGTCAAACTCTTTGGTTTAGTGGTCAAAATGATAGTTGTTTTGAATTGACTGAATCTGCGAACTTCTGACATGTTTTACAGAAGCCAGAAAAACAGGCGATGGTTTATGAAAATAGCTCTAGTTACAGATTGGTAACCCCGATTTGAAATCCGACTTTGTGCTTGAAAAGCAGACAACTAGGGGAATATTTTATATATCAGACATTTTTTTCTGTAAAATGTTGGGAAAGGGGTCAAAACTGCAGTTGTTTGGGAAAGTTTAAAAAACACATGGTAGTGCATTTAGTAAAACTGCTGTAACGTAAGTTCCATAGTGAATAAATCTTCTCCGCATTTCAATGGCAGAGAAGTAGAGGAAGTTTTAATCCAATATATTTTTGTCAAACTTTTTGTATTAGTGGTCAAAATGGTAGTTGTTTTGAATTGAATGAATCTGCGAACTTCTGACGTGTTAACCAAAGCCAGAAAAACAGGCGATGGGTTATGAAAATAGCTCTAGTTACAGATTGGTAGCCCCGATTTGAAATCCGACTTCGTGCTTGGAAAGCAGACAACTAGGGGAATATTTTATATATCAGACATTTTTTTCTGTAAAATGTTGGGAAAGGGTTCAAAACTGCAGTTGTTTGGGAAAGTTTAAAAACACATGGTAGTGCATTTAGTAAAACTGCTGTGACGTAAGTTCCATACTGAGTAAACCTCCGCATTTCAATGGCAGAGAAGTAGACGAAGTTTTAATCCAATATATTTTTGTCAAACTCTTTGGTTTAGTGGTAAAAATTATTGTTTTTTTTAATTTAATGAATCTGCTAACTCCTGACATTTTTTGCCGAAGCCAGAAAAACAGGCGAAGGGTTACAAAAATAGCTCTAGTTACAGATTGGTAGACCCGAATTGAAATCCGACTTGTTGCTTGAAAAGCAGAAGAGTAGGGGTAGATTTTATATAGAAAACATTGTTTTCTGTAAAATGTTGGGAAAGTGGTCAAAACGGCAGTTGTTTGTGAAAGTTGTTTTGAATTTAATGAATCTGCTAACTTCTGACATTTTTTACCGAAGCCAGAAAAACAGGCGAAGGGTTAAAAAAATAGTTCTAGTTACAGATTGGTAGACCTGATTTGAAATCCGACTTGTTGCTTGAAAAGCAGAAGAGTAGGGGTAGATTTTATATAGAAAACATTGTTTTCTGTAAAATGTTGGGAAAGGGGTCAAAACGGCAGTTGTCTGTGAAAGTTGTTTTGAATTTAATGAATCTGCTAACTTCTGACATTTTTTACCGAAGCCAGAAAAACAGGCGAAGGGTTACAAAAATAGCTCTAGTTACTGATTGGTAGACCCGATTTGAAATCCGACTTGTTGCTTGAAAAGCAGAAGAGTAGGGGCAGATTTTATATAGAAAACATTGTTTTCTGTAAAATGTTGGGAAAGGGGTCAAAACGGCAGTTGTTTGTGAAAGTTTAAAAAACACATGGTAGTGCATTTAGTAAAACTGCTGTAACGTAAGTTCCATACTGAATAAACCTTCTCCGCATTTGACAAGCAGAGAAGTAGAGGGAAGTTTTAATCCAATATATTTTTGTCAAACTCTTTGGTTTAGTGGTCAAAATGATAGTTGTTTTGAATTGAATGAATCTACGAACTTCTGACATGTTTTACAGAAGCCAGAAAAACAGGCGATGGTTTATGAAAATAGCTCTAGTTACAGATTGGTAACCCCGATTTGAAATCCGACTTTGTGCTTGAAAAGCAGACAACTAGGGGAATATTTTATATATCAGACATTTTTTTCTATAAAATGTTGGGAAAGGGGTCAAAACTGCAGTTGTTTGGGAAAGTTTAAAAAACACATGGTAGTGCATTTAGTAAAACTGCTGTGACGTAAGTTCCATACTGAAGTAAACCTTTCCGCATTTGCAATGGCAGAGAAGTAGAGGAAGTTTTAATCCAATATATTTTTGTCAAACTTTTGGTATTAGTGGTCAAAAATTGTTGTAGTTGTTTTGAATTTAATGAATCTGCTAACTTCTGACATTTTTTGCCGAAGCCAGAAAAACAGGCGAAGGGTTACAAAAATAGCTCTAGTTACAGATTGGTAGACCCGAATTGAAATCCGACTTGTTGCTTGAAAAGCAGAAGAGTAGGGGTAGATTTTATATAGAAAACATTGTTTTCTGTAAAATGTTGAGAAAGGGGTCAAAACGGCAGTTGTTTGGGAAAGTTAAAAAACACATTGTAGTGCATTTAGTAAAACTGCTGTAACGTAAGTTCCATAGTGAATAAACCTTCTCCGCATTTCAATGGCAGAGAAGTAGAGGGAAGTTTTAATACAATATATTTTTGTCAAACACTTTGGTTTAGAGGTCAAAATGGTAGTTGTTTTGAATTGAATGAATCTATGAACTTCTGACATGTTTAACCAAAGCCAGAAAAACAGGCGATGGGTTATGAAAATAGCTTTAGTTCCAGATTGGTAGCCCCAATTTGAAATCCGACTTCGTGCTTGAAAAGCAGACAACTAGGGGAATATTTTATATATCAGACATTTTTTTCTGTAAAATGTTGGGAAAGGGGTCAAAACGGCAGTTGTTTGTGAAAGTTTAAAAAACCCTTGGTAGTGCATTTAGTAAAACTGCTGTAACGTAAGTTCCATACTGAATAACCTTCTCCGCATTTGACAAGCAGAGAAGATAGAGGAAGTTTTAATCCAATATATTTTTGTCAAACTCTTTGGTTTAGTGGTCAAAATGATAGTTGTTTTGAATTTAATGAATCTGCTAACTTCTGACATTTTTTACCGAAGCCAGAAAAACAGGCGAAGGGTTACAAAAATAGCTCTAGTTACAGATTGGTAGACCCGATTTGAAATCCGACTTGTTGCTTGAAAAGCAGAAGAGTAGGGGTAGATTTTATATAGAAAACATTGTTTTCTGTAAAATGTTGGGAAAGGGGTCAAAACGGCAGTTGTTTGTGAAAGTTTAAAAAACACATGGTAGTGCATTTAGTAAAACTGCTGTAACGTAAGTTCCATACTGAATAAACCTTCTCCGCATTTGACAAGCAGAGAAGTAGAGGGAAGTTTTAATCCAATATATTTTTGTCAAACTCTTTGGTTTAGTGGTCAAAATGATAGTTGTTTTGAATTTAATGAATCTGCTAACTTCTGACATGTTTTACCGAAGCCAGAAAAACAGGCGATGGGTTATGAAAATAGCTCTAGTTACAGATTGGTAGACCCCGATTTGAAATCCGACTTTGTTGCTTGAAAAGCAGACAACTAGGGGAATATTTTATATATCAGACATTTTTTTCTGTAAAATGTTGGGAAAGGGGTCAAAACTGCAGTTGTTTGGGAAAGTTTAAAAAACACATGGTAGTGCATTTAGTAAAACTGCTGTAACGTAAGTTCCATAGTGAATAAATCTTCTCCGCATTTCAATGGCAGAGAAGTAGAGGAAGTTTTAATCCAATATATTTTTGTCAAACTTTTTGTATTAGTGGTCAAAATGGTAGTTGTTTTGAATTGAATGAATCTGCGAACTTCTGACGTGTTAACCAAAGCCAGAAAAACAGGCGATGGGTTATGAAAATAGCTCTAGTTACAGATTGGTAGCCCCGATTTGAAATCCGACTTCGTGCTTGGAAAGCAGACAACTAGGGGAATATTTTATATATCAGACATTTTTTTCTGTAAAATGTTGGGAAAGGGTTCAAAACTGCAGTTGTTTGGGAAAGTTTAAAAAACACATGGTAGTGCATTTAGTAAAACTGCTGTGACGTAAGTTCCATACTGAGTAAACCTCCGCATTTCAATGGCAGAGAAGTAGACGAAGTTTTAATCCAATATATTTTTGTCAAACTCTTTGGTTTAGTGGTAAAAATTATTGTTTTTTTTAATTTAATGAATCTGCTAACTCCTGACATTTTTTGCCGAAGCCAGAAAAACAGGCGAAGGGTTACAAAAATAGCTCTAGTTACAGATTGGTAGACCCGAATTGAAATCCGACTTGTTGCTTGAAAAGCAGAAGAGTAGGGGTAGATTTTATATAGAAAACATTGTTTTCTGTAAAATGTTGGGAAAGTGGTCAAAACGGCAGTTGTTTGTGAAAGTTGTTTTGAATTTAATGAATCTGCTAACTTCTGACATTTTTTACCGAAGCCAGAAAAACAGGCGAAGGGTTACAAAAATAGCTCTAGTTACAGATTGGTAGACCCGATTTGAAATCCGACTTGTTGCTTGAAAAGCAGAAGAGTAGGGGTAGATTTTATATAGAAAACATTGTTTTCTGTAAAATGTTGGGAAAGGGGTCAAAACGGCAGTTGTTTGTGAAAGTTGTTTTGAATTTAATGAATCTGCTAACTTCTGACATTTTTTACCGAAGCCAGAAAAACAGGCGAAGGGTTACAAAAATAGCTCTAGTTACAGATTGGTAGACCCGATTTGAAATCCGACTTGTTGCTTGAAAAGCAGAAGAGTAGGGGTAGATTTTATATAGAAAACATTGTTTTCTGTAAAATGTTGGGAAAGGGGTCAAAACGGCAGTTGTTTGTGAAAGTTTAAAAAACACATGGTAGTGCATTTAGTAAAACTGCTGTAACGTAAGTTCCATACTGAATAAACCTTCTCCGCATTTGACAAGCAGAGAAGTAGAGGGAAGTTTTAATCCAATATATTTTTGTCAAACTCTTTGGTTTAGTGGTCAAAATGATAGTTGTTTTGAATTGAATGAATCTACGAACTTCTGACATGTTTAACCAAAGCCAGAAAAACAGGCGAAGGGTTACAAAAATAGCTCTAGTTACTGATTGGTAGACCCGATTTGAAATCCGAATTGTTGCTTGAAAAGCAGAAGAGTAGGGGCAGATTTTATATAGAAAACATTGTTTTCTGTAAAATGTTGGGAAAGGGGTCAAAACGGCAGTTGTTTGTGAAAGTTTAAAAAACCCTGGTAGTGCATTTAGTAAAACTGCTGTAACGTAAGTTCCATACTGAATGAACCTTCTCCGCATTTGACAAGCAGAGAAGTAGAGGAAGTTTTAATCCAATATATTTTTGTCAAACTCTTGGTTTAGTGGTCAAAATGATAGTTGTTTTGAATTTAATGAATCTGCTAACTTCTGACATGTTTTACCGAAGCCAGAAAAACAGGCGATGGGTTACGAAAATAGCTCTAGTTACAGATTGGTAGCCCCGATTTGAAATCCGACTTTGTTGCTTGAAAAGCAGACAACTAGGGGAATATTTTATATATCAGACATTTTTTTCTGTAAAATGTTGGGAAAGGGGTCAAAACTGCAGTTGTTTGGGAAAGTTTAAAAAACACATGGTAGTGCTTTTAGTAAAACTGCTTTAACATAAGTTCCATAGTGAATAAACCTTTTCCGCATTTCAATGGCAGAGAAGTAGAGGAAGTTTTAATCCAATATATTTTTGTCAAACTTTTTGTATTAGTTGTCAAAATGGTAGTTGTTTTGAATTGAATGAATCTGCGAACTTCTGACGTGTTAACCAAAGCCAGAAAAACAGGCGATGGGTTATGAAAATAGCTCTAGTTACAGATTGGTAGCCCCGATTTGAAATCCGACTTCGTGCTTGGAAAGCAGACAACTAGGGGAATATTTTATATATCAGACATTTTTTTCTGTAAAATGTTGGGAAAGGGGTCAAAACTGCAGTTGTTTGGGAAAGTTTAAAAACACATGGTAGTGCATTTAGTAAAACTGCTGTGACGTAAGTTCCATACTGAGTAAACCTCCGCATGTCAATGGCAGAGAAGTAGACGAAGTTTTAATCCAATATATTTTTGTCAAACTCTTTGGTTTAGTGGTAAAAATTATTGTTTTTTTAAATTTAATGAATCTGCTAACTCCTGACATTTTTTGCCGAAGCCAGAAAAACAGGCGAAGGGTTACAAAAATAGCTCTAGTTACAGATTGGTAGACCCGATTTGAAATCCGACTTGTTGCTTGAAAAGCAGAAGAGTAGGGGTAGATTTTATATAGAAAACATTGTTTTCTGTAAAATATTGGGAAAGTGGTCAAAACGGCAGTTGTTTGTGAAAGTTGTTTTGAATTTAATGAATCCGCTAACTTCTGACATTTTTTACCGAAGCCAGAAAAACAGGCGAAGGGTTACAAAAATAGCTCTAGTTACTGATTGGTAGACCCGATTTGAAATCCGACTTGTTGCTTGAAAAGCAGAAGAGTAGGGGTAGATTTTATATAGAAAACATTGTTTTCTGTAAAATGTTGGGAAAGGGGTCAAAACGGCAGTTGTTTGTGAAAGTTGTTTTGAATTTAATGAATCTGCTAACTTCTGACATTTTTTACCGAAGCCAGAAAAACAGGCGAAGGGTTACAAAAATAGCTCTAGTTACAGATTGGTAGACCCGATTTGAAATCCGACTTGTTGCTTGAAAAGCAGAAGAGTAGGGGTAGATTTTATATAGAAAACATTGTTTTCTGTAAAATGTTGGGAAAGGGGTCAAAACGGCAGTTGTTTGTGAAAGTTTAAAAAACACATGGTACTGTGCATTTAGTACAAACTGCTGTAACGCTAAGTTCCATAGCCTGCAATAGAACCCTTTCTCCGCATTTGCAATGGCAGAGAAGTAGAGGGAAGTTTTAATACAATATATTTTTGTCAAACACTTTGGTTTAGGGGTCAAACCATGGTAGTTGTTTTGAATTTAATGAATCTGCTAACTTCTGACATGTTTTACCGAAGCCAGAAAAACAGGCGATGGGTTACGAAAATAGCTCTAGTTACAGATTGGTAGCCCCGATTTGAAATCCGACTTGTTGCTTGAAAAGCAGACAGACTAGGGGTAGATTTTATATAGCAAACATTGTTTTCTGTAAAATGTTGGGAAAGGGGTCAAAACGGCAGTTGTTTGTGAAAGTTTAAAAAACCTGGTAGTGCATTTTAGTAAAACTGCTGTTAACATAAGTTCCATACTGAATGAACCTTTTCCGCATTTGCAAGCAGAGAAGTAGAGGAAGTTTTAATCCAATATATTTTTGTCAAACTATTTGGTATTAGTGGTCAAAATGGATAGTTGTTTTGAATTGAATGAATCTGCGAACTTCTGACATGTTTTACCGAAGCCAGAAAAACAGGCGATGGGTTATGAAAATAGCTCTAGTTACAGATTGGTAGACCCCGATTTGAAATCCGACTTGTGCTTGAAAAGCAGACAACTAGGGGAATATTTTATATATCAGACATTTTTTTCTGTAAAATGTTGGGAAAGGGGTCAAAACTGCAGTTGTTTGGGAAAGTTTGAAAAACACATGGTAGTGCATTTAGTAAAACTGCTGTGACGTAAGTTCCATACTGAGTAAACCTCCGCATTGTCAATGGCAGAGAAGTAGAGGAAGTTTTAATCCAATATATTTTTGTCAAACTCTTTGGTTTAGTGGTAAAAATTATTGTTTTTTTGAATTTAATGAATCTGCTAACTTCTGACATTTTTTACCGAAGCCAGAAAAACAGGCGAAGGGTTACAAAAATAGCTCTAGTTACAGATTGGTAGACCCGATTTGAAATCCGACTTGTTGCTTGAAAAGCAGAAGAGTAGGGGTAGATTTTATATAGAAAACATTGTTTTCTGTAAAATGTTGGGAAAGGGGTCAAAACGGCAGTTGTTTGTGAAAGTTTAAAAAACACATGGTAGTGCATTTAGTAAAACTGCTGTAACGTAAGTTCCATACTGAATAAACCTTCTCCGCATTTGACAAGCAGAGAAGTAGAGGGAAGTTTTAATCCAATATATTTTTGTCAAACTCTTTGGTTTAGTGGTCAAAATGATAGTTGTTTTGAATTTAATGAATCTGCTAACTTCTGACATTTTTACCGAAGCCAGAAAAACAGGCGAAGGGTTACAAAAATAGCTCTAGTTACAGATTGGTAGACCCGATTTGAAATCCGACTTGTTGCTTGAAAAGCAGAAGAGTAGGGGTAGATTTTATATAGAAAACATTGTTTTCTGTAAAATGTTGGGAAAGGGGTCAAAACGGCAGTTGTTTGTGAAAGTTTAAAAAACACATGGTAGTGCATTTAGTAAAACTGCTGTAACGTAAGTTCCATACTGAATAAACCTTCTCCGCATTTGACAAGCAGAGAAGTAGAGGGAAGTTTTAATCCAATATATTTTTGTCAAACTCTGGTTTAGTGGTCAAAATGATAGTTGTTTTGAATTTAATGAATCTGCTAACTTCTGACATTTTTACCGAAGCCAGAAAAACAGGCGAAGGGTTACAAAAAAAGCTCTAGAAACAGATTGGTAGACCCGATTTGAAATCCGACTTGTTGCTTGAAAAGCAGAAGAGTAGGGGTAGATTTTATATAGAAAACATTGTTTTCTGTAAAATGTTGGGAAAGGGGTCAAAACGGCAGTTGTTTGGGAAAGTTTAAAAAACACATGGTAGTGCATTTAGTAAAACTGCTGTAACGTAAGTTCCATACTGAATAAACCTTCTCTTTTGACAAGCAGAGAAGTAGAGGAAGATTTAATCCAATATATTTTTGTCAAACTCTTTGGTTTAGTGGTCAAAATGATATGTGTGTTGAAATTGAATTATTCTGCGAACTTCTGACATGTTTAACCAAAGCCAGAAAAACAGGCGAAGGGTTACAAAAATAGCTCTAGTTACAGATTGGTAGACCCGATTTGAAATCCGACTTGTTGCTTGAAAAGCAGAAGAGTAGGGGTAGATTTTATATAGAAAACATTGTTTTCTGTAAAATGTTGGGAAAGGGGTCAAAACGGCAGTTGTTTGGGAAAGTTTAAAAAACACATGGTAGTGCATTTAGTAAAACTGCTGTAACGTAAGTTCCATAGTGAATAAACCTTTTCCGCATTTCAATGGCAGAGAAGTAGAGGAAGTTTTAATCCAATATATTTTTGTCAAACTTTTTGTATTAGTGGTCAAAATGGTAGTTGTTTTGAATTGAATGAATCTGCTAACTTCTGACATTTTTTACCGAAGCCAGAAAAACAGGCGATGGGTTACAAAAATAGCTCTAGTTACAGATTGGTAGACCCGATTTGAAATCCGACTTGTTGCTTGAAAAGCAGAAGAGTAGGGGTAGATTTTATATAGAAAACATTGTTTTCTGTAAAATGTTGGGAAAGGGGTCAAAACGGCAGTTGTTTGTGAAAGTTGTTTT
Source organism: Salvelinus fontinalis (assembly GCF_029448725.1). Taxonomy (NCBI): domain Eukaryota; kingdom Metazoa; phylum Chordata; class Actinopteri; order Salmoniformes; family Salmonidae; genus Salvelinus; species Salvelinus fontinalis. The sequence continues at coordinate 25,229 of NC_074700.1, read as the reverse complement.
GAATTTAATGAATCTGCTAACTTCTGACATTTTTTACCGAAGCCAGAAAAACAGGCGAAGGGTTACAAAAATAGCTCTAGTTACAGATTGGTAGACCCGATTTGAAATCCGACTTGTTGCTTGAAAAGCAGAAGAGTAGGGGTAGATTTTATATAGAAAACATTGTTTTCTGTAAAATGTTGGGAAAGGGGTCAAAACGGCAGTTGTTTGTGAAAGTTTAAAAAACACATGGTAGTGCATTTAGTAAAACTGCTGTAACGTAAGTTCCATACTGAATAAACCTTCTCCGCATTTGACAAGCAGAGAAGTAGAGGGAAGTTTTAATCCAATATATTTTTGTCAAACTCTTTGGTTTAGTGGTCAAAATGATAGTTGTTTTGAATTTAATGAATCTGCTAACTTCTGACATTTTTTACCGAAGCCAGAAAAACAGGCGAAGGGTTACAAAAATAGCTCTAGTTACAGATTGGTAGACCCGATTTGAAATCCGACTTGTTGCTTGAAAAGCAGAAGAGTAGGGGTAGATTTTATATAGAAAACATTGTTTTCTGTAAAATGTTGGGAAAGGGGTCAAAACGGCAGTTGTTTGTGAAAGTTTAAAAAACACATGGTAGTGCATTTAGTAAAACTGCTGTAACGTAAGTTCCATACTGAATAAACCTTCTCCGCATTTGACAAGCAGAGAAGTAGAGGGAAGTTTTAATCCAATATATTTTTGTCAAACTCTTTGGTTTAGTGGTCAAAATGATAGTTGTTTTGAATTTAATGAATCTGCTAACTTCTGACATTTTTTACCGAAGCCAGAAAAACAGGCGATGGGTTACAAAAATAGCTCTAGTTACAGATTGGTAGACCCGATTTGAAATCCGACTTGTTGCTTGAAAAGCAGAAGAGTAGGGGTAGATTTTATATAGAAAACATTGTTTTCTGTAAAATGTTGGGAAAGGGGTCAAAACGGCAGTTGTTTGTGAAAGTTGTTTTGAATTTAATGAATCTGCTAACTTCTGACATGTTTTACCGAAGCCAGAAAAACAGGCGAAGGGTTACAAAAATAGCTCTAGTTACAGATTGGTAGACCCGATTTGAAATCCGACTTGTTGCTTGAAAAGCAGAAGAGTAGGGGTAGATTTTATATAGAAAACATTGTTTTCTGTAAAATGTTGGGAAAGGGGTCAAAACTTCAGTTGTTTGGGAAAGTTTAAAAAACACATGGTAGTGCTTTTAGTAAAACTGCTTAACTAAGTTCCATACTGAATAAACCTTTTCCGCTTTTGCAAGCAGAGAAGTAGAGGAAGATTTTAATCCAATATATTTTTGTCAAACTTTTGGTATTAGTGGTCAAAATGGTAGTTGTTTTGAATTGAATGAATCTGCGAACTTCTGACATGTTTTACCAGAAGCCAGAAAAACAGGCGATGGGTTATGAAAATAGCTCTAGTTACAGATTGGTAGACCCCGATTTGAAATCCGACTTGTGCTTGAAAAGCAGACAACTAGGGGAATATTTTATATATCAGACATTTTTTTCTGTAAAATGTTGGGAAAGGGGTCAAAACTGCAGTTGTTTGGGAAAGTTTAAAAACACATGGTAGTGCATTTAGTAAAACTGCTGTGACGTAAGTTCCATACTGAGTAAACCTCCGCATTTCAATGGCAGAGAAGTAGACGAAGTTTTAATCCAATATATTTTTGTCAAACTCTTTGGTTTAGTGGTAAAAATTATTGTTTTTTTAATTTAATGAATCTGCTAACTCCTGACATTTTTTGCCGAAGCCAGAAAAACAGGCGAAGGGTTACAAAAATAGCTCTAGTTACAGATTGGTAGACCCGATTTGAAATCCGACTTGTTGCTTGAAAAGCAGAAGAGTAGGGGTAGATTTTATATAGAAAACATTGTTTTCTGTAAAATGTTGGGAAAGTGGTCAAAACGGCAGTTGTTTGTGAAAGTTGTTTTGAATTTAATGAATCTGCTAACTTCTGACATTTTTTACCGAAGCCAGAAAAACAGGCGAAGGGTTACAAAAATAGCTCTAGTTACAGATTGGTAGACCTGATTTGAAATCCGACTTGTTGCTTGAAAAGCAGAAGAGTAGGGGTAGATTTTATATAGAAAACATTGTTTTCTGTAAAATGTTGGGAAAGGGGTCAAAACGGCAGTTGTTTGTGAAAGTTGTTTTGAATTTAATGAATCTGCTAACTTCTGACATTTTTTACCGAAGCCAGAAAAACAGGCGAAGGGTTACAAAAATAGCTCTAGTTACTGATTGGTAGACCCGATTTGAAATCCGACTTGTTGCTTGAAAAGCAGAAGAGTAGGGGTAGATTTTATATAGAAAACATTGTTTTCTGTAAAATGTTGGGAAAGGGGTCAAAACGGCAGTTGTTTGTGAAAGTTTAAAAAACACATGGTAGTGCATTTAGTAAAACTGCTGTAACGTAAGTTCCATACTGAATAAACCTTCTCCGCATTTGACAAGCAGAGAAGTAGAGGGAAGTTTTAATCCAATATATTTTTGTCAAACTCTTTGGTTTAGTGGTCAAAATGATAGTTGTTTTGAATTGAATGAATCTACGAACTTCTGACATGTTTAACCAAAGCCAGAAAAACAGGCGAAGGGTTACAAAAATAGCTCTAGTTACTGATTGGTAGACCCGATTTGAAATCCGACTTCGTTGCTTGAAAAGCAGACAGACTAGGGGTAGATTTTATATAGCAAACATTGTTTTCTGTAAAATGTTGGGAAAGGGGTCAAAACGGCTGTTGTTTGGGAAAGTTTAAAAAACACATGGTAGTGCATTTGGTAAAACTGCTGTAACGTAAGTTCCATAGTGAATAAACCTTCTCCGCATTTCAATAGCAGAGAAGTAGAGGGAAGTTTTAATACAATATATTTTTGTCAAACACTTTGGTTTAGTGGGCAAAATGGTAGTTGTTTTGAATTGAATGAATCTACGAACTTCTGACATGTTTAACCAAAGCCAGAAAAACAGGCGATGGGTTATGAAAATAGCTCTAGTTCCAGATTGGTAGCCCCAATTTGAAATCCGACTTCGTGCTTGAAAAGCAGACAACTAGGGGAATATTTTATATATCAGACATTTTTTTCTGTAAAATGTTGGAAAAGGGGTCAAAACTGCAGTTGTTTGGGAAAGTTTAAAAAACACATGGTAGTGCATTTAGTAAAACTGCTGTAACGTAAGTTCCATACTGAATAAACCTTCTCTTTTGACAAGCAGAGAAGTAGAGGAAGATTTAATCCAATATATTTTTGTCAAACTCTTTGGTTTAGTGGTCAAAATGATAGTTGTTTTGAATTGAATGAATCTACGAACTTCTGACATGTTTTACAGAAGCCAGAAAAACAGGCGATGGTTTATGAAAATAGCTCTAGTTACAGATTGGTAACCCCGATTTGAAATCCGACTTTGTGCTTGAAAAGCAGACAACTAGGGGAATATTTTATATATCAGACATTTTTTTCTATAAAATGTTGGGAAAGGGGTCAAAACTGCAGTTGTTTGGGAAAGTTTTATAAACACATGGTAGTGCATTTAGTAAAACTGCTGTGACGTAAGTTCCATACTGAGTAAACCTCCGCATTTCAATGGCAGAGAAGTAGACGAAGTTTTAATCCAATATATTTTTGTCAAACTCTTTGGTTTAGTGGTAAAAATTATTGTTTTTTTTAATTTAATGAATCTGCTAACTCCTGACATTTTTTGCCGAAGCCAGAAAAACAGGCGAAGGGTTACAAAAATAGCTCTAGTTACAGATTGGTAGACCCGAATTGAAATCCGACTTGTTGCTTGAAAAGCAGAAGAGTAGGGGTAGATTTTATATAGAAAACATTGTTTTCTGTAAAATGTTGGGAAAGTGGTCAAAACGGCAGTTGTTTGTGAAAGTTGTTTTGAATTTAATGAATCTGCTAACTTCTGACATTTTTTACCGAAGCCAGAAAAACAGGCGAAGGGTTAAAAAAATAGCTCTAGTTACAGATTGGTAGACCTGATTTGAAATCCGACTTGTTGCTTGAAAAGCAGAAGAGTAGGGGTAGATTTTATATAGAAAACATTGTTTTCTGTAAAATGTTGGGAAAGGGGTCAAAACGGCAGTTGTTTGTGAAAGTTGTTTTGAATTTAATGAATCTGCTAACTTCTGACATTTTTTACCGAAGCCAGAAAAACAGGCGAAGGGTTACAAAAATAGCTCTAGTTACTGATTGGTAGACCCGATTTGAAATCCGACTTGTTGCTTGAAAAGCAGAAGAGTAGGGGCAGATTTTATATAGAAAACATTGTTTTCTGTAAAATGTTGGGAAAGGGGTCAAAACGGCAGTTGTTTGTGAAAGTTTAAAAAACACATGGTAGTGCATTTAGTAAAACTGCTGTAACGTAAGTTCCATACTGAATAAACCTTCTCCGCATTTGACAAGCAGAGAAGTAGAGGGAAGTTTTAATCCAATATATTTTTGTCAAACTCTTTGGTTTAGTGGTCAAAATGATAGTTGTTTTGAATTGAATGAATCTACGAACTTCTGACATGTTTTACCAAAGCCAGAAAAACAGGCGATGGGATATGAAAATAGCTCTAGTTCCAGATTGGTAGCCCCGATTTGAAATCCGACTTCGTGCTTGAAAAGCAGACAACTAGGGGAATATTTTATATAGCAAACATTTTTTTCTGTAAAATGTTGAGAAAGGGGTCAAAACGGCAGTTGTTTGGGAAAGTTTAAAAAACACATGGTAGTGCATTTAGTAAAACTGCTGTGACGTAAGTTCCATACTGAGTAAACCTCCGCATTTCAATGGCAGAGAAGTAGACGAAGTTTTAATCCAATACATTTTTGTCCAACTCTTTGGTTTAGTGGTAAAAATTATTGTTTTTTTTAATTTAATGAATCTGCTAACTCCTGACATTTTTTGCCGAAGCCAGAAAAACAGGCGAAGGGTTACAAAAATAGCTCTAGTTACAGATTGGTAGACCCGAATTGAAATCCGACTTGTTGCTTGAAAAGCAGAAGAGTAGGGGTAGATTTTATATAGAAAACATTGTTTTCTGTAAAATGTTGGGAAAGTGGTCAAAACGGCAGTTGTTTGTGAAAGTTGTTTTGAATTTAATGAATGTGCTAACTTCTGACATTTTTTACCGAAGCCAGAAAAACAGGCGAAGGGTTACAAAAATAGCTCTAGTTACAGATTGGTAGACCTGATTTGAAATCCGACTTGTTGCTTGAAAAGAAGAAGAGTAGGGGTAGATTTTATATAGAAAACATTGTTTTCTGTAAAATGTTGGGAAAGGGGTCAAAACGGCAGTTGTTTGTGAAAGTTTAAAAAACCCTTGGTAGTGCATTTAGTAAAACTGCTGTAACGTAAGTTCCATACTGAATGAACCTTCTCCGCATTTGACAAGCAGAGAAAAAGAGGAAGTTTTAGTCCAATATATTTTTGTCAAACTCTTTGGTTTAGTGGTCAAAATGATAGTTGTTTTGAATTGACTGAATCTGCGAACTTCTGACATGTTTTACAGAAGCCAGAAAAACAGGCGATGGTTTATGAAAATAGCTCTAGTTACAGATTGGTAACCCCGATTTGAAATCCGACTTTGTGCTTGAAAAGCAGACAACTAGGGGAATATTTTATATATCAGACATTTTTTTCTGTAAAATGTTGGGAAAGGGGTCAAAACTGCAGTTGTTTGGGAAAGTTTAAAAAACACATGGTAGTGCATTTAGTAAAACTGCTGTAACGTAAGTTCCATAGTGAATAAACCTTCTCCGCATTTCAATGGCAGAGAAGTAGAGGGAAGTTTTAATCTAATATATTTTTGTCAAACACTTTGGTTTAGTGGGCAAAATGATAGTTGTTTTGAATTGAATGAATCTACGAACTTCTGACATGTGTTAACCAAAGCCAGAAAAACAGGCGATGGGTTATGAAAATAGCTTTAGTTCCAGATTGGTAGCCCCAATTTGAAATCCGACTTCGTGCTTGAAAAGCAGACAACTAGGGGAATATTTTATATATCAGAAATTTTTTTCTGTAAAATGTTGGAAATGGGGTCAAAACTGCAGTTGTTTGGGAAAGTTTAAAAAACACATGGTAGTGCATTTAGTAAAACTGCTGTAACGTAAGTTCCATACTGAATAAACCTTCTCTTTTGACAAGCAGAGAAGTAGAGGAAGTTTTAATCCAATATATTTTTGTCAAACTCTTTGGTTTAGTGCTTAAAATGATATGTGTGTTGAAAATGAATTATTCTGCGAACTTCTGACATGTTTAACCAAAGCCAGAAAAACAGGAGAGGGTTATGAAAATAGCTATAGTTACAGATTGGTAGCCCCGATTTGAAATCCGACTTTGTTGCTGAAAAGCAGAAAAGTAGGGGAATATTTTATATATATATATCAGACATTTTTTCTGTAAAATGTTGGGAAAGGGGTCAAAACGGCAGTTGTTTGGGAAAGTTTAAAAACACATGGTAGTGCATTTAGTAAAACTGCTGTGACGTAAGTTCCATACTGAGTAAACCTCCGCATTTCAATTGCAGAGAAGTAGAGGAAGTTTTAATCCAATATATTTTTGTCAAACTCTTTGGTTTAGTGGTAAAAATTATAGTTTTTTTGAATTTAATGAATCTGCTAACTTCTGACATTTTTTACCGAAGCCAGAAAAACAGGCGAAGGGTTAAAAAAATAGCTCTAGTTACAGATTGGTAGACCTGATTTGAAATCCGACTTGTTGCTTGAAAAGCAGAAGAGTAGGGGTAGATTTTATATAGAAAACATTGTTTTCTGTAAAATGTTGGGAAAGGGGTCAAAACGGCAGTTGTTTGTGAAAGTTGTTTTGAATTTAATGAATCCGCTAACTTCTGACATTTTTTACCGAAGCCAGAAAAACAGGCGAAGGGTTACAAAAATAGCTCTAGTTACTGATTGGTAGACCCGATTTGAAATCCGACTTGTTGCTTGAAAAGCAGAAGAGTAGGGGCAGATTTTATATAGAAAACATTGTTTTCTGTAAAATGTTGGGAAAGGGGTCAAAACGGCAGTTGTTTGTGAAAGTTTAAAAAACACATGGTAGTGCATTTAGTAAAACTGCTGTAACGTAAGTTCCATACTGAATAAACCTTCTCCGCATTTGACAAGCAGAGAAGTAGAGGGAAGTTTTAATCCAATATATTTTTGTCAAACTCTTTGGTTTAGTGTTAAAAATTATTGTTTTTTTTAATTTAATGAATCTGCTAAATCCTGACATTTTTTGCCGAAGCCAGAAAAACAGGCGAAGGGTTACAAAAATAGCTCTAGTTACAGATTGGTAGACCCGAATTGAAATCCGATTTGTTGCTTGAAAAGCAGAAGAGTAGGGGTAGATTTTATATAGAAAACATTGTTTTCTGTAAAATGTTGGGAAAGGGGTCAAAACGGCAGTTGTTTGTGAAAGTTTAAAAAACACATGGTAGTGCATTTAGTAAAACTGCTGTAACGTAAGTTCCATACTGAATAAACCTTCTCCGCATTTGACAAGCAGAGAAGTAGAGGGAAGTTTTAATCCAATATATTTTTGTCAAACTCTTTGGTTTAGTGGTCAAAATGATAGTTGTTTTGAATTGAATGAATCTACGAACTTCTGACATGTTTTACCAAAGCCAGAAAAACAGGCGATGGGATATGAAAATAGCTCTAGTTCCAGATTGGTAGCCCCGATTTGAAATCCGACTTCGTGCTTGAAAAGCAGACAACTAGGGGAATATTTTATATAGCAAACATTTTTTTCTGTAAAATGTTGAGAAAGGGGTCAAAACGGCAGTTGTTTGGGAAAGTTAAAAAACACATGGTAGTGCATTTAGTAAAACTGCTGTAACGTAAGTTCCATACTGAATAAACCTTCTCCGCATTTGACAAGCAGAGAAGTAGAGGGAAGTTTTAATCCAATATATTTTTGTCAAACTCTTTGGTTTAGTGGTCAAAATGATAGTTGTTTTGAATTGAATGAATCTACGAACTTCTGACATGTTTTACCAAAGCCAGAAAAACAGGCGATGGGATATGAAAATAGCTCTAGTTCCAGATTGGTAGCCCCGATTTGAAATCCGACTTCGTGCTTGAAAAGCAGACAACTAGGGGAATATTTTATATAGCAAACATTTTTTTCTGTAAAATGTTGAGAAAGGGGTCAAAACGGCAGTTGTTTGGGAAAGTTAAAAAACACATGGTAGTGCATTTAGTAAAACTGCTGTGACGTAAGTTCCATACTGAGTAAACCTCCGCATTTCAATGGCAGAGAAGTAGACGAAGTTTTAATCCAATATATTTTTGTCAAACTCTTTGGTTTAGTGGTAAAAATTATTGTTTTTTTTTATTTAATGAATCTGCTAACTCCTGACATTTTTTGCCGAAGCCAGAAAAACAGGCGAAGGGTTACAAAAATAGCTCTAGTTACAGATTGGTAGACCCGAATTGAAATCCGACTTGTTGCTTGAAAAGCAGAAGAGTAGGGGTAGATTTTATATAGAAAACATTGTTTTCTGTAAAATGTTGGGAAAGTGGTCAAAACGGCAGTTGTTTGTGAAAGTTGTTTTGAATTTAATGAATCTGCTAACTTCTGACATTTTTTACCGAAGCCAGAAAAACAGGCGAAGGGTTAAAAAAATAGCTCTAGTTACAGATTGGTAGACCTGATTTGAAATCCGACTTGTTGCTTGAAAAGCAGAAGAGTAGGGGTAGATTTTATATAGAAAACATTGTTTTCTGTAAAATGTTGGGAAAGGGGTCAAAACGGCAGTTGTTTGTGAAAGTTTAAAAAACACATGGTAGTGCATTTAGTAAAACTGCTGTAACGAAAGTTCCATACTGAATAAACCTTCTCCGCATTTGACAAGCAGAGAAGTAGAGGGAAGTTTTAATCCAATATATTTTTGTCAAACTCTTTGGTTTAGTGGTCAAAATGATAGTTGTTTTGAAATGACTGAATCTGCGAACTTCTGACATGTTTTACAGAAGCCAGAAAAACAGGCGATGGTTTATGAAAATAGCTCTAGTTACAGATTGGTAACCCCGATTTGAAATCCGACTTTGTGCTTGAAAAGCAGACAACTAGGGGAATATTTTATATATCAGACATTTTTTTCTGTAAAATGTTGGGAAAGGGGTCAAAACTGCAGTTGTTTGGGAAAGTTTAAAAAACACATGGTAGTGCATTTAGTAAAACTGCTGTGACGTAAGTTCCATACTGAGTAAACCTCCGCATTTCAATGGCAGAGAAGTAGACGAGGTTTTAATCCAATATATTTTTGTCAAACTCTTTGGTTTAGTGGTAAAAATTATTGTTTTTTTTTATTTAATGAATCTGCTAACTCCTGACATTTTTTGCCGAAGCCAGAAAAACAGGCGAAGGGTTACAAAAATAAATCTAGTTACAGATTGGTAGACCCGAATTGAAATCCGACTTGTTGCTTGAAAAGCAGAAGAGTAGGGGTAGATTTTATATAGAAAACATTGTTTTCTGTAAAATGTTGGGAAAGTGGTCAAAACGGCAGTTGTTTGTGAAAGTTGTTTTGAATTTAATGAATCTGCTAACTTCTGACATTTTTTACCGAAGCCAGAAAAACAGGCGAAGGGTTAAAAAAATAGCTCTAGTTCCAGATTGGTAGACCTGATTTGAAATCCGACTTGTTGCTTGAAAAGCAGAAGAGTAGGGGTAGATTTTATATAGAAAACATTGTTTTCTGTAAAATGTTGGGAAAGGGGTCAAAACGGCAGTTGTTTGTGAAAGTTTAAAAAACACATGGTAGTGCATTTAGTAAAACTGCTGTGACGTAAGTTCCATACTGAGTAAACCTCCGCATTTCAATGGCAGAGAAGTAGACGAAGTTTTAATCCAATATATTTTTGTCAAACTCTTTGGTTTAGTGGTAAAAATTATTGTTTTTTTTTATTTAATGAATCTGCTAACTCCTGACATTTTTTGCCGAAGCCAGAAAAACAGGCGAAGGGTTACAAAAATAGCTCTAGTTACAGATTGGTAGACCCGAATTGAAATCCGACTTGTTGCTTGAAAAGCAGAAGAGTAGGGGTAGATTTTATATAGAAAACATTGTTTTCTGTAAAATGTTGGGAAAGTGGTCAAGACGGCAGTTGTTTGTGAAAGTTGTTTTGAATTTAATGAATCTGCTAACTTCTGACATTTTTTACCGAAGCCAGAAAAACAGGCGAAGGGTTAAAAAAATAGCTCTAGTTACAGATTGGTAGACCTGATTTGAAATCCGACTTGTTGCTTGAAAAGCAGAAGAGTAGGGGTAGATTTTATATAGAAAACATTGTTTTCTGTAAAATGTTGGGAAAGGGGTCAAAACGGCAGTTGTTTGTGAAAGTTTAAAAAACACATGGTAGTGCATTTAGTAAAACTGCTGTAACGAAAGTTCCATACTGAATAAACCTTCTCCGCATTTGACAAGCAGAGAAGTAGAGGGAAGTTTTAATCCAATATATTTTTGTCAAACTCTTTGGTTTAGTGGTCAAAATGATAGTTGTTTTGAATTGACTGAATCTGCGAACTTCTGACATGTTTTACAGAAGCCAGAAAAACAGGCGATGGTTTATGAAAATAGCTCTAGTTACAGATTGGTAACCCCGATTTGAAATCCGACTTTGTGCTTGAAAAGCAGACAACTAGGGGAATATTTTATATATCAGACATTTTTTTCTGTAAAATGTTGGGAAAGGGGTCAAAACTGCAGTTGTTTGGGAAAGTTTAAAAAACACATGGTAGTGCATTTAGTAAAACTGCTGTGACGTAAGTTCCATACTGAGTAAACCTCCGCATTTCAATGGCAGAGAAGTAGACGAAGTTTTAATCCAATATATTTTTGTCAAACTCTTTGGTTTAGTGGTAAAAATTATTGTTCTTTTTTATTTAATGAATCTGCTAACTCCTGACATTTTTTGCCGAAGCCAGAAAAACAGGCGAAGGGTTACAAAAATAGCTCTAGTTACAGATTGGTAGACCCGAATTGAAATCCGACTTGTTGCTTGAAAAGCAGAAGAGTAGGGGTAGATTTTATATAGAAAACATTGTTTTCTGTAAAATGTTGGGAAAGTGGTCAAAACGGCAGTTGTTTGTGAAAGTTGTTTTGAATTTAATGAATCTGCTAACTTCTGACATTTTTTACCGAAGCCAGAAAAACAGGCGAAGGGTTAAAAAAATAGCTCTAGTTACAGATTGGTAGACCTGATTTGAAATCCGACTTGTTGCTTGAAAAGCAGAAGAGTAGGGGTAGATTTTATATAGAAAACATTGTTTTCTGTAAAATGTTGGGAAAGGGGTCAAAACGGCAGTTGTTTGTGAAAGTTGTTTTGAATTTAATGAATCCGCTAACTTCTGACATTTTTTACCGAAGCCAGAAAAACAGGCGAAGGGTTACAAAAATAGCTCTAGTTACTGATTGGTAGACCCGATTTGAAATCCGACTTGTTGCTTGAAAAGCAGAAGAGTAGGGGCAGATTTTATATAGAAAACATTGTTTTCTGTAAAATGTTGGGAAAGGGGTCAAAACGGCAGTTGTTTGTGAAAGTTTAAAAAACACATGGTAGTGCATTTAGTAAAACTGCTGTAACGTAAGTTCCATACTGAATAAACCTTCTCCGCATTTGACAAGCAGAGAAGTGGAGGGAAGTTTTAATCCAATATATTTTTGTCAAACTCTTTGGTTTAGTGGTCAAAATGATAGTTGTTTTGAATTGAATGAATCTACGAACTTCTGACATGTTTTACCAAAGCCAGAAAAACAGGCGATGGGATATGAAAATAGCTCTAGTTCCAGATTGGTAGCCCCGATTTGACATCCGACTTCGAGCTTGAAAAGCAGACAACTAGGGGAATATTTTATATAGCAAACATTTTTTTCTGTAAAATGTTGAGAAAGGGGTCAAAACGGCAGTTGTTTGGGAAAGTTAAAAAACACATGGTAGTGCATTTAGTAAAACTGCTGTAACGTAAGTTCCATACTGAATAAACCTTCTCCGCATTTGACAAGCAGAGAAGTAGAGGGAAGTTTTAATCCAATATATTTTTGTCAAACTCTTTGGTTTAGTGGTCAAAATGATAGTTGTTTTGAATTGAATGAATCTACGAACTTCTGACATGTTTTACCAAAGCCAGAAAAACAGGCGATGGGATATTAAAATAGCTCTAGTTCCAGATTGGTAGCTCCGATTTGAAATCCGACTTCGTGCTTGAAAAGCAGACAACTAGGGGAATATATTATATAGCAAACATTTTTTTCTGTAAAATGTTGAGAAAGGGGTCAAAACGGCAGTTGTTTGGGAAAGTTAAAAAACACATGGTAGTGCATTTAGTAAAACTGCTGTAACGTAAGTTTCATAGTGAATAAACCTTCTCCGCATTTCAATAGCAGAGAAGTAGAGGGAAGTTTTAATACAATATATTTTTGTCAAACACTTTGGTTTAGTGGTCAAAATGATAGTTGTTTTGAATTGAATGAATCTACGAACTTCTGACATGTTTAACCAAAGCCAGAAAAACAGGCGATGGGTTATGAAAATAGCTTTAGTTCCAGATTGGTAGCCCCAATTTGAAATCCGACTTCGTGCTTGAAAAGCAGACAACTAGGGGAATATTTTATATATCAGACATTTTTTCTGTAAAATGTTGGGAAAGGGGTCAAAACGGCAGTTGTTTGGGAAAGTTTAAAAACACATGGTAGTGCATTTAGTAAAACTGCTGTGACGTAAGTTCCATACTGAGTAAACCTCCGCATTTCAATTGCAGAGAAGTAGAGGAAGTTTTAATCCAATATATTTTTGTCAAACTCTTTGGTTTAGTGGTAAAAATTATAGTTTTTTTGAATTTAATGAATCTGCTAACTTCTGACATTTTTTACCGAAGCCAGAAAAACAGGCGAAGGGTTAAAAAAATAGCTCTAGTTACAGATTGGTAGACCTGATTTGAAATCCGACTTGTTGCTTGAAAAGCAGAAGAGTAGGGGTAGATTTTATATAGAAAACATTGTTTTCTGTAAAATGTTGGGAAAGGGGTCAAAACGGCAGTTGTTTGTGAAAGTTGTTTTGAATTTAATGAATCCGCTAACTTCTGACATTTTTTACCGAAGCCAGAAAAACAGGCGAAGGGTTACATTTACATTTACATTTAAGTCATTTAGCAGACGCTCTTATCCAGAGCGACTTTCAAATTGGTGCATTCACCTTATGACATCCAGTGGAACAGCCACTTTACAATAGTGCATCTAGATCTTTTAAGGGGGGGGGGGGGGCAGAAGGATTGCTTTATCCTATCCTAGGTATTCCTTGAAGAGGTGGGGTTTCAGGTGTCTCCGGAAGGTGGTGATTGACTCCGCTGTCCTGGCGTCGTGAGGGAGTTTGTTCCACCATTGGGGTGCCAGAGCAGCGAACAGTTTTGACTGGGCTGAGCGGGAACTGTACTTCCTCAGTGGTAGGGAGGCGAGCAGGCCAGAGGTGGATGAACGCAGTGCCCTTGTTTGGGTGTAGGGCCTGATCAGAGCCTGAAGGTACTGAGGTGCCGTTCCCCTCACAGCTCCGTAGGCAAGCACCATGGTCTTGTAGCGGATGCGAGCTTCAACTGGAAGCCAGTGGAGAGAGCGGAGGAGCGGGGTGGCGTGAGAGAACTTGGGAAGGTTGAACACCAGACGGGCTGCGGCGTTCTGGATGAGTTGTAGGGGTTTAATGGCACAGGCAGGGAGCCCAGCCAACAGCGAGTTGCAGTAATCCAGACGGGAGATGACAAGTGCCTGGATTAGGACCTGCGCCGCTTCCTGTGTGAGGCAGGGTCGTACTCTGCGGATGTTGTAGAGCATGAACCTACAGGAACGGGCCACCGCCTTGATGTTGGTGGAGAACGACAGGGTGTTGTCCAGGATCACGCCAAGGTTCTTAGCGCTCTGGGAGGAGGACACAATGGAGTTGTCAACCGTGATGGCGAGATCATGGAACGGACAGTCCTTCCCCGGGAGGAAGAGCAGCTCCGTCTTGCCGAGGTTCAGCTTGAGGTGGTGATCCGTCATCCACACTGATATGTCTGCCAGACATGCAGAGATGCGATTCGCCACCTGGTCATCAGAAGGGGGAAAGGAGAAGATTAATTGTGTGTCGTCTGCATAGCAATGATAGGAGAGACCATGTGAGGTTATGACAGAGCCAAGTGACTTGGTGTATAGCGAGAATAGGAGAGGGCCTAGAACAGAGCCCTGGGGGACACCAGTGGTGAGAGCGCGTGGTGAGGAGACAGATTCTCGCCACGCCACCTGGTAGGAGCGACCTGTCAGGTAGGACGCAATCCAAGCGTGGGCCCGGCCGGAGATGCCCAACTCGGAGAGGGTGGAGAGGAGGATCTGATGGTTCACAGTATCGAAGGCAGCCGATAGGTCTAGAAGGATGAGAGCAGAGGAGAGAGAGTTAGCTTTAGCAGTGCGGAGCGCCTCCGTGATACAGAGAAGAGCAGTCTCAGTTGAGTGACTAGTCTTGAAACCTGACTGATTTGGATCAAGAAGGTCATTCTGAGAGAGATAGCAGGAGAGCTGGCCAAGGACGGCACGTTCAAGAGTTTTGGAGAGAAAAGAAAGAAGGGATACTGGTCTGTAGTTGTTGACATCGGAGGGATCGAGTGTAGGTTTTTTCAGAAGGGGTGCAACTCTCGCTCTCTTGAAGACGGAAGGGACGTAGCCAGCGGTCAAGGATGAGTTGATGAGCGAGGTGAGGTAAGGTAGAAGGTCTCCGGAAATGGTCTGGAGAAGAGAGGAGGGGATAGGGTCAAGCGGGCAGGTTGTTGGGCGGCCGGCCGTCACAAGACGCGAGATTTCATCTGGAGAGAGAGGGGAGAAAGAGGTCAAAGCACAGGGTTGGGCAGTGTGAGCAGAACCAGCGGTGTCGTTTGACTTAGCAAACGAGGATCGGATGTCGTCGACCTTCTTTTCAAAATGGTTGACGAAGTCGTCTGCAGAGAGGGAGGAGGGGGGGGAGGGGGAGGAGGATTCAGGAGGGAGGAGAAGGTGGCAAAGAGCTTCCTAGGGTTAGAGGCAGATGCTTGGAATTTAGAGTGGTAGAAAGTGGCTTTAGCAGCAGAGACAGAAGAGGAAAATGTAGAGAGGAGGGAGTGAAAGGATGCCAGGTCCGCGGGGAGGCGAGTTTTCCTCCATTTCCGCTCGGCTGCCCGGAGCCCTGTTCTGTGAGCTCGCAATGAGTCGTCGAGCCACGGAGCGGGAGGGGAGGACCGAGCCGGCCTGGAGGATAGGGGACATAGAGAGTCAAAGGATGCAGAAAGGGAGGAGAGGAGGGTTGAGGAGGCAGAATCAGGAGATAGGTTGGAGAAGGTTTGGGCAGAGGGAAGAGATGATAGGATGGAAGAGGAGAGAGTAGCGGGGGAGAGAGAGCGGAGGTTGGGACGGCGCGATACCATCCGAGTAGGGGCAGTGTGGGAAGTGTTGGATGAGAGCGAGAGGGAAAAGGATACAAGGTAGTGGTCGGAGACTTGGAGGGGAGTTGCAATGAGGTTAGTGGAAGAACAGCATCTAGTAAAGATGAGGTCAAGCGTATTGCCTGCCTTGTGAGTAGGGGGGGAAGGTGAGAGGGTGAGGTCAAAGAGGAGAGGAGTGGAAAGAAGGAGGCAGAGAGGAATGAGTCGAAGGTAGACATGGGGAGGTTAAAGTCACCCAGAACTGTGAGAGGTGAGCCGTCCTCAGGAAAGGAGCTTATCAAGGCATCAAGCTCATTGATGAACTCTCCAAGGGAACCTGGAGGGCGATAAATGATAAGGATGTTAAGCTTGAAAGGGCTGGTAACTGTGACAGCATGGAATTCAAAGGAGGCGATAGACAGATGGGTAAGGGGAGAAAGAGAGAATGACCACTTGGGAGAGATGAGGATCCCGGTGCCACCACCCCGCTGACCAGAAGGTCTCGGGGTGTGCGAGAACACGTGGGCAGACGAAGAGAGAGCAGTAGGAGTAGCAGTGTTATCTGTGGTGAGCCATGTTTCCGTCAGTGCCAGGAAGTCGAGGGACTGGAGGGACGCATAGGCTGAGATGAGCTCTGCCTTGTTGGCCGCAGATCGGCAGTTCCAGAGGCTACCGGAGACCTGGAACTCCACGTGGGTCGTGCGGGCTGGGACCACCAGGTTAGGGTGGGCGCGGCCACGCGGTGTGAAGCGTTTGTATGGTCTGTGCAGAGAGGAGAGAACTGGGATAGACAGACACATGGTTGACAGGCTACAGAAGAGGCTACGCTAATGCAAAGGAGATTAGAATGACAAGTGGGCTACACGTCTCGAATGTTCAGAAAGTTAACCTGTCTAGGATCAGCGTGGCGCTAGCGGCACCCCCCCCCCCCCCCCCACTGAAAAACCAGTGCCGCGAAATTCAAAAAAAATATTTTTTTAAAATATTTAACTTTCACACATTAAAGTCCAATACAGCTAATGAAAGACACAGATCTTATGAATCCAGTCAACATTTCCGATTTTTAAAATGTTTTACAGGGAAGACACAATATGTAAAGATGTACATCTATTACCTAAAAACACATTAGCATAATCCACCATCTTTTATTTGTCCACCAACACCAGTAGCCATCACCAATTCGGCTAAACTAAGATATTTATAGCCCCTAACCAACAAAAAAACTCATTAGATGACAGTCTGATAACATATTTATGGTATGGGATAGGTTTTGTTAGAAAAAAGTGCATATTTCAGGTATATGGCATAGTTTACAATTGCACCCACCATCACAAATGGACTAGAATAATTACAATGAGCAACGTGTTTACCTAACTACTAATCATCAAACATTTCGTAAAAATACACAGCATACACGAATCGAAAGACACAGATCCTGTGAATACAGACAATATTTCAGATTTTCTAAGTGTCTTACAGCGAAAACACAATAAATCGTTATATTAGCTTAGCACATAGCAATTAGCAGCCCAGCATTGATTCTAGCCAAAGTGAGCGATAAAAGTCAACATCGCCAAAAGATATTAATTTTTTCACTAACCTTCTCAGAATTCTTCCGATGACACTCCTGTAACATCACATTACAACATGCATATACAGTTTGATCGAAAATGTTTATATTTAGCCACCAAAATCATGGTTAGACAATGTGAAATGTAGACAAGCTGGTAAAGAAAACGTCCTTGCGCCACTTAGACAGTGATCTACTCTTATACATAAATACTCATAAACGTGACTAAAAAATATAGGGTGGACAGGGATTGATAGACAATTTAATTCTTAATACAATTGCGTTATTACATTTTTTAATTTATCCTTACTTTTCAATACAGTTTGCGCCAAGCGAAGCTACGTCAAAAAACATGGCGTCCTAAGCCACTAAAATGTTTCGACAGAAACACGATTTATCATAATAAAAATGTCCTACCTTGAGCTGTTCTTCCATCAGTATCTTGGGCAAAGGATCCTTTCTTGGGAGAAATCGTCTTTTGGTGGAAAGCTGTCCTCTTGCCATGTGGAAATGTCAACTACGTTCGGGATGAACTGAAAAGCGTTTCCAACTTTTCACATCGTTGCAAAAATAAATGTCCCAAAATCGCACTAAACGGATATAAATTGCTATAAAACGCTTTAAATTAACTACTTTGTGATGTTTGTAACTCCTATAACGAGTGAAAAGATGACCGGAGAAATATAACAGGCTAAACTAAAGCTTGGAACAGGAGAGGGTCGGTGTCTTCCACGCGCGTTACGCAGCAAGAAAAGACTTGCTAGCTAAAGGTTTTTTTCATTTGTAGGGCCTGTGAACGAGCAATCGAGCCCGTTGGAATCGTCATCACGTAAAGGCATCCAGGGGAAGACGTAAGAAGTGTCCGTATAGTCATAGCAACGACAGAGCCCTTTTAAATGACTTCAGAAAAGTGGCCAACGTTTCTCAAATCTGACTCCATGTCAGGGAAATTGCTGTAGAATGGGCTCTGTTCCACTTAGAGACAAAATTTCAACTCCTATAGAAACTATAGACTGTTTTCTATCCAATAATAATAATAATATGCATATTGTACGATCAAGGATTTTGTGGGAAGCCGTTTAAAAAATTAGCCACATTAGCATAAATAGTCTAAACAGCGCCCCCATCCCCAACAGGTTAAGCTTACGTTGCAAAAATAAAATAAAATAAAATACAAGATCTTATTGACTAAAATGATATAGTACTGCTGGCTGGTGAAGTAGCCTGGCTAGCAGTGGCTACGTTGTTGAAAGTGAAGCTGGCTAGGTAACCTCGACAATTTCACTAAATTTCTCTAAACTACACAATTATCATGGATACAAGGACAGCAAAGACAACTAGCTAACACTACGCTAATCAAGTCGTTCCGTTGTAATGTAAGTTTCTACAGTGCTGCTATTCGGTAGAAGTTACAAAAATAGCTCTAGTTACTGATTGGTAGACCCGATTTGAAATCCGACTTGTTGCTTGAAAAGCAGAAGAGTAGGGGCAGATTTTATATAGAAAACATTGTTTTCTGTAAAATGTTGGGAAAGGGGTCAAAACGGCAGTTGTTTGTGAAAGTTTAAAAAACACATGGTAGTGCATTTAGTAAAACTGCTGTAACGTAAGTTCCATACTGAATAAACCTTCTCCGCATTTGACAAGCAGAGAAGTAGAGGGAAGTTTTAACCTGTTGGGGATGGGGGCGCTGTTTAGACTATTTATGCTAATGTGGCTAATTTTTTAAACGGCTTCCCACAAAATCCTTGATCGTACAATATGCATATTATTATTATTATTGGATAGAAAACAGTCTATAGTTTCTATAGGAGTTGAAATTTTGTCTCTAAGTGGAACAGAGCCCATTCTACAGCAATTTCCCTGACATGGAGTCAGATTTGAGAAACGTTGGCCACTTTTCTGAAGTCATTTAAAAGGGCTCTGTCGTTGCTATGACTATACGGACACTTCTTACGTCTTCCCCTGGATGCCTTTACGTGATGACGATTCCAACGGGCTCGATTGCTCGTTCACAGGCCCTACAAATGAAAAAAACCTTTAGCTAGCAAGTCTTTTCTTGCTGCGTAACGCGCGTGGAAGACACCGACCCTCTCCTGTTCCAAGCGTTAGTTTAGCCTGTTATATTTCTCCGGTCATCTTTTCACTCGTTATAGGAGTTACAAACATCACAAAGTAGTTAATTTAAAGCGTTTTATAGCAATTTATATCCGTTTAGTGCGATTTTGGGACATTTATTTTTGCAACGATGTGAAAAGTTGGGTGCGCTTTTCAGTTCATCCCGAACGTAGTTGACATTTCCACATGGCAAGAGGACAGCTTTCCACCAAAAGACGATTTCTCCCAAGAAAGGATCCTTTGCCCAAGATACTGATGGAAGAACAGCTCAAGGTAGGACATTTTTATTATGATAAATCGTGTTTCTGTCGAAACATTTTAGTGGCTTAGGACGCCATGTTTTTTGACGTAGCTTCGCTTGGCGCAAACTGTATTGAAAAGTAAGGATAAATTAAAAAATGTAATAACGCAATTGTATTAAGAATTAAATTGTCTATCAATCCCTGTCCACCCTATATTTTTTAGTCACGTTTATGAGTATTTATGTATAAGAGTAGATCACTGTCTAAGTGGCGCAAGGACGTTTTCTTTACCAGCTTGTCTACATTTCACATTGTCTAACCATGATTTTGGTGGCTAAATATAAACATTTTCGATCAAACTGTATATGCATGTTGTAATGTGATGTTACAGGAGTGTCATCGGAAGAATTCTGAGAAGGTTAGTGAAAAAATTAATATCTTTTGGCGATGTTGACTTTTATCGCTCACTTTGGCTAGAATCAATGCTGGGCTGCTAATTGCTATGTGCTAAGCTAATATAACGATTTATTGTGTTTTCGCTGTAAGACACTTAGAAAATCTGAAATATTGTCTGTATTCACAGGATCTGTGTCTTTCGATTCGTGTATGCTGTGTATTTTTACGAAATGTTTGATGATTAGTAGTTAGGTAAACACGTTGCTCATTGTAATTATTCTAGTCCATTTGTGATGGTGGGTGCAATTGTAAACTATGAAGTCTACCTGAAATATGCACTTTTTTCTAACAAAACCTATCCCATACCATAAATATGTTATCAGACTGTCATCTAATGAGTTTTTTTGTTGGTTAGGGGCTATAAATATCTTAGTTTAGCCGAATTGGTGATGGCTACTGGTGTTGGTGGACAAATAAAAGATGGTGGAATATGCTAATGTGTTTTTAGGTAATAGATGTACATCTTTACATATTGTGTCTTCCCTGTAAAACATTTTAAAAATCGGAAATGTTGACTGGATTCATAAGATCTGTGTCTTTCATTAGCTGTATTGGACTTTAATGTGTGAAAGTTAAATATTTTAAAAAAATATTTTTTTTGAATTTCGCGGCACTGGTTTTTCAGTGGGGGGGGGGGGGGTGTGCCGCTAGCGCCACGCTGATCCTAGACAGGTTAATCCAATATATTTTTGTCAAACTCTTTGGTTTAGTGGTCAAAATGATAGTTGTTTTGAATTGAATGAATCTACGAACTTCTGACATGTTTTACCAAAGCCAGAAAAACAGGCGATGGGATATGAAAATAGCTCTAGTTCCAGATTGGTAGCCCCGATTTGAAATCCGACTTCGTGCTTGAAAAGCAGACAACTAGGGGAATATTTTATATAGCAAACATTTTTTTCTGTAAAATGTTGAGAAAGGGGTCAAAACGGCAGTTGTTTGGGAAAGTTAAAAAACACATGGTAGTGCATTTAGTAAAACTGCTGTAACGTAAGTTTCATAGTGAATAAACCTTCTCCGCATTTCAATAGCAGAGAAGTAGAGGGAAGTTTTAATACAATATATTTTTGTCAAACACTTTGGTTTAGTGGTCAAAATGATAGTTGTTTTGAATTGAATGAATCTACGAACTTCTGACATGTTTAACCAAAGCCAGAAAAACAGGCGATGGGTTATGAAAATAGCTTTAGTTCCAGATTGGTAGCCCCAATTTGAAATCCGACTTCGTGCTTGAAAAGCAGACAACTAGGGGAATATTTTATATATCAGACATTTTTTCTGTAAAATGTTGGGAAAGGGGTCAAAACGGCAGTTGTTTGGGAAAGTTTAAAAACACATGGTAGTGCATTTAGTAAAACTGCTGTGACGTAAGTTCCATACTGAGTAAACCTCCGCATTTCAATTGCAGAGAAGTAGAGGAAGTTTTAATCCAATATATTTTTGTCAAACTCTTTGGTTTAGTGGTAAAAATTATAGTTTTTTTGAATTTAATGAATCTGCTAACTTCTGACATTTTTTACCGAAGCCAGAAAAACAGGCGAAGGGTTAAAAAAATAGCTCTAGTTACAGATTGGTAGACCTGATTTGAAATCCGACTTGTTGCTTAAAAAGCAGAAGAGTAGGGGTAGATTTTATATAGAAAACATTGTTTTCTGTAAAATGTTGGGAAAGGGGTCAAAACGGCAGTTGTTTGTGAAAGTTGTTTTGAATTTAATGAATCCGCTAACTTCTGACATTTTTTACCGAAGCCAGAAAAACAGGCGAAGGGTTACAAAAATAGCTCTAGTTACTGATTGGTAGACCCGATTTGAAATCCGACTTGTTGCTTGAAAAGCAGAAGAGTAGGGGCAGATTTTATATAGAAAACATTGTTTTCTGTAAAATGTTGGGAAAGGGGTCAAAACGGCAGTTGTTTGTGAAAGTTTAAAAAACACATGGTAGTGCATTTAGTAAAACTGCTGTAACGTAAGTTCCATACTGAATAAACCTTCTCCGCATTTGACAAGCAGAGAAGTAGAGGGAAGTTTTAATCCAATATATTTTTGTCAAACTCTTTGGTTTAGTGGTCAAAATGATAGTTGTTTTGAATTGAATGAATCTACGAACTTCTGACATGTTTTACCAAAGCCAGAAAAACAGGCGATGGGATATGAAAATAGCTCTAGTTCCAGATTGGTAGCCCCGATTTGAAATCCGACTTCGTGCTTGAAAAGCAGACAACTAGGGGAATATTTTATATAGCAAACATTTTTTTCTGTAAAATGTTGAGAAAGGGGTCAAAACGGCAGTTGTTTGGGAAAGTTAAAAAACACATGGTAGTGCATTTAGTAAAACTGCTGTAACGTAAGTTTCATAGTGAATAAACCTTCTCCGCATTTCAATAGCAGAGAAGTAGAGGGAAGTTTTAATACAATATATTTTTGTCAAACACTTTGGTTTAGTGGTCAAAATGATAGTTGTTTTGAATTGAATGAATCTACGAACTTCTGACATGTTTAACCAAAGCCAGAAAAACAGGCGATGGGTTATGAAAATAGCTTTAGTTCCAGATTGGTAGCCCCAATTTGAAATCCGACTTCGTGCTTGAAAAGCAGACAACTAGGGGAATATTTTATATATCAGACAGTTTTTTCTGTAAAATGTTGGAAAAGGGGTCAAACTGCAGTTGTTTGGGAAAGTTTAAAAAACACATGGTAGTGCATTTAGTAAAACTGCTGTAACGTAAGTTCCATACTGAATAAACCTTCTCCGCATTTGACAAGCCGAGAAAAAGAGGAAGTTTTAATCCAATATATTTTTGTCAAACTTTTTGTATTAGTGGTCAAAATGGTAGTTGTTTTGAATTGAATGAATCTGCGAACTTCTGACGTGTTAACCAAAGCCAGAAAAACAGGCGATGGGATATGAAAATAGCTCTAGTTCCAGATTGGTAGCCCCGATTTGAAATCCGACTTCGTGCTTGGAAAGCAGACAACTAGGGGAATATTTTATATAGCAAACATTTTTTTCTGTAAAATGTTGAGAAAGGGGTCAAAACGGCAGTTGTTTGGGAAAGTTAAAAAACACATGGTAGTGCATTAAGTAAAACTGTTGTAACGTAAGTTCCATAGTGAATAAACCTTCTCCGCATTTCAATAGCAGAGAAGTAGAGGGAAGTTTTAATACAATATATTTTTGTCAAACACTTTGGTTTAGTGGTCAAAATGATAGTTGTTTTGAATTGAATGAATCTACGAACTTCTGACATGTTTAACCAAAGCCAGAAAAACAGGCGATGGGTTATGAAAATAGCTTTAGTTCCAGATTGGTAGCCCCAATTTGAAATCCGACTTCGTGCTTGAAAAGCAGACAACTAGGGGAATATTTTATATATCAGACATTTTTTCTGTAAAATGTTGGGAAAGGGGTCAAAACGGCAGTTGTTTGGGAAAGTTTAAAAACACATGGTAGTGCATTTAGTAAAACTGCTGTGACGTAAGTTCCATACTGAGTAAACCTCCGCATTTCAATTGCAGAGAAGTAGAGGAAGTTTTAATCCAATATATTTTTGTCAAACTCTTTGGTTTAGTGGTAAAAATTATAGTTTTTTTGAATTTAATGAATCTGCTAACTTCTGACATTTTTTACCGAAGCCAGAAAAACAGGCGAAGGGTTAAAAAAATAGCTCTAGTTACAGATTGGTAGACCTGATTTGAAATCCGACTTGTTGCTTGAAAAGCAGAAGAGTAGGGGTAGATTTTATATAGAAAACATTGTTTTCTGTAAAATGTTGGGAAAGGGGTCAAAACGGCAGTTGTTTGTGAAAGTTGTTTTGAATTTAATGAATCCGCTAACTTCTGACATTTTTTACCGAAGCCAGAAAAACAGGCGAAGGGTTACAAAAATAGCTCTAGTTACTGATTGGTAGACCCGATTTGAAATCCGACTTGTTGCTTGAAAAGCAGAAGAGTAGGGGTAGATTTTATATAGAAAACATTGTTTTCTGTAAAATGTTGGGAAAGGGGTCAAAACGGCAGTTTTTGTGAAAGTTGTTTTGAATTTAATGAATCCGCTAACTTCTGACATGTTTAACCAAAGCCAGAATAACAGGAGATGGGTTATGAAAATAGCTTTAGTTACAGATTGGTAGCCCCGATTTGAAATCCGACTTTGTTGCTGAAAAGCAGACAACTAGGGGAATATTTTATATATCAGACATTTTTTTCTGTAAAATGTTGGGAAGGGGTCAAAACTGCAGTTGTTTGGGAAAGTTTAAAAAACACATGGTAGTGCTTTTAGTAAAACTGCTTTAACATAAGTTCCATAGTGAATAAACCTTTTCCGCATTTCAATGGCAGAGAAGTAGAGGAAGTTTTAATCCAATATATTTTTGTCAAACTTTTTGTATTAGTTGTCAAAATGGTAGTTGTTTTGAATTGAATGAATCTGCGAACTTCTGACGTGTTAACCAAAGCCAGAAAAACAGGCGATGGGTTATGAAAATAGCTCTAGTTACAGATTGGTAGCCCCGATTTGAAATCCGACTTCGTGCTTGGAAAGCAGACAACAAGGGGAATATTTTATATATCAGACATTTTTTTCTGTAAAATGTTGGGAAAGGGGTCAAAACTGCAGTTGTTTGGGAAAGTTTAAAAACACATGGTAGTGCATTTAGTAAAACTGCTGTGACGTAAGTTCCATACTGAGTAAACCTCCGCATGTCAATGGCAGAGAAGTAGACGAAGTTTTAATCCAATATATTTTTGTCAAACTCTTTGGTTTAGTGGTAAAAATTATTGTTTTTTTAAATTTAATGAATCTGCTAACTCCTGACATTTTTTGCCGAAGCCAGAAAAACAGGCGAAGGGTTACAAAAATAGCTCTAGTTACAGATTGGTAGACCCGATTTGAAATCCGACTTGTTGCTTGAAAAGCAGAAGAGTAGGGGTAGATTTTATATAGAAAACATTGTTTTCTGTAAAATATTGGGAAAGTGGTCAAAACGGCAGTTGTTTGTGAAAGTTGTTTTGAATTTAATGAATCCGCTAACTTCTGACATTTTTTACCGAAGCCAGAAAAACAGGCGAAGGGTTACAAAAATAGCTCTAGTTACTGATTGGTAGACCCGATTTGAAATCCGACTTGTTGCTTGAAAAGCAGAAGAGTAGGGGTAGATTTTATATAGAAAACATTGTTTTCTGTAAAATGTTGGGAAAGGGGTCAAAACGGCAGTTTTTGTGAAAGTTGTTTTGAATTTAATGAATCCGCTAACTTCTGACATGTTTAACCAAAGCCAGAAAAACAGGAGATGGGTTATGAAAATAGCTTTAGTTACAGATTGGTAGCCCCGATTTGAAATCCGACTTTGTTGCTGAAAAGCAGACAACTAGGGGAATATTTTATATATCAGACATTTTTTT